>NC_045711.1:51740260-52424677 GCF_009834535.1 Camelus ferus | reverse complement strand
TATATGTAGAGGTACTAGCAACAACTTGGTTTTAAAGAGAAAACTGTAGGAACTTCAAACGAGCAATGGGAAAAGACTGAGAAACCAGAGTAAGTGTTTCTCCTGCAACCCGTTCCCATTTTGCTAGTTGAATGAACGTCTCCCCACAAGCTCAGTTCTCATAGATATGTTTGTGTGAAAGCCGTCCTTTACTTAATTTGTTGGGAACACAAAGTTTCTTTTCAGTAGGTATCTACATTGAGTACATATATTTGAGGAGGTACTAGCTCCAAAATGGATTTACACTGAAAACTGCAGGAATGTCAAACCGGCACTAGGAAACAGACTGGGAAAAGACTAAGTGTTTCTCCTGCAAACTGTTCCCTTTGTGCTACTTGAACGACAGTATCTCCACATGCTCAGTTCTGAGAGATAAGTGTGCGTGAAAGCCGTCCTTCAAATAGCTTGTTGGGAAATCTAGGTTTCTTTTCATTTGTAAACTTCACTACATACATCTGTATGGGAAGGTTCAATCTCCAACTCGGTTTTTCTGTGAAAACTTAAGGAACTTCAAATCGGCTCTAGGAAACTGTCTGAGAAACTTGAACAAGTGTTTCCCCTGCATACCGTACCCTTTGGGCTAGTTGAACGAACGTCTCTCCACATGCTCAGTTCTGAGATAATAGTGTCTGTGAATGCCAAAATTCATACAGCTTGTTGCAAACACAAAGTTTCTTTTCAGTAGAACTCTACACTACATACATATATAAATGGAGGTACATGCTCCAACACGGTTTTACAGTGAAAAATTCGGGAACGTCAAAACGGCACTGGGAAATAGGCTGATGAATCAGAGTAAGTGTTTCACTTGCCAAACGTTCCATTGTGCTATATGAATGAAAGTCTCTCCACATGCTCAGTCTGAGAAATTAGTGTGTGTGTAAGCCTTCCTTCACATAGTTTGTTGGGAAAGAATGTTTTTTCTCAGTTGGTAACTACACTACATACTTATATATTGGGAGGTTCTATCTCCATTTAAATTTTACAGTGAAATCTGCAGGAAATTCCAACCAGCACAACGACACACACTGAGAAACCAGAGTAAATGTTTCTCCTACGAACCTTTCCCTTTGGGCTAGATGAGAGAACGTCTCCCCAAATGCTAAGTTCTGAGAGATGTGTGTGAGAAAGCCACCCTTCACCTAGTTTGTTGGCAAAACAAAGTTTATTTTCAGTTGGAAACTACACTACATACATATAAATGGGTGGTACTAACTTCAAACAGGATTTACAGTGAAAACTGCAGGAACTTCAAGCCGGGAAAGGGAAACACACTGAGTAACCAGAGTAAGTGTTTCTCCTGCAACCTGTTCCCATTGTGCTAGATGAACGAAAGTCTGTATTAATGCTCTAATCTGAGCATTAATGGTGTGTGAATGCATTCCTTCACCTAGCTTGTTGGGAACACAAAGTTTTTTTCATTTGGGAACTACCTAATATACATATATATGGGGAGGTACAAGCTCCAACTCGGCTTTACAGTGAAAATTGCAGGAACGTCAAATCGGCACTAGGAAACACACTGAGATACTAGAGCAAGTGTTTATCCTGCAATCTGTTCCATTTTGCTAGATGAACGAACGTCTCCCCACATGATCAGCTCTGAAAATTAAGTGTGTGTGAAAGCTGTCCTTAAAATAGCTTGTTGGGAACACAAAGTTCCGTTTCAGTTGGTAGCTATGCTACATACATATATATGGGTAGGTACTAGTTCCAACTCCGTTTTACAGTGAAAACTGTAGGAACTTCAAACCGGAACTTGCAAACAGCCTGAGAAACCAGAGAATGTGTTTCTCCGACAACCCGTTTCCTTTGTGCTACTTGAACGAACGTCTCTCCACGTGCTCAGTTCTGAGAGATAAGTGTGTGTCAAAAATGTCCTTCACCTAGGTTGTTTTGAACACTAAGCTTCTTTTCAGTAGAAAAATGTACTACATACAAAAATATGGGGAGATTCTAACTCCAACTCGGTTTAACAGTGAAAAATGCAGGAACTTCAAACAGGCACCAGGAAACAGACTGTGAAACCAGAGGAAGAGTTTCCCTGCAAGCCATTTCTTTTGTGCTATTTGAACGAACATCTCTCAACGTGCTCAGTTTTGGGAGATAAATGTGTGTTAAAGCCATCCTTCACTTAGCTTGTTGGGAAAACACAGCTTCTTTTCTGTTGGAAAAATACTGCATACATAGAAATGGGAAGGTAATAGCACCAACTCGGTTTCACAGTGAAACATGCAGGAAATTCAAATCAGCACTAGGAAAAAGACAGAGAATCCTGACTGATTGTTTCCCTTGCAAACTTTTCCCTTTGTGCTAGTTGAATGAAAATCTTTCCACACGCTCACTTCTGAGAGGTACTTGTGTGTGTAAGCCGTCCTTCACCTAGCTAGATGGGAACACGAATATAGTTTTAAGATGGGAACTGCAATAGTTACATATATATGGGGAGGTTATATCTCCAATTAAGTTCTACAATGAAAACTGCAGGAAATTCTAACCGGCACAAGAAAAAATATTGAGAAACCAGAGTAAGTGTTTCTCCTGCATCCAGTTCCATTTCGGATACTTGAATGAACGTCTCTCCACATGCTCAGTTCTGAGAGAGAAGTGTATGTGAAAGCCGACCTTCAACTTGTTAATTGGGACAACATATTTTCTCTACATATGGAAACTACACTGCATACACATATATAGGATGGTAGAATATCTAACTCATTTTACAGTGAAAACTGCAGGAAATAATATACGGCACTAGGAAAAAGACTGAGAAACCAGAGTAAATGTTTCTCCTACAACCTTTTCCTTTTGTGCTAGTTGAACGACCGTCTCTCCTCATGCTCAGTTCTGAGATATAAATGTGTGTGAATGCCGTCCTTCACCTAGCTTGTTGGGAACACAAATTTTCTTTCAGTTGGAAACTCCACTGCATACATATTTATGGGGAGGTATAAGCTCCAACTCGGTTTTAAAGTGAAAATTGCCGGAACCTCAAACCCGCACTATGGAACAGACTGGGAAACAAGAGTATGTGTTCTTACTGCAAACCATTCCCTTTGTGCTAGTTGAAAGAACGTCTCTCCACATGCTCAGTTATGAGAGATAAGTGTGTGTGAAAGCCCTACTTGAACTAGCTTGCTGGGAACACACAGTTTCTTTTCAGTTGAAAACTATTTTACATACTGCTATATGGGGAGGCAGTAGCTCCAACAGGGGTTTAGAGTGATATCTGCAGGAAATTCACAATAGCAGTAGGAAAGAAACTGAGATACCATAGTAACAGTTTTTCTTGCAACACGTACACTTTGTTGTAGGTGAACGAACTTGTGTCTTCTGTTCAGTTCTGAAAGATAAGTGTGTTTGAAAACAGGCCTTCACATAGCTTGTAGGGAACACAAAGTTTCTTTTCAGGTGGAAACTACACTACAAACATATATATGTAGAGGTACTGGTAACAACTTGGTTTTACAGAGAAAACTGTAGGAACTTCAAACGAGCAATGGGAAAAGACTGAGAAACCAGAGTAAGTGTTTTTCCTGCAACTCGTTCGAATTTTGCTAGTTGAATGAACTTCTCCCCACAAGCTCAGTTCTCATAGATTTGTTTGTGTGAAAGCCGTCCTTCAATTAATTTGTTGGGAACACAAATTTTCTTTTCAGTAGGTATCTACATTGGGTACATGTATTTGAGGAGGTACTAGCTCCAAAATCTATTAAGAATTAAACAGCAGGAATGTCAACCCCGCACAAGGAAACAGACTGGGAAACCAGACTAAGTGTTTCTCCTGCAAACTGTTCCCTTTGTGCTACTTGAACGACAGTATCTCCACATGCTCATTTCTGAGAGATAATTGTGTGTGAAAGCCGAACTTCACCTAGCTTGTTGGGAAAAGAAGTTTTCTTTTCATTTGAAAACTACCCTGTATACATATATGTGGGTAGGTACAACTCCAACTCAGTTTTACAGGGAAAATTGCAGGAAATCCAAATCGGCAATAGGAAACAGACTAAGAAACAAGAGTAAAAGTTTCACCTGCTACCCATTCCCATCGTGCTAGTTGAACGAACATCTCTCCACATGATTAGTTCTGAGAGATATATGTTTGTGAAAGCCTTCCTTCAACTAGCTTGTTGGGAAAAATAGGTTTCTTTTCATTTGTAAACTTCACTACATATATATGTATGGGAAGGTTCAATCTGCAACTCGGGTTTTCTGTGAAAACTTAAGGAACTTCAAATCGGCTCTAGGAAACTGTCTGAGAAATTTGAAGAAGTGTTTCCCCTGCATCCCTTTCTCTTTGGGCTAGTTGACCGAAAGTCTCTCCACATGCTCAGTTCTGAGAAAATAGTGTTTGTGAATGCCAAAATTCATATAGCTTGTTGGAAACACAATGTTTCTTTTCAGTAGGAATGTACACAATATACATATGTAAATGTAGGTACATGCTCCAACACGTTTTTACAGAGAAAAATTCGGGAACGTCAAAATGGCACTGGGAAATAGGCTGATGAATCAGAGTAAGTGTTTCACTTGCCAAACGTTCCATTGTGCTATATGAATGAAAGTCTCTCCACATGCTCAGTCTGAGAAATTAGTGTGTGTGTAAGCCTTCCTTCACATAGTTTGTTGGGAAAGAACTGTTTTTCTCAGTTGGTAACTACATTACATACTTATATATTGGGAGGTTCTAACTCCATTTAAGTTTTACTGTGAAAATTGCAGGAAATTCCAACCAGCACAACGACACAGACTGAGAAACCAGAGTAAATGTTTCTCCTACCAAACATTCCCTTTGGGCTAGATGAAAGAACGTCTCCCCAAATGCTATGTTCTGAGAGATGTGTGTGAGAAAGCCACCCTTCACCTAGTTTGTTGGCAAAACAAAGTTTATTTTCAGTTGGAAACTACACTACATACATATAAATGGGTGGTACTAACTTCAAACAGGATTTACAGTGAAAACTGCAGGAACTTCAAGCCGGGAAAGGGAAACACACTGAGTAACCAGAGTAAGTGTTTCTCCTGCAACCTGTTCCCATTGTGCTAGATGAACGAAAGTCTGTATTAATGCTCTAATCTGAGCATTAATGGTGTGTGAATGCATTCCTTCACCTAGCTTGTTGGGAACACAAAGTTTTTTTATTTGGGAACTACCTAATGTACTTATATATGTGGAGGTACAAGCTCCAACACGGCTTTACAGTGAAAATTGCAGGAACGTAAAATTGGCACTAGGAAACACACTGAGATACTAGAGCAAGTGTTTATCCTGCAATCTGTTCAATTTTGCTAGATGAACGAACGTCTCCCCACATGATCAGCTCTGAAAATTAAGTGTGTGTGAAAGCTGTCCTTAAAATAGCTTGTTGGGAACACAAAGTTCCGTTTCAGTTGGTAGCTATGCTACATACATATATATGGGTAGGTACTAGTTCCAACTCCGTTTTACAGTGAAAAATGTAGGAACTTCAAACCGGAACTTGCAAACAGCCTGGGAAACCAGAGTATGTATTTCTCTGACAACCCGTTTCTTTTGTGCTACTTGAACGAACGTCTCTCCACGTGCTCAGTTCTGAGAGATAATTTTGACTTAAAGCCGCCCTTCAACTACCTTGTTGGTAACACAAAGTTTGTTTCCATTTGGAAACAAAAATTCATATATTTATATAGGGATGTTCTAGATCCAACTCGGGTTTACTCTGAAAACTGCAGGAACTTCAAACCGGCACTAAGGAAAAGACTGAGACACCAGACACCGTATTTCTCCTGCAAACCATTCCCGTTGTGCTAGCTGAACGAACGACTCTCCACATGCTCATTTCTGAAGGATAAGTGTGTGTGAAAGCCGAAGTTCACCTAGCTTGTTGGGAACACAAAGTTTCTTTTCAGTTGGAAAATACCCTGTATACATATATATGGGTAGGTACAACTCCATCTCAGTTTTACAGGGAAAAATGCAGGAAATCCAAATCGGCAATAGGAAACAGACTGAGAAACCAGAGTAAGGGTTTCACCTGCTACCCATTCCCATCGTGCTTGTTGAACGAACATCTCTCCACATGATTATTTCTGAGAGATATGTGTGTGTGTAAGCCACACTTCACCTAGCTCAGTTGGGAACACAAAGATTCTTTTAAGATGGAATCTACACTATGCACATATATATGGGGAGGTTCTATCTCCAATTAAGTTTTACGGTGAAAACTGCTGAAATTTCTAAATGGCAGAAGGATACAGCATGAGAAACTAGAGAAAGTGTTTCCCCTGCATCCCATTCCCTTTCTGCTAGATGAGTGAACTTCTCTCCATTTGCTCAATTCTGAGAGACAATTGTGTGTGAAAGCCATCCTTCACCTAGTTTGTTGGGAACAAAAAGATTCTTTTCAGTTGGAAACTACAGTACATACATATATATTGGTATGTACTAGCTCAAACACGGTATTACAGTGAAAACTTCAGTTATGTCCAACCAGCAATAGGATACAGAATCAGAAACCAGAGTAAATGTATCACCTGAAAACCTTTCCCTTTGTGCTTGTTGAACGAAAGTCTCTCCACATGCTTAGTTCTGAGAGATATGTGTGTGTGAAAGCCTTCCTTCCCCTAGCTTGTTTGGAACACAAAGATTGTTTTCAGTTGGAAACTACACGACAGACATACATATGGGGATGTACAAGCTCCAAATCTGTTTTACGGTGAATATTTCTGAAACCTGAAAACTGCACTAGGAAACAGACTGAGAAAGCAGCATATATGTTTCCCTTGTAACCCGTTTCCTTTGTGCTAGTTGAACGAAAGTCTCTCCACATGCACAGTTCTGAGATAAAATATTGTGAGAAAGCCGTTCTTCACATAGCTTGTTGGGAACTCAAAGTTTCTTTACTTTTGGAATCTATACTACATATATGTATATTTGGGACGTAGTATTTCCAGATGCATTTAACAGTGAATACTGCAGGAACCTGTAACCGGCACTAGCAAACACACTGAGAAAAAGAGTAAGTGTTTCTCCTGCAAACCGTTCCACTTGCGTTAGATGAATGAAAGTCTCTCCACATGCTCAGTTCTGAGAGATAAATGTGTGTGAACACAGAACGTCAACAAGCTTGTTTGGAAAACATAGCTTCATTTCAGTGGGAAACTGCACTACATACATATATATGGGAAGGTACTAGCTGTACCTCACTTTTATAGTGAAAACTGCAGGAACATCCAAACAGCACTAGGAAACAGACAGAGAAACTTGAGAAATTGTTTTCCTGCAAAACGTTCCTTTTGTGCATTGTGAACAAACATCTCTCCACATGCTCATTTCTGAGAGTAAAGTGTGTGTGAAAGCCATCCTTCACCTAACTTGTTGGGAACACAAAGTTTCTTCTCAGTTGGATAGTTTAATACATACATATATAGAGAGAGGTACTAGCTCCAACTCGGTTTTACAGTGAAAAATGCAGGAACTTCAAACCGGCACTAGGAAACAGACTGAGAAACCAGAGTATCTGTTTCTCCTACAACCTGTTCTGTTTGTGCTAGTTGAAAGAACGTCTCTCTTCATGCTCAGTTCTGAGAGATAAGTGTGTGTGAAGGCAGCCCTTCACATACTTTGTTGGGAACACAAAGATTTTTTTCAGTTGGAACATACAATACATACTTATATAAGGAGAGGTACGGGCTCCAACACTTTTCTGCAGTGAAAATTGCAGGAACGTTAAACAGGCAATAGAAAACAGACTGAGAAAACAGAGTAAGTGTTTCTACTGCAACCCATTCCTTTACTGCTAGTTGAATGTTCATCTCTACAAATGTTCAGATGTGAGAGATAATTGAGTGTGAAAGCCATACTTCACCTAGCTTGCAGGGAACCCAAAGTTTCTTTTCAGTTGGGAACTGTGTTATATTCATATATATGTGGAGGTACTAGCTCCAAATTAGTTTATATTAAAAACTGCTGGATAGTAAAATTGGCAGTAGAAAAACACTAAGAAACCAAGGTAATTGTTTCTCCTGCAATCAGTTCCCTTTGTGCTACTTGAATGAAAGTCTCTCCACATGCGCTGTTCTGAGAGGTTATTGTGTGTGAAAGCCGTCCTTCAACTTGCTTGTTGGGAACTCAGAGATTCTTTTCATTAGGAATCTACACTTCATACATACATATGGGTAGTTATTAGCTCAAACTCGGTTTTACAGTTAAGAATGCAGGAACCTGAAACCGGCACTAGCAAACAGACTGAGGAAACAGAGTAAGTGTTTCTCCTTCAAACCATTCCCTTTGTGTTAGATGAGAGAAAGCCTCTCCACATCCTTAGTTTTGAGAAATAAGTGTGTGTGAAAGCCGATCTTCACCTAACTTGTTAGGAACAAAAATTTCTTTTCATCTTGAATCTACATTACATACATATATATGGTGACGTAGTAGTTACAACATGGTTTTACAGAGAAAACTGCAGGAACTTCAAATCGGCACTAGGAATCAGACTGAAAATCCAGAGAAAGTTTTTCCCTTGAAACACATTCCCACTGTGCAAGTTGAACGAACGTGTCTCCACATGCTCAGTTCTGAGAGTTAAGTGTGTGGAAAAGCTGTCCTTCACCTGGCTTGTTGGGAATACAAGTATTCTTTTCAGTTGGAATACACACTACATACATATATATGGGAAGGTACCAGCACCAACTAGATTTTACAGTGAATACTGAAGGGAATTCATATCGGCACTGGGAAACAGTCTGACAAACGTGATTAAGTGTTTCTCCTGCAAGCCATTCCCTTTGGGCTAATTGAATGAACGTCTCTCCAAATGATCAGTTCTGAGAGATAAGTGTGTGTGAAAGCTGTCCTTCACCTTGCTGGTTGGGAACACAAGGTTTCTTTTCACTTGGAAACTACACTAAATTCATACATTTGGTTAGGTTCTAGCAGCAATATGGTTTTACAGAAAAAACTACAGACACTTCATAGCAGAAATAGGAGAAAGACTGAGAAACCAGAATAAGTGTTTCTCCTGCAACCAGTTCCCTTTGTGCAAGTTCAATGAACGTCTCTCTACACGCTCAGTTCTAAGAGAAAAGTGTTTGTGAAACCCGTACTTCAACAAGATTGTTGGGAACACAAAGTTTCCTTTCAGTTGGAAAATACAGTACATAGATATATATGGGGAGGTACTAGCACCCACACTTTTCTGCAGTGAAAACTGCAGGAACTTTTAACAGGCACTAGGAAACAGACTGAGAAACCACAGTAAGTGTTTCTCCTGCAACCAGTTCCCTTTCTGCTACTTGAACTGAAAGTCTCTCCACATGCTCTGTTCTGAGAGTAAATTTTGTGTGAAAGCCATCCTTCACCTTGCTTATTGGGAACACAAAATTTCTTTTCATTTGGAAACTACACTTCATACATACATAAGGGGAGTTACTAGCTCAAACTCGGTTTTACAGTTAAGAATGCAGGAACCTGAATCCGGCACTAGCAAACAGACTGAGAAAACAGAGTAAGTGTTTTTGTTGCAAACAGTGTCCTTTGTGCTAGATGATCGAACATCTCACCACATGATCATTTCTGAGAGATATGTGTGAGTGAAAGCCGTACTTCAAATAGCTTGTTGGGAACACAAAGTTTCTATCAAGATTGAAACACCACTATATAAAAATATAAGGGGATATACTAGGTCCAACTCAGTTTTACAGTGAAAAATGCAGTACATTCAATTCGGCACTAAGAAACAAACAGAGAATTCACAGTAAGTGTTTCTCCTGCAAACCATTCACTGTGTTACAGATGAACGAACATCTCTCCACCTTCCCAGTTCTGAGATTTAAGTGTGTGTGAGAGCTGTACTTCACCTAGGTTTTTGGGAACACAAAGTTTCATTTCAATTGGAAACTACACTACATATATTTGTATGGGGAGATACTTGATGCAACTCGGTTTTACAGTGAAAATTGCAAGTACTTCAAACCAGCAGTAGGAAACCGACTGAGAAACTACAGTAAGTGTTTCTCCTGCAAACAGTTCCCTTTGTGCTAGATGAAAGAATGTCTCTCCACATGCTAAATTTTGAGAGAGTGTGTGTGTGAAAACCGTCCTTCACCTAGCTTGTAGGTAACAAAAAGTTTCTTTTCAGTTGGAAACTAAACTACATACGTATATATGGGAAGGTACAAGCTCCAACTTGGTTTTACAGTGAAAACTGCAGGAGTTGGTAACCGACACTAGCAAACAGACTGAGAAACCAGAGAAAGTGTTTCTCCTGCAACCTGTTCCGTTTGTGCTAGTTGAACAAAAATCTCTCCACATGCTCAGCTCTGAGACATAAGTGTGTGGAAAAGCCATCCTTCACATAGCTTGTTGGGAACACAAAGTTTCTTTTGTTGGAAATTACACTAAATACATGTATATGGTGAGGTACTAGCACCAACAGGGTTTTCAAGGGAAAACTGCAGGAACTTCGATCCGGCACTAGAAAACAGAATGAGATACCAGAGAAAGTTTTTCTCCTGCTACAAGATTCCTTTGTGCTAGATGAACAACCATTTCTCCACATGATCTGTTCTGATGGAAAAGTGTTTCTTAAAGCTGCCCTTCACATAGCTTTTTGGGAACACAAGTTTCTTTTCAGTTAGAAAATACATGACAGATAAAAATACGGGGAGATACAAGCTCCAACTCAGTTTTACAGTGACAACTGCAGGAACTTCAATCTGGTACTAAGAAAAATTCTGAGAAACCAAAGTAAGTTTTTCTCATGCAACCCATTCCCTTTGTGCTAGTTGAATGAACGTGTGTCCACTTTCTAATTTCTAAGAGATAACTGTGTGTTAAAGCCGCACTTCAACTAGCTTGTTGGGAACACAAAGATTGTTTTCAGTTGGAAACTACACTACATACATATATATGGTGTGGTACTAGCTCCAAAACGGTTTTCAGGGGAAATCTGCAGGAACTTCGATCCGGCACTAGGAAACAGAATGAGATACCAGAGAAAGTTTTTCTCCTGCTATGAGATTCCTTTGTGCTAGATGAAAGACCATCTCTCCACATGATTAGTTCTGATGGAAAACTGTTTCTCAAAGCGGCCAATCACCTAGCTTGTTGGGAACACAAAGTTTCTGTTCAGTTGGAAACTTCACTGCATACATATTATGGGGAGGGTCTAGATCCATCTCGATTTTACATTGAAAATGCAGGAACCTGAACCTGGCACTAGGAAACAAAGTGAGAAACCAGAGTGTGTGTTTCCCTTGCAACTCGTTCCATTTGTGCTAGTTGAATGAACGTCTCTGCATGCTCAGGTCTGAGAGATAAGTGTGTGTGTAAGCCGCCCATCACTTAGGTTGTTGGGAACACAAAGATTCTTTTAAGTTGGAAACAACAATACATACCTATATAAGGGGATGTTCTACCTCCAATTAAGTTTTACAGTGAATACTGCAGGAAATATAAGCAGCACAAGGAAACAGAGTGAGAAATCAGAGTAAGTGTTTTCCCGCAACCTGTTCCCATTATGCTAGATGAAATAACGTCTCTCCACATGCTCAGTTGTGAGAGTGTAGTGTGTGTGAAATCAGTCCTTCAACTAGCTTGTTGGGAACACAAAGTTTCTTCCCAGTTGTAAACTACACTACATATATATATGGGGATGTACTAGCTTCAACTCGGTTTTACAGTGTGAACTGTAGGAACATCAAACCTGCCCTAGGAAACATACAGAGAAAACAGAGTAAGTGTTTCTCCTGCAACCCGTTCCCTTTGTGCTATTTGAAATAACGACTCCCCACATATTAGGTTCTGAGTGATAATTTGTGTGAAAGCAAACATTCAACTGGCTTGTTTGGAACACAAAGTTTATTTTCAGTTGGTTACTACACTACATACATATATATGGAAAGTAATAGCTCCAACACGATTTTACAATGAATATTGCAAGAAATTCAAACCGGCACTAGGAAACATATTGAGAAACCAGACAAGTTATTTCCCCTGCAATTCTTTCCCTTTATGCTAGTTGAATGAAAGTCTCTCCATATGCTCAGTTCTGAGAGATAAGTGTGTGTGAATGCCGTCCTTCACCTATCTTGTTGGATCACAAAGTTTCTTTTCAGTTAGATACTACACTAAGTACATATATATGGGGAGGTACTAGCTCCAACTAGGTTTTACAGTAAAACATGCAGGAACTTCAAACTGGAACTAGGAAACAGTCTGAGAAAACGGAGTAACAGTTTCTCCTGCAACCCAATCCTTTGTGCAAGTTGAACGAATGTCTCTCCACATGCTCAGTAATGAGTGACAATTGTGTGTGTAAGCCTCACTGCAACAAGCTTGTTGGGAACACAAAGATTCTTTTAAGTTGGGGGCTACACTACATATATTTATATGTGGAGGTTTTATCTCCTATTAACTTTTACAGTGAAAACTGCAAGAAAATCAAATTGACCCAAGGAAACAGACTGAGAATCTAGAGAAATTGTTTCTCTTGCAACCCGTTCCATTTGTGATAGATGAACGAAATTCTCACCACATGCTCAGTTCTCAGAGATAAGTGTGTATGAAAGTCATTTTTCACCTAGTTTGTTGTGAACAAAAAGTTTCTTTTCAGGTGGAAACTGCACTACATACGTATATTTGGGGAGGGATTAGATCCATCTCGGTATTACAGTGAAAAATGCAGGAACTTCAAACAGACACTAGGAGTCAAACTGAGAAACCAAAGAAAATGTTTTTCATGCAACCCGTTCCAATTGTGCTAGTTGAACGAACGTCACACAACATGCTGTGGTGTCAGAGATACGTGTGTGTGAAAACCATCCTTCACCTAGTTTGTTGGGAACACAATGTTTCTTTTAAGTTGGCATTTACTCTACATACATACATACGGCTAGGTCCAAGCTCCAATATGGTTTTACAGTGAAAACTGCAGAAACTTCAAACCGGCACTAGGAAATAGTATGAGAAATCAGAGTAAGTGAATCTCCTGCAAACCTTTCTATTTATGCTACATGAAAGAACGTCTCTGCTCATGCTCAATTTTGAGAGATAATTGTGTGTGAAAGCCGTACTTCAGCTAGATTGTTGGGAACACAAAATTTCTTCTCAATTGGAAACTACACTACATACATATATATATAGGGTGGTACGAGCTCCAACTCGGTTTTACTGTGTAAACTGCTGAAAACTCTAACCGGCACTAGGAAACAGACTGAGAAACCAGAGAAAGTGTTTCTCCTGCAACCTGTTCCATTTGTGCTAGATGAAAGAACGTCTCTCCACATGGTCAGTTTTGACAGATAAGTGTGTGTGAAAGCCATTCTTCAACTAGCTTGTTGGGAATACAAAGTTTCTTTTCAGTTGGAAACTACAATGCATACAAAAATATTTGGAGGTACTAGCTCCAACTCGGTTTTACAGTGAAAACTGCAGGATGTTTAAACCGGCACTAGGAATGACACTGAGAAAGCAGAGTATGTGTTTCTCCTGCAACCCTTTCCCCTTGTGCCAGTTGAATGAACATTCCTCCACATGCTCAGTTCTGAGAGATGTCTGTGAAAGCCGTCCTTCACCTAGCTTGTTGGGAACACAAAGTTTCTATTTAGATGGAAACAACACAAAAGACATATATATGTGGAGGTTCTGGCTGCAACTCGGATTTACAGTGAAAACTGCACTAATTTCCAACCATCACACGGAAACCAACTGAGAAATCAGAGAAAATTTTTCTCCTGCAACACGTTCCTTTTGTGCTAGTTGAACAAAAGACTCTCCACATACTCAGGTCTGAGAGTTAATTGTGTTTAAAAGCAATCCTTCACCTACCTTGTTGGGAAAAATGTTTCTTTTCAGTTGGAAACTACACTACATAAATATATATGGGGAGGAAATAACACCAACTCGGTTTTACAGTGAAAACTGCTGGGACTTCAAACCGGCTCTAGGAAACAGACTGAGAAACCAGAGTAAGTGTTTCTCCTGCAACCTGTTCCCCTTGAGCTAGTTGAATGAACGTCTCTCCACGTGCTCATTTCTGAGAGATAATTGAGTGTTATGCTCCACTTCAAATATCTTGTTGGAAACAAAAAGGTTGTTTTCAGTTGGAAACTACTCTACAAACATATATATGGGGAGGTACTAGCTCCAGCTCAGGTTTACAGTGAAAACTGCAGGAACGTCAAACCGGCACTAGGAAACAGACTGGGAAACCAGAGTATGTGTTTCTCCTTCAAACCGTTCAATTTGTGCTTGTTGAACGATAGTCTCCCAACACTCTCATTTCTGAGAGATAAGTGTGTGTGAAAGCAGTCCTTCACCTAGCTTGTTGGGAAAACAAGTTTCTTTTCAGTTGGAATATACACTACATACAAATATATGGGAAGGTACTAGCTCCAAATAGGTTTTACATTGAAAACTGCAGGGAATTCAAACTGGCTCTAGGAAACAGACTGAGAAACAAGAGTCAGTGATTCTCCTCCAACCCTTTTCCTTTGTGCTAGTTGAATGAACGTCTCTCCACATGCTCAGTTCTGAGATAAAATATTGTGTGAAAGCCGTTCTTCACATAGCTTGTTGGGAACTCAAAGTTTCTTTACTTTTGGAAACTATACTACCTATATGTATATTTGGGACGTACTAGTTCCAGATCCACTTAACAGTGAATACTGCAGGAACCTGTAACCGGCACTAGCAAACACACTGAGAAAAATGAGTAAGTGTTTCTCCTGCAAACTGTTCCATTTGTGTTAGATGAATGAAAGTCTCTCCACATGCTCACTTCTGAGTTAAAATTGTGTGTTAATGCCTCACTTCAACTAGCTTTTTGGGAACAAAATGTTACTTTTCTGTTGGAAAATACACTTCATAGAGATATATTGTTAGGTACTAGCTTCAACTTGGGTTTACAGTGAAAAATGCAGGATCCTGAACCTGGCACTAGGAAAGAGACTGAGAAACCTGAGTAAATCTTTCTTCTGCATCCCGTTCCCATTGTGCTAAATGAAAGAAAGTCTGTCCACATACTTAGTTCTGTGAAATAAATGTGGGTGAAGCTTTCCTTCAACTAGTTTGTTGGAACACAATGTTTCCTTTCTGTTGGAAACTACACTACATACATATATATGGGGAGGTACTAGCTGCAGCTCAGTTTTACAGTGAAAACTGCAGGTACTTTTAATCGACACTAGGAAACAGACTGAGAAAGAAGAATATGTGTTTCTACTGCAAACCGTTCCCTTTTGGCTAGTTGAAAGAACGTCTCTTCACATGCTCAATTCTGAGGGAAAAGGGTTTGTGAATGCCTTCTTTCACCTAGCTTGTTGGGAACACAAAGTTTCTATTCAGTTAAAAACTACACTACATTCATATTTATTGTGAGGTACTAGCTCCAAGTCAGTTTTACAGAGAAAACTGCAGGAACTTCAAACCGGCACTAGGAAACAGAATGAGAAACAAGAGTCAGTGATTCTCCTCCAACCATTTTCCTTTGTGCTAGTTTAACGAACGACTCTCCACATGCTCAGTTCTGAAATAAAGTATTGTGTGAAAGCTGTTCTTCACATAGCTTGTTGGGAACTCAAAGTTTCTTTACTTTTGGAAACTATACTACATATATTTATATTTGGGACGTACTAGTTCCAGATCCATTTAACAGTGAATACTGCAGGAACCTGTAACCAGCACTAGCAAACACACTGAGAAAAAAGAGTAAGTGTTTTTCCTGCAAACCGTTCCATTTGCATTAGATGAATGAAAGTCTCTCCACATGTTCAGTTCTGAGAGATAAGTGTGTGTGAATGCAGAACGTCAACAAGCTTGTTGGGAAAACAAAGCTTCTTTTCATTGGGTAACTGCACTACATACATATATATGGGAAGGTACTAGCTCTACATCACTTTTATAGTGAAAACTGCAGGAACATCCAAACAGCAGTAGGAAACAGACTGAGAAACTAGAGAAATTGTTCTCCTGCAAAAAGTTCCTTTTGTGCATGTTGAACAAACGTCTCTTCACATGCTCAGTTCTGAGAGTAAAGTGTGTGTGAACACCGTCCTTCAGCTAACTTTTTGGGAAAACAAAGTTTCTTTTCAGTTGGATATTTCAATACATACATATATATAGGGAGGTACTAGCTCGAACTCGGTTTTACAGTGAAAAATGCAGGAACATCAACTGGCTCTAGGAAAAAGACTGAGAATCCAGAGTAAAAGTTTCTCCTACAACCCGTTCCCTTTGTGCTAGATGAACGAACTTCTTTCCACATGCTCAGATCTGAGAGATAAGTGTGTGTGAATGCAGCCCTTCACATACCTTGTTGGGAACACAAAGATTTTTTTCAGTTGGAAAATACAATACATATATATATATATGGGGTGGTACTAGCTCCAACACTTTTCTGCAGTGAAAATTGCAGGAACGTTAAACAGGCAATAGGAAACAGACAGAGAAACCAGAGTAAGGGTATCTACTGCAACCCGTTCCTTTACTGCTAGTTGAATGTTCATCTCTACATATGCTCAGATGTGAGAGATAATTGTGTGTGAAAGCCGTCCTTCACCTTGCTTGTTGGGAACCCAAAGTTTCTTTTCAGTTGGGAACTGCGCTATATTCATATATATGTGGAGGTACTAGCTCCAAATTAGTTTTATATTGAAAACTGCTGGATAGTCAAATTGGCACTAGAAAACACACTACGAAACCACAGTAATTGTTTCTCCTGCAATCAGTTCCCTTTGTACTACTTGAACGAAAGTCTCTCCACATGCTCTGTTCTGAGAGGTTATTGTGTGTGAAAGCCATCCTTCAACTTGTTTGTTGGGAACTCAGAGATTCTTTTCATTTGGAATCTACACTTCATACATACATATGGGTAGTTATTAGCTCAAACTCGGTTTTACAGTTAAGAATGCAGGAACCTGAAACCGGCACTAGCAAACAGACTGAGAAAACAGAGTAAGTGTTTCTCCTGAAAAACATTCCCTTTGTGTTAGATGAGAGAACTCCTCTCCACATCCTTTGTTCTGAGAAATAAGTGTGTGTGACAGCCCATCTTCACCTAACTTGTTAGGAACAAAAATTTCTTTTCATCTTGAATCTACATTACATACATATATATGGTGACGTAGTAGTTACAACATGATTTTACAGAGAAAACTGCAGGAACTTCAAATCGGCACTAGGAATCAGACTGAAAAACCAGAGGAATTTTTTCCCTTGAAACACATTCCTATTGTGCTAGTTGAAAGAACGTGTCTCCACATGCTCAGTTCTGAGAGTTAAGTGTGTGGAAAAGCTGTCCTTCACCTAACTTGTTGGGAATACAAGTATTCTTTTCAGTTGGAATACACACTACATACATATATATGGGAAGGTACCAGCTCCAACTACGTTTTACAGTGAATACTGAAGGGAATCCAAATCGGCACTGGAAAACAGACTGACAAACGTGATTAAATGTTTCTCCAGCAAGCCATTCCTTTGGGCTAATTGAACGAACGTCTTTCCAAATGATCAGTTCTGAGAGATAAGTGTGTGTGAAAGCTGTCCTTCATCTTGCTGTTTGGGAACACAAAATTTCTTTTCATTTGGAAACTACAGAACTTACATATATATAGTTTGGTTCAAGCTCCAACTCGGGTTTATATTGAAAAATGCAGGAAATTCAAACCAGCACTAAGAAAAAGACTGAGAAACCAGAGTAACTGTTTCACCTGCAACTCGTTCAGTTTGTGCTAGTTGAACGAACGTTTCTCCACATACTCTGTTCTGAGAGATATGGTTGTGTTAAATCCGACCATTAACTAGCTTGTTGTGAACAAAAAGATCCTTTAATTTGGAAACTACAATGCATACATTTATATGGGGAGGTTCAATGTCCAATTAAGATTTACATTGAAATCTGAAGGAAATTGAACCCGGCAGAAGGAAATAGACTGAGAAACCAGAGTAAATATTTCCTATACAACCCGTTCCCTTTATGCTAGTTGAATGAATATTCTCCACATGCTCAGTTCTGAGAGATAATGTCTGAGAATGACTTACATCAAATAGCTTGTTGGGAAAAGAAAATTTCTCTTCAGAAGGAATCTACACTTCATACATGTGTATGGTGAGGTACTAGGTCCAAATTTGTTTTACAGTGAAAATTTCTGGAAGTTCAAAATTGCAGAGGTATCACAATGAGAAACCAGAGCATTTATTTCTCCTGCTACTCTTTCCTTTCTTCTAGTTGAAAGAAAGTCTCTCCACATACTCAGTTCTCAGGGATAATTTTGTGTTAAAGCCGTCCTTCTCCTAGATTGTTGGGAGCACAAATTTTCTTTTCAGATGGAAACAGCACTACATATATTTATAAGGGAATGTACAAGCTCACATTCAGTTTTACAGTGAAAACTGCAGTAAATTTAATCCGGATCTAGGGAACAGACTGAGAAACTCGAGTAACAGTTTCACCTGCAAATTGTTTTTTTGTGCAGTTGAACGAACGTCTCTCCACATGCTCCAATTTGAGAGATATGGTTGTGTGTAAGCCGAACATCAAATAGCTTGTTGGGAACCCAAAAGTTCCTTTAATTTGGAAACTACAATACATAAATACATTTATATGGGGAGGTTCAATTGCCAATTAAGATTTACAGTGAAATCTGAAGGAAATTGAACCCGGCAGAAGGAAACTGACTGACAAACCACAGTAAGTGTTCCCCCCTGAAACCCGTTCCATTTCTCTTAGATGAACAAAATTTTCTCTCCATGCTCAGTTCTGAGAGATAAGTGTGTGTGAATGCAGCCCTTCAAAAATTTTCTTGGGAAAACAAAGATTATTTTCAGTTGGAATCTACATTACATACATATATATAGAGAATAAGATTCTCCAATTCATTTCGACAGTGTAAAGTGTAGGAATGTCAAACCGGCACAATGAAACAGACTGAGAAACCAAAGTAAGTGTTTATCCTACAAACCAATCCCTTTGTAGTAGTTGAACAAACGTCTCCCAACATGCTCAATTTTGAAAGATAGGTGTGAGTGAAAGCCGTCATTCAACAACTTGGTTGGGAAAAATGTTTGTTTTCATTTGCAAAATACACTACATACATATATATGGTGTGGTACTAGCTTTAAATCGGTTTTACAGAGAAAACTGCAGGAAATTCAGACCAGCACTAGGAAACATTATGAGAACCAAGAGTAAACGGGTCTCCTGCAACCAGTTCCCTTTGTGCTAGATGAACTAACATCTCTCCACATGCGAAGTTCTGAGAGATAAGTGTGTGTGAAAGCCGTCCTTAAATTACCTTGTTGGGAACAAAGTTTCTTTTCAGTTGGAAACTACACTAAGTAAATATATATGGGGAGGAAAAAACACCAAATGTGTTTTACACTGAAAAAGGCAGGAATTTCAAACCAGAAGTAGGAAACAGACTGAGAAACCAGAGAAAGTGTTTCCCATGCAACAAATTCCCATTTTGCTAGTTGAAAGAAAGTCTCCCTACATGCTCAGTTCTGAGAGATAAGTGTGTGAGAAAGCCGTCCTTCACACAGATTGTTTGGAACAAAAAGTTTCTTTTCAATTGTTATATATACTACATACATATGTAAGGGAAGGTACAAGCTCCAACATTGTGTTACTGTGAAAACTGCAGCAACTTCAATCCAGCACTAGAAAACAGACTGAGGAAATAGAGTAATTGTTTCTCCTACAACCCGTTTGGGCTTGTTGAATGAACGTCTCTCTATATGCTCAGTTCTGAGAGATAAGTGTGTGAACGCCGTCCTTCAACTAACTTGTTGGGAACACAAAGATTCTTTTCAGTAGGATACTTCACTACACACATATCTAAGGTGAAGTACTACCTCAAACTCTCATTTACAGTGAAAATTGCAGGAACTTCAAACTGGCACTCGGAAACAGACTGAGAACCAGAGTAAATTTTTGTCCTGCAATCCGTTCCCTTTGTGGTATTTGAACGAATTTCTCTTCACATGCTCAGTTCTGAGAGATAAGTGTGTGTGTAATCCGCTCTTTATCTTGCTTGTTGGGAACACAAAGTTTCTTTAGGTTGGAAACTACAATAAATACATATATATGGGGAGGTACGAACTCCAAATCGGTTTTACAGTGACAACTGCGGGAACTTCAATCCTGCACTAGGAACCTGACTGAGAAACAGAGTAAATTTTTCTCCTGCATTCAGTTCCGCTTGTGCTAGATGAACGATCGTCTCTCCACATGCTCAGTTTTGAGAGATAAGTGAGTGTGAAAGCCGTACTACAACAAGATTTTTGGGAACACAAAATTATTTTCACTTGGATAATTCACTACTTATATATATATATGGGGAGGTTCTATCTCAAAATAAGTTTTACAGTGAAATCTGAAAGAAATTCAAACAGGCAGAAGGAAACAGACGGAGAAACCTGAGTAAGTTTTTTTCCTGAATCACTAATCCATTGTGCTTGATGAACGAACCTCTCTCCACATCCTCACTTCTGAGAAAAAACTGTGCGTGAAAGCCGTCTTTCACATAATTTGTTAGCAACAAAAAAGTTTCCTTTCAGTTGCAAACTACATAACATATATATATTTGGGTAAGATCTAGATTTAACTCGGCATTTTAGTGAAAACTGCAGGAATTGCAAACCGACACTAGGAAACAGAATGTGAAACCAGAGTATGTGTTTCTCCTGCAAACCGTTCCCTTTGTGCAAGATGAACGGTCGTCCCTACACATGCTTAGTTCTGAGAGATAAGTCTGTGTGAAAGAAATCCTTCACCTAGCTTGTTGGGAACACAAAGTTTCTTTTCAGTTGGAAACTACAGAACTTACATATATATATTTTCGTTCAAGCTCCAACTCGGTTTTATATTGAAAAATGCAGGAACTTCAAACCGGCACTAAGAAACAGACTGAGAAACCAGAGTAACTGTTTCACCTGCAACTCATTCCGTTTGTGCTAGTTGAACGAAAGTCTCTCCATATGCTCAGTTCTGAAGGATAATTATGTTTTAAAGACACACTTCAACTAGATTGTTGGGAACACAAAGTTTCTTTTCAGTTCAAACCTACCCTTCATACATTTATATGGGGAGCTACCAGATCCAGCTTGGTTTTACAGTGAAAACTGCAGGAACATAAAACTGTTACTAGGAAACTATATGTGATACTAGACTAATTGTTTCTCCTGCTACCAGTTGTCTTTTTGAAAGAAGAATGAACATCTCTCCAGATGCTCAGTTCTGAGAGATACCTGTGTGTAAAAGCTGTCCTTCACCTAGCTTGTTGGGAACAAGGACATTCTTTTCAGTTGGAATCTACACTTCATACATATATATGGAGAGTTATTAGCTCCATTATTTTCGACAGTGAAAACTGCAGGAACATCACATTGGCAGTAGGAAACAGGCTGAGAATCCAGAGTAAGTGTTTCTCCTGCAACCCTTTCCCTTTGTGCTAGATGAATGAACGTCTATCCACATGCTCAGTTCTGAGAGATAAGTGTGTGTGATGCCATCTTCGCGTAGTTTGTTGGGAACACAAAACTTATTTTCAGTAAGGAATTACACTACTTACATATATATAAGGAGATAATAGCTCCAACACGGCTTTAAGGTGAAACTGCAGGAATGTGACACCAGGACTAGGAAACAGTCTGAGAATCCAGAGTAAGTTTTTACCCTGCAAACTGTTCCTTTTTGGTAGTTGAACGAAAGTCTCTCCACATGCTCATTTCTGAGGGATAAGTGTGTGTGAAAGCTGTCCTTCATATAAGTTGTTGGGAACACAATGTTTCTTTTCATTTGGATAGTACGTTAAATACAAATGTATTGGGAGATAATAACTCCAACTCGGATTTTCAGTGAAAACTGCAGGCAGTTCAAACCGGCACGGGATACAATACTAAGAATCCAGAGTAACTGTTTCCCATGCAACCTTTACGTTTGTGTTAGGTGAACGAACATCCCTCCACATGCTTAGTTCTGAGAGGTAATTGTGTGTGAAAACCGTCCTTCACCTAGATTGTTGAGAACACAAAGATTTTTTTCCGTTGTAAATTACACAACAGATATATATATGGTGAGGTACTAGCTCCAACTGTGTTTATCTGTGAAAATTTGAGAAACCTGAAACCGGCATTAGGAAATAGACGGAGAAACCAGAGTAAGTGTTTGACTTCTAAACCGTTCCCATTGAGTTAGTTGAATGAACGTCTCACCACATGCTCAGTTCTCAGACATAATTATGTGTTAAAGCCACCCTTCAACTAGATTGTTGAGAACACAAAGTTCCTTTTTATTTGGATGCTACCCTTAATACATTTATTTGGGAGCTACCAGCTCCAAATCGGTTTTACAGGGAAAACTGCAGGAACATCAAACCGGCACTAGGAAACAGACTGAGAAACCAGAGAAAGTGTTTCCCCTGCAAAAAGTTCCCATTGTGCTAGTTGAACGTACGTCTCTCCAAATGCTCAGTTTTGAGAGATAAGGGAGTGTGAAAGCTGTACTTCAACAAGCTTGATGGGAACACAAAATTTCTTTTCAGTTCGATAATTCACTACTTATATATATATGGGGAGGTTCTATCTCAGAATAAGTTTTACAGTGAAATCTGAAAGAAATTCAAACCGGTAGAAGGAAACAGACTGAGAAACCAGAGAAATAGTTTCTCCTGAAACCCTAATCCATTGTGCTTGTTGAACGAACCTCACTACACATCCTCAGTTCTGAGAAATAGCTGTGTGTGAAAGCCGTCTTTCACATAGTTTGTTGGGAACACAAAGTTTTTTTCAGTTGGAAACTACATAACATACATATATTAGGGGAAGAACTAGATCTAACTCGGCATTTCAGTGAAAACTGCAGGAATATCAAACAGACACTAGCTAACAGAATGTGAACCGGAGTATGTGTTTCTCCTGCAAACCGTTCCCTTTGTGCAAGATGAACGATCGTCCCTACACATGCTCAGTTCTGAGAGATAAGTCTGTGTGAAGAAGACCTTCACCTAGCTTGTTGGGAACACAAATTTTCTTTTCAGCTGGAAACTACAGAACTTACATATATATAGTTTGGTTCAAGCTCCAACTTGGTTTTATATTTAAAAATTCAGGAACTTCAAACCGGCACTAAGAAACAGACTGAGAAACCAGATTAACTGTTTCACCTGCAACTCGTTCCGTTTGTGCTAGTTGAATGATCATCTCTCCACATACTCTGTTCTGAGAGATATGGTTGTGTGTAATCCGACCATTAACTAGCTTGCTGGGAACACAAAATTTCCTTTAAGTTGGAAACTACAGTGCATACAATTATATGTGGAGGTTCAATCTCCAATTAATATTTACATTGAAATCTGAAGGTAATTGAACCCGGCAGATAGAAACAGACTGAGAAACCAAAGTAAATATTTCCCATGCAACCCGTTCCCTTTGTGCTAGTTGAATGAACATTCTCCACATGCACAGGTCTGAGAGATAATTTCTGAGAATGACTTACATCAAATAGCTTGTTGGGAAATGAAAATTTCTCTTCAGAAGGAATCTACACTCCATACATGTATATGGTGATTTACTAGCTCCAAATTGGTTTTAAAGTGAAATCTTCTGGAAGTTCAAAATGGCACAAGGAAACAAAATGAGAAACCAGAGCAATTATTTCTCTTGCTACACTTTCATTTGTGCTAGTTGAATGAACGTCTCTCCACATACTCAGTTCTCAGAGAAAAATTTGTGTTAATGCCATCCTTCTCCTAGATTGCTTGGAGCACAAATTTTCTTTTCAGTTGGAAACAGCACTACATACATTTATAAGGGAATGTACAAGCTCAAATTTAGTTTTACAGTGAATACTGCAGTAAATTCAATCTGGCACTAGGGAAGAGACTGAGAAATCAGAATAACTGTTTCACCTGCAACTCGTTCTTTTTGTGCTAGTTGAACGAACGTCTCTCCACATGCTCCATTCTGACAGATATGGTTGTGTGTAAGCCGACCAGCAACTAGCTTGTTGGGAACCCAAAAATTCCTTCAAGTTGGATACTACAATACATACATTTATATGGGGATGTTCAATCACCAATTAAGATTTACAGTGAATACTGAAGGAAATTGAACCCGGCAGAAGGTAACTGACTGAGAAACCAGAATAAGTGTTCCCCCTGAAACCCGTTCCATTTGTGTTAGATGAACGAAAGTTTATCTCCATGCTCAGTTCTCAGAGATGTGTGTGTGAATGCACCCCTTCAAAAATTTTGTTGGGAAAACAAAGATTCTTTTCATTTGGAAACTACATTACATACATATACATGGAGAGTTACTAGCTCCAATTCTTTTTGACAGTGTAAACTGCAGGAATGTCAAACCAGCACTAGGAAACCGACTGAGAAACCAAAGTAAGTGTTTCTCCTTAAAATCATTCGCTTTGTAGTAGTTGAACGAACGTCTCCCCACATGCTCATTTTTGAGATATAGGTGTGAGTGAAAGCTATCCTTCAACAACTTGTTTGAGAACAAAGTTTGTTTTTATTTGAAAACTACTCTATAAACATATATATGGTGAGGTACTAGCTCCAAATCTGTTTTACAGAGAAAACTGCAGGAACATCAAACAGGCACTAGGAAACAGACTGAGAAAATACAGAAAGTGTTTTCCCTGCAACAAGTTCCCATTGTACTAGTTGAACGAACTTCTCCTACATGCTCAGTTCTGAGAGATAAGAGTGTGAGAAAGCCGTCCTTCACATAGCTTGTTTGGAACAAAAAGTTTGTTTTCAGTTGTTAAATACACTACATACATAAGTAAGGGAAGGTACAAGCTCCAACAGTGTTTTACTGTGAAAACTGCAGGAACTTCAATCCAGCACTAGGAAACAGACTGAGGAAATAGAGTAATTGGTTCTCCTTCAACCCATTTGTGCTTGTTGAATGAACATCTCTCTATATGCTCAGTTATGGGTTATAAGTGTGTGTGAACGCCAAACTTCAACAATCTTGTTGGGAACACAAAGTTTCTTTTAAGTTGGATACTTCACTACGTACATATATAAGGTGAAGTACTAGCTCAAACTCGGATTTACAGTGAAAATTGCAGGAACTTCAAACTGGCACTCGGAAACAGACTGATAACCTGAGTAAATTTTGTCCTGCAGTCCGTTCCGTTTGTGGTAGTTGAACGAACTTCTCTTCCCATACTCATTTCTGAGAGATAAGTGTGTGTGTAATCCGCTCTTTATCTTGCTTGTTGGGAACACAAAGTTTCTTTAAGTTGGAAACTACAATACATACATATATATGTGGAGGTACGAACTCCAACTCGGTTTTACAGTGACAATTGCAGGAACTTCAATCTGGCACTAGGAACCTGACTGAGAACCAGAGTAAATTTTTCTCCTGCATTCCGTTCCGTTTGTGCTACATGAACGAAATTATCTCCACGTGCTCAGTTTTGAGAGATAAGTGAGTGTGAAATCCATACTTCAACAAGCTTGTTGGGAACACAAAATTTCTTTTCACTTCGATAATTCACTACTTATATGTGTATATGGGGAGGTTATATCTCAAAATAAGTTTTACAGTGAAATCTGAAAGAAATTCAAACCGGCAGAAGGAAACAGACTGAGAAACCAGAGTAAGTGTTTCTCCTGAAACCCTAATCCATTGTGCTTGATGAACAAACCTCTCTCCATATCCTCAGTTCTGAGAAATAACTGTGTGTGAAAGCCGTTTTTCACATAGTTTGTTGGAAACACAAAGTTTCTTTTCTGTTGCAAACTACATAACATACATATATTTGGGAAAGAACTAGATCTAACTCGGTATTTCAGTGAAAACTGCAGGAGTTACAAACCGATACTAGGAAACAGAATGTCAACCCAGAGTATGGGTTTCTCCTGCTAACCTTTCCTTTTGTGCAAGATGAACGATCGTCCCTACACATGCTCAGTGCTGAGAGATTAGTCTGTGTGATAGAATTCCTTCACCTAGCTTGTTGGGAACACAAAGTTTCTTTTCAGTTGGAAACTGCAGAACATACATATATATAGTTTTGTTCAAGCTCCAACTCGGTTTTATATTGAAAAATGCAGAAACTTCAAACCAGCACTAAGAAACAGACTGAGAAACCAGAGTAACTGTTTCACCTGGAACTCGTTCCGTTTGTGCTAGTTGAACGAACGTCTCTCCACATACTCTGTTCTGAGAGATATGGTTGTGTGTATTCCGAACATTAACTAGCTTGTTGGGAACACAAAATTTCCTTTAAGTTGGAAACTACAATGCATACATTTATGTGGGGAGGTTCAATTTCCAATTAAGGTTTACATTGAAATCTGAAGGAAATTGAACCTGGCAGAAGGAAACAGACTGAGAAACCAGAGTAAATATTTCCCATGCAACCCGTTCCATTTGTGCTAATTGAATGAACATTCTCCACATGCTCAGTTCTGAGAGATAAGTGTGTTTGATGCTATCTTCAACTAGTTTGATGGGAACACAAAGCTTATATTCAGTAGAAAATTAAACTAATTACATATATATAGGGAGATAATAGCTCGAACACGGCTTTAAATGAAACTGCAGGAACGTGACACCAGGACTAGGAAACAGTCTGAGAAACCAGAGTAAGTTTTTAACCTGCAAACGGTTCCTTTTTGGTAGTTGAACGAAAGTCTCTCCACATGCTCATTTCTGAGGGATAAGTGTGTGTGAAAGCCGTCCTTCATATAACTTGTTGGGAACACAATATTTCTTTTCATTTGGATAGTACATTACATACATATATATTGGGAGGTAGTAATTCCAACTCGGTTATTCAGTGAAAACTGCAGGCAGTTAAAACCAGCATGGGATACCATACTAAGAATCCAGAGTAACTGTTTCCCGTGCAACCTTTACGTTTGTGCTAGTTGAACGAACATCCCTCCTCATGCTTATTTCCGAGAGGTAATTGTGTGTGAAAACCGTCCTTCACCTAGATTGTTTGGAACACATAGTTTATTTTCAGTTGTAAATTACACAACAGACATATATATGGTGAGGTACTAGCTCCAACTGTGTTTTACAGTGAAGATTTCAGGAACCTGAAACCGGCATTAGGAAATAGAATGAAAAACCTTTGTAAGTGTTTGACTTCTAAACCGTTCCCTTTGTGTTAGTTGAACGAACGTCTCCCTACATGCACAGTTCTGAGACATAAATGTGTGACAAAGCCATCCTTCACATAGCTTGTTTGGAACCGAATGCTTCTTTTCAGTAGCAAAATACACTACATACATATTTAAGGGAAGGTACAAGCTACAACACTCTTTTACTGTGAAAATTGCAGGAACTTCAATCCAGCAGTAGGAAACAGACTGAGGAAATAGGGTAATTGTTTCTCCAGCAACACGTTTCTGCTTGTTGAATGAACGTCTCTCTATATGCTAAGTTCTGAGTGATAAGTGTGTGTGAACGGGGTCCTTCAAATAACTTGTTGGGAACACAAAAATTTTTCCAGTTGGATACTTCACTACGTGCATATATATGTTGAAGTATTAGCTTAAACTCGTATTTATAGTGAAAATTGCAGGAACTTCAAACTGGCACTCGGAAACAGACTGAGTACCAGAGAAAATTTTTGTTCTGCAGTCCGTTCCTTTTGTGGTAGTTAAACGAACTTCTCTTCACATGCTCAGTTCTGAGAGATAAGTGTGTGTGTAATCCGCTCTTTATCTTGCTTGTTGGGAACACAAAGTTTCTTTAGGTTGGAAACTACAATAAATACATATATATGGGGAGGTACGAACTCCAACTCAGTTTTACAGTGACAACTGCAGGAACTTCAATCCGGCGCTAGGAACCTGACTGAGAACCAGAGTAAATTTTTCTCCTGCATTCCGTTCCTTTTGTGCTAGATGAAAGAACCTCTCTCCACATGCTCAGGTTTGAGAGATAAGTGAGTGTGAAAGCAGTACTTCAAAAAGCTTGTTGGGAACATAAAATTTCTTTTCAGTTGGGTAATTCACTACTTATATATATATGGGGAGGTTATATCTCAAAATAAGTTTTACAGTGAAATCTGAAAGAAATTCAAACCGGCAGAAGGAAACAGACTGAGAATCCAGAGTAAGTGTTTCTCCGGTAACCCGTTCCTTTTGTGCTACTTGAACGAGCATCTCTTCACATGCTCATTCTGAGAGATAAGTGTGTGTGAATGCAGCCCTTCACCAAGCTAGTAGGGAACACAAATTTTCTCTTCAGTTGGAAAACACACTACATACATATATACGGAGAGTTATTAGCTCCAAATGTTTTCGACTGTGAAAACTGCAGGATCATAAAACTGGCACTAGGAAACTGACTGGGAAACCAGAGTATCTGTTTCCCAGCAAACCGTACCCATTGTGCTGGTTGAACGAAAGTCTCCCCACATGCTCAGCTCTGAGAGATAAGTGTGTGAGAAAGCCGTCCTTCATATATATTTGGGAACAAAAAGTTCTTTTCAGTTGGTAAATACACTACATACATATGTATGGAGAGGTACAAGCTCCAACCCGGTTTTACAGTGAAAACATCAGGGACTTCAACCCGGCATTGGGAAACAGAATCAGGAACCAGAGTAAGGGAATCTCCTGCAAACAATTTCATTTGTGCTAGTTGAATGAACGTCTCTCCAAATGCTCAGTTCTGAGAGGTAATTGTGTATGAAAACCGTCCTTCACCTAGATTGTTGGGAACACAAAGTTTCTTTTCAGTTGGAAATTACACGACAGACATATATATGGTGAGTTATTAGCTCCAAATCTTTTCGATAGGGGTAACTGCAGGAATGTCAAACCGGTACCAGGAAACAGACTGAGAAACCAGAGTATGTGTTTCCCCTGCAAACCTTTCCCATCGTGCTAGTTGAACGAGAGTCTCCCCACATGCTTAGTTCTGAGAGATAGGTGTGTGAGAAAGCCGTCCTTCACATAGCTTGTTTGGAACACAAAGTTTCTTTTCAGTTGTTAAATACACTGCATATATATGTAAGGGAAGGTACCAGCTCCAACACTGTTTTACTGTGAAAACTGCAGGAACTTCATCCAGCAATAGGAAACAGACTGAGGAAATAGGGTAATTGTTTCTCCTGCAACCCGTTTGTGCTTGTTGAATGAACGTCTCTCTATATGCTCAGTTCTGAGAGATAAGTGTGTGTGAACGCTGTCCTTCAAATAACCTGTTGGGAACACAAAGTTTCTTTTAAGTTGGATACATCAGCACGTACAAATCTAAGGTGTAGTACTATCTCAAACTCGGATTTACAGTGAAAATTACAGGAACTTCAAACTGGCAGACGGAAGCAGACTGAGAACCAGAGTAAATTTTTGTCCTGCAATCCATTCCGTTTGTGGTATTTGAATGAAGTTCTCTTCACATGCTCAGTTCTGAGAGATAAATGTGTGTTTAATCCACCCTTTAACTTGCTTGGTGGGAACACAAAGTTACTTTAGGTTGGAAACTACAATACATACATACATATGGGGAGGTACAAACTCCAACTCGGTTTTAAAGTGACAATTGCAGGAACTTCATTCCGGCACTACGAACCTGACTGAGAACCACAGTAAATTTTTCTCCTGCAAACTGTTCCTTTTGTGCTAGATGAACGAACGTCTCTCCACATGCTCAAAGTTTAGAGATATCTTTGTGTGAAAGACGTCCTTCAAGAAGCTTGTTGGGAACACAAAATTTCTTTTCAGTAGGATAATTCACTACATACATGTATGGGGAGGTAGTAGTTCAAACTTGGTTTACAGAAAACTGCAGGAACTTCAAACCAGACCTAGGAAACAGACTGAGAAACCAGAGTATGGGTTTTTCCTGCAGCCTGACACTTTGTGCTAAATGAATGAACGTCTCTCCACATGATCATTTCTAAGAGAGAAATGTTTGTAAAAGCTGTCCTTCACTTAGATTGTTGGGAACACAAAGGTTCTTTACAGTTGTAAAGAACAATACTTACATATAAGTTGAAGGTACTATCTCCAACACCGTTTTAAAGTGAAAGTTGCAGAAATGTCAAACCGGCACTAGGAAGCAGACTGAGAGATCAGAGTATGTGTTCCTCAAGGAAAATGTTCCCTTTTGCTACTTGAACGTACGTCTCTCTACATATTCATTTCTGAGAGATAGTGTGTGTGAAAGCCGTGCTTCATATATCTTGTTGGGAACAGAAAGTTTCTTTTCACTTGGAATCAACAAAACATACATATATATGGGGATGAAGGAGCTCCAGCTCGGTTTTACAGTGAAAAATGCAGGAAATTCAAAGCGACACTAGGAACCAGACTGAGAAACCAGAGTAAATGTTTCTCCAGCAAACCGTTCCGTTTGTGCTAGTTGAACAAACACCTCTCCACATGCTCATTCTGAGAGATAAGTGTGTGTGAATGCAGCCCTTCATCAAGCTAGTAGGGAACACAAATTATCTCTTCAGTTGGAAAATCCACTACATACATATATACGGAGAGTTATTCGCTCCAAATCTTTTCAACAGTGAAAACTACAGGATCATAAAACTGGCATTAGGAAACAGACTGAGAAACCAGAGTATCTGTTTCCCTGCAACCCATACCCATTGTGCTAGTTGAATGAACATCTCCCCACATGCTCATTTCTGAGAGATATGTGTGTGAGAAAGCCGAACTTCACATAGCTTGTTGGAAAAAAAGTTTCTTTTTATTTGTTAAATACACTACATACATATGTAAGGGAAGGTACAAGCTCCAACACTGTTTTACTGTGAAAACTGCAGCAACTTCAATCCAGCTCTAGGAAACAGACTGAGGAAATAGAGTAATTGTTTCTCCTGCAACCCGTTTGTGCTTGTTGAATGAAAGTCTCTCTATGTGCTCAGTTCTGAGAGATATGTGTGTGTCAAAGCCGTCCTTCATATATCTTGCTAGGAACAGAAAGTTTCTTTTCATTTGGAATCTACAAAACATACATATACATGGGGATATAGGAGCTCAAACTCGGTTTTACAGTGAAAAATGCAGGAAATTCAAACCGGCACTAGGAACCAGACTGAGAAACCAGAGTAAAGGTTTCTCCAGCAACCCGTTCCTTTTGTGCTACTTGAACGAACATCTCTCCACATCCTCATTCTGAGAGATAAGTGTGTGTGAATGCAGCCTTTCACCAAGCTAGTAGGGAACACAAATTTTCTCTTCAGTTGGAAAATCCACTACATACATATATACGGAAAGTTATTAGCTCCAAATGTTTTCGACAGTGAAAACTGCAGGATCGTATATCCGGCAGTAGGAAACAGTCTGAGAAACCAGAGTATCTTTTTCCCTGCAAACCATACCCATTGTGCTGGTTGAACGAACGTCTCCCTACATGCTCAGCTCTGAGAGATTAGTGTGTGAGAAAGCCGTAGTTCACATAACTTGTTGGGAAAAAAAAGTTTCTTTTCAGTTGGTAAATACACTACATAACTATGTAAGGGAAGGTACAAGCTCCAAACCTGTTTTACAGTGAAAACATCAGGGACATCCAACCGGCACTGGAAAACAGAATCAGAAACCAGAGTAAGGGTATCTCCTGCAAACCGTTCCGTTTGTGCTAGTTGAAAGAACGTCTCTAAAGATGCTCAGTTCTGAGAGGTAATTGTGTGGGAAAACCATCCTTCACCTAGATTGTTGGGGAACACAAAGTTTCTTTTCAGTTGGAAATTACACATCAGACATATATACAGTGAGTTATTAGCTCCAAATCTATTCGACAGTGAAAATTGCATGAATGTCATACCAGCACCAGGAAACAGACTGAGAAACAAGAGTATGTGTTTGACGTCTAAACCGTTCCCTTTGTGTTAGTTGAACGAACGTCTCTCCACATGCTCAGTTCTGAGAGATAGATATGTGTTAAAGCCGCCCTTCATCTAGATTGTTGGGAACACAAAGTTTCTTTTTAGTTGGAAGCTACCTTTCATATATTTATTTGGGAGCTACCAGCTCCAAATCGGTTTTACAGGGAAAACTGCAGGAACATCAAACTTGCACTAGGAAACCGACTGAGAAACCAGAGAAACTGTTTCACCTACAACAAGTTCCCATTGTGCTAGTTGAAAGAACGTCTCCTTACATGCTCAGTTCTGAGAGATAGGTGTGTGAGAAAGCCGTCCTTCACATAGCTTGTTTGGAACATAAAGTTTCTTTTCAGTTGTTTAATACACTACATATATATGTAAGGGAAGGTACAAGCTCCAAAACTGTTTTACTGTGAAAACTGCAGGAAATTCATTCCACCACTACGATACAGACTGAGGAAATACAGTAATTGTTTCTTGTAAACCCGTTTGTGCTTGTTGAATGAACGTCTCTCTATATGCTCAGTTCTGAGAGATAAGTGTGTGTGAACGCCGTCCTTCAACTAACTTGTAGGGAACACAAAATTTCTTTTCTGTTGGATAGTTCACTGCGTACATATATAAGGTGAAATACTAGCTCAAACTCGGAATTACAGTGAAAATTGCAGGAACATCTAACTGGAACTCGGAAACAGACTGAGAACCAGAGAAAATTTTTGTCCTGCAATCCGTTCCATTTGTGGTAGTTGAACGAACTTCTCTTCACATGCTCAGTTCTGAGAGATAAGTGTGTGTGTAATCCGCCCTTTACCTTGCATGTTGGGAACACAAAGTCACTTTAAGTTAGAAACTACATTACATAAATATATATGGGGATGTACGAAATCCAACTCTGTTTTACAGTGACAACTGCAGTATCTTAAATCCGGCACTAGGAAATTGACTGAAAAACAGAGTAAAATTTTCTCCTGCATTCCGTTCCACTTGTGCTAGAAAAACGAACGACTCTCCACATGCTCAGGTTTTAGATATAAGTGAGTGTGAAAGCCGTACTTCAACAGGCTTGTTGGGAACACAAAATTCTATTTCAGCTAGATAATTCACTACTTATATATATATGGGGTGGTTCTATCTCAAAATAAGTTTTACAGTGAAATCTGAAAGAAATTCAAACCGGCAGAAGGAAACAGACTGAGAAACCAGAGTAAGTGTTTCTCCTGAAACCCTAATCCATTGTGCTTGATGAACGAATCTCTCTACACATCCTCAGTTCTGAGAAATAACTGTGTGTGAAAGCCGTCTTTCACATAGTTTGTTGGGAACACAAAGTTTCTTTTCAGTTGCAAACAACATAACATACATATATTTGGGGAAGAACTAGATCTAACTGTATTTCAGTGAAAACAGAAGGAATTGCAAACCGACATTAGGAAACAGAATGTGAAACCAGAGTATGTGTTTCTCCTGCAAATCGTTCCCTTTGTGCAAGATGAACGATCGTCCCTAAACATGCTCAGTTCTGAGAGATAAGTGTGTGAAAGAAATCCTTCACCTAGCTTGTTGGGAACACAAAGTTTCTTTTCAGTTGGAAACTACAGAACTTACATATATATATATTTTGGTTCAAGCTCCAACTCGGTTTTATATTGAAAAATGCAGGAACTTCAAACCGGCACTAAGAAACAGACTGAGAAACTCGTGTAACTGTTTCACCTGCAACTCGTTCTGTTTGTGCTAGATGAATGAAAGTCTCTCCAAATACTCAGTACTGAGAGATATTGTTGTGTGTAATCCGGCCATTAACTAGCTTGTTGGGAACACAAAATTTCCTTTAAGTTGGAAACTACAATGCATACATTTATATGAGGAGGTTCAATCTCTAATGAAGATTTACATTGAAATCTGATGGAAAATGAACCCGGCAGAAGGAATAAGACTGAGAAAAGAAAGTAAATATTTCCCATGCAACCCATTCCCTTTGTGCTAGTTGAATGAACATTCTCCACATGCTCAGTTCAGAGAGATAATGTCTGAGAATGACTTACATCAAATAGCTTGTTGGGAAATGAAAATTTCTCTTCAGAAGGAATCTACACTTCATACATATATATGGTGAGGTACTAGCTCCAAATTTGTTTTACAGTGAAAACTCCTGGAAGTTCAAAATGGCAGAGGGAAACAGAATGAGAAAACAGAGCAATTATTTCCCCTGCTACACTTTCTTTGAGCTAGATGAATGAACGTCTCTCCATATACTCAGTTCTCAGAGATAATTTTGTGTTAAGCCGTCCTTCTCCTAGATTGTTGGGAGCACAAATTTTCTTTTCAGTTTCAAACAGAACTACATACAATTATAAGGGATTATACAAGCTCAAATTCAGTTTTACATTGAAAACTGCAATAAATTCAATCCGGCACTAGGGAATAGACTGAGAAACCAGAGTAACTGTTTCACAATCATCTCGTTCATTTTGTGCTTGTTGAACGAACGTCTCTCCACATGCTCCATTCTGAGAGATATGGTTGTGTGTAAGCCGACCATCAACTAGCTTGAAGGGAACACAAAATTTCCATTAAGTTGGAAAATACAATAGATACATTTATATCGGGAGGTTCAATCGCCAATTAAGTTTAACTGTGAAATCTGAAGGAAATTGAACCCGGCAGAATGAAAGTGACTGAGAAACCAGAATACATGTTCCCCCTTAAACCCGTTCCATTTGTGTTAGATGAACAAATGTTTCTCTCCATGCTCAGTTCTGAGTGATATGTGTGTGTGAATGCAGCACTTCAAAAATTTTGTTGGGAACACAAAGATTCTTTTCAGTTTGAATATACATTAAATACATACATATGGAGAGTTACTAGCTCCAATTCTTCTCGACATTGTAAACTAAGGAATGTCAAACCGGCACTAGGAAACAGACTGAGAAACCAATGTAAGTGCTTCTCCTTCAAACCATTCCCTTTGTAGTAGTTGAACGAACGTCTCCCCACATGCTCAGGTTTGAGAGATAGGTGTGAGTGAAAGCTCTCCTTCAACAACTGTGTTGGTAACAAAGTTTGTTTTCATTTACAAACTACACTACATACATATATATGGTGAGGTACTAGCACCAAATCGGTTTTACAGAGAAAACTGCAGGAAAGTCAAACCAGCTCTAGGAAACAATATGAGAACCAAGAGTAAATGGGTCTCCTGCAACCAGTTCCCTTTGTGCTAGAAAAACGGACATCTATCCACATGCTAAGTTCTGAGAGGTAAGTGTGTGTGAAAGCCGTCCTTAACATACTTTGTTGGGAAAACAGTGTCTATTCAGTTGGAAACTACACTACGTAAATATATATGGGGAGGAAATAACACCAACTCGGATTTACAGTGAAAAAGGCAGGAACTTCAAACTGGACCTAGGAAAAAGACTGATACCAGAGTAAATGATTCCCATGCAACCCGTTCCCTTTGTGCTAGTTGAACGAACGTCTCTCCACATGATCATTTCTGACACATGATTGTGTGTGAAAGACTTCCTTCACCTAGCTTGTTGGGAACACAAAGTTTGTTTTCTGTTGGTAAATACACTACATACATATATATGAGAAGGTAAAAGCTCCAACATTCTTTTACTGTGAAAACATCAGGAACTTCATAGCGACACTAGGGAACAGCCTGAGAAACTAGAGGAAGTGTCTCTACTTCAATCCATTTCTTTTCTGCAAGTTGAAAGAACTTCTCTCCTCATGCTCAGTTCTTAGAGATAAGTGTGTGTTAATCCGTTCTTCGCTTACCTTCTTGGGAACACAAGGTTTCTTGTCAGTTGGAAACAGCAATACATATATATATATGGGAAAGTATGACCTCCAACTTGGTTTTAGAGTGATAACTGCAGGAACTTCAAACAAGCACTAGGAACTTGACTGAGAAACCAGAGTAAATTTTTCTCCTGCATTCCGTTCATTTTGTGCTAGTTGAATGAACATCACTCCACATGCTCAAATTTGAGAGATAACTCTGTGTGAAAGCCATCGTTCAAGAAGCTTGTTGGGAACACAAAATTTCTTTTCAGTAGGATAATTCACTATATACATATATATGGGGAGGTACTAGTTCAAACTTGTTTTACAGTGAAAACTGCAGGAACTTAAAACCGGACATAGGAAACAGACTGAGGAACCAGAGTAAGTGTTTCTCCTGCAGCCTGACACCTTTGTGCTAAATGAATGAACGTCTCTCCACATGATCATTTCTAAGGGAGAAATGTGTGTAAAAGCCGTCCATCACGTAGTTTGTTGGGAACACAAAGGTTCTTTTCAGTAGTAAACAACAATACTTACATACAAGTTGGAGGTACTATCTCCAACACCGTTTTAAAGTGAAAATTGCAGAAACGTCAAACCGGCAGTAGGAAGCAGACTGAGAAATCAGAGTATGTGTTCCTCAAGGAAAATGTTCCCTTTTGCTACTTGAACGAACGTCTCTCTACATGTTCATTTCTGAGAGATAGAGTGTGTGAAAGCCGTCCTTCATATATCTTGTTGGGAACAGAAAGTTTCTTTTCATTTGAAATCTACAAAACATACATATATATGGGGATGGTGGAGTTCCAACTCGGTTTTACAGTGAAAAATGCAGGAAATTCAAACCGACGCTAGGAACCAGAATGAGAAACCACAGTAAACGTTTCTCCGGCAACCCGTTCCATTTGCGCTAGTTGAACGAACATCTCTCCATATGCTCATTCTGAGAGATAAGTGTGTGTGTGAATGCAGCCCTTCACCAAGCTAGTAGGGAACTCAAATTTTCTCTTCAGTTGGAAAATCCACTACATACATATATACGGTGAGTTATTAGCTCCAAATCTTTTCGACAGAGAAAACTGCAGGAACATCAAACCGGCACTAGGAAACAAACTGAAAAACCAGAGAAAGTGCTTCACCTGCAACAAGTTCCCATTGTGCTAGTTGAACGAACGTCTCCCTACATGCTCAGTTCTGAGAGATAAGTTTGTGAGAAAGCCGTCCTTCACATAGCTTGTTTGGAACAAAAAGTTTCTTTTCAGTTTTTAAATACACTACATAACTATGTAAGGGAAGGTACAAGATCCAAAACTGTTTTATTGTGAAAACTGCAGGAATTTCAATCCAGCACTAGGAAACAGTCTGAGGAAATAGGGTAATTGTTTCTACCACAACCCATTTGTGCTTGTTGAATGAACGTCTCTCTGTATGCGCAGTCTGAGTGATTAGTGTGTGTGAACGGCGTCCTTCAACTAACTAGTTGAGAACACAAATTTTCTTTTCAGTTGTATTCTTCACAACGTACATATCTAACGTGAAGTACTAGCTCAAACTCGGATTTACAGTGTAAATTGCAGGAACATCAAACTGGAACTCAGAAACAGACTGAGAACCAGAGAAAATTCTTTTCCTGCATTCCGTTCCGTTTGTGGTAGTTGAACGAAATTCTCCTCACATGCTCAGTTCTGGGAGTTAAGTGTGTGCCTAATCCGCCCTTTACCTTGCTTGTTGGGAACACAAAGTTTCTTTAAGTTGGAAAGTACAATACATACATATATATGGGGAGGTAAGAACTCCAACTCGTTTTTACAGTGACAACTGCAGGAACTAAAATCCGGCGCTAGGAACCTGAATGAGAACCAGAGTAAATTTTTCTCCTGCATTCGGTTCCACTTGTGCTAGATGAACATACGTCTCCCCACATGCTCAGTTTTGAGATATAAGTGAGTGTGAAAGCCGTTCTTCAACAAGCTTGTTGGGAACACAAAATTTCTTTTCAGTTGGATAATTCACTACTTATATATATATATGGGTAGGTTCTATCTCAAAATAAGTTTTACAGTGAAATCTGAAAGAAATTCAAACTGGCAGAAGGGAACAGACTGAGAAACCAGAGTAAGTGTTTCTCCTGAAACCTAATCCATTGTGCTTGATGAACGAACCTCTCTCCACATCCTCAGTTCTGAGAAATAACTGTGTGTGAAAGCCACCTTTCACATAGTTTGTTGGGAACACAAAGTTTCTATTCAGTTGCAAACTGCATAACATACATATATTTGGGGAAGAACTAGATCTAACTCTGTATTTCAGTGAAAACTGCAGGAATTGCAAACTGACACTAGGTAACAGAATGTGAACCCGGAGTATGTGTTTCTCCTGCAAACCGTTCCCTTTGTGCAAGATGAACGGTCGTCCCTACACATGCTCAGTTCTGAGAGATAAGTCTGTGTGAAAGAAATCCTTCACCTAGCTTGTTGGGAACACAAAGTTTCTTTTCAGTTTGAAACTACAGAAATTACATATATATTTTTTGGTTCAAGCTCCAACTCGGTTTTATATTGAAAAATGCAGGAACTTCAAACCAGCACTAAGAAACAGACTGAGAAACTCGAGTAACTGTTTCACCTGCAACTGGTTCCGTTTGTGCTATTTGAACGAACGTCTCTCCACATGCACCATTCTGAGAGAAATGGTTGTGTGTAAGCCGAACATCAACTAGCTTCTTGGAAATATAAAATTTCCTTTAATTTGGAAACTACAATACGTACATTTATATGGGTAGGTTCAATCGCCAATTAAGATTTACAGTGAAATCTCAAGGCAATTGAACCTGGCAGTAGGAAACTGAGAAACCAGAGTAAGTGTTCCCCCTGAAGCCCGTTCCATTTCTGTTAGATGAACAAAAGTTTCTCTCCATGCTCAGTTCTGAGAGATAAGTGTGTGTGAATGCAGCCCTTCAAAAATTTCGTTGGGAACAAAAAGAATCTTTAAAGTTGAAAAATACATTTCATATATAAATATGGAGAGTTACTAGCTCCAATTATTTCGACAGTGAAAACTGTAGGGATGTCTAACCGGCACTAGGAAACAGACTGAGAAACCAAAGTAAGTGTTTCTCCTTCAAACCATTCCCTTTGTAGAAGTTGAACGAACGTCTCCCCACATGCTCAGTTTTGAGAGATAGGTGTGAGTGAAAGCTCTCCTTCAACAACTGTGTTGGTAACACAGTTTGTTGTCATTTACAAACTACACTACATAAATATATATGGTGAGGTACTAGCACCAAATCGGTTTTACAGAGAAAACTGAAGGAAATTCAAACCAGCACTAGGAAACAATATGAGAACCAAGAGTAAATGGGTCTCCTGCCACCAGTTCCCTTTGTGCTAGATGAACGAACATCTCTCCACATGCTAAGTTCTGAGAGATAAGTGTGTGTGAAAGCCGTCCTTATCTTTCCTTGTTGGGAAAACAGTTTATTTTCAGTTGGAATCTACACTACGTAAATATATATGGGGAGGAAATAACACCAACCAGGTTTTACAGTGAAAAAGGCAGGAACATCAAACCGGCACTAGGAAACAGACTGATACCAGATTAAATGTTTCTCATGCAACCAGTTCCCTTTGTGCTAGTTGAACGAACGTCTCTCCACATGCTCATTTCTGACACATGATTATGTGTGAAAGACTTCCTTCACCTAGCTTGTTGGGAACACAAAGTTTGTTTTCTGTTGGTAAATACACTACATAATTATGTATGAGAAGGTAAAAGCTATAACACTCTTTTACTGTTAAAACAGCAGGAACTTCATAGCGACACTAGGGAACAGCCTGAGAAACCAAAGGAAGGGTTTCTACTGTAATCCGTTACTTTTCTGCTAGATGAAAGAACTTCTCTCCTCATGCTCAGTTCTTAGAGATAAGTATGTGTGAAAGCCGTTCTTCACTTAGCTTGCTGGGAACACAAGGTTTCTTTTCAGTTGGAAACTACAATACATACATATATATGGGGAGGTACGAGCTCCAACTCGGTTTTACAGTGATAACTGCATGAACTTCAAACCGGCACTAGGAACCTGACTGAGAAACCAGAGTAAATTTTTCTCCTGCATTCCGTTCATTTTGTGCTAGTTGAATGAACGTCTCTCCACATGCTCAAATTTGAGAGATAACTCTGTGTGAAAGCCGTTGTTCAAGAAACTTGTTTGGAACACAAAATTTCTTTTCAGTAGGATAATTCACTATATACATATATATGGGGAGGTACAAGTTCAAACATGGTTTACAGTGAAAACTGCAGGAACTTCAAACCGAACATAGGAAACAGACTGAGGAAACAAAGTAATTGTTTCTCCTGCAGCCTGACACCTTTGTGCTAAATGAATGAACGTCTCTCCATATGATCATTTCTAAGAGAGAAATGTTTGTAAAAGCCGTCCTTCACGTAGATTGTTGGGAACACTAAGGTTCTTTTCATTTGTAAAGAATAATACTTAAATATAAGTTGGAGGTACTATCTCCAACACCATTTTAAAGTGAAAATTGCAGAAACGTCCAACCAGCACTAGGAAGCAGACTGAGAAATCAGAGTATGTGTTCCTCAAGGAAAATGTTCCCTTTTGCTACTTGAACGAACGTCTTTCTACATGTTCATTTCTGAGAGATAGTGTGTGTGAAAGCCACCCTTCATTTATCTTGTTGGGAACAGAATGTTTCTTTTCATTTGAAATCTACAAAATATACATATATATGGGGATGCAGGAGCTCCAACTCGGTTTTACACTGAAAAATGCAGGAAATTCAAACCGGCACTAGGAACCAGACTGAGAAATCAGAGTAAATGTTTCTCCGGCAACCCGTTCCATTTGCGCTAGTTGAACGAACATCTCTCCACATGCTAAGTTCTGAGAGATAAGTGTGTGTGTGAATGCAGCCCTTCACCAAGCTAGTAGGGAACACAAATTTTCTGTTCAGTTGGAAATTCCACTACATACATATATACGGAGAGTTATTAGCTCCAAATCTTTTTGACAGAGAAAACTGCAGGAACATCAAACCAGCACTAGGAAACAAACTGAAAAACCAGAGAAATTGCTTCCCCTACAACAAATTCCCTTTGTGCTAGTTGAACGAACGTCTCCCTACATGCTCAGTTCTGAGAGATAAGTGTGTGAGAAAGCCGTCCTTCACATAGCTTGTTTGGAACAAAAAGTTTCTTTTCAGTTGTTAAATATACTACATACATATGTAAGGGAAGGTACAAGCTCCAACACTTTTTTACTGTGAAAACTGCAGGAATTTTAGTCCAGCACTAGGAAAGAGTCTGAGGAAATAGGGTAATTGTTTCTCCTGCTACCTGTTTGTGCTTGTTGAATGAACGTCTATCTATATGCTCAATTCTGAGTGATAAGTGTGTGTGAACGCCGTCCTTCACCTAACTAGTTGGGAACACAAAATTTCTTTTCATTTGGATACTTCACTACGTACATATCTAAGGTGAAGTACTAGCTCAACCTCGGATTTACAGTGAAAATTGCAGGAACTTTAAACTGGCCTTCGGAAACAGACTGAGAACCAGAGAAATTATTTTACCTGCTATCTGTTCCATTTGTGGTAGTTGAACGAACTACTCTTCACATGCTCAGTTCTGGTCGATAAGTGTGTGTATATTCCGCCCTTTATCTTGCTTGTTGGGAACACAAAGTTTCTTTAAGTTGGAAACTACAATACATACATATATATAGGGAGGTATGAACTCCAACTCGATTTTACAGTGACAACTGCAGGAACTTCAATACGGCGCTAGGAACCTGAATGAGAACCACAGTAAATTTTTCTCCTGCATTCCGTTCCACTTGTGCTAGATGAATGAATGTCTCTCCACGTGCTCAGTTTTGAGAGTTAAGTGAGTGTGAAAGCCGTACTTCAACAAATTTGCTGGGAACACAAAATTTGTTTTCAGTTGGGTAATTCACTACTTATATATATATGGGGATGTTCTAACTCAAAATATTTTTACAGTGAAATCTGAAAGAAATTCAAACCGGCAGAAGGAAACTGAGAAACCAGAGTAAGTGTTTCTCCTGATACCCTAATCCATAGTGCCTGATGAACAAACCCCTCTCCACATCCTCAGATCTGAGAAATAACTTTGTGTGAAAGCCATCTTTCATATAGCTTGTTGGGAACAAAAGGTTTCTTTCAGTTGGTAAATACACTACATACATATATATGGGGAGGTATCAGCTCCAAACCGGTTTTACAGTGAAAACATCAGGGACATCAACCCGGCCCTGGGAAACAGCATCAGAAACCAGAGTAAGGGTATCTCCTGCAAACCGTTCCCTTTGTGCTAGTTGAACGAACGTCTCTCCAGATGCTCAGTTCTGAGAGGTAATTGTGTTTGAAAACAGTCCTTCACCTAGATTGTTGGGAACACAGTTTCTTTTCAGTTGGAAATTACACGACAGACTTATATACGATGAGTTATTAGCTCCAAATCTTTTCGACAGTGAAAACTGCAGGAATGTCATCCTGCACCAGGAAACTGACTGAGATACCAGAGTATGTGTTTCCCTTGCAACCCGTTCCCATCGTGCTAGTTGAATGAACGTCTCCCCACATGCTCAGTTCTGAGAGATAAGAGTGTGAGAAAGCCATCCTTCACATAGCTAGTTGGGAACAAATACTTTCTTTCAGTTGGTAAATACACTACATACATATGTATGGGGAGCTACAAGGTCCAACCCGGGTTTACAGTGAAAACTTCAGGGACTTCAAACCGGCACTGGGAAACACAATCAGAAACAAGGCTAAGCGTATCTCCTGCAAACTGTTCCCTTTGTGCTAGTTAAATGAACGTCTCTCCACATGCTCAGTTCTGAGAGATATTTAAGAGTTAAAGCCGAACTTCAACTAGATTGTTGGAAACACCATGTTTCTTTTCTGTTGGAAACTACCCTTGATACATTTATATGGGGAGCCACCAGCTCCAGCTCGGGTTTACAGTGAAAACTGCAGGAACATCAAACCGGCACTAGGAAACCATATGTGATACCAGAGTAATTGTTTCCCCTGCTACCCGTTCTCTTTGTGAAAGAAGAATGAATGTCTCTCCAGATGCTCAGTTCTGAGAGATAACTGTGTGTAAAAGCTGTCCTTCACCTAGCTTGTTGGGAACACGGACAATCTATTCAGTTGGAATCTACAGTTCATACATATATATGGAGAGTTATTTGCTCCAATCTCTTTGACAGTGAAAACTGCAGGAACGTCAAACCGGCAGTAGGAAACAGGCTGAGAAACCAGAGTAAGTGTTTCTCCTGCAACCCTTTCCCTTTGTGCTAGATGAATGAACGTCTATCCACATGCTCAATTCTGAGAGATAAGTGTGTGTGATGCCATCTTCACCTAGTTTGTTGGGAACACAAAGCTTATTTTCAGTAGGAAATTACACTACTTACATATATATAGGGAGATAATAGCTCGAACACGGCTTTAAAATGAAACTGCAGGAACGTGACACCAGGACTAGGAAACAGTCTGAGAAACCAGAGTATGTTTTTACCCTGCAAACGGTTCCTTTTTGGTAGTTGAACGAAAGTCTCTCCACATGCTCATTTCTGAGGGATAAGTGTGTGTGAAAGCCGTCTTTCATATAACTTGTTGGGAACCCAATGCTTCTTTTCATTTGGATAGTACATTTCATACATATTTATTTTGAGGTACTAACTCCAACTCGTTTTTTCAGTGAAAACTTCAGGCAGTACAAACTGGCACGGGATACCATAATAAGAATCCAGAGTAGCTGTTTCCCATGCAACCCTTACGTTTGTGCTAGTTGAACGAACATCCCCCCACATGCTTAGATCTGAGAGGTAATTTTGTGTGAAAACTGACCTTCACCTAGATTGTTGGGAACACAAAGATTTTTTTCAGTTGTAAATTACACAACAGACATATATATGGTGAGGTACTAGCTCCAACTGTGTTTAACTGTGAAAATTTCAGGAAGCTGAAACTGGCATTAGGAAATAGACTGAGAAACCAGAGTAAGTGTTTGACTTCTAAACCGTTCCTTTGTGTTAGTTGAATGAACGTCTCTCCACATGCTAAGTTCTGGGAGACAATTATGTGTTAAAGCTGCCCTTCAAGTAGATTGTTGGGAACACAAAGTTTCTTATTAGTTGGAAGCTACCCTTCATACATTTATTTGGGAGATAACAGCTCCAAATCGGTTTTACAGAGAAAACTGCAGGAACATCAAACCGGCACTAGGAAACCGACTGAGAAATCAGAGAAATTGTTTCATCTGCAACAAGATCCCTTTGTGCTAGTTGAACGAACGTCTCAATACATGCTCAGTTCTGAGAAATAACTGTGTGAGAAAGCCATCCTTCACATAGCTTGTTTGGATCTAAAAGTTTCTTTTCAGTTGTTAAATACACTGCATACATATGTAAGGGAAGGAACAAGCTCCAACACTGTTTTACTGTGAAAACTGCTGGAACATCAATCCAGCATTAGCATACAGTCTGAGGAAATAGAGTAATTGATTCACCTGCAACCCGTTTGTGCTATTTGAATGAACATCTCTCTATATGCTCAGTTCTGAGAGAAAAGTTTGTGTGAACGCCATCATTCAACTAACTAACTTGTTGGGAAAACAAAGATTCTTTTCAGTTGGATACTTCACTACGTACATTTATAAGGTGAAGTACTAGCTCAAACTCGGATTTACAGTGAAAACTGCAGGAACTTCAAACTGGCACTCGGAAACAGACTGAGAACCAGAGTAAATTTTTGTCCTGCAATCCGTTCCGTTTGTGGTAGTTGAACGAACTTCTCCTCACATGCTCAGTTCTGAGAGATAAGTGTGTGTGTAATCCGCCCTTCACCTTGCTGGTTGGGAACACAAAATCAGTATAAGTTGGAAACTACAATACGTAAATATATATGGGGAGCTATGAACTCCAAATCTGTTTTACAGTGAGAACTGCAGGAACTTCAATCCGGCACTAGGAACCTGTCTGAGAACCAGAGTAAATGTTTCTCCTACATTCCGTTCCTTTTGTGCTAGATGAACGTACGTCTCTCCACATGCTCAGTTTTGAGGGATAAGTGAGTGTGAATGCCATACTTCAAAAAGCTTGCTGGGAACACAAAATTCCTTTTCAGCTGGATAACTCACTACTTATATTTATATGGGGAGGTTCTATCCCAAATTTGTTTTACACTGAAATCTGAAAGGAATTCAAACCACCAGAAGGAAACAGACTGATAAACCAGAGTAAGTGTTTCTCCTGAAACCTAATCCATTGTGCTTGATGAACGAACATCTCTGCACATACTCAGTTCTGAGAAATAACTGTGTGTGAAAGCCATCTTTCACATAGTTTGTTGGGAACACAATGTTTCATTTCAGTTGCAAACTACATAACATACATATATTTGGGGAAGAACTAGATCTAACTCGGTATTTCAGAGAAAACTGCAGGAAATGCAAACCGACACTAGGAAAGAGAATGTGTACTCGGAGTATGTGTTTCTCCTGCAAACCGTTCACTTTGTGCAAGATGATCGATCGTCCCTACACGTGCTCAGTTCTGAGAGATAAGTCTGTGGGAAAGAAGCACTTCACCTATGTTGTTGGGAACACAAATTTTCTTTTCACATGGAAACAGCACTACTAACATTTATAAGGGAATGTACAAGCTCAAATTCAGTTTTACAGTGAAATCTGCAGTAATTTCAAAACAGCACTAGGAAACAGTATGAGAACCAAGAGTAAATGGGTCTCCTGCAACCAGTTCACTTTGTGCTAGATGAACGAACATCTCTCCACATGCTATGTTCTGAGAGGTAAATGTGTGTTAAAGCCGTCCTTAACTTTCCTTGTTGGGAAAAATGTTTCTTTTCAGTTGGAAACTACACTACATAAATATATATGGGGAGGAATTAACACCAAATCGGTTTTACAGTGAAAAAAGCAGGAACGTCAAACCGGCACTAGGAAACATACTGAGATACCAGAGTAAATGATACTCATGCAACCCGTTCCCTTTGTGCTAGTTGAACGACCGTCTCTCCACATGCTCCATTCTGAGAGATATGTTTGTGTGAAAGAAGTCCCTCACCTAGATTGTTGAGAACACAAAGTTTCTTTTCAGTTGGAAACTACAGAAATTACATATATATAGTTTGGTTCAAGCTCCAAATCGGTTTTATATTGAAAAATGCAGGACCTTCAAACCGGCAGTAAGAAACAAACTGAGAAACAAGAGTAACAGTTTCACCTGCAACTCGTTCCGTTTGTGCTAGTTGAACGAACGTCTCTCAACATACTCTGATCTGAGAGATATGATTGTGTGTAATCTGATCATTAACTAGCTTGTTTGGAACAAAAAAAATTTCCTTTAAGTAGGAAAGTACCATGCATAAATTTATATGAGGAGGTTCAATCTCAAATTAAGATTTACATTGAAATCTGAAGGAAATTGAACCCGGCAGAAGGAATCAGACTGAGAAAAAAGAGTAAATATTTCCCATGCAACCCATTCCCTTTGTGCTAGTTGAATGAACATTCTCCACATGCTCAGTTCAGAGAGATAATGTCTGAGAATGACTTACATCAAATAGCTTGTTGGGAAATGAAAATTTCTCTTCAGAAGGATTCTACACTTCATACATATATATGGTGAGGTACTAGCTCCAAATTTGTTTTACAGTGAAAACTCCTGGAAGTTCAAAATGGCAGAAGGAAACAGAATGAGAACAGAGAGCAATTATTTCTCCTGCTACACTTTCTTTGAGCTAGATGAATGAACGTCTCTCCATATACTCAGTTCTCAGAGGTAATTTTGTGTTAAGCTGTCCTTCTCCAAGATTGTTGGGAGCACAAATTTTCTTTTCAGATTGAAACAGAACTACATACAATTATAAGGGACTATACAAGCTCAAATTCAGTTTTACATTGAAAACTGCAATAAAATCAATCCGGCACTAGGGAACAGACTGAGAAACCAGAGTAACTGTTTCACCTGCACCTCGTTCTTTTTGTGCTAGTTGAAGGAACGTCTCTCCACATGCTCCATTCTGAGAGATATGGTTGTGTGTAAGCCGACCTTCAACTAGCTTGAAGGGAACACAAAATTTCCATTAAGATGGAAACTACAATACATACATTTATATCGGGAGGTTCAATCGCCAATTAAGATTAACGGTGAAATCTGAAGGAAATTGAACCCGGCAGAATGAAAGTGACTGAGAAACCAGAATACATGTTCCCCCTTAAACCCGTTCCATTTGTGTTAGATGAACAAATGTTTCTCTCTATGCTCAGTTCTGAGTGATATGTGTGTGTGAATGCAGCACTTCAAAAATTTTTTTGGGAACACAAAGATTCTTTTCAGTTTGAATATACATTAAATACATACATATGGAGAGTTACTAGCTCCAATTCTTCTCGACAGTGTAAACTAAAGGAATGTCAAACCGGCGCTAGGAAACAGAATAAGACACTAAAGTAAGTGCTTCTCCTTCAAACCATTCCCTTTGTAGTAGTTGAACGAACGTCTCCCCACATGCTCAGGTTTGAGAGATAGGTGTGAGTGAAAGCTCTCCTTCAACAACTGTGTTGATAACAAAGTTTGTTTTCATTTACAAACTACACTACATACATATATATGGTGAGGTACTAGCACCAAATCGGTTTTACAGAGAAAACTGCAGGAAATTCAAACCAGCTCTAGGAAACAATATGAGAACCAAGAGTAAATGGGTCTCCTGCAACCAGTTCCCTTTGTGCTAGATGAACGGACATCTCTCCACATGCTAAGTTCTGAGAGATAAGTGTGTGTGAAAGCCGTCCTTAACTAACTTTGGTGGGAAAACAGTGTCTTTTCAGTTGGAAACTACACTACGTAAATATATATGGGGAGGAAATAACACCAACTCGGATTTACAGTGAAAAAGGCAGGAACTTCAAACTGGACCTAGAAAACAGGCTGACACCAGAGTAAATGATTCCCATGCAAACTGTTCCCTTTGTGCTAGTTGAACGAACGTCTCTCCACATGATCATTTCTGACACATGATTGTGTGTGAAAGACTTCCTTCACCTAGCTTGTTGGGAACACAAAGTTTGTTTTCTGTTGGTAAATGCACTACATAGATATGTATCAGAAGGTAAAAGCTCCAACACTCTTTTACTGTGAAAACAGCAGGAACTTCATAGCGACACTAGGGAACAGCCTGAGAATCTAGAGGAAGTGTCTCTACTGCAATCCGTTTCTTTTCTGCTAGTTGAAAGAACTTCTCTCCTCATGCTCAGTTATTAGAGATAAGTGTGTGTAAATCCATACTTCAATTAGCTTGTTGGGAACACAAGGTTCCTTTTCAGTTGGAAATGCAATACATATATATATATGGGAAGGTACGACCTCCAACTCAGTTTTACAGTGATAACTGCAGGAATTTCAAACCAGCACTAGGAACCTGACTGAGAGACCAGAGTAAAAGTTCCACCTGCAACACGTTCCCTTTGTGCTAGATGAACGAACGTCTCTCTGCATGCTCAGTTCTGAGAGATAAGTGTGTGTGAAAGCCATCCTTCACCTAGCTTGTTGGGAACACAGAGTTTCTTTCTAGTTGCAAACTGCTCCCCATACATATATATGGGGAGGTACTCGCTCCAACACGATTTTACAGTGAAAACTGAAGGAACGTCAAACAGGCACTAGGAAACAGACTGAGAAATCAGATTAAGTGTTTCTCAAGCAAACCATTCCCTTGTGCTAGTTGAACAAGCTTCTCTCCACATGTCCATTTCTGTGAAATTGTGTGTGTGAAAGTCTTCCTTCACATAGCTTGTTGGGAACACAAAGTTCCTTTTCAGTTGGAAACTACAGTACATTCATATATATGGGTAATTACTAGATCCAATCGGTTTTACAGTGAAAACTGCAGAAATTTCAACCCGGCACTAGGAAACAAACTGTGAAAAGAGAGTAAGTTTTTCACATGCATAACGTTCCCCTTGGGCAAAATGAATGAACGTCTATCTTCATGCACAGTTGTGAGATATAATTGTGTGTGAAAGCAACCCTTCACCTAGCTTGTTGGGAACACAAAGATTCTTTTTATTTTGAAACTGCACTACAAACATATATATATGGGGAGGTACAAGCTGCAACTCTTTTCTACAGTGAAAAATGCAGGTACTTCAAACCGGCACTAAGAAACAGACTGAGAAACAAGAGTCAGTGTTTCACCTGAAACCCTTTCACATTTTGCTAGTTGAATGAACTTCTCTCCAAATGCCCAGTTCTGTGAGGTAATTGTGTGTGAAAACCGTCAATCACCTATATTGTATGGAACACAAAGATTCTTTTCAGTTGGAAATTACATGACAGACATTTATACGGTGAGTTATTAGCTCCAAATCTTTTCGACAGTGAAAACTGCAGGAATGTCAAACCGGCACTAGGAAACAGACTGAGAAACCAAAGTAAGTGTTTCTCCTTCAAACCATTCCTTTGTAGTAGTTGAACGAACTTCTCCCCACATGCTCAGTTTTGAGAGTTAGGTGTGAGTGAAAGCCATCCTTCAACAACTTGGTTGGGAACAAAGTTTGTTTTCATTTGCAAACTACACTACATACATATTTATGGTGAGGTACTAGCCCCAAATCAGTTTTACAGGGAAAACTGCAGGAAATTCAAACCAGCACTAGGAAAAAGTATGAGAACCAAGAGTAAATGGGTCTCCTGCAACCAGTTCCCGTGGTGCTAGATGAAAGAACATCTCTCCACATGCTAAGTTCTGAGAGATAAGTGTGTGTGAAAGCCGTCCTTAACTTTCCTTGTTGGGAAAACAGTTTATTTTCAGCTGGAAACTACACTACGTAAATATATATGGGGAGGACATAACACCAACTCGTTTTTACAGTGAAAAAGGCAGGAATGTCTAACCGGCACAAGGAAACAGACTGAGAAACCAGAGAACGTGTTTCCCCTGCAACAAATTCCCATTGTGCTAGTTGAAAGAACATCTCCCTACATGCTCAGTTCTGAGAGAAAAGTGTGAGAGAAAGCCGTCCTTCAGATACCTTGTTTGGAACATAAAGTTTCTTTTCAGTTGTTAAATACACTACATACATATGTAAGGGAAGGTACAAGCTCCAACAGTGTTTTACTGTGAAACATGCAGCACCTTCATTCCAGCACTAGGAAACAGACTGAGGAAATAGAGTAACTGTTTCTCCTGCAACCCGTTTGTCCATGTTGAGTGAACGTCTCTCTATATCCTCAGTTCTGAGAGATAAGTGTTTGTGAATGCTGTCCTTCAACTAACTTGATGGGAACACAAAGTTTCTTTTCAGTTGGATACTTCACTACGTACATATATAAGGTGAAGTACTAGCTCAAATTCGGATTTACAGTGAAAATTGCAGGAACTTCATACTGGCACTCGGAAACAGACTGAGAACCAGAGTAAATTTTTGTCCTGCAATCTGTTCCATTTGTGGTAGTTGAACGAAATTCTCTTCATATGCTCAGTTCTGAAAGATAAGTGTGTGTGTAAACCGCCCTTTTCCTTGCTTGTTTGGAACACACGGTTTGTTTAAGTTGGAAACTACAATACATACATATATATGGGGAGGTATGAACTCCAACTGGGTTTTACACTGAGAACTGCAGGAAAATCAATCTGGCACTAGGAACCTGACTGAGAACCAGAGTAAATTTTTCTCCTGCATTCCGTTCCTTTTGTGCTAGATGAAAGAACCTCTCTCCACATGCTCAGGTTTGAGAGATAAGTGAGTGTGAAAGCCGTACTTCAACAAGCTTGTTGGGAACACAAAAGTTCTTTTCTGTTGGATAATTCACTACTTATATATATATGGGGAGTTTCAATCTCAAAATTTGTTTTACAGTGAAATCTGAAAGAAATTCAAACCGGCAGAAGGAAACTGACTGAGAAACCAGAGTAAGTGTTCATGCTGAAACCCATTCCATTTGTGCTAGATGAACGAACGTCTCTCCACATCCTCAGTTCTGAGAAATAACTGTGTGTGAAAGCCGTCTTTCACATAGTTTGTTGGGAACACAGAGTTTCTTTTCAGTTGCAACCTACATAACCTAAATATATTTGGGGAAGAACTAGATCTAACTCAGTATTTCAGTGAAAACTGCAGGAATTTCAAACTGACACTAGGAAACAGAATGTGAACCCGGAGTATGTGTTTCTCCTGCAAACCATTCCCTTTGTGCAAGATGAACTATCGTCCCTACACATGCTCAGTTCTGACAGATAAGTCTGTGTGAAAGAAGTCCTTCACCTAGCTTGTTGGGAACGCAAATTTTGTTTTCAGTTGGAAACTACAGAACATATATATATATATATATAGAATTGTTCAAGCTCCAACTCGGTTTTAAATTGAAAAATGCAGGAACTTTAAACCGGCACTAAGGAACAGACTGAGAAACCAGAGTAACTGTTTCACCTGCAACTCGTTCCGTTTGTGGTAGTTAAACGAACATCTCTCCACATGCTCATTTCTGACACATGATTGTGTGTGAAAGACTTCCTTCACATAGCTTTTTGGGAACACAAAATTTGTTTCCTGTTGGTAAATACACTACATACATATGTATGAGAAGGTACAAGCTCCAACACTCTTTTACTGTGAAAACAGCAGGAACTTCAAACTGACACTAGGAAACAGACTGAGAAACCAGAGAAAGTGTTTCTACTGCAATCCGTTTCTTTTTTGCTAGTTGAAAAATCTTCTCTGCTCATGCTCATTTCTTAGAGATAAGTGTGTGTGAAAGCCGTACTTCACCTATCTTGTTGGGAACACATGGTTTCTTTTCAGCTGGAAACAACAATACATACATATATATGGGGAGCTACGAGCTCCAACTCATTTTAGCAGTGATCACTGCAGGAACATCAAACCGGCACTAGGAACCTGACTGAGAAACCAGAGTAAATTTTTCTCCTGCATTCCGTTCATTTTGTGCTAGTTGAATGAAATTCTCTCCACATGCTCAAATTTTAGAGAAAACTCTGTGTGAAAGCCGTCGTTCTAGAAGCTTGTTTGGAACACAAAATTTCTTTTCAGTAGGATAATTCACTACGTACATATATATGGGGAGGTATTAGTTCAAACTTGGTTTACAGTGAAAACTGCAGGAACTTCAAACCGGACCTAGGAAACAGACTGAGAAACCAGAGTAAGTGTTTCTCCTGCAACCTGACACCTTTGTGCTAAATTAATGAACGTCTCTCCACATGATCATTTCTAAGAGAGAAATGTGTGCAAAAGCCGTCCTTCACGTAGTTTGTTGGGAACACAAAGGTTATTTTCAGTTGTAAACAAAAATACTTACATTTAAATTGGAGGTACTATCTCCAACACCGTTTTAAAGTGAAAATTGCAGAAACGTCAAACCGACACTAAAGCAGACTGAAAAATCAGAGTATGTGTTCCTCAAGCAAATCGTTCTCTTTTGATACTTGAATGAACGTCTCTCTACATTTTCATTTCTGAGAGATAGTGTGTGTGAAAGCCGTCCTTCATATATCTTGTTGGGAACATAAAGTTTCTTTTCATTTGGAATCTACAAATCTTACATATATATGGGGATGTAGGAGCTCCAACTCGGTTTTAGAGTGAATATGCAGGAAATACAAAACAGCACTAGGAACCAGACTGTGAAACAAGAGTAAATGTTTCTCCGGCAACCCGTTCCGTTTGTGCTAGTTGAACAAACGTGTCTCCACATGCTCAGTTCTGAGAGATAAGTTTGTGTGAAAGCCGTCCTTCACCTAGGTTGTTCAGAACACAAAGTTCCTTTTCAGTTGGAAACTACAGTACGTACAACTATATGGGTAGTTACTATATCCAAATCAGTTTTACAATGAAAACTACAGGTTTTTCAACCCGGTACTAGGAAAGAAACTGTGAAACCAGAGTAAGTGTTTCTCCTGCATACGGTTCTCTTTGGGCTAAATGAACGAAATTTTCTCTTCATCCTCAAATCTGAGATATATGTTTGTGTCTATGCAGACCTTCACCTAGCTTGTTGGGAACACAAAGATTCTTTTTACTTGGAAATTATATTACATACATATATATGGGGAGGAACTAGCTCCAACACATTTCTACATTAAAAAATGCAGGAACATCAAACGGGCACTAGGAAACAGACTGAAAAATCAGTGTAAGTGTTCCTCAAGCATCCCATTCCCTTTGTGCTATTTGAACGAACGTCTCCACATGCTCATTTCTGAAAGTTAACTGTGTGTGAAAACCGTCATTCACCAAGCTTGTAGGGAACACAAAATTTCTTCTCATTTGGAAAGTACAATACATACATATATATAGGGTGGTACGAGCGCCAACATGGTTTTACAGTGAAAAATGCAGGAAGTTAAAACAGGAAGTTGGAACCAGACTGAGAAACAAGAGTATCTGTTTCAAATTCAACACGTTCCGTCTGTGCTAGATGAATGAAAGTCTCTCCTCATGCTCAGTTCTGAGGGATAAGTTTGTGTGAAAGCCTTCCTTCACCTAGCTTGATGGGAACACAAGGATTCTTTGAAGATGGAAACTACAGTACATACATATATATCGGTAGTTACTAGATCCAAGTCAGTTTTACAGTGAAAACTGCAGGAATTTCAACCCGGCACTTGGAAACAAACTGAGAAAACAGAGTATGTGTTTCTTCTGCAAACCGTTCCCTTTGTGCTTGATGAAAGAACGTCTCTCCACATTCACAGTTTTGAGAGATAATGTGTGTGGAAACCAAATTTCACCAAGCTTTTTGGGAATACACAGTTTCTTTTCAGTGGGAAACAAATCTGCATACATATATATGTGGATGTACAACTCGGTTATACATTGAAAACTGCAGGAACCTTTAACCGGCTCTAGCAAACAGACTGAGAAATCAGAGTACGTGTTTATCCTGCAAACCGTTTGTTTTGTGATAGCTGAAATAACGACTCTCCACATGCTCATTTCGGAGAGATGAATTTTTGTAAAAACAGTCCTTCACCTAGCTTGTTGAGAACACAAAGTTTCTTTTCACCAGTTATCTACACTGCATACATATATATGGAAGGTACTAGCTCCAACTCGTTTTTAAAGACAAAAATGCAGGAAAGTCAACCTGGCATTAGGAAACAGCTGAGAAACCAGAGTAAATGTTTCTCATACAAAACGTTCCCTTTGTGCTAGTTGAAATGAACGTCTCTCCAGATACACATTTCTGAGAGATAAGTTTGTGTGAAACAAGCCCTTCAACTAGCTTATTGGGAACACAAAGTTTCTTTTCAGTTGGAAACTACAATATATACATATATATGGGTAGGTTCGAGCTCCAAATCGTTTCTACAGTGAAAAGTGCAGGAACTTCAAACCGGCACGAGGAAACAGACTGAGAAACCAGAGTAAATGTTTCTCCTGCAACTTGTTTCGTTTGTGCTAGTTCAATGAATTTCTCTCCACGTGCTCAGTTCTGAGGGATAAATGTTTGTGTAAGCTGAACTTCACTTAGCTTCTTGGGAACACAAAGTTTCTTTAAAGATGGAAACTACAAAACATACATATATAAGGGGAGGTTGTGTCTCCAAATAATGTTTACAGTGAAAACTGCAGGAAATTCAAACCTGCAGAAGGAAACAGACTGAGAATCCAGAATGTTTCTCCTGCAAAACATTTCGTTTGTGCTGGATGAATGAACGTCTCTACACTTGCCCAGTTTTGAGAGATAAGTGTGTGTGAAACACGTCCTTCACCTAGCTTGTAGGGAACACTAAGTTTCTCTACAGTTGGAAACTAACTACATATATATATATGGGGAGGTACTAGCTCCAACTCCATTTAAAAGTGAAAACTGCAGGAACCTTTAAGCGGCACTCACAAACCGACTGAGAATACAGAGTAATTGTTTCTCCTGTAAACCGTTCCCTTTGTACTAGTTGAACGAACATCTCTCCACATGCTCATTCTGAGAGATAAGTGTGTGTGAATGCAGCGCTTCACCAAGCTAGTAGGGAACACAAATTTTCTCTTCAGTTGGAAAATCCACTACATACGCTTATATGGAGAGTTATTAGCTCCAAATCTTTTCGACAGTGAAAACTGCAGGATTGTAAAACCGGCACTAGGAAACAGACTGAGGAACCAGAGAATATGTTTCCCTGCAACCCATACCCATTGTGCTGGTTGAACGAACGTCTCCCCACATGATCAGTTCTGACTGATAAGTGTGTGAGAAAGCCGTACTTCACATAACTTTTTGAGAACAAAGAGTTTCTTTTCAGTTGGTAAATACCATAAATACATATGTATGGATAGGTACAAGCTCCAACCCGGTTTTACAGTGAAAACTTCAGGGACTTCAAACCGGCACTGGGAAACACAATCAGAAACCAGAGTAAGGGTATCTCCTGCAAACCATTCAGTTTGTAATAGTTGAACGATCATCTCTCCACATGCTCAGGTCTGAGAGGTAAAATTTTGTGAGAACTGCCTTCACCTAGATTGTTGGGAACACAAAGTTTCTTTTCAGTTGGAAATTACACGACGGACATATATATGGTGATGTACTAGCTCCAACTGTGTTTTAAAGTGAAAATTTCAGGAACCTGAAACCGGGACTTGGAAATAGACTGGGAAAACAGAGTAAGTGTTTGACTACTAAACCGTTCCCTTTGAGTTAGTTGAATGAACATCTCTCCACATGCTCAGTTCTGAGAGATAATTATGTGTTAATGCCACACTTCAAGTAGATTGTTTGGAACACAAAGTTTCTTTTCAGTTAGAAGCTACCCTTCATAAATTTATTTGGGAGCTACCAGCTCCAAATCGGATTTACAGAGAAAAATGCAGGAAGACAAAACTGGCACTAGGAAACAGACTTAGAATCCAGAGAAAGTGTTTCCCCTGCAACAAGTTCCTATTGTGCTAGTTGAATGAACTTCTCCCTACTTGCTAAGTTCTGAGGGATAAGTGTGTGAGAAACCAGTCCTTCACATAGCTTGTTTGGAGCAAAAAGTTTCTTTTCAGTTGTTAAATACCGTAAATAACTAAGTAAGGGAATGTACAAGCTCCAACACTTTTTAACTGTGAAAACTGCAGGAACTTCAATCTGGTACTAGGAAACTGACTGAGGAAATGGAGTAAATGTTTCTCCTGCAACCCGTTTGTTCTTGTTGAATGAACGTCTCTCTATATGCTCAGTTCTGAGAGATAAGTGGGTGTTAACGCCGTCCTTCAACTAACTTGTTGGGAACACAAAATTTCTTTTCAGTTGGATACTTCACTACGTACATATATAAGGTGAAGTACTAGCTCAAACTCGCATTTACAGTGAAAACAGCAGGAACTTCTAACTGGCACTCGGAAACAGACTGAGAACCAAAGTAAATATTTGTCCTGCAATCCATTCCGTTTGTGGTAGTTGAACGAACTTCTCCTCACATGCTCAGTTCTGAGAGATAAGTGTGTGTGTAATCCGCCATTTACCTTGCTTGTTGGGAACACAAACTCTTTACATTGGAAATTAAAATACGTACATATATATGGGGAGGTACGAACTCCAACTCGGTTTTACAGTGACAACTGCAGGAACTTAAATCCGGCACCAGGAACCTGACTGAGAACCAGAGTAAATTTTTCTCCTGCATTCCAATCCGTTTGTGCTAGATGAACGAATGCTTCTCCAAAAGCTCAGATTTGAGAGATAAGTGAGTGTGAATGCCGTACTTCAACAAGCTTGTTGGGAACACAAAATTTCTTTTTAGTTGGGTAATTCAGTACTTATATATATATGGGGAGGTTCTATCTCAAAATAAGTTTTACAGAGAAATCTGAAAGAAATTCATACCGGCAGAAGGAAACAGACTGAGAAACCAGAGTAAGTGTTTCTCTTGAAACCCTAATCCATTGTGCTTGATGAACAAACCTCTCTCCACATCCTCAGTTCTGAGAAATAACGTGTGTGAAAGCCCTCTTTCACATATCTTGTTGGGAACACAAAGTTCCTTTTCAGTTGAAATCTACATAACATACATATATATCGGGAAGAACTAGATCTAACTCGGTATTTCAGAGAAAACTGCAGGAATTTCAAACCGACACTAAGAAACAGAATGTGAACCCAGAGTATGTGTTTCTCCTGCAAACCATTCCCTTTGTGCAAGATGAGCGATCGTCCCTACACATGCTCATTTCTGAGAGATAAGTCTGTGTGTAAGAAGTCCTTCAACTAGCTTGTTGGGAACACAAAAGTTCCTTTAATTTGGAAAATACATTGCATACATTTATATGAGGAGGTTCAATCTCCAATTGAGATTTACAGTGAAATCTGAAGGAAATTGAACCCGGCAGAAGGGTACATACTGAGAAACTAGAGTAAATATTTCCCATGCAACCCGATCCCTTTGTGCTAGTTGAATGTACATTCTCCACATGCTCAGTTCTGAGAGATAATGTCTGAGAATGACTTACATTAAATTGCTTGTTGGGAAAAGAAAATGTCTCTTCAGAAGGAATCTACACTTCATACAGTTATATGGTGTGATACTAGTTCTAAGTTGGTTTTACAGTGAAAACTTCTGGAAGTTCAGAAATGCACAAAGAAACAGACTGAGAAACCAGAGCAATTATTTCTCCTGCTACACTTTCTTTTGTGCTAGTTGAATGAACGTCTCTACACATAATCAGTTCTCAGTGATCATTTTGTGTTAAAGCCGTCCTTCTCCTAAATTGTTGGGAGCACAAATTTTCTTTTCAGTTGGAAACAGCACTACATACATTTATAAGGGGATGTACAAGCTGAAATTCGGTTTTACAGTGAAAACTGCAGTAAATTCAACCCAGCACTAGGGAACAGACTGAGAAACCAGAGTAACGGTTTCACCTGCATCTCGTTCCTTTTGTCCTAGTTGAACGAACATCTCTCCACCTGCTCAATTCTTAGAGATATGGTTGTGTGTAAGCCGACATTCAAAAAGCTTGTTGGGAACACAAAAGTTCCTTTAATTTGGAAACTACAATACATACAATTATATGGGGACGTTCAATCGCCAATTAAGATTTACAGTGATATCTGAAGGAAATTGAACCCGGAAGAAGGAAACTGAGTGAGAAACCAGAGTGAGTGTTTCCCCTGAAACCCGTTCCATTTGTTTTAGATGTACGATTGTTTCACTCCATGCTCAGTTGTGAGATAAGTATGTGTAAATGCAGCCCTTCAAATATGTTGTTGGGAACACAAAGATTCTTTTCAGTTGGAAACTACCATACATACATATATATGGAGATTTACTATCTCCAATTCTTTTTGAAAGTGTAAACTGCAGGAATGTCAAACCGGCACTAGGAAACAGACTGAGAAACCCAAGTAAGTGTTTCTCCTTCAAACCATTCCTTTTGTAATAGTTGAAAGAACGTCTCCCCACATGCTCTGTTTTGAGTAATAGGTGTGAGTGAAAGCCGTCCTTCACCAACTTGGTTGGGAACAAAGTTTATTTTCATTTGCAAACTACACTACATACATATATATGGTGAGGTACTAGCTCCAAATTGGTTTTACAGAGAAAACTGCAGGAAATTCAAAACAGCACTAGGAAACAGTATGAGAACCAAGAGTAAATGGGCCTCCTGCAACCATTTCCTTTGTGCTAGATGAACGAACATCTCTCCACATACTAACTTCTGAGAGATAAGTGCGTGTGAAATCCGTCCTTAACTTACTTTGTTGGGAAAACAGTTTCATTTCAGTTGGAAACTACACTACGTAAATATATACGGGGAGGAAATAACACCAAATCGGTTTTACAGTGAAAAAGGCAGGAAAGTCAAGCCGGCACTAGGAAACAGACTGAGATACCAGAGTAAATGTTACTCATGCAACCCGTTCCCTTTGTGATAGTTGAACGAACTTCTCTCTAAATGTTGATTTCTGAGAGATAGTGTGTGTGAAAGCCGTCCTTCATATATCTTTTTGGGAACAGAAAGTTCTTTTCATTTGGAATCTACAAAACATACATATATATGGGGATGTAGGAGCTAGTACACGGGTTTACAGTGAAAATTGCTGGAAATTCAAACCGGCCATAGGAACCAGACTGAGAAACCAGAGTAAATGTTTCTCCGGCAACACGTTCCGTTTGTGCTAGATGAACAAACGTCTCTCCACATGCTCAGATCTTAGAGATAAATGTGTGTGTAAGCTGCACTTCACCTAGGTTGTTGTGAACACAAAGTTTCTTTTAACTTTGAATCTACATTTCAAATATTTTTATGGTGTGGTTGTATCTCCAAATAAGACTTACATTGAAACTATCAGGAAATTCAATTTGGCAGAAGGAAACAGACTGAGAAACACAGTAAATGTTTCTCCTGCAACCCGTTCCATTTGTGCTATATGAACAAACGTCTCTCCACATGCTCAGTTCTGAGAGATAATTTTGTGTGAAAGCAGTCCTTCACCTAGGTTGTTCAGAACACAAAGATTCTTTTAAGTTGGAAACTACAGTACGTACATATATATGGGTAATTACTAGATCCAAATCAGTTTTACAATGAAAACTACAGGAATTTCAACCCAGTTCTAGGAAAGAAACTGTGAAACCAGAGTAAGTGTTTCTCCTGCATACCATTCTCTTTGGGCTAAATGAACAAAAGTTTCTCTTCCTCCTCAATTCTGAGAGATATGTGTGTGTGAATGCAGCATTTCATCTAGCTTGTTGGGAACACAAAGATTCTTTTAACTTGGATATTATACTACATACATATATATGGGGAGGTACTAGCTCCAACACTTTTTTACATTAAAAAATGCAGGAACATCAAAATGGCACGAGGAGGCAGACTGAGAATTCAGTGTAAGTGTTCCTCAAGCATCCCATTCCCTTTGTGCTATTTGAACGAACGTCTCCACATGCTCATTTCTGAAAGTTAACTGTGTGTGAAAACCGTCTTTCACCAAGCTTGTAGGGAACACAAATTTTTTTCTCATTTGGAAAGTACAATACATACATATATAGGGAGGTACGAGCGTCAACTTGGTTTTACAGTGAAAACTGCAGGAAGTTAAAACGGGAATTTGGAACCAGACTGAGAAACAAGAGTAACTGTTTCAACTTCAACACGTTCCGTTTGTGCTAGATGAATGAAACTCTCTCCACATGATCAGTTCTGAGGGATAAGATTGTGTGAAAACCGTCCTTCACTTAGCTTGTTGGGAACACAAGGATTCTTTTAAGTTGGAAACTACAGTACATACATATATATCGGTAGTTACAAGATCCAAGTCGGTTTTACAGTGAAAACTGCAGGAATTTCATCCCGGCACTAGGAAACAATCTCTGAAACCACAGTAAGTTCTTCACATGCATACCGTTCCCTTTGGGTTAAATGAATGAACGTTTAACTTCATGCACAGTTCTGAGATATAATTGTCTGTGAAAGCAACACTTCACCTAGCTTGCTGGGAACAGAAAGATTCTTTTCACTTGGAAATTATAATATATACATATATAAGGGGAGGTTCGAGCTTCTACTCGTTTCTACAGTGAAAAATGCAGGAACTTCAAACCGGCATGAGGAACCAGACTGAGAAACCAGAGTATATATTTCTCCTGCAACCAGTTTCGTTTGTGCTTGTTGAATGAACTTCTCTCCACGTGCTCAGTTCTGAGGGATAAATGTTTGTGTAAGCCGCCCTTCACTTAGCTTCTTGGGAACACAAAGTTCATTTAAGATGGAAACTACAAAACATACATATATATGGGGAGGTTGTGTCTCCAAATAAAGTTTACAGTGAAAACTGCAGGAAATTCAAACCTGCAGAAGGAAACAGACTGAGAATCCAAAGTGTTCCTCCTGCAACACATTCCGTTTGTGCTGGATGAATGAACCTCTCTACACATGCCCAGTTTTGAGAGATAAGTGTGTGTGAAACACGTCCTTCAACTAGCTTGTAGGGAACACTAAGTTTCTTTACAATTGGAAACTAAACTACATATATATATATGGGGAAGTTCTAGCTCCAACTCTGTTTAAAAGTGAAAACTGCAGGAACCTTTAAGCGGCACTCGCAAACCGACTGAGAATACAGTGTAATTGTTTCTTCTGTAAACCGTTCCCTTTGTACAAGTTGAACGAACATCTCTCCACATGCTCATTCTGAGAGATAAGTGTGTGTGAATGCAGCGCTTCACCAAGCTAGTAGGGAACACAAATTTTCTCTTCAGTTGGAAAATCCACTACATACATATATATGGAGAGTTATTAGCTCCAAATCTTTTCGACAGTAAAAACTGCAGGATGTAAAACCGGCACTAGGAAACAGACTGAGAAACAACAGTATCTGTTTCCCCTGCAACCCATAACCATTTTGCTGGTTGAACGAACGTCTCCCCCACATGCTCAGTTCTGAGAGATAAGTGTGTGAGAAAGCAGTACTTCACATAACGTTTTGGGAACAAAAAGTTTCTTTTAAGTTGGTAAACACACTACAAACATATGTATGGAGAGGTACAAGCTCCAACCCTGTTTTAAAGTGAAAACTTCAGGGACTTCAAACCGGCACTGGGAAACAGAATCAGAAACCAGAGTAAGGGTATCTCCTGCAAACTATTCCCTTTGTGCTAGTTGAACGAACGTCTCTCCACATGCTCAGTTCTGAGAGGTAAATGTTTGTGAAAACCGTTCTTCACCTAGATTGTTGGGAACACAAAGATTCTTTTCAAATGGAAATTACACAACAGACATATATATGGTGAGGTACTAGCTCCAACTGTGTTTTACAGTGAAAATTTCAGGAACCTGAAACCGGCATTAGAAAATAGACTGAGAAACCAGAGTAAGTGTTTGACTTCTAAACCGTTCCCTTTGTGTTAGTTGAATGAACGTCTCTCCACATGCTCAGTTCTGAGATATAATTATGTGTTAAAGCCGCCCTTCAACTAGATTGTTGGGAACACAAAGTTTCTTTTTAGTTGGAAGCTAACCTTCATAAATTTATTTGGGAGCTACCAGCTCCAAATCGGTTTTACAGAGGAAACTGCAGGAACATCAAACCGGCACTAGGAAACAGACTGAGAAACCAGAGAAAGAGTTTCCAATGCAACAAGTTCCTATTGTGCTAGTTGAACGAACATTTCCCTACATGCTCAGTTCTGAGAGATAAGTGTGTGAGAAAGCCGTCCTTCACATAGCTTGTTTGCAACGAAAAGTTTCTTTTCAGTTGTTAAATACACTACATAACTATGTAAGGGAAGGTACAAGCTCCAACACTGTTTTACTGTGAAAACTGCAGGAACTTCAATCTAGCACTCGGAAACACACTGAGGAAATAGAGTAATTGTTTTTCCTGCAACCCGTTTGTGCTTTTTGAATGAACGTCTCTCTATATGCTTAGTTCTGAGAGATGAGTGGGTATGAACGCCGTCCTTCAACTAACTTGTTGGGAACACAAAGTTTCTTTTCAGTTGGATACTTCACTATGTACATCTATAAGGTGAAGTACTAGCTCAAAGTCGGATTTACAGTGAAAACATCAGGAACTTCTAACTGGCACTCGGAAACAGACTGAGAACCAGAGTAAATTTTTGTCCTGCAATCCATTCCGTTTGTGGTAGTTGAAAGAACTTCTCTTTACATGGTCAGTTCTGAGAGATAAGTGTGTGTCTAATCCGCCCTTTACCTTTCTTGTTGGGAACACAAACTTTCTTTAAGTTGGAAACTACAATACGTACATACATATGGGGAGGTACGAACTCCAACTTGGTTTTACAGTGACAATTGCAGTAACTTCAATCCGGCACCAGGAACCTGACTGAGAACCAGAGTAAATTTTTCTCTTACATTACATTCCTTTTGTGCTAGATGAAGTAACTCCTCTCCACATGCTCAGTTTTGAGGGATGAGTGAGTGTGAACGCCGTAATTCAACAAGCTTGTTGGGAACACAAAATTTCTTTTCTTTTGGATAATTCACTATTTATATATATATGGGGAAGTTCTATCTCAAAATAAGTTTTACAGAGAAATCTGAAAGGAATTCATACCGGCAGAAGGAAAAAGACTGAGAAACCAGAGTAAGTGTTTCTCCTGAAAACCTAATCCATTGTGCTTGATGAATGAACCTCTCTCCACATCCTCAGTTCTGAGAAATAACTGTGTGTGAAAGCCGTCTTTCACATAGTTTGTTGGGAACACAAAGTTTCTTTTCAGTTGCAAACTACATAAAATACATATATTTGGGGAAGAACTAGATCTAACTCGGTATTTCAGTGAAAACTGCAGGAATTTCAAACCAACACTAGAAAACAGAATGTGAACCCGGAGTATGTGTTTCTCCTGCAAACCGTTCCCTTTGTGCAAGATGAACGATCGTCCCTACACATGCTCAGATCTGAGAGATAAGTCTGTGTGAAAGAAGTCCTTCACCTAACTTGTTGGGAACACAAAGTTTCTTTTCAGTTGGAAACTACAGAACTTACATATATAGAGTTTGGTTCAAGCTCCAACTCGTTTTTATATTGAAAAATGCAGGAACTTTAAACCCAAACTAAGAAACACACTGAGAAACCAGAGTAACTTTTTCACCTGCAACTCTTTCCGTTTGTGCTAGTTGAACGAACGTCTCTCCACATACTCTGTTCTGAGAGATATGGTTGTGTGTAATCCGAACATTAACTAGCTTGTTGGGAACACAAAAGTTCCTTTAAGTTGGAAAATACATTGCATACATTTATATGAGGAGGTTCAATCTCCAATTAAGATTTACATTGAAATCTGAAGGAAATTGAACCCAGCAGAAGGAAACACACTGAGAAACTAGAGTAAATATTTCCAAAGCAAACCGATCCCTTTGTGCTACTTGATGAACATTCTCCACATGCTCAGTTCTGAGAGATAATATCTGAAAATGACTTACATCAAATAGCTTGTTGGGAAAAGAAAATTTCTCTTCAGAAAGAATCTACACTTCATAAATATATATAGTGTGGTACTAGCTCCAAATTGGTTTTACAGTGAAAACTTCTGCAAGGTCAAAATGGCACAAAGAAACAAAATGAGAAACCAGAACAATTATTTCTCCTGCTACACTTTCCTTTGTGCTAGTTGAATGAACGTCTCTCCACATACTCAGTTCTCACAGATAATTTTGTGTTAAAGCCCTCCTTCTCCTAGATTGTTGGGAGCACAAATTTTCTTTTCAGTTGGAAACAGCACTACATACATTTATAAGGGAATGTAGAAGCTCAAATTCGGTTTTACATTGAAAACTGCAGTAAATTCAATCCGGCACTAGGGAACAGACTGAGAAACCAGAGTAACGGTTTCACCTGTAACTCGTTCCTTTTGTCCTAGTTGAACGAACATCTCTCCACCTGCTCAATTCTTAGAGATATGGTTGTGTGTAAGCCGATATTCAAGTAGCTTGTTGGGAACACAAAAGTTCCTTTAATTTGGAAACTACAATACATACAATTATATGGGGACGTTCAATCGCCAATTAAGATTTACAGTGATATCTGAAGGAAATTGAACCCAGCAGAAGGAAACTGACTGAGAAACCAGAGTAAGTGTTCCCCCTGAAAACCGTTCCATTTGTTTTAGATCTACGAAAGTTTCACTCCATGCTCAGTTCTGAGAGATAATTATGTGTGAATGCAGCCCTTCAAAAATTTTGTTGGGAACACAAAGATTCTTTTCAGTTGGAAACTACCATACATACATATATATGGAGAGTTACTATCTCCAATTCTTTTTGAAAGTGTAAACTGCAGGAAAGTCAAACCGGCACTAGGAAACAGACTGAGAAACCAAAGTAAGTGTTTCTCCTTCAAACCATTCCTTTTGTAATAGTTGAAAGAACGTCTCCCCACATGCTCTGTTTTGAGAGATAGGTGTGAGTGAAAGCCGTCCTTCACCAACTTGGTTGGGAACAAAGTTTGTTTTCATTTGCAAACTACACTACATACATATATATGGTGAGGTACCAGCTCCAAATCGGTTTTACAGAGAAAACTGCAGGAAATTCATACCAGCACTAGGAAACAGTATGAGAACCAAGAGTAAATGGGTCTCTGGCAACCATTTCCCTTTGTGCTAGATGAACGAACATCTCTCCACATGCTAACTTCTGAGAGATAAGTGTGTGTGAAATCCGTCCTTAACTTACTTTGTTGGGAAAACAGTTTCATTTCAGTTGGAAACTCCACTACGTAAATATATATGGGGAGGAAATAACACCAAATCGGTTTTACAGTGAAAAAGGCAGGAACGTCAAACCGGCACTAGGAAACAGACTGAGATACCAGAATAAATGTTTCTCATGCAACCCGTTCCCTTTGTGCTAGTTGAATGAATGTCTCTCTACATGTTCATTTCTGAGAGATAGTGTGTGTGAAAGCCGTCCTTCACATATCTTGTTGGGAACAGAAAGTTTCTTTTCAATTGGAATCTACAAAACATACATATATATGGGGATGTAGGAGCTAGTACACGGGTTTACAGTGAAAATTGCTGGAAATTCAAACCGGCCATAGGAACCAGACTGAGAAACCAGAGTAAATGTTTCTCCGGCAACCTGCTTCGTTTGTGCTAGTTAAACAAATGTCTCTCCACATGCTCAGATCTTAGAGATAAATGTGTGTGTAAGCTACACTTCACCTAGCTTGTTGGGAACACAAAGTTTCTTTTAAATTTGAATCTACATTTTATACATTTATATGGTGTGGTTGTATCTCCAAATAAGTCTTACATTGAAAATATCAGGAAATTCAAATTGGCAGAAGGAAACAGACTGAGAAAACAGAGTAAGTGTCTCTCCTGCAACCCGTTCCATTTGTGCTAGTTGAATGATCGTCTCTCCACATGCTCAGTTCTGAGAGATAATTTTGTGTGAAAGCCGTCCTTCACCTATGTTGTTCAGAACACAAATTTTCTTTTCAGTTGGAAACTACAGTACGTACATATATGTGGTTATTTTCTAGATCCAAATCAGTTTTACAATGAAAACTACAGGAATTTCAACCTGGTACTTGGAAAGAAACTGTGAAACCAGAGTAAGTGTTTCTCCTGCATACCATTCTCTTTGGGCTAAATGAAAAATCGTTTCTCTTCATCCTCAAATCTGAGAGGCATGTGTGTATGAATGCAGCCCTTCACCTAACTTGTTGGGAACACAAAGATTCTTTTTACTTGGAAATTATACTACATACATATATATGGGGAGGTACTAGCTCCAACACTTTTCTACATTAAAAAATGCAGGAACATCAAACTGGCACTAGGAAGCAGACTGAGAAATCAGAGTAAGTGTTCTTCAAGCATCCCATTCCCTTTGTGCTATTTGAACGAACGTCTCCACATGCTCATTTCTGAAAGTTAACTGTGTGTGAAAACCATCCTTCACCAAGCTTGTAGGGAACACAATTTTTCTTCTCATTTGGAAAGTACAATACATACATATATATAGGGAGATACGAGCGCCAACATGGTTTTACAGTGAAAACTGCAGGAAGTTAAAACAGGAAGTTGGAACCAGACTGAGAAACAAGAGTAACTGTTTCAACTTCAACACGTTCCGTTTGTGCTAGTTGAACGAAAGTCTCTCCACATGCTCAGTTCTGAGGGATAAGATTGTGTGAAAACCGTCCTTCACCTAGCTTGTTGGGAACACAAGGATTCTTTTAAGTTGGAAACTACAGTACATACATATATATCGGTAGTTACTAGATTCAAGTCGGTTTTACAGTGAAAACTGCAGGAATTTCAACCCAGCACTTGGAAACAAACTTAGAATACAGAGTATGTGTTTCTCCTGCAAACCGTTCCCTTTGTGCTAGATGAAAGAACGTGTCTCCACATTCTCAGTTTTGAGAGATAATGTGTGTGAAAACCAAATTTCATCAAGCTTTTTGGGAATACACAGATTCTTTTCAGTGGGAAACTAATCTGCATACATATATAAGTGGAGGTACAACTCGGTTATACAGTGAAAACTGCAGGAAACTTTAACCGGCTCTAGTAAACAGACTGAGAAATCAGAGTAAGTTTTTATCCTGCAACCCGTTTATTTTGTGATAGCTGAAAGAATGACTCTCCACATGCTCATTTTGGAGAGATGAGTTTTTGTAAAAGCCGTCCTTCACCTAGCTTGTTGGGAACACAAAGTTTCTTTTCACCAGTTATCTACACTGCATACATATATATGGGAAAGTACTAGCTCCATCTCATTTTTACAGACAAAAATGCAGGAAAGTCAACCCGGCATTAGGAAACAGGCTGAGAAACCAGAGTAAAAGTTTCTCATGCAAAACATTCCCTTTGTGCTAGATGAACAGAACGTCTCTCCAGATACTCATTTCTGAGAGATAAGTTTGTGTGAAAGAAGTCCTTCAACTTGCATGTTGAGAAAACATATTTTCTTTTCAGTTGCAAACTACAGAACTTACTTATATATAGGGAGGTTGAAGCTCCAACTCTGCTTATATTGAAAATGGCAGGAATTTGAATCCGGCACTAGGAAACAGACTGAGAAACCAGAGTAACTGTTTCACCTGCAAATCGTTCCGTTTGTGCTAGTTGAAGGAACCTTTCTCCACATGCTCTGTTCTGAGAGATATGTGTTGTGTAAGCTGCCCATCACCTAGCTTCTTGGGAACACAAAAGTTCTTTTAAGTTGGAAACTACAATACATACATATATATGGGTAAGTTAAATCTGCAATTAAGTTTTACAGTGTAATCTGTAGGAAATTGAAACAGGCAGAAGGAAACAGACTGAGAAACCACATTAAGTGTTTCTCCTGAAACACGTTCCCTTTGTGCTAGATGAACGAATGTCTCTACACATGCTCAGTTCCGAGAGAAAATTGTGTGTGAATGTAGCCCTCCACAAAGCTTGTTGGGAACACAAAGTTCCTTTTCAGTTGGAAACTACAGTACATTCATATATATGGGTAGTTACTAGATCCAAGTCGGTTTTACAGTGAAAACTGCAGGAATTTCAACCCGGCACTAGGAAACAAACTGTGAAACCAGAGTAAGTTTTTCACATGCATACCGTTCCCTTTGGGCTAAATGAATGGACGTCTATCTTCATGCACAGTTCTGAGATATAATTGTGTGTGAAAACAACACTTCACCTAGCCTGTTGGGAACACAAAGATTCTTTTCACTTGGAAACTGCACTACATACATATATATGGGGAGGTACAAGCTGCAACTCTTTTCTACAGTGAAAAATGCAGGTACTTCAAACCGGCACTAGGAAACAGACTGAGAAACAAGAGTCAGTGTTTCCCCTGCAACCCTTTCCCATTGTGCTAGTTGAACGAACGTCTATACATATGCCCAGTTCTGTGACATAATTGTTGTGTGAAAGACGTCCATGACCTAGCTTGTTGGGAACTCAAAGTTTCCCTTCATTTGGAAACTAAATTACATACATATATATGGGGAGGTACTAGCTCCAACTCGATTTTACAGTGAAAACTGCAGGACCCTGTAACCGGCATTAGCAAACCAACTGATTAAACAGAGTAAGTGTTTCTCCTGCAAACAGTTCCCTTTGTGCTGGATGAAAGAACGTGTCTACACATGCTCAGTTCTGAGAGATAAGTGTGTTTGAAAGCCATCCTTCACCGAACTTGTAGTGAAAACATAGTTACTTTTACGTGGCAAACAACAATATATACATATATATGGGGAGATTCTAGCTCCAACTCTTTTCTACAGTGAAAAATGCAGGAACATCGATGCGGCACTAGGAAACAGACTGAGAAACCAGAGTAATTGTTTCACAAGCATCCCGTTCACTTTTGCTAGTTGAACGAACGACTCACCTCATGCTCATTTCTGAGAGATAAGTGTGTGTGAGAGCCGTCCCTCATCTAGCTTGTTGGGAACACAAAGTTTCTTTTCAGTTGGAAACTACAATATATGCATATATATGGGGAGGTTCGAGCTCCAACTAGGTTCTACAGTGAAAAATGCAGGAACTTCAAACCGGCATGAGGAACCAGACTGAGAAACCAGAGAAAATATTTCTCCTGCAACTTGTTTCATTTGTGCTAGTTGAATGAACGTCTCTCCACGTGCTCAGTTCTGAGGGATAAATGTTTGTGTAAGCCGCCCTTCACTTAGCTTCTTGGGAACACAAAGTTCATTTAAGATGGAAACTACAAAACATACATATATATGGGGAGGTTGTGTCTCCAAATAATGTTTACAGTGAAAACTGCAGGAAATTCAAACCTGCAGAAGGAAACAGACTGAGAATCCAGAGTGTTTCTCCTGCAACCCATTCCTTTTGTGCTGGATGAATGAACGTCTCTACACATGCCCAGTTTTGAGAGATAAGTGTGTGTGAAACACGTCCTTCAACTAACTTGTAGGGAACACTAAATTTCTTTACAGTTGGAAACTAAACTACATATATATATGTGGGGAGGTACTAGCTCCAACTCCATTTAAAAGTGAAAACTGCAGGAACCTTTAAGCGGCACTCGCAAACTGACTGAGAATACAGAGTAATTGTTTCTCCTGTAAACCGTTCCCTTTGTACTAGTTGAACGAACATCTCTCCACATGCTCAATCTGAGAGATATGTGTGTGTGAATGCAGTGCTTCACCAAGCTAGTAGGGAACACAAATTTTCTCTTCAGTTGGAAAATCCACTACATACATATATAGAGAGTTATTAGCTCCAAATCTTTTCGACAGTGAAAACTGCAGGATTGTAAAACCAGCACTAGGAAACACTGAGAAACCAGAGTATCTGTTTCCCCTGCAACCCATAACAATTGTGTTGGTTGAACGAACGTCTCCCCACATGCTCAGTTCTGAGAAATAAGTGTGTGAGAAAGCCGTCCTTCACATAATTTTTTGGGAACAAAAAGTTTCTTTTAAGTTGGTAAATACACTACATACATATGTATGGAGAGGTACAAGCTCCTACCCGGTTTTACAGTGAAAACTTCAGGGTCTTCAAGCCGGCACTGGGATCAGAATCAGAAACCAGTGTAAGGGTATCTCCTGCAAACCGTTCCCTTTGTGCTAGTTGAACGAACGTCTCTCCACATGCTCAGTTCTGAGAGGTAAATGTTTGTGAAAACTGTTCTTCACCTAGATTGTTGGGAACACAAAGTTTCTTTTCAGTTGGAAATTACACAACAGACATTTTTATGGTGATAAACTAGCTCCAGATTTGTTTTACACTCAAAATTTCAGGAACCTGAAACCGGCATTTGGAAATAGACTGTGAGAACATTCTGAATGTTCCACCTGCAAAACTTTCCCTTTGTGCTAGTTTAACAAAAGTCTCTTCACATGCTCAGTTTTGAGAGATAAGTTTGTGTGAAAGGTGTCTTTCACCTTGATTGTTGGGAACACAAAGTTTCTTTTAAGTTGGAAGCTACACGACAGACATACATATGGCGAGGTCCTGGCTCCAATACGGTTTTACAGTGAATACTGCCAGAAGATCATTCCGGCACTAGGAAACAGACTGAGAAACCAGAGTAAGTGTTTCTCCTGCAACCCGATCCCTTTGTGCTAGTTGAACGAACATCTCTCCACATGCTCAGTTCTGAGAGATAAAGTCTGGGAATGACATACATCAAATAGCTTGTTGGGAAAAGAAAATTTCTTTTCAGAACGAAACTACACTTCATGCATATATATAGTGGAGTACTTGCTCCAAATCGGTTTTACATTGAGAACTTCTGTAAGTTCAAAATGGCAATAGGAAACAGAATGAGAAAACAGACTAATGTTTTCTCCTGCTACCATTTCCTTAGTGCTAGTTGAATGACCGTCTTTCCACATGCTCAGTTCTGAGAGATATTTCTGTGTTAAAGCCGCCCTTCAACTATATTGTTGGGAACACAAAGTTTCATTTTAGTTCAAAACTACCCTTCATACATTTATATGGGTAGCTACCAGCTCCAGCTCGGTTTTACAGGGAAAACTGTAGGAACATCAAACCGGCATTAGGAAACAATACGTGATATCAGAGTAATTGTTTCTCCTGCTACCCATTTTCTTTGTGAAAGAAGAATGAACGTCTCTCCAGATGCTCGGTTCTGAGAGATATATTTGTGTAAAAGCTGTCCTTCACCTAGCTTGTTGGGAACACGGACATTGTTTTCAGTTGGAATCTACACTTCATACATATATATGGAGAGTTATTAGCTCCATTCTCTTCCACAGTGAAAACTGCAGGAATGTCAAACCGGCAGTAGGAAACAGGCTGAGAAACCAGAGTAAGTGTTTCTCCTTAAACCCTTTCCCTTTATGCTAGATGAATGAACGTCTATCCACATGCTCAGTTCTGAGAGATAAGTGTGTGTGATGCCATCTTCACCTAGTTTGTTGGGAACACAAAACTTATTTTCAGTAGGAAATTACACTATTTCATATATATAGGGAGATAATAGCTCCAACATGGCTTTAAAGTGAAACTGCAGGAAAGTGAAACCAGCACTAGGAAACAGTCTGAGAAACAAGAGTAAGTTTTTACCCTGCAAACGTGTCCTTTTTGGTAGTGGAATGAAAGTCTCTCCACATGCTCATTTCTGAAGGATAAGTGTGTGTGAAAACCGTCCTTCATATAATTTGTTGGGAACACAATGATACTTTTCATTTGGATAGTACATTACATACATATGTATTGGGAGGTATTAACTCCAAGTCGGTTTTTCAGTGAAAACTGCAGTCAGTTCAAACCGGCATGGGATACCATACTAAGAATACAGAGTAAATATTTCCCATGCAACCCGTACGTTTGTGCTAGTTGAACGAACATCCCTCGACATGCTTACATCTGAGAGGTAATTGTGTGTGAAAACCAAACGTCACCTAGATTTTTGGGAACACAAAGTTTCTTTTCAGTTGTAAATTACACAACAGACATATATATGGTGAGGTACCAGCTCCAACTGTGTTTTACAGTGAAAATTTCAGGAACCTGAAACCGGCACTAGGAAACAGACTGAGACACCAGAGAAAATGTTTCCCCTGCAACAAGTTCCCATTGTGCTAGTTGAACGAACGTCTCCCTACATGCTCAGTTTTGAGAGATAAGTGTGTGAGAAAGCTGTCCTTCACATAGCTTGTTTGGAACAAAAAGTTTCTTTTCAGGTGTTAAATACACTACATACATATGTAAGGGAAGGTACAAGCTCCAACAGTGTTTTACTGTGAAAACTGCAGGAACTTCAATCCAGTACTAGGAAACAGACTGAGGAAATAGAGTAATTGTTTCTGCTGCAACCCGTTTGTGCTTGTTGAATGAACGTCTCTCTATATGCTCAGTTCTGAGAGATAAGTGTGTGTGAACGCCATCCTTCAACTAACTTGTTGGGAACACAAAGTTTCTTTTCAGTTGGATACTTCACTATGTACCTATCTAAGGTGAAATACTAGCTCAAACTCGGATTTACAGTGAAAATTGCAGGAACTTTAAACTGGCACTCGGAAACAGACTGAGAACCACAGTAAATTTTTGTCCTGCAATCCATTCAGTTTCTGGTATTTGAACGAACTTCTCTTTACATGCTCAGTTCTGAGAGATAAGTGAGTGTGTAATCCACCCTTTACCTTGCATGTTGGGAACACAAAGTTTCTTTTAGTTGAAACTACAATACATACATATATATGGGGAAGTATGAACTCCAACTCGGTTTTACAGTGACAACTGCAGGAACTTCAATTCCGCACCAGGAACCTGACTGAGAACCAGAGTAAATTTTTCTCCTGCATTCCATTCCGTTTGTGCTAGATGAACGAACGCCTCTCCACATGCTCAGTTTTGAGAGATAAGTGAGTGTGAAAGCCGTACTTCAACAAGCTTGTTGGGAACACAAAATTTCTTTTCATTTGGATAATACACTACTTATATATATATGGGGAGGTTCTATCACAAAAAAACTTTTACAGTGAAATCTGAAAGAAATTCAAACCGGTAGAAGGAAACAGACTGAGAAACCAGAGTAAGTGTTTCTCCTGAAAACCTAATCCATTGTGCTTGATGAACGAACCTCTCTCCACATCCTCAGTTCTGAGAAATACCTGTGTGTGAAAGCCGTCTTTCACATAGTTTGTAGGGAACACAAAGTTTCTTTTCAGTTGCAAACTACATAACATACATATATTTGGGGAAGAACTAGATCTAACTCGGTATTTAAGTGAAAATTGCAGGAATTTCAAACCGACACTAGGAAACAGAATGTGAACCCGGAGTATGTGTTTCTCCTGCAAACCGTTCCCTTTGTGCAAGATGAACGATCGTCCCTACACATGCTCAATTCTGAGAGATAAGTCTGTGTGAAAGAAGTCCTTCAGTTAGCTTGTTGGGAACACAAAGTTTATTTTCAGTTGGAAACTACAGAACATAAATATATAGAGTTTGATCCAAGCTCCAACTCGTGTTTATATTGAAAAATGCAGGAACTTCAAACCGGCACTATGAAACAGACTGAGAAACCACAATAACTCTTTCACCTGCAACTCGTTCCGTTTGTGCTAGTTGAACGAACATCTCTCCACATACTCTGTTCTGAGAGATATGGTTGTGTGTAAACCGAACCTTAACTAGCTTGTCGGGAACACAAAAGTTCCTTTAAGTTGGAAACTACAATGCATACATTTATTTGAGGAGGTTCAAAATCCAATTAAGATTTACATTGGAATCTGAAGGAAATTGAACCCGGCAGAATTAAACAAACTGAAACCAGAGTAAATATTTGCCATACAACCCGATCCCTTTGTGCTAGTTGAATGAACATTCTCCACATGCTCATTTCTGAGAGATAATGTCTGAGAATGACTTACATCAAATAGCTTGTTGGGAAAAGAAAATTTCTTTTCAGAAGGAATCTACACTTCATAAATGTATATGGTGAGGTACTAGCTCCAAATTGGTTTTACAGAGAAATCTTCTGGAAGTTCAAATGGCACAAGGAAACAGAATGAGAAACCAGAGCAATTATTTCTCCTGCTACACTTTCCTTTGTGCTAGTTGAATGAACGTCTCTCCACATAAACATTTCTCAGATATTGTTTTGTGTTAAAGCCGTCTTTCTCCTAGATTGTTGTGAGCACAAATTTTCTTTTCAGATGGAAACAGCACTACATACATTTATAAGGAATTGTACAAGCTCAAATTCATTTTTTCAGTGAAAACTGCAGTAAATTCAATCCGACACTAGGGAACAGACTGAGAAACCAGAGTAACGGTTTCACCTGCATCTCGTTCCTTTTATGCTAGTTAAATGAACGTCTCTCAACATGCTCCATTCTGAGAGATATGTTTGTGTGTAAGCTGACCATCATCTATCTTGTTGGGAACACAAAAGTTCCTTTAATTTGGAAACTACAATACATACATTTATATGGGGAGGTTCAATCGCCAATTAAGATTTACAGTGAAATCTGAAGGAAATTGAACCCTGCAGAAGGAAACTGACTGAGAAACCAGAGTAAGTGTTCCCCTTGAAACCCGTTCCATTTGGGTTAGATGAAAGAATTTTTCTCTCCATGCTCAGTTCTGAGAGATAAGTGTGTGTGAATGCAACCCTTCAAAAATTTTGTTGGGAACACAAAGATTCTTTTCAGTTGGAAACTACATTACATACATATATATGGAGATCAACTAGCTCCAATTTTTTTGACAGTTTAAACTGCAGGAATGTTAAACCGGCACTAGGAAACAGACTGAGGAACCAAAGTAAGTGTTTCTCCTTCAAACAATTCCATTTGTAGTAGTTGAACGAACGTCTCCCCACATGCTCAGTTTTGAGATATAGGTGTGAGTGAAAGCCGTCCTTCAACAAATTGGTTGGGAACAAAGTTTGTTTTCATTTGCAAACTAGACTATATACAATTATATGGTGAGATACTACCTCCAAATCGGTTTTACAGAGAAAACTGCAGGAAATTCAAACCAGCACTAGGAAACAGTATGAGAACCAAGAGTAAATGGGTCACCTGCAACCAGTTCCCTTTTTGCTACAAGAACGAACATCTCTCCACATGATAAGTTCTGAGAGATAAGTGTGTGTGAAAACCATCCTTATCTTACCTTGTTGGGAAAACAGTTTCTTTTCAGTTGGAAACTACACTACGTAAATACATATGGGGAGGAAATAACACCAACTCGGTTTTACAGTGAAAAAGGCAGGAACCTCAAACCGGCACTAGGAAACAGACTGAGGTACCAGAGTAATTGTTTCTCATGTAACCCGTTCCCATTTTGCTAGTTGAATGAACATCTCTCCACATGCTCATTTCTGACACATGATTGTGTGTGAAAGACTTCCTTCTCCTAGCTTGTTGGGAACACAAATTTTGTTTTCTGTTGGTAAATACACTACATACATATGTATGAGAAGGTACAAGCTCCAACACTCTTTTACTGTGAAAACAGCAGGAACTTCAAACTGACACTAGGAAACAGACTGAGAAACCAGAGTTAGTGTTTCTCCTGCAAACCGTTCCCTGTGGGCTAGAAAAATGAAAGTACCTCCACATGATCATGTCTAAGAAATAAGTGTATGAGAAAGCCGTACTTCAACTAGCTTGTAGGGAACACAAAGTTTCTTTTCAGTTGGAAATTACACTACATAGATATATATGGTGTGTTACTAGCTGCACTGGGGTTTTAAAGTGAAATCTGCAGGAACTTCTACCCATCACTATAAAAAGACAGAAATCAGAGTTATTGTTTCTACTGCAAACTATTCCATTTGTGCTGGATGAACGAACATCTCTCCACAGGCTCAAGTCTCAGAAATAACAGTGTGATAAAGTCGTCCTTCACCTAACTTGTCGGGAACACAAAGTTTCTTTTCAGATTGAAACTACACTACATACGTATATATGGCGAGTTACTAGCTCCAACACGGTTTTACAGTGAAAACTGCAGGAAATTCAAATTAGCACTTGGAAACAGACTGAGAAAACAGAGTAATGGTTTTCCTGCATCCCATTCCCTTTGTGCTAGATGAACGAACATCTCTCCATTTGCTCAGTTGTGAGAGATATCAGTGTGTGAAACCCATCCATCAACTAGCTTGTTGGGAACACAAAGTTTCTTTTAGGTTGGAAACTACCCCACATACATATATATCTGTAGGAACAAGCTCCAACTCCGGCTTACAGTGAAAACTGCAGGAACTTCAAACCAGCAATTGGAAACACACTGAGAAAGCATTGTAAGTGTTTCCCCTGCTGCACGTTCCCTTTGTGATAGATGAACAAACGTCTCACCACTTGCTCATTTCTGAGACATAATTGTGTGTGAAAGCCCTTCTTCTTCTAGCTTGTTGATAAAACAAAGGTTATTTTCTGATGGTATTTACAATTCATACACATATATGGGGAGGTACAAGTTCTATATCATGTTTATAGTGATAAGTGCAGGAACATCAAACCAGCACTAGGAAACAGGCTGAGTAACCAAAGTAAATGTTTCTCCTGCAACTCATTCCCTTTGTGCTTCATGAACAAACATCTCTCCACATGTCTGGTTCTGAGAGAAAATTGTGTGTGAAAGCCGAACTTCACCTAGGTTGTTGGGAACACAAATTTTCTTTACATTTGGTAACTACACTACATAAATATATATTGGGATTTACAAGGTCCGACTCTGTTTTATTTTGAAAACTGCAGGAATTTTCAACCAGTACTAGGAAATAGACTGAGAAACCAGAGTAAGTGTTTCCCCTGTAACACGTTCCCTTTGTGATAAATAAATGAAATTCTCACCACATTCTCAGTTCTGACAGAGTATTGTGTGTGATAGCCGAACTTTACATACCTTGTTGGGAACACAAAGTTTCTTTTCATTTGAAAACTAATCTACATAAATATATATGGGGAAGAACTAACACCAACTTGGTTTACAGTGAAAACTGCAGGAACTTCAAACCGGCACTAGGAAACAGACTGAGGAACCAGAGTTATCGGTTTCTACTAAAACCCTTTCCGTTTGTGCTAGATGAATGAAATTCTCTCCATATGCTCATTTCTGAAAGATAAGTTGTGTGAAAGCACTCCTTCAACTAGCTTGTTGATAACACAAAAGTTCTATACTTTGGTATCCACAATACATACATATATATGGGGAGGTACAAGTTTCACATTGGTTTACAGTTTTAACTGCAGGAACTTCAATCCAGCACTAGGAAACCGACTGAGAAAACAAAGTAAGTGTTTCTAGTGCAAACTTCCATTTTTGCGAGATGAACGAACGTCTCTACACATGCTCAGTTCTGAGAGATAATTGTTTGTGAAAGAAGACCTTCACATAGCTTGTTGGGAAAACAAAGTTTCTATTAGTTGGAAACTAGAGAACTTACATATATATAGGGATGTTAAAGCACCAACTCAGTTTTACATTGAAAACTGCAGGAACTTCAAACCAGCACTAGGAAACAGAATGAGAAACCACAGTAACTTTTTGTGCTGCAACTCATTCCGTTTGTGCTAGTTGAACGAACGTCTCTCCACATGCTCAGTTCTGAGAGATATATGTGTGGGTAGGCTGCACATCACTTAGAGTGTTGGGAACACAAAAGTTCTTTTAAGTTGGAAACAACAATACATAAATTTATATGGGCATGTTCAATCGCCAATTAAGATTTACAGTGAAATCTGAAGGAAATTGAAACCGGCAGAAGGAAACAGACTGAGAAACCAGAGTAAGTGTTTCTCCTGGAAACCGTTCCATTTGTGTTAGATGAACGAAAGTCTCTCCAGATGCTCAGATCTTAGAGAAAATTGTGTGTGAATGCAGCCCTTCACAAAGCTTGTTGGGAACACAAAGTTTCTTTTCAGTTGGAAATTACACTAGATACATATATATGAGAGTTACTAGCTCCAATTCTTTTCGACAGTGAATACTGCAGGAACGTCAAACTGGCACTATGAAACGGACTGAGAAACCAGAGTAAGTGTTTCTCCTGCAACTCATTCCCTTTGTGCTAGTTGAACGAACATCTCCCCACATGCTCAGTTCGGAGAGATAAGTGTGTGTGAAAGCCGTCCTCATATACCTTGTTGGGAACAAACAGTTTCTTTTTAGTTGGAATCTACACTGCATACATATATATGGGAAGGTACTAGCTCCAAATCGGTTTTACAGTGAAAACTGCAGGAACTTCAAAGCAGAACTGGGAAACAGAATGGGAAACAAGAGTAATTGTTTCTCCAGCAACCCGTTCCCTTTGTGCTAGTTGAACGAAGGTCTCTCCCCATGTTCAGTTCTGAGAGAAAAGTGTCTGTGAAAGTGGTCCTTAAACTATCTTTTTGGGAACCCCAAGTTTCTTATCAGATGGAATCTACAATACATACATATATAAGGGGAGGTTCAAGGTCCAATTCAGTTTTACAGTGAAAACTGCAGGAACTTCAAACCGACACTAGGAAAGAGACAGATAAATCAGAATAATTGTTTCTCCTGCAACCCGTTCACTTTGTGCTAGATGAAAGAAAGCCTCTCCACATGCCCTGTTCTAAGAGAAAATAGTTGCATGAAAGCCGTTCATCACATAGCTTGTTGGGAACACAAAATTTCATTTCAGTTGTAAACTAAACAACATACATATATATGGGGAGGTACTAGCTCCAACTCGGTTTATAGTGAAAACTGTAGGAACCTGTAACCAGTATTAGCAAACCAACTGAGAAAACAGAGTAATTGTTTCCCCTGCAAACCGTTACTTTTATGCTAGATGAACGAACGTCACTAAACATACTCAGTTCTGAGAGATAAGTGTGTTTGAAAGCCATCCTTCACCTAACTTTTTGGGAAAACAAAGTTTCTTTTCAGTGGGAAACAGCACTATATACATATATATGGGGAGGTACTAGTTACAACTCAGTTTAATAGTGAAAATGCAGGAATTTTCAACCAAAACTAGGAAACAGACTGAGAAACCAGAGTAATTGTTTCTCCTGCAACCCGTTCCTTTGTGCTTGTTGAATGAACGTCTCTCCACATCCTCATTTCTGAGAGATAAGTTTGTGTGAATGCCAAACTTCACCTAACTTGTTGGGAACACAAAGCTTCTTTTCAGTTGTATACTTCACTACATAAATATGTATGGGGAGGTACTAGCTCAAACTCAGTTTCACAGTGAAAACTGCAAGAAATTCAAACCGGCACTAGGAAACAGACTGAGAAACCAGAATAAATGTTTCTACTGCAACCCGTTCCATTTGTGCTAGTTGAACGAACATCTCCCACATGCTAAGTTCTGAGGGATAAGTGTGTGTTTAAGAAGCCCTTCATCTTGCTTGTTGGGAACACAAAGTTTCTTTAAGTTAGAAACTACAATACATACATATATATGGGGAGGTTCTATCCCCAATTAAGTTTTACAGTGAAAACTGTAGGAAATTCAAACCGGCACAAGGAAACAGACTGAGAAATCAGAGTAAGGATTTTTCCTGCCAACCGTTCCCTTTGTGCTAGATGAACGAACGTCTCTCCACCTGCTAAGTTCTGAGAGATAATTGTGTTTGAAAGCCGTCCTTCACCTAGTTTGTTTGGAACACAAAGTTTCTTTTCAATTGGAAACTACACTACATGCATATATATGAGGATGTACATGAATCAGCTCGGGTTTACAGTGAAAACTGCAGGTACTACAAATCGGCAGTAGGAAACATACTGAAAAACTAGAGTAAGTGTTTCTCTTGCAACCCGTTTCCTTTGTGCTAGATGAAAGAACGTCACTCCACATGCTCAGTTTTGAGAGATTATATCTGTGAAAACCGTCTTTCACCAAGACTGTTGGGAATACACATTTTCTTTTCAGTTGGAAACTACACTACATAAACATATATATGGGGAGGTACAACTCCAACTCGGTTTTACAGTGAAAACTGCAGGAACCTGTAACCAGCACTAACAAACAGACTGAGAATCCAGAGTAAGTGTTTCTCCTGCAACCCGTTCCCTTTGTGCTACTTGAACGAACGTCTCTCCACATGCTCATTTTGAGAGATATGTGTGAGTGAAAGACATCTTTTACTTAGCTTGTTGGGAACACACATTTTATTTTCAGGTTAGAAACTACATTACATACATATATATGGGGAGGTACTAGCTTCAAAACGGTTTTAGAGAGAAAATTGTCGGAATTTCAACTGGCACTAAGAAACAGACTGAGAATCTAGAGTAATTTTTTCTCCTGCATCCCGTTCCTTTGTGCTTGTTGAATGAAAGTCTCCCCACATTCTCTGTTCTGAGAGATATGTGTGTTTGTCATCTGGACTTCACATAGCTTGTGGGGAACACAAAGTTTCTTTTCAGTTGGATAAAACACTACATACATATGTATGGGGAGGTAAAGATCCAATTCGGTTTTACAGTGAAAAAAGCAGGAACCTCAAACCAGAACTTGGAAACACACTGAGAAATTATAATAAGGGTTTCTCCTGCGAACTGTTCCCTTTGTGATAGATGAACGAACATTTCTCCACATGCGCTGTTCTGAGAGATAAGTGTGTGGGAAAGCCGTCCTTCACCTAGGTTGTTGGGAACACAATGTTTCTTTACAGTTGGGAACTACACTAAAAAATATATATGGGGTGGTACATGATGCAACTGGGTTTTACAGTGAATCTGCAGGGATTTCAAACTGGCACTAGCAAACAGGCTGAGAAACCAGAGTATTTTTTTCTGCTGAAACCTGTTCCATTTGTGCTGGATAAACGAAATTATCTCCACATGATCAGTTCTGAGAGATATGTGTGTGTGAAAGCCAACCTTCACCTAGCTTGTTGGGAAAACAAAGGTTCTTTTCAGTTGGAAAGTACACCCCAAACATATATATGATTAGGAAAAAGCTCCAACTCGGTTTTACACTGAAAAGAGCAGGACCTTCAAACTGGCACTGGGAAACAGACTTGGAAACCATAGTTAGGTTTTCTCCTGTGAACCGTTTCTTTTGAGATAGATGAACGAACGTCTCTCCACATGCTCATAACTGAGATATACTTGTGTGTGAAAGCCATCCTTCACCTAGCTTGTAGGGATAACAAAGTTTGTTTTCAGTTGGAAACTACACCATGTACATATCTATGGGAAGGAACAAGTTCCAATTCTGGTTTACAGTGAATACTGCGGGAACTTCAATCCAGCACTAGGAAACAGACTGACAAACAGAGTAACGGTTTTCCTGCCTTCCATTCCTTTTATGCTAGATGAATGAAAGCCTCTCCTCATGCTCAGTTCTGAGTGTTAAGTGTCTGTGAAAGCCTTCCTTCACCTAGCTTATTGGGAACACAAAGATTCTTTTTAGTTGGAAACTACACTTAATACATTTTTATGGGGAGTTTCTAGCTGCAGATTGGTTGTAGAGTGAAAACTGCAAGAACTTCAAACCGGCACTAGGAAACAGTCTGAGAAACCAGAGTAACTGTTTCTCCTGCAACACTTTCCATTTGTGCTTGATGAAAGAACTTCTCTCCACATGCTCAGTTCAGAGAGAAAATTGTATGTGAAAGCCGTCCTTCACATATCATATTGGGAACACAATGTTTCTTTTCATTTTGGAACTACACAACATAAATATATAATGATAGGTAGAAACTCCACCTCGGTTTTACAGTGAAAATGGCAAGAATATCAAACTGGCACTAGGAAACATACTGAGAAACGAGAGTAAGAGTCTCTCCTGCAAACCTTTCAGTTTGTGCTAAATGAATGAACGTCTCTACACATGCTCACTTCTGAGAGATAAGTGTGTGTGAAAGCCATTCTTCACCAAACTTTTTTGGAACACAAAGTTTCTTTTCAGTTGGAAACTACACTAAATACATATATTTGGGTAGGAACAAGCTCTAACTCAGATTTACAGTGAAAAATGCAGGAAGCTCAAATCAGCTCTAGGAAACAGACTAAGAATCTAGAGACAGTGTTTCCCCTGCAACTCGTTCCCTTTGTGCTAGATGAACGGAAGTCTGTCCACATGCTCTGTTCTGAGAGATAATTGTGTGTGAAAGCCGTCCTTTACCTAGGTTGCTGGGAACAGAAAGTTTCTTTTCAGTTGGAACTCCACTACATACAAATACATGGGGAGGTATTTGCATCAACTGTGCTTTACCTAGAAAACAGCAGGAACTTAAAACCGGCAATAGGAATCAGTCTGAGAAACCAGAGTAAGTTTTTCTCCTGCAAACCGTTACCATTGTGTAAATGAATGAACATCTCTCCAAATGCTCATTTCTGAGAGTTAATTTTATTGAATGCCATACTTAAACTAGCATTTGGGGAACACAAAATTTTTCTAAGTTGGAAAGTACACTTCATAAATATATATGGGAAGGTACTAGCTGCAAATTTGTTTTACAGAGAAACTGCCGGAATTTCAAACCAGCCCTAGGAAACAGACTGGGAAACCAGAGAATGTGTTTTCCCTGCAGACCATTCCCTCTGTGCTAGATGAACGAACGTCTCTACACATGCTCATTTCTGAGAGATAAGTGTGTGTGAGTACCATCCTTCACCTATCATGTTGGGAACACAAAGTTTCTTTTCAGTAGGAAACAACACTAAATAAATATATATGGGGTGTTATTGCTCCAACTCGGTTTTATAGTGAAAACAGCAGGAACTTCAAACTGGACCTAGGAAAAAGGCTGAGAAACCAGAGTAAGTGTTTCTGCTGTAACCCATTCCCTTTGTGCTACATGAACAAATGTTTCTCCACGTGCTCATTTCTGAGAGATTTGTGTGTGTGAAAGCCGTCCTTAACCTACCTTTTTGGGAACACATAGTTTCTTTTCAGTTGGAAACTACACTACATAGATATATATGGGCAGGAACAAGCTCCAACTCGGTTTTACAGTGAAAAATGGAGGAAGCTGTAATCGGAACTAGGAAACAAACTAAGAAATCAGAGAAAGTGTTTCTTCTGCAACTCGTTCCCTTTGTGCTAGATGAATGATAGTCTGTCCACATGCTCAGTCCTGACAGATACCTGTGTTTGAAAGCCGTCCTTCACCTAGGTTGTTGGGAACACAAAGTTCCTTTTCAGCTGGAAATTACACCACATACGTATATATGAGTAGGAACAAGCTCCAACTCGTGCTTACAGTGAAAACTGCAGGAACTTCAAACCAGCACTTGGAAACACACTGACAAAACATTGTAAGTGTTTCTCCTGCAACCCTTTCCCTTTGTGATGGATGAACGAATGTCTCTCCACATGCTCAGTTCTGAGAGGTAAATCTGTGAGAAAGCCGTCCTTCACCTTACTTGTCGGGAACACAAAGTTTCTTTTCAGATTGAAACTACACTACATACGTATATATGGTGAGTTACTAGCTCCAACACAGTTTTACAGTGAAAACTGCAGGAAATTCAAACTAGCACTTGGAAACAGACTGAGAAAAGAGAGCAATGATTTTCCTGCATCCTGTTCCATTTGTGCTAGATGAACGAACCTCTCTCCATTTGCTCAGTTGTGACAGATAAGTGTGTGTGAATGCCATTCTTCAACTAGATTGTTGGGAACACAAAGTTTCTTTTCAGTTGGAAACTACAAACCATACATATATATGGGTAGGAACAAGCTCAGGCTCGGGCTTACAGTGAAAACTGCAGGAACTTCAATCCAGTAATTGGAAACAGACTGAGAAACCATAGTAAGGGTTTCCCCTGCTACATGTTCCCTTCGTGATAGATGGACGAACGTCTCACCACATGCTCATTTCTGAGAGTTAAGTGTGTGTGAAAGACTTCCCTCCCTTATCTTCTTTGGAAAACAAAGTTCCTTTTCAGTTGGAAACCAGAATACATACATATATATGGGGAGGTACAAGCTGCAACACGGTTTTACAGTAAAAAATGCCAGAAGTTCAAACCAGCACTAGGAAACAGACTGAGAAACCAGAGTAAATTTTTCTCTTGCAAAACAATCCTTTTGTGCAAATGAACGAACGTCTGTCCACATGCTCAGTTCTGAGAGATAAGTGTGTTAAAGCCGTCCTTAACGTTGCTTGTTGGGAACACAAAGTTTCTTTTCATTAGGGAAAATACACAACATAAATATATAAGGGCAGGTACAAGCTCCAACACGGTTTTACAGTGCAAACTCCAGAAACTTCAAACCTGCACTATGAAATAGACTGAGAAACCAGAGTAAGTGTTTCACCTGCAAACCGTTCCATTTGTGTTTGATTAATGAGTGTATCCCCACATGCTCAGTTCTAAGAGGTAAGAGTGTGTCAAACCATACTTCACCTAGCTTGTTGTGAACACAAAGTTTGTTTTCAGTTTGAAACTGCAGTACATACATATATATGGGGAAGTACAAACTCCAACACAGATTTGTAGTGCAAACTGCAGGTACTACAAACCGGCACTAGGAAACAGACTGAGAAACCTGAGTAAGAGTTCCCCCTGCAACTCGTTCCATTTGTGCTAGATGAACGAACGTCTCTCCACATGCTCAGTTCTGAGAGATAAGTGTGTGTGCAAGCCGTCGTTCACCTAGCTTGCTGGGAACAAAAAGTTCCTTTTCATTTGGAATCAACACTGCATACATATTTAAGGGAGGTACTAGCTCCAACTCGATTTTACAGTGAAAACTGCAGGAACATCAAACCAGAACTTGGAAATAGACTAAGAAACTTGAGAAAGTGTTTATCCTGTAACACGTTCCTTTTTGCTAAATGAACGAACGTCTTCCAACATGCTCAGTTCTAAGAGATATGTGTGTGTGAAAGCCATTCTTCACTTTGCTTGTTGGGAACACAAAGTTTCATTTCATTTGGAAACTACACCAAAAACATATATATGGGTAGGGACAAGCTCCAACTCGGGCTTACAGTGAAACTGCAGGACCTTGAAACCAGCACTAGGAAAAAGACTGAGAAACCAAAATATGGGTTTCTCTTGAAACATCTTCCCTTTGACCTAGATGAATGAACATCCCTCCACATGCTCAGTTCTGAGAGATAAGTGTGTGTGAAAGCCTTCCTTCACCTAGATTGTTGGGAACAGAAAGTTTCTCTTCAGTTGGAAATTGCACTACATATATATATATGGGAATGTACTACCTCCAACTCAGGTTTTCAGAGAAAAGTACAGGAACTTCAAATCGTCACAAGGAAACAGACTGATAAACCAGAGTAATGGTTTCCCTTGTCACCCGTTCCCATTGTGCTAGATGAATGAACGTCTCTCCACATGCTAGTTCTTAGATATAGTGTGTGTGAAATCTGTGCTTCACATAGCTTTTTGGAAAATCAAAGTTTCTTTTCAGTTGCAATCAACAGCGCATACATGTATATGGGGAGGTACTAGCTCCAAAACGGTTTTACAGTGAAATCTGCAGGAACTTCAAACCAGCACTAGGAAAGTCTCTGAGAAAATAGAGTAAGAGTTTCTACAGGAAACCTGTCCATTTGTGCCAGATGAACGAAGGTCTCTCCACATGCTCAGATCTGAAATATAATTGTGTGTGAAACCTGCACTTCACCTAACTTTTGGGAACACAATGTTTCTTTTCAGATTGAAACTACACTATATATATATATGGGGAATTTCTAGCTCCAACACGGTTTACAGTGAAATCTTCAGGAAATTCAAACAGGCACTTGGAAACAGTGTGAGAACTTGAGTATATGTTTCCCTGCAAACCGTTCCATTTGTGCTAGATGAATGAACGTCTCTCCACATGCTCAGATCTGAGAGAAAGTGCATGAGAAAACTTTCCTAAAACAGGCTTGTTGGGAACACAAATTTTCTTTTCAGTTGGAATCAACACTACATACCTACATATGGGGAGGTGCTAACTCCAACACGGTTTGACAGTGAAAAATGCAGGAAATCAAGCCGGCACTAGGAGACAGACTAAGAAAAGAGAGTAAGAGTTTCTCCTACAAACCGTTCACTTTCTGCTAAATGAACGAATGTTTCTCCTCATGATCAGTTCTGAGAGATATGTGTGTGTGAAAGCCGAACTTCTCCTAGCTTGTTGGGAACACAAAGTTTCTTTTTAGTTTGAAACTACACTACATACACATATATGGGAAGGTACTAACACCTACTCGATTTTACAGTAAAAATGGCAGGAACTTCAAACCGGCACTATGAAACAGACTGAGAAACCAGAGAAACTGTTTCTCCAACAATCCGTTCCTTTGTGCTAGGTGGACGAACTTCTCTCCACATGCTCATTTCTGAGATATATGTTTGTGTGACACTTGTCCTTCACTTAGCTTGTTGGGAACACAAATTTTCTTTCAGTTGGAAACTGCACTACATAAATATATATGGGGAGGTACTATCTCCAACTCGGATTTACATGAAAACTGCAGAAACTTCAAAATGTTTCTTGGGAACAGACTGAGAAACCAGAGTAAGTGTCTTCTCTGCATAACATTCCCCTTGTGATAGATGAACAAAGGTCTCTCCACATGCTCAGTTCTAAGAGATAAGTGTGTGAGAAAGCAGTTCTTCACCTGGCTTCTTGGGAACCCAAAGTTCCTTTTCAGTTTGAAACTACAATACATACACATATATGGTGAGGTACTAACTCCAAATCTGTTTTAAATTTAAAACTGAAGGAACTCCAACCCGGAACTAGGAAATAGATGAGAAGCCACATAAACTGTTTCTCCTACAACACGTTCCATTTCTGCTAGGTATACGAACTACTCTCCACATTCTCATGTCTGAGATAAATGTGTGTGTCAAAGTGTTCTTCACTTAGCTTGTTGGTAACTAAAAGTTTCTTTTCAGGTGGAAACTACACTACATACATATATATGGGGAGGTATTAGCTCCAATATGGTTTAATTGTAAAAACTGCAGGAACTTCAAACCGGCACTAAGAAACAGACTTACAGTCCAGATTAACTGTTTCTCTGGCATCCCGTTCCCTTTGTGCTGTATGGAAAAATATTTCTACACATGCTCAGTTCTGAGATATAAGGGTCTGTGTAAGCCGCCCTGCAACTAGCTTGTTTGGAACACAGTTTCTTTTCAGTCGGAAAATACACTACATACATATATAAGGGTAGATACTAGCTCAAACACAGTTTTACAGTGAAAACTGCAGGAACTTCAAACCGGCACTAAGAAAAAGACTGAGAAACCAGAGAGACTGTTTCTCCTGAAACCAGTTCCCTTTGTGCTAGATGAATGAACGTCTCTCCACATTATCAGTTCTGAGAGATAAGTGTGTGTCAAAGCCGTCCTTCAAACTCTTCTTGAGAACACAAAGATTCTTTCAGTTGGAAAAAAATATACATACTTATATATGGGAAAGTACTAATTCCAACTCGGTTTTAAAGTGATAACTGCAGGAAATTCTAACCAGCACCAGGAAGCACACTGAGAAACCAGAGTAATCGTTCCCTCTGCAAACCATTTCCTTTGATCTAGATGAATGAACGTCTCTGCACATGCTCAATTCTGAGCGATTAGTGTGTGTGAAAACCACCTTCAACTAGCTTGTTGGGAACACAAAGTTTCTTTCCAGCTGGAAATTACACCACATACATATATATGGGGTGGTACTTGTGCCAACTCAGTTTTACAATGGAAACTGCAGGAACTTCAAAAAGGCACTAGAAAACAGATTGATAATCCAGAGGATGTGTTTTTCCTGCAAACTTTCCATTTGGCTAAATGAATGAACGTCTCTCCACATGCTCAAATCTGAGAGATAAATGTGTGTGAAAGGCGTCCTTCACAAATCTTGAAGGGAACACAAAGTTTCTCTTCAGATTGAAACTACACTACATACATATAGTTTGGGAGGTACTAGCTCCAACTCGGGTTTACATTGAAAACTGCAAGAACTCCAACCCGGCACTAAGAAACCGACTGAGAAGCCAGAGAATGTATTTCTCCTACAACTCGTTCCATTTGAGCTAGGTGGACGAACTACCCTCCACATGCTAATTTCTGAGATATATGTGTGTGTGATAGCTGCCCTTCACTTAGCTTGCTGGGAACACAGAGTTTCTTTTCATTTGGAATTTTCACTACATAAATATATATGGGGAGGTACTAACTACAACTCGAAATTACAATGAAAACTGCAGGAACACCAAACTGGCACTGGGAAACAGACTGAGAAACCAGAGAAGTTGTTTCTCCTGCAAAGAGTTTCCATTGGTCTGGTTGGATGAAAGTCCCTCCAGATGCTCAGATCTGAGATATAATTGTGTGTGAAAGCCGTAATTCACCTAGCTTTTTCGGAACACAAAGTTTCTCATCAGTTGAAACCACATTACATATATATATATATATGGGGAGGTAATAGATCCAAATCAGGTTTACATTGAAAACTGCAGGAACTACAAAGCGTCATTAGGAAAAACACTGAGAAAACAGTGTAAATGTTTCTTCTGCAACCCGTTCTCTTTGTGCCGGATTGAAGAACGTCTCTCCAATGCTCAATACTAAGAGATAATTGTGTGTCAAACCATAATTCACCTAGCTTGTTTGGAACACAAATTTTCTTTTCAGTTGGAAATTACACTACATACATATATATGGGGAAATATTAGCTCTAATTCAGTTTAATTGTGAAAAGAGCAGGAACTTCAAACAGGCACTAGGAAAAAGCCAGAGAAACCAGAGTAACACTTTCTCCTGCATCCAGTTCCATTTGTGCTTTATGGACAAAAAGTTCTTCACATGCTCAGTTCTGATCGATAAGTGTGTGTGAATGCCGTCCTACAACTAGCTTGTTGGGAACCCAAAGTTTCTTTTCAGATTGAAACTACACTACATACATATATTTTGGGAGGTACTAGCTCCAACACGGTTTTACATGGAAAACTGCAGGAACATCAAACCAGCGCTAGGTAACAGACTGAGAAACATGAGTGTTTCTCCTGCAACCCGTTCCATTTGTGCTAGATGAACAAACGTCTCTAAACATGCTCAGTTCTGAGAGATAAGTGTGTGAGAAAGCCATCCTACACTTAGCTTGTTGAGAACACAAAGTTCTTTTCAGTTGGAAACAACACTACATACATATATATGGGGAGGTACTAGCTCCAAATTGGATTTAAAGTGAAAAGTGCAGGAACTGCAAATGTCACTAGGATAAACACTGATAAACCAGAATAAGTGATTTTCCTGCAACACTTTCCATTTGTGCCAGATGGAAGAACGTCTCTCCACATGCTCAGTACTAAGAGATATATGTGTATGAAAGCCATAATTCACCTAGCTTGTTTGGAACACAAAGTTTCTTTTCAGTTTTAAACTACAAAACATACCTTTATAAGGGGAAGTAGTAGCGTCACCTCGATTTTACAGTGAAATCTGAAGGAACTTCAAACCGTCACTAGGAAACAGACTGAGAAACCAGAGTAAGTGATTCTCCTGCATCCCGTTCAAATTGGCTGGATGAACGAACGTCTCTCCACATACTCAATTCTGAGAGATAAGTGTGTCTGGAAGCCGTCCTTCATATATCTTGTTGTTAACACAAAGTTTCTTTTCAGTTAGAAACTGCACTACATATATATACTTGTGGAGATATTAGCTCCAATTCGGTTTAATTGTGAAAAATGCAGGAACTTCAAACCGGCACTAGGAATCAGACTGAGAAACCAGAGAACATGTTGCTCCTGCAACCCTTTCCATTTGTGCTAGTTGAACGAACGTCTCTCCATATGCTCAGTTCTTAGAGATAAGTGTGTGTGAAAGCCATCCTTCACCTAGCTTGTTGGGAACACAAATTTTCTTTTCAGTTGTACACTACACTACATACATACATATGGGAATGTACTAACTCCAGCATGGTTTTACAGTGGAAACTGCAGGAACTCTAACTCGGCACTATGAAACAGACTGAGAAGCCAGAGAAACTGTTTCTCCAACAATCCGTTCCTTTGTGCTAGGTGGACGAACTTCTCTCCACATGCTCATTTCTGAGATATATGTTTGTGTGACAGTTGTCCTTCACTTAGCTTGCTGGGAACACAAATTTTCTTTCAGTAGGAAACTACACTACATAAATATATATGGGGAGGTACTATCTCCAACTCAGAATTATATGAAAAATGCAGAAACTTCAAAAAGTTTCTTGGGAACAGACTGAGAAACCAGAGTAAGTGTCTTCTCTGCATCACGTTCCCTTTGTGATAGATGAACAAATGTCTCTCCACATGCTCAGTTCTAAGAGATAAGTGTGTGAGAAAGCAGTCCTTCACCTGGCTTCTTGGGAACCCAAAGTTCCTTTTCAGTTTGAAACTACAATACATACACATAAATGGTGAATTACAATCTCCAAATCAGTTTTACAGTTACAACTGCAGGAACTCCAACCCGGCACTAGGAAACAGATGAGAAACCAGATAAATTGTTTCTTCTACAACACGTTCCATTTGTGCTAGATTTACGAACTACTCTCCACATTCTCAGATCTGAGATAAATGTGTGTGTCAAAGCTGTTCTTCACTTAGCTTGTTGGTAACAAAAAGTTTCTTTTCAGGTGGAAACTAAACTACATACATATATATGGGGAGGTATTTGCTCCAATATGGTTTAATTGTAAAAACTGCAGGAACTTCAAACCGGCACTAAGAAACAGACTTACAGTCCAGATTATCTCTTTCTCTGGCATCCTGTTCCCTTTGTGCTGTATGGAAAAATATTTCTACACATGCTCAGTTCTGAGACATAAGGGTGTGTGTAAGCGGCCCTACAACTAGCTTGTTTGGAACACAGTTTCTTTTCAGTCGGAAAATACACTACATACATATATAAGGGTAGATACAAGCTCAAACACGGTTTTACAGTGAAAACTGCAGGAACTTCAAACCGGCACTAAGAAAAAGACTGAGAAACCAGAGAGACTGCTTCTCCTGAAACCAGTTCCCTTTGTGCTAGATGAATGAACATTCTCCACATTCTCAGTTCTGAGTGATAATTGTGTGTCAAAGCCTTCCTTCACAACTCTTCTTGAGAACACGAAAATTCTTTCAGTTGGAAAAAAGAATACATACATATATATGGGTAAGTACTAACTCCAACTCAGTTTTACAGTGATACCTGCAGGAACTTCTAACCAGCACTAGGAAACAGACTGAGAAACCATGGTAATCATTTCATCTGCAACCCATTCCCTTTGATCTAGATGAATGAACGTCTCTGCACATGCTCAATTCTGAGTGTTTAGTGTGTGTGAAAACCACCTTCAACTAGCTTGTTGGGAACACAAAGATTCTTTTCAGCTGGAAATTACACCACATACATATATATGGGGTGGTAGTAGCTCCAACATGGTTTTACTGTGAAAACTGCAGGAACTTCAAACCGGCACTAGGAAACAGACTGAGAAAACAGAGTAAGTATTTCTCATGTCACCTGTTCCATTTGTGCTAGATGAACAAACGTCTCTCCACAAGCTCAGTTTTGAGAGATAAGGGTGTATTTAAGCCGTCCTTCACCAAGCTTATTTGGAAAACAAAGTTTCTTTTCAGTTGCAAACTTCACTCCATACATATATATGGGGAGGTACTAGCTCCAACTCGGTTTTACAGTGAAAACTGCATGAACTTTAAACCGGCACTAGGAAACATATTGAGAAACCAGAGTTAGAGTTCCTACAGCAACCCATTCCCTTTATGCTAAATGAATGAACGTCTCTCCCCAAGCTCAATTCTCAGAGTTAAGTGAGTGAGAAAGCCATCAATCACCAAGCTTGTTGGCAAGACACAGTTACTATTGAGTCTGAAAGTACACTAAATACGTATATATGGGGAGGTACTAGCTCCAACTCTGTTTTAGAGTGAATACTGCATGAACTTCAAAACAGCAATTGGAAACATAATGAGAGAACAGAGTTGGTGTTTCTACTGCAACACATTCCCTTTATGCTACAATGAAGTACGTCTCTCCAAATGCTCAATTCTGAGAGTTAAGTGTGTGTGAAAGCCGTCAATCTGCTTACTTTAAGGAAGAAACAGTTTCTTTTGAGGGCACTTCATACATAAATATGGGGAGCACTAGCCCAACTCTGTTTTATAGTGAAAACTGCATGAACTTCAAACAGGCACTAGGAAACATACTGGGAAACCAGATTTAGTGTGTGTACTGCAAACCGTTCCCTTTATGTCTGATGAACTTACGCCTCTCCACATGATCATGTCTGAGATTTGAATGCATCAGAAAGCCATCAGTCACCTACAGTGTTGGGAAAACAAAAATTCTTTTAAGTGGGAATGTATAATACATATATAAATATATGGGGAGGTACTGGCTATAAATTGCTATTAGAGTGAAAACTGCAAGAACTTCAAACTGGCACTAGAAAACATCCTGACAAATCACAGAATGTGTTTCCACTGCTACACATTCCCTTTCTGCTAGATAAACCAATGTCTCTCCACAAGCTCAATTCTGAGTGTTAAGTCTGTGTGAAAGCCATCAATCTCCTAGTTTGTTGGGAACACAAAGTGTCTATTGAGAGTGAAACTATACTACATACATATATATGGGGTGTTCTAGCTTCAACTCGGTTTTACAGTGAAACTGCATGAACTTCAAACCGGCACTAGGAAACATACAAAAAACTAGAGTGAGTGTTTCTACTGCAAAGCATTCCCTTTATACTATATGAACGAACGTCTTTTCACATGCTCAATTCAGAGAGTTAAGTATTTGTGAAAGCCGTCAATCACCTAGCTTGTGGGAACACACAGCTTCTATTGAGATTGGAACAACACTACATACATTATAAGGGGAAGCACTAGCACCAACCTGGTTTTAGAGTGAAAACTGCATGAAATACACACTGGCACTAGGAAACGTACTGAAAAACAAGAGTTAGTGTTACAAATGCAACCCTTTCCGTTTATGCTAGATAAATGAAGGTCTCTCCACATGCTCAATTCTGAGAGTTAAGTGTGAGTGAAAACCGTCAGTCTGCTAGCTTGTTGGAAGACACAGATTGTTTTGAGAGTGAAACTACATTACATAAATTTGTATGCGGAGGCAGCAGCTCCTACTCGGGTTTAAGGTGAAAACTGCATGAAATTCAAACCGGCACTAGGAAGCATACTGAGAAAATGGGGTAATGTTTCTGCTTCTACCCATTTCCTTTATGCTAGATGAACTTACACACCTCCACATGATCATGTCTGAGAGTAGAATGCATCTGAAAGTGGTCAGTCACCTACATTGTTGGGAATACATAAATTCTTTTGTGTGGGAATCTATAATACATAAATATATATGGGGAGATACTAGCTATAAATTGGTTTTACTGTGAAAACTGCATGAACTTCAAACCGACACTAGGAAACATACTGACAAATCAGAGAAAGTGTTTCCACTGCTACCCTTTCCCTTTATGCTAGATGAACGAACACCTCTCTGCATGCTCAATTCTGAGAGTTGAATGTATGTGAAAGCCATCAATCACCAAGCTTGTTGGGAAGACACAGTTGGTTTTGAGTTGGGAAATACACTACATACATATATATGGGGAGGTACTAGATCCAACTCGATTTTACAGTAAAAATTGCATGAACTTCCAACCCACACTTGGAATCACACTTATAAAACAGAGTAAGTGATTTTACTGCTACCCATTCCCTTTATGCTAGATGAATGGACGCCTCTCTGCATGCTCAATTCTGAGGGTTGAATGTCTGTGAAAGCCATCAATCAAATAAATTGTGGGAACACAAATTTTCTTTTCAGTGGGGAGCTGCACTACTTACATATATATGGCGAGGTACTAGCTGTAAATTGGTTTTACAGTGAAAACTGCATGGCCTTCAAATCAGCATTAGGACACAGTGAGAAATCAGAGTAAGTGTTTCTATGACGAACCATTCCCTATATGCTAGATGAATGAATGCCTTTCCACATGCTCATTTTGAGTGTTGAATATGTTTGAAAGCCTTCAATCAACTACCTTGTTGGGAACACAATGTTTCTTTTCAGTGAGGGACTGCACTATAAATATATATGGGAGATACTAGCAACAAATCCTTTTTAGATTGAAAACTGCATGAAATTCAAACTGTCACTAGGAATCATAGTGTAAAATCAGAATATTTGTTTGTACTGATAGCCTTTCTCTTTAAGCTAGATGAACTAACTCCTCCCCACATGCTAAATTTTGATAGTTGAAGGTGTGGGAAAGCAATCAATAACATACCTTGTTGGGAATACACAGTTTATTTTGAATTGGGAAATACACTACATACATATATATGGGGAGGTACTAGATCCAACTCGATTTTACAGTGAAAATTGCATGAATGTCAAAACAGCACTCAGAAACACACTGAGAAATTAGTGTCAGTGTTTCTACTGCTATCCATTTACTTTACTCTAGATGAACGGACACCCCTACACCTGCTCAATTCTGCGAATACAATCTCTGTGGATACCGTCAATCACGTATCTTGTTGGGAACACACTGTTTTTATAATTGGGGAATTACACTACTTATATATATATATGGGGGTACAAGCTCCAACTCGTTTTCACAGTGAAAACTGAATGAACAGCAAACCGTCACTAAGAGACATACTGAAAAATCAGAGAAGTTGTTAATACTGCTACCCATTCCCTTTATGCTAGATGAAAGAACACCTCTCCATATGTTCATTTCTGAGAGTTGAATGTGTGTGAAAGCCATCAATCACCAACTTGATGGGAACTCAGCTTCTTTTCAGTTGGGAAATACACTACAGTCATATATATGGGGAGGTAGTAGCTCCAACACTGGTTGACAGTGAAAATTTCATGAACATCAAACCAGCACTTAGAAACATACTGAGAAATAAGAGTAAGTGTTTCTACTGCTACCTATTACCTTTATGCTAGATGAATGAATGCCTGACCACACGCTCAATTCTGAGTGTTGAATGATTGTGAAAGCCATCAATCACCTACCTTGTTGGGAACACACAGTTTATTTTGAGTGTGGAACTACACTTCATACATATATATTGGGAGGGTATAGCTTCAACTAGGTTTTACAGTGAAAACTGCATGAACTTCAAAATGGCACTAGGAAACATACTGAGAATTCATAGTAAGTGTCTCCAGTGCTAACCAATCCCTTTATGCTAGATGAACTAATGCCTGTACACCTGCTCAATTCTGAGAGTTCAAAGTCTGTGAAATCCGTCAAACACTTAACTTGTTTTTAACACACAGTTTGTTTTGAGTGAGGAACTACACTACATAAATATATATGGGGAGGGACTAGATTCAGCCTCGATTTGCTGTGAAAATTGCATGAAATTCAATCCTGTTCTAGGAAACATTCTGTGAAATCAGGGTAAGTGTTACCCGATCTAACCATTCCCTTTATGCTGGATGAATAAATGAACCTACCCCTGCTCAATTCTCCAGATTTTAATGTGTGTTTATTCTGACATTCACCAAGCTTGTTGGGAACACACAGTTTGTTTTGAGTGGAGAACTACACTAAATAAATGTATATGTGGAAGTCCAAATTCCAACACTGTTTTACAGTGAAAACTGCATGAACTTCAAACCAGCACTTGGAACCATACTGAGAAAACAGAATAATTGTTTCTACTGCTACCCATTCACTTTATGCCACATGAACAAACGCCCCTGCAAATGCTCAATTATGAGAGATCAATGTGTGAGAAAGTCATCAGTCACCTATCCTGTTGGGAGCACACAGTTTATTTTGAGTGAGGATTAACACTACATACATATATCTGAGGCGGTACGAGCTTCAACTCGGTTTTAGACTGAAAACTGCATGAAATTCCAACTGGCACTAGGAAACATCCTGAGAAATCAGAGTAAGTGTTTCTACTGCTAATCATTCCCTTTATGCTAGATGAAAGAACGCCTCTTCTCATGCTCAATTCTGAGAGTTAAATGCGTCTGATAGCCGTCCATTACCTTGCTTGTTGGAACACATAGATCCTTTTCAGTTGGAAACAGTACCACATATATATATATATATATATATATGGGAAAGTACTAGCTCCAACTTGGTTTTACAGTGAAAATTGCATGAACTTCAAACCGGCACTAGGAAACATATTGAGAAAAAGGAGTAATGTTTCTACTGCTACCCATTTCCTTTATGCTTGATGAACTTACGCCTCTTCACATGATTATGTCTGAGATTTGAATACGTCTGAAAGCCCTCAGTCACCTACATGGTTGGGAACACACAAATTATTTTGAGTGGGATTCTATAATACATAAGTATATATGGGGAGGTACTAGCTATAAACTGGTTTTACAGTGAAAACTGTATGAACTTTAAACCGGCACTAGGAAACATCCTGACAAATCAGAGAACGTTTTTTCACTGCTACCCATTCCCTTTATGCTAGATGAATGAACACCTATCCACATGCTCAATTCTGAGAGTTGAATGTGTGTGAAAGCCGTGAATCACCTACCTTGTTGGGAACAAGCAGCTTCCTTTGATTTGGTAACTACAATACATACTTTTATGTGGGGATGAACTAGCTCTAACTCGCTTTTACAGTGAAAATTGCATGAACTTCAAACTGGCACTTGGAAACATACTGAGAAATCAGAGTAAGTGATTTTACTGCTACCCAATCCCTTTATGCTAGATGAATGAACGCCTCTCCAGGTGCTCAATTCTCAGAGTTGAATGTGTGTGAAAGTCATCAATCATATAATTTGTGGGAAACACACTGTTTGTTTTGTGTGGGGAACTACACTACATGGATATATATGTGGAGGTACTAGTTCCAACTCTGTTTTACAGTGAAAACTGAATGAAATTCAAACTGAGACTAGGAAACATACTAAGAAATCAGAGTAAGTGTTTCTATGACTAACCATTCCCTTTATGCTAGATGAATGAAGAGCTGTCCACATGCTGGATTATGAGAGATGAATGTGTGTGAAAGCCATCAATCACCTAGCTTATGGGAAAACAAAGTTTCTTTAAATTGGGGAGCTGCACTACATACATATATATGGGGAGGTACTAGCTCCAACTCGGTTTTACTGTGAAAACCGCACGAACTTTAGCCTGGTACTAGGAAACATACTGAGAAATCAGAGTAAGTGTTTATACTGATACCCATTCCCTTTATGCTAGATGAACGAACGCTTCTCCAGATTCTCAATTCTGAGAACTGAAAGTTTTTGAAAGCCGTCAATCACATAGTTTGTTGGAAAAATACAGTTTATTTTTAGTAGGGAACAATACTTCATACATATATATGAGTAGGTACAAGCTGTAACTCGATTTTACAGAGAAAAGTGCATGAAACTCAAACTGGAACTAGGAAATATACTTACAAATCAGGGTAAATGTTTCTACATCTACCGATTCCATTTATGCCTAATGAATGAACTTCTCTACAACTTCTCAATTCTGAGAGATAAAGTTTGTAAAAGCCATCCATCACCAAGCTTTTTGGAAACACACAGTTTCTTTTGAGTGGGAAACTACACTACGTACATTATATAGGGAGGTAAGAGCTCCAACTCAGTTTACTGAGAACACTGCATGAAATTCAAACCTGCACTAGGAAACATACTGTGAAATCAGAGTAAGTGTTTCTACTGCTACCCATTCCCTTTATGCTAGACTAAACAAACTTCTACACATGCTCAATTCTGAGAGTTCAATATGTGTGTGTTAAGTCTATCAATCACCTATCTTGTTGGGAAAACACAGACTGTTTCGATTGGGAAACAATTACATACATATATATGGGAATTAATTATCTGCAACTCTGTTTTACAGTGAAAATTGTATGAAATCCAAACCAGCTGTAGGAAATATACTGAGAAATCAGAGTTATTTTTTACAGTGCTACACTTTCCCTTTACGCTATATGAACAAAAACCTCGCCACATGCTCAATTATGAGAGATGAATGTGTGTGAATGCCGTCAATCACCTAGCTTGTTGGGAACAAACAGTTTGTTTTGAGTGGGGAAATACACTACATAAATTCTAAGTGTTCAATGTGTGTATGTTAAAGCTATCACCTGTCTTGTTGGTAAGACACTGATTGTTTTGAGTGGGGAACTACACTACTTACATATATATGGGGATGTAATAACTGCAACTCTGTTTCACTGTGAAAATTGCATGAATTTCAAACGGGCACTATGAATCATACTGAAAGACCAGAGTAACTGTTTTTTCAGCTACCCATTCCCTTCAAGCTAGATAAATGAATGCCTTTACACCTGCTCAATTCTGAGAGCTTTTTGTGTGTGAAAACTGTCAATCACTTAGGTTGTTGGGAACACAAACTTTGTTTTGATTGGGGAACTACACTACATACATATATATAAGGAGATAATAACTCCTACTCGGTTTTACTGTGAAAATTGCATGAACTTCAAACTGGAACTGGAAACATACAAAGAAATCAAAGTAATTTTTACTGTGCTACCCATATCCTTTATGCTACATGAACGAATGCCTCTACACCTGCTTAATTCTGATAGTTCAATGTGTGTGAAATCCGTGAAAAACCTAGCTTGTTAGGAACACAAGGTTTGTGTCCAGTGGGGAATTAAACTACATACATATATACAGGGAGGGACTAGATCCAACTCGGGTTTACAGTGAAAACTTCATGAAATTCCAACTGGCACTAGGAAACATACTGACAAATCAAAATAAGTGTTTACAGTGCTAACCATTCACTTTATGCTAGATGAATTTACGCCTATACACCTACTCAATTCTTAGAGTTCAATGTGTGTGAAAGCCATCAATCACCTAGCTTGGTGGAAACACACTTTTTGCTATGTTTGGGGAACTACACTACATAGATATATATGGGGAGGTACTAGCTCTAAATCTGTTTTACAGTGAAAAATGCATGAACTTCAAACTGGTACTAGGTAACGTACTGAGAAATCAGAGTAAGTGTTTCTATTGCTAACCATTCCCTTTTAGCTAGATGAACGAAGCCCTCTCCATATGCTGAATTATGAGAGATGAATATGTGTGAAATCCATCAATCACCTAGCTTGTTGGGAACACATGTTTTTTTTTGATTGGGGAGCTACACTAAATATATATATATGAGGTATTAGTTTCAACATGGTTTTACTTTGAAAACTGCATGAACTTCAAACCGGCACTAGGAAACATTTTGAGAAATCAGAGTAAGTGTTTCTACTGCTACCCATTCCATTTATGCTAGATGAACGTACAATTCTCCACATGCACAATTCTGAGAGGTGAATTTGTGTGAAAGCCTTCTATCACCTAACTTGTTGGAAAACAAAGTTTCTTTTAAGTGGGGAGCTGCACTACATACATATATATGGAAAGGTACTAGTTCCAACTCGGTTTTACACTGGAAACTGCATGAACTTCAAACTGGCACTAGGAAACATACTGAGATATCAGAATAATTGTTTCTACTGCTAGCCATTCGCTTTATGATAGATGAAGGATAGTTTCCCCAATGCTCAATTTTGAGATTTGAATGTGTGTGAAGCTGTCAAACACCTAGCTGGCAGGAACACACCATTTCTCTTGAGTGGGAACTACACTAACATATTTATGGGGAGGTATTTGCTTCAACTTGGTTTTACAGTGAAAACTGCATGAAATTCATACTGGCACTGGGAACCATACTGAGAATTCAGAGTGTTTCTACTGCTACCCACTGTATTTGTACTAGATGATTGATAGTTTCTCCACATGCTCAAATATGACAGATGAATGTGTGTGCATGCCATCAATCACCTAGCTTGTGGGAACACAGACTTTGTTTGGAGTCGGGAAATACACTTCATACATATATATGGGGAGGCACAAGCTCCAATTTGGTTTTACAGTAAAAACTGCATGAATTTCAAACTGGTACAAGCAAACATACTGAGAAATCAGAGTACGTGTTCACACTGCTTCTCATTCCGTATATGCTGGATGAATGAACTCCTCTACACCTGCTCAATTCTGAGAGTTCAATGTGTCTGAAAGTCGTCAGTAACCTAGCTGGTTGGGAACACAAAGTTTTTTTTTTTTGTTTTGTTTTCCAGTGGGGAACTACAGTATATACATATATATAGGGAGGTACTAGCTTGAACTCTATTTTACTGTGAAAACTGTGTGAACTTCAACTTTACACTAGGAAGCATACTGAGAAATCAGAGTAAGTGTTTCAACTGCTAGCCAGTTCCTTTATGCTAGATGAATGAACGCATCTCCATATGCTCAATTATGAGTGTTGAATGTGTGTGAAAGCCGTCAATAACCTAGCTGGAGGGAACCCAAAGTTTCTTTTGAGTTGGGAGCTGCACTACATACATATATATTGGGAGACACTGGCCCCAAATAGTTTTTATGGTGAAAAGTGGATGAACTTCAAAGTGGCAAGGAAACAATCTGAGAAATCAGAGTAAGTGTCTCTTCTGCTAACCATTCCCTTTATGCTAGATGAACGAACGCCTCTGCAAATGCTCAATTATTAAATTTGAATTTGTGTAAAAGCACTCAGTCAACTAGATTGTTCAGAACACACAGTTACTTTTGAGTGGGGAAGAACAGTATAGATATAGATATAGATATAGGTATAGATATAGATATAGATATAGATTAGATGTAGATATAGATATATAGATATAGATATAGATAGATATAGATATAGATGTATATGTGGTGGTTCTAGCTTCAACTCCATTCGACAGTGAAAATTGCATGAAATTCTAACCAGCTCTAAGAAAGATACAGAGAAATCACAGTAGGTGTTTCCAGTGCTAACCAACCCATTATGCTGGATGAATGAACGCCTCTACACATGCTCAATTCTGAGAGTTGAATGCATTTGATAGCAGTCCAACATCTAGCTTTTTGGGAACACAAAGTTTCTTTTCAGTGGGGAACTGCATCACATACATATATATGGGAGGTACATGTTCCAACTCAGTTTTACTGTGAAAACTGCATGAAGTTAAAACTGGCACTAGGAAAAACACTGAGAAATCAGAGTAACTCTTTATTATGCTACACATTCCATTTATGCTTATGAATGAACGACTATCCACATGCTGATTTCTGAGAGTTGAATGTGTGTGAAAGCCTTAAATCACCTAGATTGTTGGGAACACCCAGTTTCTTTAGATTAGGGAAATATAATACATACATACATATTGACTGGTACTAGCTCCAACCTGGTTGTACAGTGGAAATTGCATGAAATTCAAAGCGGCCTTAGGAAACATACTGAGAAATCAGAGTAAGTGTTTCTACTCCTAACAATTCCCTATATGCTAGATGAATGAACGCCTCTCCACATGCTCGTTTCTGAGAGTTGAATGAGTTTGAAAGCCGTCACTCAACTAGCTTGTTGGGAACACAAAGTTTATTTTCCATGGGGAACTGCACTACATATATCTATATGGGAAGTACAAGCAACAAATCGGTTTTAAATTGAAAACAGCATAAATTTCAATGTCACTAGTGAACATTCTGTGAAATCAGTATTTTTGTTTCTACTGATGGTGTTTCCCTTTATGCTAGATGAATGAACGCCTCTCCACATGCACAATTCTGAGAGTTGAATGTGTGTGAATGTCATCAATCACCTAGCTTGTTGGGAAAACACAGTTTGTTTTCAATGGGGAACTACACTACATACATATATATGGGATGTACTATCTTCAACTCAGTTTTACAGTAAAAACTGCATGAACATTAAACCAGCACTAAGAAACAGACTGAGAATTTAGAGTAAGTGTTTCTACTGTTACCCATTTCCTTTATGCTAGATGAACGAATGACTCAACTCCTGCTGAATTCTGCGAGTTCAATGTGTCTGAAAGTCGTCAATCACCTACCTTGTTTAGAACACACTGTGTTTTGAGTCGGGAACTACACTATATACATATACATATGGGGAGTTACTAGCTTCAACTCAATTTTACTGTGAAAACTGCATGAACTTCAACCTGGCACTAGGAAACATACTGAGAAATCACAATAAGTGTTTATAGTGATACCAATTCCTTTTATGCTAGATGAATGAACGCCTCTCCAGATGCTCATTTCTGAGGGTTGAATGTGTGTGAAAGTCGTCAATAACCTAGATTGTTGGAAAAACACAGTTTATTTTGAGTAGGGAAATACAATTCATACATATATATGGGGAGGTACAAGATGTAACTCGAATTTACAGTGAAAAGTGCATGAAAATCAAACCTGAAATAGGAAAATACTGAAAAATCAGGTTTAGTGTTTCTACTGCTACCCATTCCCCTTATGCGAGATGAATGATCGCCTCTACACCTGTTCAATTCTGAGAGATCAATGAGTGTGTGTTAAAGCTAAAAATCTCCTATCTTGTTGGGAACACACAGATAGTTTTCAGTACGGAAATACAGTACATAAATACAAATGGGAATATACTATCTGCAAATCTGATTTACTGTAAAAATTGCATGAATTTCAAACCTGCATTAGGAAAGCAGAGTAAGTGTTTCTACTGCTACCCTTTCCCTTTACGTTAGATGAATGAACGCCACTCCACATGCTCAATTCTGAGAATTGAATGTGTGTGAAGCCCGAAAATCATATAACTTGTTGGGAACACAGAGATACTTTTCAGTGGAGAACTGCATTACATAGATATATATGGGGAGGTAGTAGCCAAAAATTGGTTTTACAATGAAAATTGCATGAACATTAAACCAGCACTAGGAAACAAACTGAGAAAACAGAGGAATTGTTTACAGTAATACCCATTCCCTTTATGATAGGTGAATGAACGCCTCTACACATGTTCAATTCTGAGAGTTCAATGTGTGTGAAATCCGTCAAACACATACATTGTTGGGAACACACAGTTTCTTTCCATTGGAGAACTACACTACATACAAATATATGTGGAGTACTAGCTTCAAATCGGTTTTACACTGAAAACTGCATGAAATTCAAACCGTTACTAGGAAAAATACTGAGAAACCAGTGTAAGTGTTTCTACTTCAAATCATTCCCTTAATGCTAGATGAACGATCATCTCTCCACATGCTCTATTCTGAGAGTTAAGTGTGAGTGGAAGCCATCAGTCACCTACATTGTTGGGAACACACAGTTTCTTTTGAGTTGGAAACTACACTATATAAATATATAAGGGAAGGTACTAGCTCCAACACGGTTTTACAGTGAAAACTTTATGAAATTCAAACCAGCACTAGGAAACAAACTGAGAAAACAGAGTAAGTGTTTCTACTGCTACGCATATCCTTTATGCTAGATAAACGAACGCCACTCACATGATCATTTCTGAGATTTGAATCCGTGTGAAAGCCATCAGTCACCTACATTGTTGGGAACACACAGTTTCTTTTGAGTGGGGAACTATAATACATACATATATATAGGGATTTATTAACTCCTACACGGTTTTACAGTGAAGACTGCATGAAGTTCAAACTGGCTCTAAGAAACATACTGAGAAATCAGAGTAAGTGTTTCTATTGCTACCCAATCTGTTTATGCTAGATGAACGAAAGCCTCTAGATCTGATCAATGCTGAGATTTGATTGTGTGTGAAAGCCATCCATCACAAGGCTTGTTGGGAACATGTAGTTTGTTTTGAGTGGGGAACTACACTACATACTTATATATTGGGAGGTACTAGCTCCTACTCGGTTTTACAGGGAAAATTTCATGAAATTCAAACAGGTACTAGATCACATACTGAAGAATCTAAGTAAGTGTTTCTACTTCTACCATTCCCTTTAAGCTAGATGAACGAATGCCTCTCCACATGCTCAAATCTGAGAGTTCAATGTGTGTGAAAGCCATCAAACAAATAACTTTTTGGGAACACTAAGTTTCTTTTCTGTGGGGAAATGCACTACATAAATATATATGGGAGGTACTAGCTACAAATCGGTTTTACAGTGAAATGTGCATGAAATTCAAACTGTCACTAGGAATCATACTGAGAAATTAGAAAAAGTGTTTCTACTGCTAACAATTCACTGTATGGTAGATGAATGAACACCTCACCAGATGCTCAATTCTGAGAATTGAATGTGTGTGAAAGCTGTCAATCATCTAGCTTGTTGGGAACACACAGTTTCTCTTGAGTGGGAAAATACACTACATACATATCCATGTGGACATTCTAGCTTCAACTCTGTTTTACACTAAAAACTGCATGAACATCAAACCGTCACTAGGAAACATACTGAGAATTCAGAGTAAGTGTTTCTACTGCTACCCATTCACTTTATGCTAGATGAACGAAAGTCTCTCAGAAGCTCAATTCTAACAGATTAATGTGTGAGAAAACTGTCAATCACCAAGCTTGTTTGGAACACACACTTTGTTTTGATTGGGGAACTACAGTACATAAATATATATAGGGAGATACTAGCTCCAACTCGGTTTTACAGTGAAAACTGCACGATCTTCAAACTGGAACTTGGAAACAATCTGAGAAATCAGAGTAATTTTTAGAGTGCTACCCATACCCTTTATGCTAGATGAACGAACGCCTGTACACCTGCTCAACTATGAGAGTTCAATGTCTCTGAAATCCATGAAACACCTAGCTTTTGGGAACACAAAGTTTGTTTCCATTCGGGAACTATGCTACATAAATTTATATGGGGATGTGCTAGCTCCAACTCAGTTTTACAGTGAAAATTTCATGAAATTCCAAATGGCACTATGAAACATACTGACAAATCAAAGTGTTTACAGTGCTATCCATTCCCTTTATGCTAGATGAATGAACGTCTCTACACCTACACAAATCTCAGACTACAGTGTGTGTGAAAGCTGTCAATCACCTAGCTTGATGGGAACACAGAGTTTGTTTGGATTGGGGAATTAAACAACGCATATATATATATGGGGAAGTACAAGCTTCAACACGGTTTTACAGTGAAAAATGCATGAGCTTCAAACTGGCACAAGGATATGTATTGAGAAATCATAGTGTTTCCAGTTCTACTCATTTCCTTTATGCTATATGAATGAACGCCTCACCAAGTGCTGAATTCTGAGAGTTGAATGTGTGTGACAGCATTCAATCACTTTCTTGTTGGGAACACAGAGTTTTTTTTTGAGTGAGGAACTAAACTACATAAATATATATTGGGAGGAAGTAGATCCAACATGGTTTTACAGTGAAAACTGCATGAACTACAAACTGGCATTAAGAATCATACTGAGAACTCAGTTAGTTTTTCTACTGCTACCCTTGTCCTTTATGCTAGATGAATGAATGCCTCTCCACATGCTCAATTCTGAGACTTGAATGTGTGCGAAGCCCGACAATCACATAGATTGTTGGGAACACAGAGACACTTTTCAGTGGAGAACTGCACTACATACATATATATGGGGAGGTACTAAACAAAAATCGGTTTTACAGTGAAAACTGCATGAACATTAAACTGGCACTAGGAAACATAATGAGAAAACAGAGGAATTGTTTACAGTGCTACCCATTCCCTTTATGATAGGTGAACGAACGCCTCTACACATGTTCAATTCTGAGAGTTCAATGGGTGTGAAATTTGTCAAACACATACATTGTTGGGAAGACACAGTTTCTTTCCATTGGGGAACTACACTACATACAAATATATGTGGAGTACTAGCTTCAAATCGGTTTTACAGTGAAAACTGCATGAAATTCAAACCAGCACTAAGAATCATACTGAGAAAACAGAGTAAGTGTTTCTACTGCTATGCATTTATTTATGCTAGATAAACGAACGCCTCCCCCATGATCATTTCTGAGATTTGAATGCATGTGAAAGCCTTCAGTCACCTACATTGTTGGGAACACACAGTTTCTTTTGTGGGGAACTATAATACATACATAAATATGGGGATGTACTATCTCCTACTCGGTTTTACAAAGAAAACTGCATGAAGTTCAAACCGGCACTAAGAAACATACTGAGAAATCAGAGTAAATGTTTCAATTGCTACCCATTCTGTTTATGCTAGATGAAAGAACGCCTCTAGATCTGATCAATGCTGAGATTTGAATGTGTGTGAAAGCCATCCATCACATAGCTTGTTGGGAACATGCAGTTTGTTTTGAGTGGGGAACTACACTACATACTTATATATTGGGAGGTACTAGCTCCTACTCGGTTTTACAGTGAAAATTTCATGAAATTCAAACAGGAACTAGTTCACATACTAAGAAATCTAAGTAATTGTTTCTATTTCTACCATTCCCTTTAAGCTAGATGAACGAACTCCTCTCCACATGCTCAAATCTGAGAGTTCAACGTGTTTGAAAGCCAACAAACACATAGCTTGTTGGGAACACAGAGTTTTTTTCAGTTGGAAACCACACTAGATCCATATATATTGGGAGGTATCATCTCCAACTCGGTTTTACAGTGTTAAATGTGTGAACTTCTAACCGGCACTAGGAAACATACTGAGAAATCAGAGCAAGTGTTTATACTGATAACCATTTCCTATATGCTAGATTAACGAAAACCTCTACATCTCCTCAGTTCTGAAAGTTGTATGTTTGTGAATGCTATCCATCACCTAGCTTGTTATGAACTGAAAGTTTGCTTTGATTAGGGAAATACAATACATATATATATATATGGGGAGGTACTAGCTCCAATTTGCTTTTATAGTGAAAAATGAATGAACTTCATAACAGCACTAGAAAATATACTGAGAAATCAGAGTAAGTGTTTCCAATGCTAACCATTCCCTATATGCTAGATGAACGACCGCCTCTGCACATGCTCATTTCTGAGATTTGAATGTGTTTCATAGCTGTCAATCACCTAGCTTGCTGGGAACACTAAGTTTCTTTTCTGTGGGGAACATCACTACATACATATATATGGGACACACTAGCTACAAATCGGTTTTACAGTGAAATGTGCAAGAAATTCAAACTGTCACAAGGAAACATACTCAGAAATCAGAATAAGTGTTTCTACTGCTAACAATTCGCTTTATGGTAGATGAATGAACACCTCGCCAGATGCTCAATTCTGAGAGCTGAATGTGTGTGAAAGCTGCCAATCATCTAGCTTGTTGGGAACACACAGTTTCTTTTGTGTGGGAAACTACACTACATACATATTTATGTGGATGTACTAGCTTCAACTAGGTTTTACAGTAAAAACAGCATGAACGTCAAACCAGCACTAGGAAACATACTCAGAATTCAGAGCAAGTGTTTCTACTGCTACCCATTCACTTTATGCTAGATGAACTAACACCTCAACACCTGTTCAATTCAACGAGTTCAATGTGTCTGAAAGTCGTCACTCACCTAGCTTTTGGGAAAACACAACTTGTTTAGAGTGGGGAACTACACTACATACATATTATGTGGAGGTACCAGCTTCAACTCGGTTTTACAGTAAAAACTGCATGAAATTCAAAGTGGCACTATCAAACATACTGAGAAATCAGAATAATTGTTTCTAATGCTACCCATTCTACTTATGCTAGATGATTGATAGTCTCTCCACATACTCAATTATGAGAGATTAATGTGTGTGAATGCCATCATTTACCTAGCTTGTGGGGACACAGTTTGTCTAGAGTCCTGAAATACACTACTTAAATATATATGGGGAGACACAAGCTCCAATTTGGTTTTACAGTAAAAACTGCATGAATTTCAAACTGGCACAAGAAAAAAATACTGAGAAATCGAGTAAGTGTTCACAGTGCTTCTCATTCTGTTTTTGCTGGATGAATGAACTCATCTACACCTGCTCAATTCTCGGAGTTCAATATGTCTGAAAGTCATCAGTCACCTAGCTTTTGGGAACACAAAGTTTGCTTTCAGTTGGGAACTATGGTATATACATATATATAGGGAGGTACTAGCTTCAAATCTATTTTACTGTGAAAGCTGTGTGAAGTACAAACTGGCACTAGGAAACATACTGAGAATTCAGAGCAAGTGTTTCAACTTCTAGCCATCACCTTTATGGTAGATGAATGAACGCATCTCTATAGGCTCAGTTATGAGTGTTGAATGTGAAAGCCATCAATAACATATCTTGAGGGAACAAAAAGTTTCTTTTCAGTTGGGAACTGCACTACATACATATATATGGAGAGGTACTAGCTACAACCCAGTTTTACAGTGAAAACTGTGTAAACTTCAAACTGGCACTAGGAAACGTACTGAGAAGTCAGAGTTAGTGTTTGTAGTGCTAACCATTCTGTTTATGCTAGATGAATGAACACTTCTATTCATACTCAATGAAGAGAATTCAATGTGTGTGAAAGCCATCAGTCACCTAACTTGTTGGGAACACAGTATGTTTTGTTTGGGGAACTGCACTACATATATATATATATATATGTATATGTTGAGACATACTATGTCCACCTCTATTTTACAGTGAAAACTGCATGAAATTCAAACCGGCACTAAGAAACATACTGAGAAATCAGAGTAATTGTTTACAGTGCCAACCATTCACTCTATGCTAGATAAACGAATGCCTCTATTCTTGCTCAATTCTGAGAGTTGAGTGTGTGAGAAATCAGTCAAAAATCTAGCTTGTTGGCAACACACACTTTGTTTCCAATGGTGAAATACACTACATACATATATATGGGGTGGTAATAGATCCAAATCTGTTTTACACTGAAAAATTCATGAAATTCAAACCAGCACTAGGAAACATACTGAGAAATCAAAGTGTTTCTAATGCTACCCATTCCCTTTATGCTAGATGAATGAATGCTCTACACCTGCTCAACTCTGACATTTCAATGTGTGTTAAAGCTGTTAATCACCCAGCTTATTAGGAACAGCAGATTTTTTCAGTGGGGAACTACACTACATACATATATATAGGAATGTACAAGCTGCAACCCGGTTTTACAGTTAAAACTGCATGAATTTCAAATCAGCACTGGGAAACATACTGAGAAATCAGAGTAAGTGTTTCTACTGCTACCCATTCCCTTTCTACTAGATGAACAAATGCCTCTACAGCTGCTCAATTCTGAGAATTTACTGTGTGTGAAAACCGTCAATCACCTAGCTTGTTGGGAACACACACTTTGTTTTGATAGGATACTACACTTCATTCATATATAAGGGTAGATACTAGCTCCAATTCGGTTTTACCATGAAATTGCATGAAATTCAAACCGGCACTAATAAACATACTGATAAATGAGAGGAAATGTTTACAGTGCTACCCATTCCCTTTATGCTAGATGAATGAATGCCTCTACACCTGCTCAATTCTGAGAGTTCAAAGTGTTTAAAATTTATCAAACACCTAACTTGTTGGGAACACACAGTTTGTTTCCAGTGGGGAACTACACTACATAAATATATATGGGGTTACTAGATCCAACTCCATTTTACAGTGAAAAATTCATGAAATTCTAACTGGCATTATGAGACATACTGACAAACCAGACTAAGTGTTTACCGTGCTCCCATTCCTTTATGCTAGATGAATGAATGCCTCTACACCTAATCAATTCTGAGTTCATTGTTCATGAAAGCTGTCAATCACCTAGCTTGCTGGGAACACACAGTTTTTTTTGAGTGGGAAAATACACTGCATATACATATATAGGGAATTACTAGCTCCAAATCGGTTTTACAGTGAAAACTGCATGAGATTCAAACTGGCACTAGGATACATACAGAGAAATCAGTGTAAGTATTTCAGGGCTAACATTTCCCTTAAGCTAGGTGAATGAATGCCACTACACTTGCTCAATTCTGAGAGATCAATGTGTCTAAAAGTCATCAGTCAATTAGCTTGTTGGGAATACAAAGTTTGTTTTGAGTAGGGAACTACACTACATACATATATATGGGGAGTTACTAGATTGAACTCGATTTTACTGTGTAAACTGCATGAACTTCAACCAGCACTAGGAAAACTACTGAGAAATCAGAGTAAGTGTTTATACTGATAACCAATCCCTTTATGCTAGATGAACGAACGCTTTTCCACATGCTCAATTCTGAGAGTTGAAAGTGTGTGAAAGCTGTCACATATCTTGTTGGTAAAACAAAGTTTATTTTGAGTAGGGAAATATACTTCATACATATATATGGGTAGGTACAGGCTACAACTCGATTTTACAGTGAAAAATGCATGAAATTCAAACTGAAACTTGGAAACATACTGACAAATCAGAGTAAGTGTTTCTAGTGCTACCCATCCCATTTTTGCTTAATGAACAAGTGACTCTACACCTTCTCAATTCTGAGAGTTGAATGTGTGAAAGCCATTCATCACCAAGCTTTTTGAAATACACAGTTTGTTTTGAGTGGGGAAATACGCTACATACATATATATAGGGAGGTAATATCTCCAACTCGGGTTTACTTTAAAAACTGCATGAATTTCAAACCAGGATGAGGAAACAAACTGAGAAATCAGAGTTAGTGTTTCTACTTCTACACATTCCCTTTATGCTAGATGAATGAATGCCTCTACACCTGCTCAATTCTGAGAGTTCAATGTGTGTGAAAGCCATCCATTACCTAGCCTGTTGGGAATACACAGATTGTTTTGAGTGGGGAACTACACTACATACATATATATGAGGATGTACTATCTGGAAATCTGTTTACTGTGATAACTACATGAATTTCACACTGGCACTATGAAACATACTGAGAAACCAGAGTAAGTGTTTCTTCTACTACCCATTCCCTTTATGCTAGATGAATGAATGCCTCTACACCTGCTCAATACTGAGAGTTTAATGTGTGTGAAAACTGTCAGTCACCTAGCTTGTTGGGAAAATACACTTTGTTTTGAATGGGGAACTACACTACATACATATATATTTGGGTAGACACTAGCTCCAACTCGGTTTTAAAGTGAAAATTGCATGAACTTCCAACAGGCACTAGGAAACATACTGAGAAAACAGAGTAAGTGTTTCTACTGCTAACCATTTTCTTTATGCTAGATGAATAAACGCCTCTCCACATGATAATGTCTGAGATTTGAATGCGTGTGAAAGTCATCAATCACCTACTTTTTGGGAACAGACAGTTACTTCTGAGTTGGGAACTATAATACATACAAATATATGGGGATGTAGTAACTCCAACTCTGTTTTACAGTGAAAACTGCATGAACTTCAATCCAGCACTAACAAACATACTGAGATTTCAGGGTAAGTGTTTCTACTGCTACCCATTCCCTTTATGTGACATGAAAAAACGCCTGTCCACATGCTAAATTGTGAGAGCTGAATGTGTGTGAAATGCATGAATCACCGAGCTTGTTGGGAAAACGTAGTTTTTCTGAGTGGGGAACAACACTAAATACATATATATATACCGGAAGATACTTGCTGCAAATCGGTTTTACACTGAAAACTGCATGAACGTCAAATTGGCGCTAGGAAACTAAGTGAGAAGTCAGAGTAAGTGTTTCTATTGATACTCATTCAATTTATGCTAGATGAATGAACGCCTCTAGACCTGCTCAATGCTGAAAGTTGAATGTGTGGAAAGCCACTCATCACCTAGCTTGTTGGGAACACACAGTTTGTTTTTAGTGGGGAAATACACTACATAAATATATATTGAGAGATACTAGCTCATACTCAGTTTTACAGAGAAAATTTCATGAATTTCTAACCAGCGCTAGGATTCATACTGAGAAATCAGAGTAAGTGTTTCTACTGCTAACCATTCCCTTTATACTAGATGAACGAACGCCTCTCAACATACTCACATCTGAGAGTTCAACGTGTGTGAAAGCTGTCAAACACCTAGCTTGTGGAAAACAGAGATTTTTCCAGTCGGGAACTACACTACATACATATATATGGGGAGGTACATGCTCCAAATGGGTTTTACAGTGAAAAATGTATGAAATTCTAACCAGCATTAGGAAACGTACTGAGAAATCAGAGTAAGTGTTTATACTGATAACCATTCCCTATATGCTAGATAAACGAATGTCTATACACCTCCTCAGTTCTGAGAGTTGTATGTTTGTGAAAGCTATCCATCACCTAGCTTGTTGGGAATACACAGTTTGTTTTGATTGGGGAACTACACTACATACATATATGTGGGCAGGTAATAGCTCCAACTTGGTTTTACAATGAAAACTTCATGAACTTCAAACCAGCACTAGGAAACACACTGAGAAATCAGAGAAACTTTTTACACTGCTACCCATTCCCTGTATGCTAGAAGAATGAACGCCTCTGCACCTGCTTATTCTGAGAGTTCATTGTGTGTGAAATCAGTCAAACATCAAGCTTGTTCAGAACACATAGTGTGTTTCCATTGGGGAACTACACTACATACATATATATGTGAGGTTTTAGCTTCAACACGGTTTTACATTGAAAACTGCATGAACTTCAAACCAGCACTAGGAAACATTTTGAGAAATCAGAGTAAATGTTTCTTCTGCTACCCATTCCATTTATGATAGACGAACCAACAATTCTCCACATGCACAACTCTGATAGGTGAATTTGTGTGAAAGCCTTCAATCACCTAGCTTATGGGAAAACAAATTTCTTTTAAGTGGGGAGCTGTGCTATATACATATATATGTGGAGGTACTAGCTCCAACTCGGTTTTACAGTGAAAACTGCATGTACTTCCAATGGCACTAGGAAACATACTGAGATACCAGAATAATTGTTTCTACTGCTTACCATTCCCTTTATACTAGATGAATGAACGTCTCTACACCTACTAAATTCTCAGAGTTCAATGTGTGTGAAAGCTGTCAATCACCTAGCTTGATGGGAACACAAATTTTGTTTTGATTGGGGAATTATTCTTCATATATATATATGGGGAAATACTGGCTTCAACATGGTTTTATAGTGAAAAATGCATGAGCTTCAAACCAGCACAAGGGAACATATTGAGAAATCATAGTGTTTCCAATTCTACCCATTGCCTTTATACTAGATGAACAAACGCCTCAACAGGTGCTCAATATTGAGAGTCGAATGTGTGTGACAGCATTCAATCAACTTGCTTTTTGGTAACACACAGTTTGTTTTGATTGGGGAACTAAACTACAAAAATTTATGTTAGTAGGATGTAGCCCCAACACGGTTTTACAGTGAAAACTGCATGAACTTCAAACCAGTATTAGGAAACATACTGAGAATTCAGAGTTAATTTTTTTACTGCTACCCTTTCCCTATATGCTAGATGAACTAACGCCTCTCTGCATGCTCAATTCTGAGAACTGAATATGTGTGAAAGCCGACAATCATATAGCTTCTTGGGAACACAAAGATTCTTTTGAGTGGGGAACGGCACTACATACATATATATGGGGAGGTACTAGCTCCAAAACGATTTTACTGTGAAAATTATGTGAACTTCAAAGTGGCACTAGGAAACATACTGAGAAATCAGAGTAAGTGTTTCAACTGCTAGCCATTCCCTTTATGCTAGATGAATGAACACATATCCATATGCTCAATTTTGAGAGTTAAATGTGTGTGAAAGCCGTCAATAACCTAACTTGAGGGAACACAATGTTTCTTTTCAGTTGGTGGCTGCACTACATACATATATTGGGAGGTACTAGCCCCAACTCGTTTTTACTGTGAAAATGGCATGAAATTCAAACTGGCACTATGAAACAATCTGAGAAATAGAAGTAAGTGTTTCCATTGCTACCCATTCCCTTTGTGCTAGTTGAATGAACACCTCTACACTTGCTCAAATCTGAGAGTTCAATATGTGTGAAAGCCATCAATCACCTATCTTGTTGGGAACATACAGTTTGTTTTGAGTAGGGAACTTCACTACATACATATATATGGGGAGGTACAAGCTCCAACTCCATTTTACAGTGAAAACTGCATGAACGTTAAAACTGCACTAGGAAACATACTGAGAAATCAGATTAAGTGTTTCTTCTGCTACCCATTCCCTTTATGCTAGATGAACGAACACCTCTCTAAATGCTCAATTATTACAGTTGGATGTGTGTTAAAGCCGTCTATCACCTAGCTTGTTCAGAACACACAGTTAGTTTTGAGTGGGGAAGAACAGTACATATATATATATATTTATGGGGTGGTTCTAGCTTCAACTCCATTTTACAGTGAAAATTGCATGAAATTCTAACTGGCTCTAGGAAAGATATAGAGAAATCACAGTAAGTGTTTCCAGTGATACACATTTCCTTTATGCTTGATGAACAAATGCCTCTCCACATGCTCAATTCTGAGACTTGAACGTATGTGAAAGCCTACTATCACCTAGCTTGTTGGGAACACAAAATTTCTTTTCAGTGGGGAACTGCACTACATACATATACATGAGGAGGTACAAATTCCAACACGGTTTTACAGTGAAACTAGATGAAAGTCAAACTGGCACTAGGAAACATACTGAGAAATCAGTGTAAGTGTTTCTAGTGCTACGCATTCCCTTTTGGCTAGATGAATGAACACATCTACACCTGCTCAAATCTGAAAATTCAATATGTGAGAAAGCCATCAATCACATAGCTTGTTTGGAACACACAGCTTGTTTTGAGTGGGGAACTACACTGCATACATATATATTGGGAGGTACTAGCTCCAAATCTGTTTTACAATGAAAACTGCATGAACTTCAAACTGGCACTAGGAAACATACTGAGAAAATACAGAAATTGTTCTACTGCTTCCCATTCCATTTATGCTAGATGAATGAATGCCTCTCCACATGCTCAATTCTGAGACTTGAATGTGTGTGAAATCCCTCAATCACCTCGCTGTTTGGGAACACAAAGATTATTTTCAGTGAGGAAAAGCACTCTTTACATATATATGGGGAAGTAATAGCGCCAAATCAGTTTTACAGTGAAAACTGCATTAACTTCAAAGTGGCACTAGGAAATATACTGAGAAATCACAGCAAATTTTCTTTCTGCTAACGATTCCCTATATGCTACATGAAAGAACACTTCTCCATATGCTCAATTCTGGTAGTTGAATGTGTGTGAAAGCCTCCAGTCACTTAGCTTGTGGGAACACAAAGATTCTTTTCAGTGTGGAGCTGCACTACTTACATAGATATGGGTTCTACTAGCTCCAACTCGGTTTTACTTTGAAAACTGCATGATATTTAAACCGGCATGAGGAAACATACTGAGAAATCAGACTAAGTCTTTCTACTGCTAACCATTCTCTTTATGCTTGATGAACAAACGCCTCTCCATATGCTCATTTCTGAGAGTTGAATGTGTGTGAAAATCATCAATTACCTACCTTGTTGGGAACACACAGTTTTGTGTGGGGTACTACAGTACATACATATATATTGGGAGGTACTAGCTCCAACTCGATTTTACAGTGAAAAGTGCATGAACTTAAAACAGGCACTAGGAAACATACTGAGAAACCAGAGTAAGTGTTTCTACTGCAACCCATTCCCTTTATGCTAGATGAACGAACGTCTCTCCACATGCTAAATTCTGAGACTTGAATTTGTGTGAAATCCCTCAATCACCCAGCTTGTTGGGAACACAAAGTTTCTTTTCAGTGGGGAAATGCACTATTTACATATATATGGGGATGTACTAGCTCCAACTCGGTTTTATAGTGAAAATTGCATGAACGTCAAAACGGCACTTACAAACATACTGAGAAATCAGAGTAAGTGTTTACAGTGCTACCCATTCCCTTTATGCTAGATGAAGGACTACCTCTCCACATGCTCAATTAAGAGAGTTGAATGTGTGTCAAAGCTGACAATCACCTAGCTTGTTGGGAACACACTGTTTTGAGTGGGTCATTACACTACATACATATATATTGGTAGGTATTAGCTCCAATTCGGTTTTACAGTGAAATGTGCATGAACTTCAAACCGGCAAAAGGAAACATACTGAGATATCAGAATGTGTGCACTGTTACCCATTCCCTTTATGCTATATGATCAAACGCCCCCCCAAATGCTCAATTCTGAGACATCACTGTGTGTGAAATTCATCGATCACCTAGCTTGTTGGGAACACAAAGTTTCTTTTCAGTGGGGAAATGCACTACTTACATATACATGGGTAGGTACTAGCTCCAACTCTGTTTTACAGTGAAAACTGCATGAACTTCGCACTGGCATTAGGAAACATACTGAGAAGTCAGACTAAGTGTTTTCAGTGCTAACCTTTCCCTTTATGCTAGAAGAACAAACGACTCTACACCTGCTCAATTCTGAGAGTTGAATGTGTGTGAAAGCCGTCAATCATCAATCTTGTTGTGAAAACACAGTTTCTTTTGAGTGGGGAACTTCACAACATACTTATATATGGGGATGTACTAGCTTCAACTCAGTATTACAGTGAATAGTGCATGAACATCAAAATGGCACTAGGAATCATACTGAGAATTCAAAGTGTTTTCAGTGTTACCCATTCCCTTTATGCTAGATGAAAGAACACCTCTACACCTGCTCAATTCTGAGAGTTCAATGTGTGTGAAGGAAGCTGGCAATCGCCTAGCTTGTTGGGAACATACACTTAATTTTGTGTAGGGATACACTGCATACATATATATGGGGAAATGCTACCTCCAACTCGGTTTTACAGTGAAAACTACATGAACTTCACACTGGCATTAGGAAACATACTGAGAAATCAAAGTGTTTCTACTCCTATCCATTCCCTTTATGCTAGATGAAAGAACGTCTCTCCACATGCTCAATTCTGAGAGTTGAATGAGTGTGAATGCCGTCCATCAGCTAGCTTGTTGGGAACACAGAATTTGCTTCATTGAGGAATTATGCTATATACAGTTGTATGGGGAAGCACAAGCCCCAACTCCATTTTACACTGAAAAGAGCATGAAAATATTACCGGCATTGAAAACATACTGAGATATCAGAGAATGTGTTTATAGTGCTACCATTTCCCTTTATGCTAGATGAACAAACTCTTTTCCACATGCTCAATTCTGATAGTAGAAATTGTGTGAAAGCCATCCACCAGTGAATTTGTTGTTAACACAGAAATTCCTTCAGTGTGGAACTATGCTACATAGCTATGAATGAGGAGGTACTGACTCCAACTTGGTTTTACACTGAAAATTCATGAACTGAAAACAGGCACTAGGAAACATTCTGAGAAATCAGACAACGTGTTTCTAGTGTTAACCATTCCATTTATGCTAGATGAACGAACGCCTCTCCATGTGCTCAATTCAGAGAGTTGAATTTGTGTGAAAGCTGTCCATCAACTACCTTGTTGGGAACACAGAATTTCCTTCCATGGGGAAGTATGCTACATAGCTATGTATTTGTAGGCACCAGCTCCAACTCAGTTTTATGCTGAAAACAGAATGAACAGAAAACAGGCTCTAGGAAGCATACTGAGAAGTCAGAGTATCTGTTTCCAGTGCTATACATTCCCTTTATGCTAGAGTAATGAAGGCCTCTCCACATGCTCGATTCTGATAGTTGAATGTGTGTGAAAGCCTCCCATCTCCTAGCTTGTTTGGAACACAGAGTATCTTTGATTGAGGAACTATGTTACATACATATCTATGGGGAGGTACTAGCTGCAGTCAGTTTTACAGTGAAAACAGCATGAACTCAAACTGGCATTAGGAAATGTAAGAGAAATCAGAGTGCTGCCCATTCCCTTTATGTTACATGAAGGAACCCCTCTTCAAAGTTTCAATTCTGAGAGTTCAGTGTGTGTAAAAATCTTCCATTTCCTATCTTGTTGGGAACACAGACATTCTGTAAGTGGGGAAATACACTACATGCATATCAATGGTTAGGTACTAGCTTCTACTTGGGTTTAAACTGAAAACAGCATAAACTTAAAACCAGCACAAGGAAACATACTGAGAATTAACATTCAGTGTTTCTAGTGCTACCCATTCCCTTTATGCTAGATGAACAAATGCCTCTCCACATGCTCTGTTCTGAGACTTGAATGTTTGTGAAACCCATCACCTAACTTGTGAACACAGAATTTTTTTCAGTGGGGAACTATGCTACATAGCTATGTATGAGGAGTTACTGGCTTCAAATTGGTTTTACAGTGAAAAAGCATGAATTGAAAACAGGCACTAGGAAAATGTCTGAGAACTGAGACAAAGTGTTTCTAGTGTTAGCCATTCCATTTATGCTAGATGAACGACATCCCATACACATGTTCAATTCTGAGAGTTGAATGTGTTGAAAGCCATCAATCACCTAGCTTGTTGGGAACAGAGTTTCCTTCATTGGGGAACTACACTACATACATATCAATTGGGAGGTAGTAGCTCCCAATTGGATTGACAGTGAAAATAGCATGACCTTCCAATGGGCACTTGGAAACATACTGAGAAATCAGAGTAAGAATTTCTAGTGCTGCACTTTCCCTTTATGCTAGATGAATGAACTCTTCTCCATGTGCTCAACTCTGAGAGTTGAATGTGTGTGAAATCCTCCTATTTTCTAACTTGTTGGAACACAGAGTCTCTTTGAGTGGGGATCTACGCTACAAACATATCTATGGGAGGTACTAACTACAAGTTGGTTTTACATTGAAAAGAGGATGAACTTCAAACCGGCACTAGGAAACATACTGAGAAATCAGAGTAGGTGTTTCTAGTGCTACCCATTCCCTTTATGCTAGATAAACGTATGCCTCTCCACACGTTCAATTCTGAGAGTTGAATGTGTGTGAATTCCGTCCATTTCCTTGCTATATGGGAACAGAGTTTCTTTTAGAGGGGAACTACACTAAATACATATCTATGGGGAGGTGCCAGCTGCAAGTCGGTTTTGCAGTGAAAACACCCTAAACATCAAACAGAACTAGGAAACATACTGGGAATTCAGAGTAGGTGTTTCCAGTGTTACCCATTCCTTTATGCTAGATGAATGAACGAATCTACACATGCTCAATTCTGAGAATTGAATATGTGTGAAAGCCATCAGTCACTTAAGTTCTTGGGAACACAGAGTGTCTTTGAGTGGAAAATTATGCTACATATATATTTAAGAGGAGGTACTAGCTCCAACTCGGTTTTACACTGAAAACTGCATGAACTGAAAACCAGCTCTAGGAAACATGCTGAGAAATCAGAGTACGGGTTTATAATGCTACCAATTTCTTTATGCTAGATGTATGAAGGTCTCTCAACAGGATCTGTTCCAAGAGTGGAATTTGTGTGAAAGACGTCCATCAGTTAGCTTGTTGGGAACACAGAATATCCTTCAATGGCTAAGTATCCTACATAGCTATATATGGGGAGGTACAAGCGCCAACTCGGGTTTACACTGAAAAGATGCATGAACTGAAAACCGGCACTAGGAAACCTACTGAGAAATCAGAGTAAGTGTTTCTAGTGTTACACATTCGCTTTATGCTAGATGAATGAATGCCTCTTCACGGGCTCAATTCTGAGAGTTGAATGTGTGTGAAAGCCGAACATCATCTAGCTTGTTTGGAACACAGAGTTTCTTTGAGTTGGGAACTATGCTACATTCATAACAATGGGGTGGTACAAGCTCCAAGTCGGTTTTACACTGACAACTGCATGAAATACAAAACTGAACTAGTCAACAAAATGAGAAATCATAGTAATTGTTTCTAGTGCTACCAATTCCCTTAATGTTAGAGGAACGAACACCCCTCCACATGCTCAATTCCAAGAGTTGAATGTGTTTGAAAGCCATCCAACAGCTAGCTTGTAGGGAACACAGGTTTTCCTTCAGTGGGGAACTATGTTACATTGATATATATGTGGAGGCACTAGCTCCAACACGGTTTTACACTGAAAACAGCAAGAACTGAAAACCGGAACTTGGTAACATACTGAGAAATCAGAGAAAGTGTTTCTAGTGTTACCCATTCCCTTTATGCTAGATTAATGAATGGTTCCCCACATGCTCAAATCTAAGAGTTGAATAAGTTTGAAAGCAGTCCATCTCCTAGCTTGTTGGGAAAACAGTTTCTTTTCAGTGGGAAACTACACTACAACATATATATGGGGAGGCACTATCTACAACTAGGTTTTACACTGAAAACTGCATGAAATTCAAATTGGCACTAGGAGACATACTGAGAAATCCGAGGAAGTGTTTATACTGCAAAACTTTCTCTATATGCTAGATGAACGAGCACCTCTACACATGATAAAATCTGAGGGTTGAATGCGTGTGAAAGCCATCAATCACCTAGCCTGTTGGGATCACAAAGTTTCTTTTCAGTGGTGAACATCACTACATACATATAAAAAGGGAGATACTAGCTCTAACTCAGAGGTACAGTGAAAATTTCATGAACTTCAAACTGGCACAAGGAAACATACTGAGAAATCAGAGTAATAGTTTCTTCTGCTACCCAACCCCTATATGCTACATGAATGAACGCCTTTCCACATGCTCATTTCTGAGAGTTGAATGTGTGTGAAAGCCATTAATCACCTAGCTTGTTGGGAACACAAAGTTTGTTTTGATTGGGGAAATAAACTACATACATTTATATGGAGAGGTACTAGCTACAACTCGGTATTACAGTGAAAAATGCAAGAACTTCAAACTGGAACTAGGAAACCTACTCAGAAATTAGAGTAAGTGTTTCTACTGCTACCCATTCCATTTATGTTAGATGAACGAACGCCTCACCACATGCTCAATTCTTAGATTTAAATGTGTGTGAAAGTCATCAATCATCTAGCTTATTGGGAACACAATGTTTCTTTTCAGTGGGGAACTACACTACATAAATATATATTGGGAGGTACAAGCTTCAACTTGGTTTTACTGAGAAAACTGCATGAACTTCAAACCGGAACTAGGAAACATACTTAGAATTCAGAGTAAGTGTTTCTACTTTTATCCATTCCCTTTATTCTAGATGAATGAACGTCTCTCCACATACTCAATTCTGAGATTTGAATGTGTGTGAAAGCCATGAATCACTTAGCTTGTTGGGAACACACAGTTCCTTTTCAGTGGGGAACTGCACTACATACATATATATGGGGAGTTACTAGCTTCAACTCGGTTTTACAGTGAAAACAGCATGAACTTCAAAACGGCATGAGCAAACATACTGAGAAATCAGAGTAACTGTTTCCAGTGCTATCCATTCCCTTTATGCTAGATGAATGAATGACTCTCCACATGCTCAATTCAGAGAATTGAATGTGTGTGAAAGCCATTAATCACCTAGCTTGTTGGGAACACTTTGTTTTGAATGGGGTACTATACTACATACATATATATTGAGAGGTCCTAGCTCCAACTCGTTTTTACAGTGAAAAGTGTATCAACTTCTAACCAGCAAAAGAAACATACTGAGAAACCAGAGTAAGTGTTTCTACTGCAAAATATTCTCTTTATGCTAAATGAACAAGCACCTCTACACATGATGAAATCTGAGAGTTGAATGCATGTGAGTGTCGTCAATCCCCTAGCTTGTTGGGATCACAAAGTTTCTTTTCAGTGGGTAACACCACTACATACATATATATGGGGAGGTACTAGCTTCAACTCAGTTTTACAGTGAAAAGTGCATGTACTTAAAAACGGTACTCAGAATCATACTGAGAAATCAGAGTAAGTGTTTCCAATGCTACCCAATCGCTTTATGCTAGATGAATGAACGATTTTCCTCCTGCTCAATTCTGAGAGTTAAATGTGTGTGAAAGCAGTCAATCACCTAGCTTGTTGGGAACACTTTTTTTGAGTGAGGAACTACACAACATACATATATATGGGTAGGTTCTAGCTCCAACTAGGTTTTAAAGTGAAAACTGCATGAACTTCAAACTGGTCCTAGCAAACATAGTGAGAAATCAGAGTAAGTGTTTCTTTGCTTCCCAGTCCCTTTATGCTAGATGAAGGAACGACTCTATCCCTGTTCAATTCTAAGAGTTCAATCTGTGTGAAAGCTGTCAATCACCTAGCTTGTTGGGAACACACTGTATTGAGTGGGGTAATACACTACATACATATATATTGGGAGGTAGAAGCTCCAACTCGGTTTTACATTGAAAACTTCATGTACTTCAACCCAGCACAAGGAAGGATACTGAGAATTCACAGTAAGTGTTTCTAGTGCTACTCATTCCCTTTATGCTAGATGAACAAATGCCTCTCCACATGCTCAGTTCTGAGAGTTAAATATGTGTGAAACCCATCAATCACTTAACTTGTGAACACAGAATTTTCTTCAGTGGGGAACTATGCTACCTAGATATGTATGAGGAGTTACTGGCTCCAAATTTGTTTTACACTGAAAAAAGCCTGAACTGAAAACAGGCACTAGGAAAAAGTCTGAGAATTCAGACAAAGTGTTTCTAGTGTTAGCCATTGCATTTATGCTAGATGAATGAACGCCTATACACATGCTCAATTCTGAGATTTGACTGTGTTGAAAGCTGTCAATCACCTAGCCTGTGCAGAACACAGAGTTTCATTTGGGAATAACACTACATACATATCTATTTGGAGGTAAAAGTTCCAGTCGGTTTGACAGTGAAATTAGCATGAACTTCCAAGGGGCTCTTGGAAACATACTGAGAAATCAGAGTAAGAAATTCTATTGGTACCCATTCCCTTTATGCTAGACAAATGAACTCCTCTCCACATGCTCAACTCTGAGAGTTGAATGTGTGTGAAAGCCTTCCATTTTCTATCTTGTTGTGAACACAGAGTTTCTTTGAGTGGGGAATTACGCTACATACATATCTATGGGGAGGTACTAGCTACAAGTTGGTTTTACATTGAAAACTTGATGACCTTCTAACCAGCACTAGGAAACATACTGAGAAATCAGAGTAGGTGTTTCTAGTGCTACCCATTCCCTTTATGCTAGATAAATGTACACCTCTCCACACAGTCAATTCTGAGAGTTGAATGTGTGTGAAATCCATCCATTTCCTTGCTTCTTGGGAAGAGTTTCTTTGAGAGGGGAACTACACTAAATACATATCTATAGTGAGGTGCTAGCTACAAGTTTGTTTTACAGTGAAAACACCATGAACATCAAACCGGCACTAGGAAACATACTGAATATTCAGAGTAGTTGTTTCTTCTCTGCTACCCATTCCTTTATGCTAGATGAATGAACGACACTACACATGCTCAATTCTGAGAATTGAATATGTGTGAAAGCCATCAATCACCTAGTTGGTTGGGAACAGAGTGTCTTTGAGTGGAATGGTACACTACATAAATATCTAAGAGGAGGTACTAGCTCCAACTCAGTTTTACACTGAAAACTGCATGAACTGAAATCTGCCACTAGGAAACATACTGAGAAATCCGATTATGAGTTTATAGTGCTACCAATTCCCTTTATGCTAGATGTATGAACGCCTCTACACAGGATCTGTTCCAAGAGTAGAATTTGTGCGAAAGAATCCATCAGTTAACTTGTTGGGAACACAGGATTTCCTTCATTGGGTGACTATGCTACATAGCTATGTATGGGGAGGCACAAGCGCCAACTCGGTTTTACACTGAAAAAACGCATGAACTGAAAACCGGCACTAGGAATCATACTTAAAAATCAGAGTAAGTGTTTTGATGTAACACATTCCCTTTATGCTAGATGAAAGAACGCCTCTTCATGGGCTCAATTCTGAGAGTTGAATGTTTGTGAAAGCCGACCATCATGTAGCTTGTTGGGAAAGCAGAGTTACTTTCAGTGGGGAACTGTGCTACACTCATAACAATGTGTCAGTACATGCTCCAAGTTAGTTTCACACTAGAAACAGCCTGAAATTCAAACCAGCACTAGGAAACATACTAAGAAATCAGAGTGATTGCTTTTAGTGCTACCCATTCCCTTAATGTTAGATTAATGAACAGATCTCCACATGCTCAATTCCGAAAGCTGAATGAGATTGAAAGCCATCCATCAACTAGCTTGTAGGAAACACACGGTTGCCTTCAGTGGGGAACTATGCAACATTGATATGTATAGGAAGGCACTAGCTCCTCCTTGGTTTTACACTGAAAACAGCATGAAAAGAAAACCGGCAATTGAAAACATACTGAGAAATCAGAGAAAGTGTTTCTAGTGCTACCCTTTACTTTTATGCTAGATGAAAGAACGCCTCACCACATGCTCAATTCTGAGAATAGAATTTGTGTGAAAGCCATCCTTCAGCGAGTTTGTTGGTAACACCGAATTTCCTTCAGTGGAGAACTATACTACACAGCTATGTATGATGAAGTACTGGCTCCAACTTGGTTTTACACTGAAAAAAGCATGAACTGAAAACAGGCACTAGGAAACATTCTGAGAAATCAGAGAAAGTGTTTCTAGTGTTAGCCATTCAATTTATGCTAGATGAACGAACGCCTCTACACATGCTCAATTCTGAGAGTTGAATGTGTGTGAAAGCCATCAATCACCTAGCTTGTTGGGAACACAGAATTTCCTGCATTGGGGAACTCTGCTACATAGATATTAAATGGGAGGGACTAGTTCCAACTCCATTTTACACTGCAAAGAGCATGAACTGAAACCCGCTCTAGGAAACAAACTGAGAAAACAGAGTAAGTGTTTCTAGTTATTCCCATTCCCTTTATGTTAAAAGAACAACACCTCTGCAAATGCACAATTCCGAGAGTTGTATTTGAATGAAAGCCATCCATCAGCTATCTTGTTGTGAACAAAGAATTTTTTTGAGTGGGGAAATATATTACAATCTTATCTATGGGGATGTACTGGCTGCAACTCGATTTTACAGTTAAAACAGCATGAACTTCAAACAGGCCCTTGGAAACATACTAAGAAATCACAGTAACTGTATCTAATGCTATCCATTCACTTTATGCTAGATGAATGAACGCCTCTCCTCATGCTCTATTCTGAGAGTTGAATGTGTGTGAAAGCCTTCCATCTCCTATGTTTTTGGGAACACAGAATTTCTTTCAGTTGGGAACTATGCTACATACATATCAATTGGTAACTAGTAGCTCCAAGTCCGTTTTACACTGGAAACAGCACCAACTTCAAACCAGCAATAGGAAACACATTGAGAAATTAGAGTAAGTGTTTCTATTGCCATCTATTCCCTTGATGCTAGATGAACAAATGCAACTCCACATGCTCAATTCAGAGAGTTGAATTTGTGGGAACGCCGTCCTTCAGCTAGCTTGCAGGGAAAACAGAATTTCCTTCAGTGGGGAACTTTGTTACATAGATATGTATGGGGAGGCAACAGTTCCAACTCTTTTTCCAATGAAAACAGCATGAACTTCAAACCGGCCTTAGGAAACATACAGAGATGTCAGAGTAAGTGTTTCTAGTGCTACCGATTCCCTTTATGCTAGATGAATGGACACCTTTTCACATGCTCAATCCGAGAGTAGGATTGTGTGAAAGTTGTCATCAGCTAGCTTGTTGGGAACACAGAGTTTCCTTCAGTAGGGAACTATGCTACATAGATATGTATGGGGTGACACTAGCTCCAATTTGGTTTTACACTGAAAACAGCATGAACGAAATACCGACACTAGGAAACATACTGAAAAATCAGAGTAAGTGTTTCTAGTCTTACCCATTCTCTTTATTCCAAATGTACGAACACCTCTCCACATGCACTATTCTGAGAGTTGAATGTGTTTGAAAGCCATCCACTTCCTATCATTTTGGGAATACAGAATTTCCTTTAGTGGGGAACTATGCTACATATATATCTATCAGGAGGTACTAGCTCCAAATCAGTCTTATATTTAAAAGAGCATGAACTTCAAACTGGCACTAGGAAACATACTAAGAAATCAGAGTATCTGTTTCTACTGCTACCCATTCCCTTTATTCTAGATGAATGAACAGCACTCCACATGCTCAATTCTGAGAGTTGAAAGTGTGTGAAATACAGCAATCACCAAGCTTGTTGGAAACACAGAATTGAATTCAGTGGGAAACCATGTTACATGGCTATATATGGGGAGGCACTAGCTCCAACTAGGTTTTACACTGAAAACAACATGAGCTGAAAACAGGCACTAGGAAACATACTGAGAAATCAGATTATATGTTTCTAGTTTTACCAATTCCCTTTATGCTAGATGAACGAACACCTCTCTACATGATCAAATTGGAGAGCTGTATTTGTGTGAAAGCCATCCATCAGCTACCTTGTGAACACTGAATTTACTTCAGTGGGGAACTATGCTTCCTATATATCTATGGGGAGGTAGTAGATGCAAGTCGATTTTAAATTGAAAACAGCGTAAAATGAATACAGGCTCTAGGAAACATACTGAGATATAAGACTAAGTGTTTCTAGTGCTAACCATTCCCTTTATGCTAGATGAACGAATGACTCTCATCATGCTGAATTCCGAGAGTTGAATTTCTGTGAAAGCCATCCACATGCTTGCTTGTTGTGAGCACAGAATTCCTTTCAGTTGGGAACAATTCTACATACATGTCTATGAGGAGGTACTAGCTTCAACTGTGTTTTAACACTGAAAACAGCATTAACAGAAAACCAGCATGGAAACATACTGAGAAATCCAAGTAAGTGTTTGTAGTGCTACCCATTCCCTTTATGGTAGATGAATGAATGCCTCTCTGCATGCTTAATTCTGAGAGTTGAATTTGTGTGAAAGCCATCAATCACCTAGCTTGTTTTGAACATAGAGTTTCTTTGAGTGGGGAACTATGTGTCATACATATCTGTGGAGAGGTACTGCACCAAGTAGGTTTTACACTGTAATAAGCATGAAATGAAAACCGACACTAGGAAACATACTGATAATTCAGAGTAAGTGCTTCTATTGCTAACCATTTCCTTGGTGCTAGATGTCTGAACGCCTCTCCACATGCTCTATTGTGAGAGTTGAATGTGTGTGAAAGCTGTCCATCTCCTATCTTTTTGGGAACACAAGATTTCCTTCAGTGGAGAATTATGCTACATACATATATATGGGGAGGTACTAGCTCTAAGTCCGTTTTACATTGAAAGCAGCATTAACTGGAAACCAGCAGTAGGAAACATACTGAGAATTCAGAGTAAGTGTTTCTAGAGTTACCCATTCCCTTTATGCTAAATGAACGAACGTCTCTCCACATGTTCAATTCTGAGAGTTGAATGTGTGCAAAAGCTGTTCATCTCCTAGCTTCTTGGGAACAAAGAATTTCTTTGAGTGGAGAAGTACACTACAATCATATCCATGGGGAGGTACTAGATACAAGTCAGCTTTACAAGGAAAACTGCATGAAATTCCAACCGGCACTAGGAAACATACTGAGAAATAAGAGTATGTGTTTGTAGTTTTACCCATTCCCTTTATGCTAGATGAATGAACACTTTTCCACATGCTCAATTCTGAGAGTTATATTTGTGTGAAAGCCATCCATCAGCTACACTGTTGTGAACAAAGAATTTACTTCAGTGGGGAAATATGCTACATATATATTTAAGGGTAGGTACTAGCTACAAGTCGATTATAAACTGAAAAGAGCATGAAATGAGAACAGGAACTAGGACACATACTGATAAATCAGAGTATGGGTTTCTAGTGCTAACCATTCCCTTTATGCTAGATGAATGAATGATTGTCATCATGCTCAATTCTGAGAGTTGAATATATGTGAAAAACGTTGATCAGCTAGCTTGTTGGAGCACAGAAATTCTTTCAGTTGGGAACAATTCTACATACATATCTATGAGGGGGTGCTAGATCCAACACTGTATTACACTAAAAACAGCACTAACAGAAAAACAGCAGAGGGAAACATACTGAGAAATCAAAGTAAGTGTTTCTATTCCTACGCATTCCCTTTATGCTAGATGAACGAACGTCTCTCCGCAAACTTAATTCTGAGAGTTGAATGTGTGTGAAAGCCATCAGTCACCTAGCTTGTTGGGAACATAGTTTCTTTGAGTGGGGAACTACGTGTCATACATACCTATGGGGAGGTTCTAGCTCCAGGTAGGTTTACACTGTAATCAGCATGAAATGAAAACCGACACTAGGAAACATACTGAGAATTCAGAGTTAGTGTTTCTATTGCTAACCATTCAGTTTATGCTAGATGAACGAACGCCTCTCAAAATGCACTATTGTGAGAGTTGAATATTTGTGAAAGCCATCCATCTCCTATCTTTTTGGGAACACAGAATTTCCTTCAGTGGAGAACTATGCTACATACATATCTATGGGGAGGTAGTAGGTCCAAGTCCGTTTTACACTGAAAACAGGGTGAACTGGAACCCAGCACGTTAAAAATATTGAGAAATCAGAGTAACTGATTCTAGTGCTACCCATTCCCTTTATGCTAGGTGAAAGAACGTCTCTGCATGTTCTCAATTCTGAGAGTGGAATGTATGTGAAAGCCATCCACCTCCTTGCTTGTTGGGAACACAGAATTTCTTTGAGTGGGTAACTATGCTACATACATATGTAAGGGGAGGTACTAGTTCCAACCTACTTTTACAGTGAAAACAGCATGAAATTCATACCAGCACTGGGAAATATACTGAGAAAACAGAGAAAGTGTTTCTAGTGCTACCCATCCACTTTATTGTAGATGAATGAAAGCCTCTCCACATACCCAATTTTGAGAGTTGAATTTGTGTGAAAGTCTTCCATCAGCTAGCTTGTTGGAAAAAAAAAATGCCCTTCGGTGGGGAACTGTCTTACTTAGATATGCATGGGGAGGCACTAGCACCAACTTGGTTTTACAGTGAAAACAGCATGAACTGAGAACTGGCACTAGGAAACATACTGAGAAATCAAAGTATGGGTTTCAAGTTTTATCCATTCCCTTTACTTTAGATGAACAATCATCTCTCCACATGCTCAATTCCAAGAGTTGTATTTCTGTGAAAGCCATCCATCAGCTAGTTTGCTGGGTATACAGAATTTCTTTCAGTTGGGAAATATGCTACATATTTATCTATGTGCAGGTAATAGCTCCAAGTAGTTTTTTACTGAAAACAGCATGAACTGAAAACTGGCACTAGGAAACATACTGAGAAATTAAAGTAAGTGTTTCTAGTGCTAACCATTGACTTTATGTTAGATGAATGAATGCCTCTCCACATACTCAATTCTGAGAGCTGAATTGGTGTGAAAGCCGTCCACCAGCTAGCTTTTTGGGAAAAGAAAATTTCCTTCAGTGGGGAACTATCTTACATAGATATGTATGGGGAGGCATTAGCTCCTACTCAGTTTTACACTGAAAACAGCATGAACTGAAAACCAGCACTAGGAAATATACTGAGAATTCATAGTAAGGGTTTCGACTTTTACCCATTCACTTTACATTAGATGAACAAACATCTCTCCACATCCTCAATTATGAGAGTTGTATTAGTGTGAAAGCCGTCCATCAGTTATCTTGTTGGGAACACAGAGTTTCTTTCAGAGGAGGACAATGCTACATATTTATCTATGGGCAGGTTCTAGATCCAAGTTGCTTTTACTGAATACTGCATGAACTGAAAGCTGGCACAAGGAAACATACTTAGAAATCAAAGTATTTCTACTGCCACCCATTCCCTTGATGCTAGATAAATAAAACCCTCTCCACATGCTCTATTCAGAGAGTTGAATTTGTGTGAACACCATCCTTCAGCTAGCTTGCTGGGAAAACAGAATTCCCCTCAGTGAGGAAAAATGTTACGTAGATATGTATGGGGAGGCATTTGTTCCAACTCAATTTTACAATGAAACAGCATGAACTGAAAACTGGCACTGGGAAACATACTGAGATATATGAGTAAATGTTTCTAGTACTATGCATTCCCTATATGCTAGATGAAAGAACGCCTCTTCACATACTCAATTCTGAGAGTAGAATATGTGTGAAAGCCATTCATTAGCTAGCTTGTTGGGAACACACAGTTTCCTTCAGTAGGGACCTATGCTACATAGATATGTACGTGGAGGCAATAACTCCAAGTAGGTTTTACACTGAAAAGAGCATGAACTGAAAACCAGCACTAGGAAACATACAGAGAAATCAGACTAGTGTTTCTAGTGTTACCATTCCCTTTATTTTAGATGATTGAACACCTCTCCACATGCTCTAATCTGAGAAATGAATGTCTGTGAGAGCCATCCATCCACTATCCTTTTGGGAACACAGAATTTCCTTCAAAGGGGAACTATGCTACTTACATATCTATGGGGAGGTACTAGCTCCAAGTCCACTTTACATTGAAAGCAGCATTAACTGGAAACCAGCAGTAGGAAACATACTGAGAATTCAGAGTAAGTGTTACAAGTGTTACCCAGTCCCTTTATGCTAAATGAATGAACGCCTCTCCACACGCTCAATTCTGAGATATGAATGAGTGTGAAAGCCGTTTATCTCCTATATTTTCAGAAACACTGAATTTCTTTCAGTGCGGACTATGGTACATACATATCTATGGGGAGGTACAAGCTCCGAGTCCGTTTTACACTGAAAACAGCACTAACAGCAAATCAGCGTTAGGAAACATACAGAGAAATCAGAGTAGGTGTTTTTAGTTTTACCCATTCCCTTTATGCTAGAAAAATGAAAGCCTCTTCACACGCTCAATTCCGAGAGTTTTATTGGTGTGAAAACCATCCATCAGCTACCTTCTTAGGAAAACAGAATTTACTTCAGTGTGGAAATATGCTACATATATATTTATTTGGAGGTACTAGCTGTAAGTCGATTACAAAATGAAAAAAGCATGAAATGAAAACAGGCAATAGGAAACATATTGAGAAATTAGATTTTCTGTTTCCCGTGATACTATTCACTTAATGCTAGATGTAAGAATGACATTCATCATGCTCAATTCCAAGATTTGAATTTTTGTGAAAGCCGTCCATCAGCATTCTTGTTGAGAGCACAAAATTTCTTTCAGTTGGGAACAATTCTACATACATATATATGAGGAGGTACAAGCTCCAACAATGTTAACATTGAACACAGCATTAACAGAAACCAGCACAAGGAAACATACTGAGAAATCAAAGAAAGTGTTTCTAGTTATGCCCATTCAATTTATGCTAGATGAACAAAAGCCTTTCCACATCCTTAATTCTGAGAGTTGAATGTGTGTGAAAGTCGTAAATCACATAGCTTGTTGTGAACACAGAGTTTCTTTGAGTGGGGAACTATACATCATACGTATCTACAGGGAGGTAATATCTATAAGTCAGTTTTACACAGAAATCAGCATGAAATAAAAAACGAAACTAGGAAAAATACAGAGAATTCCAAGTGTTTCTATTGCAAATGATTCCCAATATAGTAGAAGAACGAACAACTCTCCACATGCTGAAATCTGAGAGTTGGTTGTGTGCAAAAACGTACAGTTCCTAACTTGTTGGGAACACAGAATTTCTTTGAGTGGGAAAATATACTACGTAAATATCTATAGGGAGGTACTAGCTCCAAGTCCGTTTTACACTGAAAACTGTGGGCGCTGGAAACTGGAACAGTCACACATGCTGAGAAAACAGAGTAAGTGTTTCTACTGTTACCCATTCCATTTATGCTATATGAAAGAATGCCTCTTCACATGCTCAGTACCAAGAGTAGAATTTGTTTGAAAGGCGTCCATGAGCTATCTTGGTGGGAAAATACATTTTCCATAAGTAGGGAACTATGGTACATAGATATGCATGACTTGGCACTAGCTCCAAATCGGTTTTACTCAGAAAACAGCATGAACTAAAAACTGGCACTAGGAATCATACAGAGAAATCAGAGTAATTATTTCTAGTGTTTCCCGTTCCCTTCATGCTTGATGAACAAACACCTCTCCACATGCTCAATTCTGAGGGTAGATGTGTGCAAAAGCCTCCTATATCCAATCTTCTTGGGAACAAAGAATTTCTTTCAGCAGGGATCTATGCTACATTCGTATCTATGGGGTGGTGCTAGCTCAAAGTCATTTTACTGTGAAAAACCATGAACTTCAAACCAGCTACAGGAAACATACTGTGAAATCCAAGTAAGTGTTTCTAGTGCTAACCATTCCCAGGTTCTACACAAACAAATGCCTCTCCACATGCATAATTCTGAGAGTTGAATTTGTGCGGAAGCTGTCCATGTCCTAGCTTGCTGGGAAAAAAGAATTATCTTCAGTGGGAACTATGCTACCTAGATATGTATGGGGAATCACTAGCTTCAAATCAGATTTAGAGTGAAAACAGCAAAAATTCCAAAATCGGAACTGGGAAACATATTGAGAAATCAGAGTAAGTGTTTCTATTGGTACCCATTCCATTTACGTTGGATGAATGAATGCCTCTCCACATGATCAGATCTGAGAGTTGAATCTGTGTGAAAGCAGTCACCTATCTTGTTGGGGACACACAGATTTTTGAGTGGGGAATGACACTTCATGCATATATATGGGGAGGTACAAGCTCCAATTCGGACTTACAGTGAAATCTGCATGAACATCAAACCAGCACTAGGAAACGTACTGAGAAATCAGAGAAAGTGTTTCTACTTCTCCTCATTCCCTTTATGCTAGATGAAAGAACGCCTCTTCATGTGCTCAATTCTGAGAGTTGAACGTGTGTGAAAGCCATTAGTCAATTAGCCTCTTGGGAAAACTCAATTTATTTTGAGTGGGGAACTACAATACATACATATACATGGGGAGGTACTAGCTCTAACTCAGTTTTACAGTGAAAACGGCATGAACTTCAAACCAGCACTAGAAAACATACTGAGAAATCAGAGTAAGTGTTTTATTGCGGCCTATTCCCTTTATGCTAGATGAACGAACGCCTCAACACATTCTGAATTCTGAGATTTGAATGTATGAAGTCGTCAATCACCTAGCTTGTTGGGAACACACGTTTTCTTTTGAGTGGGGAACTACACTCCTTTCATATATATGGAAAGGTATTAGGAATAAACTTGTTTTACAGTGAAAACTGCATGAACAACAAACCAGCAATAGAAAACATAGTGAGAAATCAGGGTAATTTTTTTCTAGTGCTACATATCCCCTTTAAGGCAGATGAATTAATGCCTCTTCACATGCTCAACTCTGAGAGTAGAATGTGTGTGAAAGCCATTAATCACTTATCATTTTGGGAACAAGAACTTGTTTGAGTTGGGATCAATGCTACTTACATGTCTATTTTGTAGGTGTTAGCTCCAACTTGGTTTTACAGTGAGAACAGAACAAACTGTAAAATCGGCACTAGGAAATATACTGAGAAATCAGAGTAATTGTTTCTAGTGCTACCGATTCCCCTTATGCTAGATGAACAAACGCCTTTCCACATGCTTAATTGAGAGAGTTGAATGTGTGTGTAAGCCATCAATCATTTAGCTTGTTGTGAACACAGAGTTTCATTGAGGGGGGATCAATGCTTCATACGTATCTATGGGTAGGTTCTAACTCTAAGCAAGTTTGACAGTGAAATCAGCAGGAAATAAAAACTGACAATAGGAAACATACTGAGAATTCCGAGTGTTTCTATTGCTAACGATTCCCTTTATGCTGGATGAACGAACTCCTCTCCACATGATGAAATCTGAGATTTGGTTGTGTGCAAAAGCAGTACATCTCCTAACTTGTTGGGAACACAGAAATTTTTTGAATGGGGAAAAATACTACATTCATATCTAAAGGGAGGTAATAGCCCCAAGTCCATTTTACATTGAAAACAGTGTGCACTGGTAACCAGAACTGTCAGAAATGCTGAGAAAACAGAGTAGGAGATACAATTGCCACCCATTCCCTATATGCTACATGAATGAACGTCTCTGCAAGGGCTCAGTTCTGAAATTTGAATGTGTGTTAAAGCCGTCCATCTTCTTGCTGGTCGGCAACACAAGCTTTCTTTGAGTGGGGCCCTATATTACATACATATCATGGGGAGGTGTTAGCTCCAAGTCAGTTTTACAGTGAAAACAGCATGAACTTCAATCCTGCAATACGAAATATACTGAGAAATCAGAGTAAGTGTTTCTCCTGCTACTGATACAATCTATGCTGGATGAAAGAACGCCTCACAACGTGCTCATATCTGAGGGTTGTATGTGTGTGTTTAAGCCATCCATCCCCTAGCTTGTTGGGAACCCAGAGAGTTTTGAGTGGTTGAGTATACTACATATATATTTATGAGGAGGTACTAGCTCCAACTCGGTTTTATAGTGAAAACAGCAAGAACATCATACTGACACTAGCAAACACACTGTGAAATCAGATTGTTTCTTGTGCTAACCATTCCCAATATGCTAGAGGAACGAACGCATATCCACGTGCTCAATTCTGAGACTTGAATGTGTTGAAAGCAGTCCAACACTTAGCTTGTGGGGAACACAGAGTTTCTTTGAGTAGGGAACTATGCTACATATATATCTGTGAGTAGGTAGTAGCTCCAACTCGGTTTTACAGTGAAAACTGAATGAACTTCAAACCAGCACTAGGAAACACTCTTAGAAATCAGAGTACATGTTTCTAATATTACCCATTCCATTTATGCTATATGAAAGAATGCCTCTTCACATGCTCAGTACCAAGAGTATAATTTGTTTGAAAGGCGTCCATGAGCTATCTTGGTGGGAAAATACATTTTCCATAAGTAGGGAACTATGGTACATAGATATGCATGACTTGGCACTAGCTCCAAATCGGTTTTACTCAGAAAACAGCATGAACTAAAACCTGGCACTAGGAATCATACAGAGAAATCAGAGTAATTATTTCTAGTGTTTCCCGTTCCCTTCATGCTTGATGAACAAACACCTCTCCACATGCTCAATTCTGAGGGTAGATGTGTGCAAAAGCCTCCTATATCCAATCTTCTTGGGAACAAAGAATTTCTTTCAGCAGGGATCTATGCTACATTCGTATCTATGGGCTGGTACTAGCTCAAAGTCATTTTACTGTGAAAAAACCATGAACTTCAAACCAGCTACAGGAAACATACTGTGAAATCCAAGTAAGTGTTTCTAGTGCTAACCATTCCCAGGTTCTACACAAACAAATGCCTCTCCACATGCATAATTCTGAGAGTTGAATTTGTGCGGAAGCTGTCCATGTCCTAGCTTGCTGGGAAAAAAGAATTATCTTCAGTGGGAACTATGCTACTTAGATATGTATGGGGAATCACTAGCTTCAAATCAGATTTAGAGTGAAAACAGCAAAAATTCCAAAATCGGGACTAGGAAACATAATGAGAAATCAGAGTAAGTTTATTGGTACCCATTCCATTTATGTTGGATGAATGAATGCCTCTCCACATGATCAGTTCTGAGAGTTGAATGTGTTTTAAAGCAACCAATCACCTATCTTGTTGGGGACACACAGATTTTTGAGTGGGGAACGACACTACATGCATATATATGGTGAGGTACAAGCTCCAATTCGGGCTTACAGTGAAATCTGCATGAACATCAAACGAGCACTAGGAAACGTACTGAGATATCAGAGTAAGAGTTTCTGCTGCTCTTCATTCCCTTTATGCTAGATGAACGATCACCTCTCCATGTGCTCAATTCTGAGAGTTGACTGTGTGTGAAAGCCATTAGTCACTTAGCCTTTTGGGAAAACTTAATTTATTTTCAGTGGGGAAATAAAATACATGCATATATATGGGAAAGTACTAGTTCTAACTCGGTTTTACAGTGAAAACGGCATGAACTTCAAACCAGCTCTAGAAAAGATACTGAGAAATCAGAGTAAATATTTTTATTGCTGCCTATTTCCATTATGTTAGATGAATGAATGCCTCACCAAATGCTGAGATCTGTGATTTGAATATATGAAGCTGACAATCACCTAGCTTGTTGGGTACACACATTTTCTTTGAGTGGGGAACTTCACATCATTCATATTTATTGGAAGGTATTAGGAATAAATTTGTTTTACAGTGAAAACTGCATGAACATTAAACCAGCATTAGAAAACATAGTGAGCAATCAGAGAAAATTTTTTCTAGTGATAGCTATCCACTTTATGGCAGATGAATTAACGCCTCTTCACATGCTCAAATCTGAGATTAGAATGTGTGTGAAAGCCATTATTCACTTTCCTTTTTGGGAACAAGAGTTTGTTTGAGTTGGGATCTACGCTACTTACACATCTGTTTTGTAGGTATTAGCTCCAACTTGGATTTAGATTGAAAAAAGTACAAACTGTAATATCAGCACTAGGAATTTCACTGAGAAATCAGAGTAATTGTTTCTACTGCTACCCAATCTCTTTATGCTAGATGAATAAACGTCTTTCCACATGCTTAATTCTGAGAGTTGAATTTGTGTGAAAGCCTTAAATCACTAAGCTTGTTGTGAACACAGAGTTTTTTGAGTGGGGTATTACGCGTCATCCGTATCTATGGGGTGGTAATATCTCTAACCCAGTTTTACAGTGAAATCAGCAAGAAATAAAAACCGACACTAGGAAACATACTGAGAATTCCGAGTGTTTCTTTTGTTAACGAATCCGTTTATGGTAGATGAACTAATGCCTCTCCACATGCTGAAATCAGAGAGGTCGTTTTTTGCAAAAGTCGTACATCTCCTAATTTGTTGGGAACACAGAATTTCTTTGAGTGGGGAAATATACTACATACATATCTATAGGGAGGTACTAGCTCCAAGTCCATTTTACACTGAAAACAGTGCGCAATGGAACCCGAAACTGTCACACATGCTGAGAAAACACAGTAAGTGTTTCTACTGCTACCCATTCCCTTTATGCTAGATGAATGAACGTCTCTGCAAGGGCTCAATTCTGAAATTTGAATGTGTGTTAAAGCCGTCCATTTCCTTGCCTGTTGGGAGCACAAGCTGTCTTTGAATGAGGCCCTATACAACATACATATCTATGGGGAGGTGTTAGCTCCAAGTTGGTTTTAAAGTGAAAACATCATGAACTTCAAACCGGCACTAGGAAATATACTGAGTAATGAGAGTAAGTGTTTCTAGTGCTACTGATACAATCTATGCCACATGGACGAACACCTCTCCATGTGCTCATTTCTGAGGGTTGTATGTGTGTGTTTAAGCCATCCATCCCTTAGCTTGTTGGGAACACAGAGATTTTTGCGTGGTTGTGTATACTACATAAATATTTATGAGGAGGTACAAGTTCCAACACGGTTTTATAGTGAAAACAGCAAGATCATCATACTGACACAAGGAAACACACTGAGAAATCAGATTGTTTCTTGTGCTAACCATTCCCTAAATTCTAGATGAACGAACGCATATCCACGTGCTCAATTCTGAGAGTTCAATGTGTAGAAAGCAGTCCAACACTTAGCTTGTGAGGAACACAGAGTTTTTTTGAGTAGGGAACAATGCTATATATATATATCTGAGAGTAGGTAGAAGCTCCAAGTCGATTTTACTGTGAAAACTGCATGCACTTTAAACCAGCACTAGGAAACACACTCAGAAATCAGACTAAAATTTTTTAATTCTACCCATTATCTTTATACTACATGAAAGAATGCCTCTTCACATGGTCAGTACCAAAAGTAGAATTTGTTTGAAATGCATCCAACATCTATCTTGGTGGGAACATAGAGTTTCCGAAAGTAGGGAACTTTGGTACATAGATATGCATGACGTGGCACTAGCTCCAATTTGGTTTAACTCTGAAATGGGCATGAACAAAAACTACACCTTGGAATCATACAGAGAAATCAGAGTAATTATTTCTAGTGTTTCCGGTTCCCTTTATGCTAGATGAACAAACACCTGTCCACATGCTCAATTCTGAGAGTAGATATGTGCAAAATCATTCTATATCCAATCTTGTTGGGAATACAGATTTCTTTCAGTGGGGATCTATGCTACATACTTATCTATGGTAAAGTACTAGCTCCAAGTCATTTTACTGTGAAAACACCATGAATTTCAAACCAGCTACAGAAAACATACTAAGAAATTCTGAGAGTTGAATGTGTGTGAATCCATCAGTCACATAGCCTGTTGGGAAATCTCAATTTATTTTGAGTGGGGAAATACAATACATACATATATATGGGGAGGTAATAGCTTGATCTCTGTTTTACTGTGAAAAATGCATGAACATCTAACCAGCACTAGGAAACATACTGAGAAATCAGAGTAAGTGTTTCTACTGCTCCTCATTCCCTTTATGCTTGATGAAAGAACGCCTCTCCATCTGCTCAATTCTGAGAGTTGAATGTGTTTGAAAGCCATTAGTCACTTAGCCTGTTGTGAAAACTCAATTTATTTTGAGTGCGGAACTACAATACATAAATATATATGGGGAGGTACTAGCTCTAACTCAGTTTTAAAGTGATAACTGCATGAACTTCAAACCAGCAGTAGAAAACATACTGAGAAAACAGATTGTTTCTTGTGCTGCCCATTCCCTATATGCTAGATGAACGAAAGCCTCACCACATGCTGAATTCTGTGATTTGAATGTATGAAGCCGTCAAACACATAGATTGTTGGGAACACACATTTTCTTTTGAGTGGGTAACAACACTTCATTCATATATATGGGAAGGTATTAGCAATAAATTTGTTTTGCAGTGAAAATTGCATGAACATCAAACCATGAACAGAAAACGTAGTGGGAAATCAGAGTAATTTTTTTCTAGTGCTACCTATCCCCTTTATGGCAGATGAATTAACGCCTCTTCTCATGCTCAATTCTGAGAGTAGAATGTGTGTGAAAGCAATTAATCACTTATCTTTTTGGGAACAAGAGTTTGTTTGAGTTGGGATCTACACTACTTACATGTCTATTTTGTAGTTATTAGCTCCAACATTGTTTTACAGTGAAAACAGAACAAACTGTAAAATCGGCACTAGGAATTATAGTGAGAAATCAGAGTAATTGTTTCTACTGCTACCCAACCCCTTTATGGTACATGAACAAACGCCTTTCCACATGCTTAATTCTGAGAGTTGAATGTGTGTGAAAGCCGTCAATCACTTAGCTTGTTGTGAACACAGGGTTTGTTTGAGTGGGGAGCTACGTGTCATACGTATCTATGCAGTGGTACTATCTCTAAGCCAGTTTTTCACTGAAATCAGCATGAAATAATAACCAACTCTAGGAAACATAATGAGAATTCCAAGTGTTTCTATTGCTAATGAATCCCTTTATGGTAGATGAACGAACTCCTCTCCACATGCTGAAATCTGAGAGTTGGTTGTGTGCAAAAGCCGTACATCTCCTAACTTTTTGGGAACACACAATTTCTTTCAGTAGGGAAATATATTACATGCGTATCTATAGGAAGGTACTAGCTCCAATTCCATTTTACACTGAAAACGGTGCACAATGGAACACGGAACTGTCACACAAGCTGATAAAACAGAGTAAAAGTTTCTACTGCTACCCATTCCCTTACTGCTAGATGAATGAAAGTCTCTGCAAGTGCTCAATTCTGAAATTTGAATGTGTGTTAAAGCCGTCCATCTCATTGCTTGTTGGGAACACAAGTTTTATTTGAGTGGGACCCTATACTACATACATATCTATGGGGAGGTGTTAGCTCTTAGTCGGGTTTACCGTGAAAAGAGCATGAACTTCAAACCAGCAATAGAAAATTTAGTGAGAAATCAGAGTAAGTGTTTCTAGTGCTACTGATACAATCTATGCTAGATGAACAAAAGCCTCTCCACGTGCTCATTTTTGAGGGTTGTATGTATGTGTTTAAGCCATCCATCCCCTAGCTTGCTCGGAACAATGAGATTTTTGAGTGGTTGAGGATACTACATACATATTTATGAGGAGGTACTAGCTCCAACGCTGTTTTATACTGAAAACAGCAAGAACATCATACTGACACTAGGAAACATCTTGAGAATTCAGACTGTTTATTTGCTACCAATGCCCTATATTCTAGATGAACGAACCCATATCCACGTGCTCAATTCTGAGTGTTGAATGTGTTGAAAGCAGTCCAACACTTAGCCTGTGGGGAACACAGATTTTCTTCGAGTAGAGAACTATCCTAAATATATATCTGTGAGTAGGTTTGCTCCAAATCTGTTGTACAGTGAAAACTGCATGAAATTCAAACCAGCACTAGGAAACACACTCAGAAATAGAGTTCATGTATCTCATGCTACCCATTCTTTTATGCTACATGAAAGAATGCCACTTCACATGTTCAGTACCGAGAGTAGAATTTGTTTGAAAGGCACCCACCAGGTATTTTGGTGGTAAAATAGACTTTCCATAAGCAGGGAACTATGGTACATAGATATGCATGATGTGGCATTAGCTGCAAGTCGGCTTTACTCTGAAAAGAGCATGAACTAAAAACTGGCATTAGGGATCATACAGAGACATCAGAGTAATTATTTCAAGTGTGTCCCATTCCCTTTATCCTAGATGAACAAACACGTCTCCACATGTTCAATTCTGAGAGTAGATGTGCATAAAAGCCTTCTATATCCAATCTTCTTGGGAACACAGAATTTCTTTCAGTGGGGATCTATGATAGAAACGTATTTATAGGGAGGTACTAGCTCCAAGTCATTATACTGTGAAAACTCCATGAACTTCAACCAGCTACAGGAATCATACAGTGAAATCAAAGTAAGTGTTTTTAGTGCTACCCATTTCCAGATTCTTGATGAAAAAATATCTCTCCACATGCTTAATTCTGAGAGTTGAATTTGTGTGGAAGCAGTCCATCAAATAGCTTGCAGGAAATAATATTTTTCTTCAGTGGGAACTATGCTACATAGAAACTTATGGGGAGTCACTAGCTTCAACTCAGTTTTAGAGTGAAAATGGCAAAATTGCAACAGCAGAACTAGGAAACATAATGAGAAATCAGAGTAAGTGTTTCTATTGGAACCCATTCCATTTAAGTTGGATGAATGAATGCCTCTCCACATGCTCAGTTCTGAGAGATGAATGTTTGTGACAGAGATCAGTCACATATTTGTTGGGGACACACAGATTTTTTAGTGGGGAAAGACACTGCATACATATATATGGGGAGGTAAAACTCCAAATCGGTTTTACAGTGAAAACTGCATGAACATCAAACCAGCACTTGGAAACATACTGAGAAATCAGAGTAAGTGTTTCTGCTGCTCCTCATTCCCTTTATGCTAGATGAAAGAACGCCTCTCAACATGCTAAATTCTGAGAGTTGACTGTGTGTGAAAGCCATTAATCACCTATAATTTTGGGAACAAGAGTTTGTTTGAGATGGAAGCTACACTACCTACATGTTTATTTTGTAGGTATTAGCTCCAAATTTCTTTTACAAATAAAACAGAACAAACTGTAAAATCGACACTCGGAATTATAGTGAGAAATCAGACTAACTATTTCCAGTGCTAACCATTCCCTTTATGCTAGATGAACAAACGCCTTTCCACATGATGAATTCTGAGAGTTGAATGTGTGTGAAAGCAGTCAATCATTTAGCTTGTTGTGAACACAGAGTTTCTTTGAGTGGAGAATTATGAATCATAAGTATCTAAGTAGAAGTCGAATCTCTAAGACACTTTTACACTGAAATCAAAGTGAAATAAAAACTGACACTACGAAACATACTGAGAATTCAGAGTGTTTCTATTGCTAACGATTCCCTTTATGGTAGATGAATGAACGCCTCTCCACATGCTGAAATCTGAAATTTGTTTGTGTCCAAATGACATACAACACCTAACTTGTTGGGAACACACAATTTCTTGAGTGGGAAAATATACTACATACGTATCTATAGGGAGGTACTAGCTCCAAGTCCGTTTACACTGAAAAAAGTGCACACTGGAACACGGAACTGTCACACATGCTGAGAAAACACAGTAAGTGTTTCTACTGCTAACCATTCCCTTTATGCTAGAAGAATGAACGTCTCTGCAAGTACTCAATTCTGAAATTTGAATGTGTGTTAAAGCCGTCCATCTCCTTGCTTGTTGGGAACACAAGATATCTTTGAGTGAGGCCCTATACTACATACATTTCTAAGGGGAGGTGTTAGCTCCAAGTCGGTTTTAGAGTGAAAACAGCATGAACATCAAACCGGCACTAGGAAATATACAGAGAAATCAGAGTAAGTGTTTATACTGCTACTGACACAATCTATGCTATATGAATGAACGTCTCATCACATGCGCACTTCAGAGGGTTGTATGTGTGTGTTTAAACAATCCATTCCCTAGCTTGTTGGGAACACAGAGATTTTGGTGTGGATTAGCATTCTTCATAGATATTTATGAGGAGGTATTAGCTCCAACTCAGTTTTGTAGTGAATACAGCGACATTATCCTACTGACACTAGGTGAAATACTGAGAAATCAGATTGTTTCTTGTGCTACCCATTCCCTATATGCTAGATGAATGAACACATATCCACGTACTCAATTCTGAGAGTTGAATGTGTTGAAAGCAGTCCAAAACTTAGCTTGTTGGGAACACAGAGTTTCGTAGAGTAGGGATCTATGCTTAATATATATGTGTGAGTAGGTTAGCTCCAACAAGTTTATACAGTGAAAACTGCATGAAGTTCATACCAGCACAAGGAAAGAAACTCAGAAATCAGAGTTCATGTTTATAATGCTACCCATTCACTTTATGCTATATGAAAGAATGCCTCTTCACTTGCACAGTACTGAGAGTAGAATTAGATTGAAAGGCGTCCATCAGCTATCTTGGTGAGAAAATTGATTTTCCATAAATAGGGGATGATGGTACATACATAAGCATGACATGGCACTAGCTCCAAGTCGGATTTACTCTGAAAAAAGCATGAACTAGAAACTGGCACTAGGAATCATACAGAGAAATCACAGTAATTATTTATAGTGTTTCCCGTTCCCTTTATGCTAGATAAGAAACACCTCTCCACATGTTGAATTCTGTGAGTAGATGTGCACAAAAGCCTTCTATATCCAATCTTGTTGGGAACACAGAATATGTTTCAGTGGGGATCTATGCTACATACTTATCTATGGGGAGGTATTATCTCCAAATCATCTTACTGTGAAAACTCCATGAACTTCAAACCAGCTACAGGAAACATACTGTGAAATCAAAGTAAGTGTTTTTAGTGCTACATATTCCCAGATTCTAGATGAACAAATGCCTCTCCACATGCTTAATTCTGGGAGTTGAATTTGTGTGGAAGCCGTCCACCACCTAGTTTGCTGGGAAAAAAGAATTTTCTTCAGAGGGAACTATGCTACATAGAAACGTAAGGGGAGTCACTAGCTTCAACTCAGTTTTAGAGTGAAAACGGCAAAAATTCCAAAAGCGGAACTAGGAAACATAATGAGAAATCAGAGTGTGTGTTTCTATTGGTACCCATTCCATTTATGCTGGATGAATGAATACATCTCCGCCTGCTCAGATCTGAGAGTTGAATGTGTGTGAAAGAAATCAGTCACCAATGATGTTGGGGACACACTGTTTTTTTCAGTGGGGAATGACACTACATGCATATATATGGGGAGGTACAAGCTCCAATTCGGGCTTACAGTGAAATCTGCATGAACATCAAACCAGCACTAGGAAACATACTGAGAAATCAGAGAAAGTGTTCTACTGATCCTCAATCCCTTTATGGTAGATGAAAGAACACGTCTTCAGGTGCTCAATTCTGAGAGTTGAATGCGTGTGAAAGCCATTAGTCACTTAACCTGCTGGGAAAACTGAATTTATTTAGAGTTGGGAGCTACAAAACATACATATATATGGGGAGGTAAGAGCTCTAAATCGTTTTTACAATGAAAACTGCATGAACTTCAAACCAGCACTAGAAAACATACTGAGGAATCAGAGTAAGTATTTTCATTGCTGCCTATTACCATTACACTAACTGAATGAACGCCTCACCACATGCTGAATTCTGAGATATGAATGTGTGAATCCGTCAGTCAACTATTTTGTTGGGAACACACATTTTCCTTTGAGTGAGGAACTACACTTCATTCATATATATGGGAATGTATTAGCAATAAATTTGATTTACAGTGAAAACTGCATGAACAACAAACCAGCAATAGAAAACACAGTGAGAAATCAGTGTAAATTTTTTCTAGTTCTACCTATCCCCTTTATGGCAGATGAAATAACGCCTCTTCACATGCTCAATTCTGAGAGTAGAATGTGTGTGAAAGCCATTAATCACTTATCATTTTAGGAACAAGAGCTTGTTTGAGTTGGGATCTACACTACTTTCATGTGTATTTTGTAGGTATTAGCTCCAACTTGGTTTTAGAGTGAAAAAATATCAAACTGTAAAATCTACACTCGGAATTATAGTGAGAAATCAGACTATTTCCAGGGTTACCCATTCCCTTTATGCTATAAGAACAAACGCCTTTCCACATGCTTAATTCTGAGTGTAGAATGAGTGTGAAAGCCGTCAATAACTTAGCTTGTTGTGAACACAGAGTTTTTTGTGTGGGGAAATACGCATCATATGTATCTAAGGGGTGGTAGTATCCCTAAGTCAGTTTTACAGTGAAATGAGCATGAAATAAAAACTGACACTAGGAAACATACTGAGAATTAAGAGTGTTTCTATTGTGAAGGATTCCCTTTATGGTAGATGAACGAACCCCTCTCCACATGATGAAATCTGAGAGTTAGTTGTGTGCAAAAGCCATACATTTCCTAACTTGTGGGGAAAACAGAATTTCTTTGATGGGGAAACTTACTAAAAAATATCTATTGGGAGGTACTAGCTCGAAGTCTGTTTTACACTGAAAAAATTGCGCATTGGAACCCAAAACTATCACACATGCTGAGAAAACACAGTAAGTGTTTCTACTGCTACCCATTCCCTTTATGCTAGATGAATGAATGTCTCTGCAAGGGCTCAATTCTGAAATTTGAATGTGTGTTAAAGCCATCCATCTCCTTGCTTGCTGGGAACACAAGCTTTCTTTGACTGGAGCCCTATACAACATACATATCTATGTGGAGGTTTTAGCTCCAAGTCGGTTTTACAGTGAAAACAGCATGAACATCAAACTGGCACTTGGAAATATATTGAGAAAACAAAGTAAGTGTTTTTAGTGCTGCCCATTCCCAGATTATAGATGAACAAATACCTCTCCAAATGCTTATTTCTGGGAGTTGAATAAGTGTGGAAGCCATCCATCACCTAACTTGTAAGGAAGAAGGAATTTTCTTCACTGGGAAGTATGTTACAAAGATATGTATGGGGAGTCACTAGCTTCAAGTCAGTTTAAGAGTGAAAACACCAAAAATTCCAAAGAGGAACTAGGAAACATAATGAGAAATCAGACTATTTTTTTCTATTGGTACCCATTCCATTTATGCTGGATGAATGAATGCCCCTCCGCATGCTCAGTTCTGAGAGTTGAATGTGTGGGAAAGCAATCAGTCACCTATGTTGTTGGGTAAACACCGTTTTTTGAGTGGGGAACGGCACTACATATATATGTATTTGGAAAGAACAAGCTCCAAATCGGTATTACAGTGAAAATTGCATGAACATCAAACCAGCACTAGGAATCATACTGAGAACTCAGAGTAAGTGTTTCCACTGTTCCTAATTCCATGTATGCTATATGAATGAACGCCTCACCACGTGCTCAATTCTAAGAGATGAATGTGTGTGAAAGCCATTAGTCACTTACCCTGCTGGGAAAAGTCAATTTATTTAGAGTGGGGAGCTACAAAACATACATATATATGGTGAGGTACGAGCTCTAAATTGGTTTTAAGTGAAAACTGCATGAATATAAATCCAGCACTAGAAAACATACTGAGAAATCAGAGTAAATATTTTCATTGCTGCCTATTCCCATAATGCTAGATGAACGAATGCCTCCCCACATGATGAATTCTGAGATTTGAATGTGAGAAGTCATCAATCACCTAGCTTCTTGGGAACACACAAATTCTTTTGAGTGAGGAAATACACTTCATTCATATATATGGGAATGTATTAGCAATAAATTTGATTTAAAGTGAAAATTGCATGAATAACAAACCAGCAATAGAAAACATAGTTAGAAATCAGGGTAAATTTTTTCTAATGCTACCTATCCCCTTTATTGCAGATGAATTAACGACTCTTCACATGCTCAATTCTGAGAGTAGAATGTGTGTGAAAGCCATTAATCACTTATCCTTTTGGGAACAAGAGCTAGTTTAACTTGGGATCTACACTACTTACATGTGTATATTGTAGGTATTAGCTAAAAATTTGTTTTACAGTGAAAACAGAACAAACTGTAAAATTGGCACTAGGAAATATACTGAGGAATCAGAGTAATTGTTTCCAGTGCTACCCATTCCCTTTATGCTAGATGAAGAAACGCCATTCCACATGCTTAATTCTGAGAGTAGAATGTGTGTGAAAGCCGTCAATCAATTTACTTGTTGTGAACACAGAGTTTCTTTGATTGGGCTACTACGCGTCTTAAGTATCTATGGGGAGGTACTATCTCTAAGCTAGTTTTACAGTGAATACAGCAGGAAATTAAAACCGACACTAGGAAACATACTGAGAACTCCTAGGGTTTCTATTGCTAACGATTCCCTTTAAGGTAGATGAACAAACGCCTTTCAACATGCTTAATTCTAAGAGCTGAATGTGTGTGAAAGCCATCAATCATTTAGCTTGTTTTGAACACTGAGTTTCTTTCAGTGGGGAATTATGCATCATATGTATATAAGGGGAGGTATTACCTCTAGGTCAGTTTTAACCTGAAATGAGCACGAAAAAAACCCGACACTAGGAAACATACTGAGAACTCCTAGTGTTTCTATTGCTAATGATTAACTTTAAGGTAGATGAACGAATGCCTTTCCACATGCTGAATTCTGAGAGTTGGTTGTGTGCAAAAGCTGTACATCTCCTAACTTGTTGGGAACACACAATTTATTTCAGTGGGGAAATATACTACATACGTATCTATAGGGAGGTACTAGCTCCAAGTCCGTTTACACGGAAAACAGTGCACACTGGAACACGGAACTGTCACACATGCTGAGAAAACACAGTAAGGGTTTCTACTGCTAATCATTCCCTTTATGCTAGATAAATGAACGTCTCTGCAAGGGCTCAATTCTGAAATTTGAATGTGTGTTAAAGCCATCCATCTCCTTGCTTGTTGGGAACACAAGCTTTCTTTGAGTGAGGCCCAATACTACATATATATCTATGGGCAGGTATTAGCTCCAAGTCGGTTTTACAGTGAAAACAGCATGAAGATCAAACCAGCACTAGGAAATATACTGAGAAATCAGTGTAAGTGTTCCTAGAGCTACTGATACAATCTATGCTAGATGAACAAACGCCTCACCACGTGCTCATTTCTGAGGGTTCTATGTGTGTGTTAAAGCAATCCATCCCCTAGATTGTTGAGAACACAGAGATATTTGTGTGGTTTAGTATTCTTCATACACATTTATGAGGAGGTATGAGATCCAACTCTGTTTTATAGTGAATACAGCAACAATATTTTACTGACACTAGGAAAAATACTGAGAAATCAGATTGTTTCTTGTGCTACCCATACCCTATATGCTACATGAACCAACACATATCCACGTCCTCAATTCTGAGAGTTGAATGTGCTGAAAGCAGTCCAAAATTTAGCTTGTTGGGAACACAGAGTTTCTTTGTGTAGGGAAATATGCTACATATATACCTGTGAGTAGGTTAGATCCAACTCTGTTTTACAGTGAAAACTGCATGAATTTCATACCAGCACTAGGAAACAAAGACAGAAATCAGAGTTCATGTTTCTAATACTACCCATTCCATTTATGCTACATGAAAGAATGCCTCTTCACTTGCTCATTACTGAGAGTAGAATTAGTTTGAAAGGCGTCCGTCAGCTATCTTGGTGGGAACATTTATTTTTCCATAAATGGGAGTCGATGGTACATACATATGCATGACATGGCACTAGCTCCATTTCGGTTTAATCTGAAAAAAGCATGAACTAGAAACTGGCACTAAGAATCATACAGAGAATCAGAGAAGTTATTTCTAGTGTTTCCATTTCCCTTTATGCTAGATGAACAAACACCTCTCCACATGTTCAATTCTGAGAGTAGATGTGCACAAAATCCTTCCATATCCAAACTTGTTGGGAACACAGAATTTGTATCAGTGGGGATCTATTCTACGTACGTATCTATGGAGAGGTTCTATCTCCAAGTCAATTTACCGTGAAAACTCCATGAACTTCAAACCAGCTACAGGAAACATACTGTGAAATCAAAAAAGTGTTTTTAGTGCTACACATTCCCAGATTCTAGATGAAAAAATGCCTCTCCACATGCTTAATTCTGGGAGTTGAATTTCTGTGGAAGCCGTAAATCACCTAGTATGCTGGGAAAAAACAATTTTTTTCAGTGGGAACTATGCTACATAGAAATGTAAGGGGAGTCACTAGCTTCAACTCAGTTTTAGAGTGAAAATGGCAAAAATTCCAAAAGCAGAACTAGGAAACATAATGAGAAATCAGAGTAAGTGTTTCCATTGGTACCCATTCCATTTATGCTGGATGAATGAATGCCTATCTGCATGCTCATTTCTGAGAGATGAATGTGTGTTAAAGCAATCAGTCACCTATCTTGTTGGGGACACACAGTTTTTTTGTTGGGGAATGACACTACATGCATATATATGGGGAGGTACAAGCTCCAATTCTGGTTTACATTGAAATCAGCATGAACATCAGACCAGCACTAGGAAACATACTGAGAAATCAGAGAAACAGTTTCTACTGATCCTCAATCCCTTTATGCTAGATGAAAGAACGCCTATTCACGTGCTCAATTCTGAGAGTTGAATGTGTGTGAAAGCCATTAGTCACTTAGCCTGCAGGGAAAACTCAATATATTTAGAGTGGGGAGCTAAAAAACATACATATATATGGGGAGGTACGAGCTCTAAATTGGTTTTACAGAGAAAACTGCATGAACTTCAAACCAGCACTAGAAAACTTACTGAGAAATCAGAGTAAATATTTTCATTGCTGCCTATTCCCATTATGCTAGATGAACGAACGCCTCACCACATGCTCAATTCTGAGATTTGAATGTGTGAAGCCGTCAATCACATAGCTTGTTGGGAACTCACATTTACTTTTGAGTGGGGAACTACACTTCATTCATATATATGGGTATGTATTAGCAATAAATTTGATTTACAGTGAAAACTGCATGAACAACAAACCAGCAATAGAAAACATAGTAAGAAATCAGGGTAATTTTTTTTCAAATGCTACCTATCCCATTTATGGCTGATCAATTAACGCCTCTTCACATGCTCAATTCTGAGAGTAGAATGTGTGTGAAAGCCATTAATCACTTATCATTTTGGGAATAAGTGCTTGTTTGTGTTGGGATCTACACTACTTACATGTGTGTTTTGTAGGTATTAACTCCAACTTGGTTTACAGTAAAAACAGAACAAACTGTAAAATCGATACTCGGAATTATAGTGAGAAATCAGACTAACTATTTCCTGTGCTACCCATTCCCTTTATGCTAGACGTCAAACGCATCGTCACATGCTTAATTCTGGGAGTTGAATGTGTGTGAATGCCGTCAATCATTTAGCTTGTATTGAACACTGAGTTTCTTTGAGTGGGGAATTATGCATCATATGAATATAAGGGGAGGTATTACCTCTAGGTCAGTTTTACACTGAAATGAGCATGAAAAAAAACTGACACTAGGAAACATACTGAGAATACCGAGTGTTTCTATTGCTAACAATTCCCTTTATGGTAGATTAATGAACGCCTCTCCACATGCTGAAATCTGAGAGTTGGTTGTGTGCAAAAGCCGTACATCTCCTAACTTGTTGGGAACACACAATTTCTTTCAGTGGGGAAATATAAAACATACGTATCTATAGGGAGGTACTAGCTCCAAGTCCGTTTACACTGCAAAAAGTGCACACTGGAACACGGAACTGTCACACATGCTGAGAAAACACAATAAGTGTTTCTACTGCTAACCATTCCCTTTATGATAGATGAAAGAACGTCTCTGCAATGGCTCAATTCTAAAATTTGAATGTGTATTAAAGCCGTCCATCTCCTTGTTTGTTGGGAACACAAGCTTTCTTTGAGTGAGGCCCAATACTAAATACATATCTATGGGGAGGTTTCAGCTCCAAGTCGGTTTTACAGTGAATACAGCATGAACATCAAACCGGCACTAGGAAATATACTGAGTAATCAGAGTAACAGATTCTAGTGCTACTGATACAATCTATGCTAGATGAATGAACCCCTCACCACGTGCTCATTTCAGAGGATTGTATGTGTGTGTTAAAGCAATCCATCCCCTAGCTCTTTGGGAAAACAGAGATTTTTTGTGGTTCAGTATTCTTCATACATATATATGAAGAAGTATTACCTCCAAATCAGTTTTATAGTGAATACAGCGAAAATATCGGTCTGACACTAGGTAAAATACTGAGAAATCAGATTGTTTCTTGTGCTACCCATTTCCTATATGCTAAACGAACAAACACATATCTACGTCCTCAATTCTGAGAGTTGAATGTGTTGAAAGCATTCCAACACTTAGCTTGTTGGGAACACAGAGTTTCTTTCTGTAGGGAACTATGCTACATATATATCTGCGAGTACATTAGCTCCAACAAGGTTTTACACTGAAAACTGCATGAACTTCATACCAGCACTAAGAAACAAACTCATAAATCAGACTTCATGACTTTAATGCTACCCATTCCCTTAATGCTACATGAAAGTATGCCTCTTCACTTTCTCAGTACTGAGAGTAGAAATAGTTTGAAAGGAGTCTGTCAGCTATCGTTGTGGGAACAGGGATTATACTAAATAAGGGATGATGGTACATAGATATGCATGAAATGGCACTAGCTCCAAGTAGGTTTTACTCTGAAAAAAGCATGAACAAAAACTGGCACTAGGAATCATACAGAGAAATCAGAGTAATTATTTATAGTATTTCCCGTTCCCTTTATGCTAGATGAAAACACACCTCTACACATAATCAATTCTGAGAGCAGATGTGTACAAAAGCCTTCTATTTCAAATCTTTTTGGAAACACAAACTTTGTTTCAGTGGGGATCTATTCTACATATGTGTCTATGGGGAGGTACTATCTCCAAGTCATTTTACTGTGAAAAATCCATGAACTTCAAAACAGCTACAGGAAAAATACTGTGAAAACAAAGTAAGTATTTATAGTGCTACACATTCCCGGATTCTAGATGAACAAATGCCTCTTCACATGCTTAATTCTGGGAGTTGAAATTGTGTGGAAGTCGTCCATCACATAGTTTGCTGGGAAAAAAGAATTTTCTTCAGTGGGAACTATGCTACATAGAAACGTAAGGGGAGTCACTAGCTTCAACTAAGTTTTAGAGTGAAAACGGCAAAAAATCCAAAAGCAGAACTAGGAAACATAATGAGAAATCAGAGTAAGTGTTTCTATTGGTACCCATTCCAGTTACGCTGGATGAATGAATGCCTCTCCGCTTGCTCAGATCTGTGAGTTGAATGTGCGTGAAAGCAATCAGTCACCTATTTGTTGGGGACACACAGTTTTTTTGAGTGGGGAATGACAATACATGCATATATATGGGGAGGTACAAGCTCCAATTCTGGCTTAAAGTGAAATCTGCATGAACATCAAACCAGCAATAGGAAACATAGTGAGGAATCAGTGTATGTGTTTCTACTGCTCCTCAATCCCTTTATGCTAGATGAATGAACGCCTCTTCACATGCTCAATTCTGAGACTTGAATGTGTGTGAAAGCCATTAGTCACTTAGCCTGCTGGGAAAACTGAATTTATTTAGATTGGGGAGCTACAAAACATATATATATATATATGGGGAGGTACGAGGTCTAAATCAGTTTTACAGTGAAAACTGCATGAACCTCAAACCAGCACTAGAAAACTTACTGAGAAATCAGAGTAAGTATTTTCATTGCTGCCTAATCCCATTATGCTAGATGAAAGAATGCATCACCACATGCTAAATTCTTATATTTGAATGTGTGAAGCCATCAATCACCTAGCTTTTTGGGAACTCACAATTTTTTTGAGTGGGGAACTACACTTCATTCATATATATGGGAATGTATTAGCAATAAATTTGATTTACAGTGAAAAATGCATGAACAACAAACCAGCAATAGAAAACATAGTAAGAAATCTCGGTAATTTTTTTCTAGTGCTACCTATCCCCTTTATGGCCGATGAATTAACGCCTCTACACATGCTCAATTTTGAGAGTAGAATATGTGTGAAAGCCATTAATCACTCATCATTTTGGGAACAAGAGTTTGTTTGAGATGGGATCTACACTACTTACATGTGTATTTTGTAGGTATTAGCTCCAACTTGGTTTCACAGTGAAAGCAGTAGAAACTGTAAAATCAGCACTCAGAATTATACTGAGAAATCAAACTAACTATTTCCAGTGCTACACATTCCCTTTATGCTAGATGAACAAACGCTTTTCCACATGCTTAATTCTGAGAGTTGAATGTGTGTTAAAGCCATTAGTCACTTAGCCTGCTAGGAAAACTCAATGTATTTAGAGAGGGGAGCTACAAAACATACATATATATGGGGAGGTATGAGCTCTAAATCGGTTTTACAGTGAAAACTGCATGAACCTCAAACCAGCACTAGAAAACATACTGAGAAATCAGAGTTCGTATTTTCATTGCTGCTATTCCCATTATTCTAGATGAACGAACGCCTCACCACATGCTGAACTCTGAGATTTGAATGTGTGAAGCCGTCAATCACCTAGATTGTAGGGAACTCACATTTTCTTTTGAGTGGGGAACTACACTTCATTCATATATATGGGAATGTATTAGCAATAAATTTGATTTACAGTGAAAACTGCATGAACCACAAACCAGCAAAAGAAAACATACTAAGAAATCAAGGTAATTTTTTTTCGAGTGCAACCTATCCCCTTTATGGCTGATGAATTAACGCCTCTTCACATGCTCAATTCTGAGAGTAGAATGTGTGTGAAAGCCATTAATCACTTATCATTTTGGGAACAAGAGCTTGTTTGAGTTGGGATCTACACTACTTACATGTGTATTTTGCAGGTATTAGCTCCAACTTGGTTTTACAGTGAAAACAAAACAACCTGTAAAATCGGCACTCGGAATTATACGGAGAAATCAGACTAACTATTTCCAGTGCTACCCATTCCGTTTATGCTAGATGAACAAACGCCTTTCTATATGCTTGATTCTGAGAGTTGAATGTGAGTGAAAGCCGTCAATCATTTAGCTTGTTTTGAACACTAAGTTTCTGGGAGTGGGGAATTATGCATCATATTTATATAAAGGGAGGTATTACCTCTAGGTCAGTTTTAAACTGAAATGAGCATGAAAAATACCAACACTAGGAAACATACTGAGAATTCAGAGTGTTTCTATTGCTAACGATTCCCTTTATGGTAGATGAATGAACGCCTCTCCACATGCTGAAATCTGAAATTTGTTTGTGTGCAAAAGCAGTACATCTCCTAAATTGTTGGGAACACACAATTTTTTTTGTGGAGAAATATACTACATACGTATCTAAAGGGAGGTACTAGCTCCAAGTCCGTTTACACAGAAAAAAGTGCACACTGGAACACGGAACTGTCACACATGCTGAGAAAACACAGTAAGGGTTTCTACTGCTAAACATTCCCTTTATGCTAGATGAAAGAACGTTTCTGCAAGGGCTTAATTCTGAAATTTGAATGTGTGTTAAAGCCGTCCATCTACTTTCCTGTTGATAACACATGCTTTCTTTGAGTGAGGCCCTATACTACATACATATCTATGGGGATGTGTTAGCTCCAAATCGGTTTTATAGTGAAAGCAGCATGAACATCAAACCGGCACTAGGAAATATACTGAGTAATCAGAGTAACGGTTACTAGCGCTACTGATACAATCTATGCTAGATGAACGAACGCCTCACCATGTGCTCATTTCTGCGGGTTGTATGTGTGTGTTAAAGCAATCCATCCCCTAGCTTTTTGGGAACACAGAAATTTTTGGGTGGTTTAGTATTCTTCATACATATTTATGAGGAGGTATTAGCTCCAACTCAGTTTTGTAGTGAATACAGCGACATTATCCTACTGACACTAGGTGAAATACTGAGAAATCAGATTGTTTCTTGTGCTACCCATTCCCTATATGCTAGATGAATGAACACATATCCACGTACTCAATTCTGAGAGTTGAATGTGTTGAAAGCAGTCCAAAACTTAGCTTGTTGGGAACACAGAGTTTCGTAGAGTAGGGATCTATGCTTAATATATATGTGTGAGTAGGTTAGCTCCAACAAGTTTATACAGTGAAAACTGCATGAAGTTCATACCAGCACAAGGAAAGAAACTCAGAAATCAGAGTTCATGTTTATAATGCTACCCATTCACTTTATGCTATATGAAAGAATGCCTCTTCACTTGCACAGTACTGAGAGTAGAATTAGATTGAAAGGCGTCCATCAGCTATCTTGGTGAGAAAATTGATTTTCCATAAATAGGGGATGATGGTACATACATAAGCATGACATGGCACTAGCTCCAAGTCGGATTTACTCTGAAAAAAGCATGAACTAGAAACTGGCACTAGGAATCATACAGAGAAATCACAGTAATTATTTATAGTGTTTCCCGTTCCCTTTATGCTAGATAAGAAACACCTCTCCACATGTTGAATTCTGTGAGTAGATGTGCACAAAAGCCTTCTATATCCAATCTTGTTGGGAACACAGAATATGTTTCAGTGGGGATCTATGCTACATACTTATCTATGGGGAGGTATTATCTCCAAATCATCTTACTGTGAAAACTCCATGAACTTCAAACCAGCTACAGGAAACATACTGTGAAATCAAAGTAAGTGTTTTTAGTGCTACATATTCCCAGATTCTAGATGAACAAATGCCTCTCCACATGCTTAATTCTGGGAGTTGAATTTGTGTGGAAGCCGTCCACCACCTAGTTTGCTGGGAAAAAAGAATTTTCTTCAGAGGGAACTATGCTACATAGAAACGTAAGGGGAGTCACTAGCTTCAACTCAGTTTTAGAGTGAAAACGGCAAAAATTCCAAAAGCGGAACTAGGAAACATAATGAGAAATCAGAGTGTGTGTTTCTATTGGTACCCATTCCATTTATGCTGGATGAATGAATACATCTCCGCCTGCTCAGATCTGAGAGTTGAATGTGTGTGAAAGAAATCAGTCACCAATGATGTTGGGGACACACTGTTTTTTTCAGTGGGGAATGACACTACATGCATATATATGGGGAGGTACAAGCTCCAATTCGGGCTTACAGTGAAATCTGCATGAACATCAAACCAGCACTAGGAAACATACTGAGAAATCAGAGAAAGTGTTCTACTGATCCTCAATCCCTTTATGGTAGATGAAAGAACACGTCTTCAGGTGCTCAATTCTGAGAGTTGAATGCGTGTGAAAGCCATTAGTCACTTAACCTGCTGGGAAAACTGAATTTATTTAGAGTTGGGAGCTACAAAACATACATATATATGGGGAGGTAAGAGCTCTAAATCGTTTTTACAATGAAAACTGCATGAACTTCAAACCAGCACTAGAAAACATACTGAGGAATCAGAGTAAGTATTTTCATTGCTGCCTATTACCATTACACTAACTGAATGAACGCCTCACCACATGCTGAATTCTGAGATATGAATGTGTGAATCCGTCAGTCAACTATTTTGTTGGGAACACACATTTTCCTTTGAGTGAGGAACTACACTTCATTCATATATATGGGAATGTATTAGCAATAAATTTGATTTACAGTGAAAACTGCATGAACAACAAACCAGCAATAGAAAACACAGTGAGAAATCAGTGTAAATTTTTTCTAGTTCTACCTATCCCCTTTATGGCAGATGAAATAACGCCTCTTCACATGCTCAATTCTGAGAGTAGAATGTGTGTGAAAGCCATTAATCACTTATCATTTTAGGAACAAGAGCTTGTTTGAGTTGGGATCTACACTACTTTCATGTGTATTTTGTAGGTATTAGCTCCAACTTGGTTTTAGAGTGAAAAAATATCAAACTGTAAAATCTACACTCGGAATTATAGTGAGAAATCAGACTATTTCCAGGGTTACCCATTCCCTTTATGCTATAAGAACAAACGCCTTTCCACATGCTTAATTCTGAGTGTAGAATGAGTGTGAAAGCCGTCAATAACTTAGCTTGTTGTGAACACAGAGTTTTTTGTGTGGGGAAATACGCATCATATGTATCTAAGGGGTGGTAGTATCCCTAAGTCAGTTTTACAGTGAAATGAGCATGAAATAAAAACTGACACTAGGAAACATACTGAGAATTAAGAGTGTTTCTATTGTGAAGGATTCCCTTTATGGTAGATGAACGAACCCCTCTCCACATGATGAAATCTGAGAGTTAGTTGTGTGCAAAAGCCATACATTTCCTAACTTGTGGGGAAAACAGAATTTCTTTGATGGGGAAACTTACTAAAAAATATCTATTGGGAGGTACTAGCTCGAAGTCTGTTTTACACTGAAAAAATTGCGCATTGGAACCCAAAACTATCACACATGCTGAGAAAACACAGTAAGTGTTTCTACTGCTACCCATTCCCTTTATGCTAGATGAATGAATGTCTCTGCAAGGGCTCAATTCTGAAATTTGAATGTGTGTTAAAGCCATCCATCTCCTTGCTTGCTGGGAACACAAGCTTTCTTTGACTGGAGCCCTATACAACATACATATCTATGTGGAGGTTTTAGCTCCAAGTCGGTTTTACAGTGAAAACAGCATGAACATCAAACTGGCACTTGGAAATATATTGAGAAAACAAAGTAAGTGTTTTTAGTGCTGCCCATTCCCAGATTATAGATGAACAAATACCTCTCCAAATGCTTATTTCTGGGAGTTGAATAAGTGTGGAAGCCATCCATCACCTAACTTGTAAGGAAGAAGGAATTTTCTTCACTGGGAAGTATGTTACAAAGATATGTATGGGGAGTCACTAGCTTCAAGTCAGTTTAAGAGTGAAAACACCAAAAATTCCAAAGAGGAACTAGGAAACATAATGAGAAATCAGACTATTTTTTTCTATTGGTACCCATTCCATTTATGCTGGATGAATGAATGCCCCTCCGCATGCTCAGTTCTGAGAGTTGAATGTGTGGGAAAGCAATCAGTCACCTATGTTGTTGGGTAAACACCGTTTTTTGAGTGGGGAACGGCACTACATATATATGTATTTGGAAAGAACAAGCTCCAAATCGGTATTACAGTGAAAATTGCATGAACATCAAACCAGCACTAGGAATCATACTGAGAACTCAGAGTAAGTGTTTCCACTGTTCCTAATTCCATGTATGCTATATGAATGAACGCCTCACCACGTGCTCAATTCTAAGAGATGAATGTGTGTGAAAGCCATTAGTCACTTACCCTGCTGGGAAAAGTCAATTTATTTAGAGTGGGGAGCTACAAAACATACATATATATGGTGAGGTACGAGCTCTAAATTGGTTTTAAGTGAAAACTGCATGAATATAAAACCAGCACTAGAAAACATACTGAGAAATCAGAGTAAATATTTTCATTGCTGCCTATTCCCATAATGCTAGATGAACGAACGCCTCCCCACATGATGAATTCTGAGATTTGAATGTGAGAAGTCATCAATCACCTAGCTTCTTGGGAACACACAAATTCTTTTGAGTGAGGAAATACACTTCATTCATATATATGGGAATGTATTAGCAATAAATTTGATTTAAAGTGAAAATTGCATGAATAACAAACCAGCAATAGAAAACATAGTTAGAAATCAGGGTAAATTTTTTCTAATGCTACCTATCCCCTTTATTGCAGATGAATTAACGACTCTTCACATGCTCAATTCTGAGAGTAGAATGTGTGTGAAAGCCATTAATCACTTATCCTTTTGGGAACAAGAGCTAGTTTAACTTGGGATCTACACTACTTACATGTGTATATTGTAGGTATTAGCTAAAAATTTGTTTTACAGTGAAAACAGAACAAACTGTAAAATTGGCACTAGGAAATATACTGAGGAATCAGAGTAATTGTTTCCAGTGCTACCCATTCCCTTTATGCTAGATGAAGAAACGCCATTCCACATGCTTAATTCTGAGAGTAGAATGTGTGTGAAAGCCGTCAATCAATTTACTTGTTGTGAACACAGAGTTTCTTTGATTGGGCTACTACGCGTCTTAAGTATCTATGGGGAGGTACTATCTCTAAGCTAGTTTTACAGTGAATACAGCAGGAAATTAAAACCGACACTAGGAAACATACTGAGAACTCCTAGGGTTTCTATTGCTAATGATTAACTTTAAGGTAGATGAACGAATGCCTTTCCACATGCTGAAATCTGAGAGTTGGTTGTGTGCAAAAGCTGTACATCTTCTAACTTGTTGGGAACACACAATTTATTTCAGTGGGGAAATATACTACATACGTATCTATAGGGAGGTACTAGCTCCAAGTCCGTTTACACGGAAAACAGTGCACACTGGAACACGGAACTGTCACACATGCTGAGAAAACACAGTAAGGGTTTCTACTGCTACTCATTCCCTTTATGCTAGATAAATGAACGTCTCTGCAAGGGCTCAATTCTGAAATTTGAATGTGTGTTAAAGCCATCCATCTCCTTGCTTGTTGGGAACACAAGCTTTCTTTGAGTGAGGCCCAATACTACATATATATCTATGGGCAGGTATTAGCTCCAAGTCGGTTTTACAGTGAAAACAGCATGAAGATCAAACCAGCACTAGGAAATATACTGAGAAATCAGTGTAAGTGTTCCTAGAGCTACTGATACAATCTATGCTAGATGAACAAACGCCTCACCACGTGCTCATTTCTGAGGGTTCTATGTGTGTGTTAAAGCAATCCATCCCCTAGATTGTTGAGAACACAGAGATATTTGTGTGGTTTAGTATTCTTCATACATATTTATGAGGAGGTATGAGATCCAACTCTGTTTTATAGTGAATACAGCAACAATATTTTACTGACACTAGGAAAAATACTGAGAAATCAGATTGTTTCTTGTGCTACCCATACCCTATATGCTACATGAACCAACACATATCCACGTCCTCAATTCTGAGAGTTGAATGTGCTGAAAGCAGTCCAAAATTTAGCTTGTTGGGAACACAGAGTTTCTTTGTGTAGGGAAATATGCTACATATATACCTGTGAGTAGGTTAGATCCAACTCTGTTTTACAGTGAAAACTGCATGAATTTCATACCAGCACTAGGAAACAAAGACAGAAATCAGAGTTCATGTTTCTAATACTACCCATTCCATTTATGCTACATGAAAGAATGCCTCTTCACTTGCTCATTACTGAGAGTAGAATTAGTTTGAAAGGCGTCCGTCAGCTATCTTGGTGGGAACATTTATTTTTCCATAAATGGGAGTCGATGGTACATACATATGCATGACATGGCACTAGCTCCATTTCGGTTTAATCTGAAAAAAGCATGAACTAGAAACTGGCACTAGGAAACATACAGAGAATCAGAGAAGTTATTTCTAGTGTTTCCATTTCCCTTTATGCTAGATGAACAAACACCTCTCCACATGTTCAATTCTGAGAGTAGATGTGCACAAAATCCTTCCATATCCAAACTTGTTGGGAACACAGAATTTGTATCAGTGGGGATCTATTCTACGTACGTATCTATGGAGAGGTTCTATCTCCAAGTCAATTTACTGTGAAAACTCCATGAACTTCAAACCAGCTACAGGAAACATACTGTGAAATCAAAAAAGTGTTTTTAGTGCTACACATTCCCAGATTCTAGATGAAAAAATGCCTCTCCACATGCTTAATTCTGGGAGTTGAATTTCTGTGGAAGCCGTAAATCACCTAGTATGCTGGGAAAAAACAATTTTTTTCAGTGGGAACTATGCTACATAGAAATGTAAGGGGAGTCACTAGCTTCAACTCAGTTTTAGAGTGAAAATGGCAAAAATTCCAAAAGCAGAACTAGGAAACATAATGAGAAATCAGAGTAAGTGTTTCCATTGGTACCCATTCCATTTATGCTGGATGAATGAATGCCTATCTGCATGCTCAGTTCTGAGAGATGAATGTGTGTTAAAGCAATCAGTCACCTATCTTGTTGGGGACACACAGTTTTTTTGTTGGGGAATGACACTACATGCATATATATGGGGAGGTACAAACTCCAATTCTGGCTTACATTGAAATCTGCATGAACATCAAACCAGCACTAGGAAACATACTGAGAAATCAGAGAAACAGTTTCTACTGATCCTCAATCCCTTTATGCTAGATGAAAGAACGCCTATTCACGTGCTTAGTTCTGAGAGATGAATGTGTGTGAAAGCCATTAGTCACTTAGTCTGGAGGGAAAACTCAATATATTTAGAGTGAGGAGCTAAAAAACATACATATATATGGGGAGGTACGAGCTCTAAATTGGTTTTACAGAGGAAACTGCATGAACTTCAAACCAGCACAAGAAAACATACTGAGAAATCAGAGTAAATATTTTCATTGCTGCCTATTCCCATTATGCTAGATGAACGAACGCCTCACCACATGCTCAATTCTGAGATTTGAATGTGTGAAGCCGTCAATCACATAGCTTGTTGGGAACTCACATTTACTTTTGAGTGGGGAACTACACTTCATTCATATATATGGATATGTATTAGCAATAAATTTGATTTACAGTGAAAACTGCATGAACAACAAACCAGCAATAGAAAACATAGTAAGAAATCAGGGTAATTTTTTTTCAAATGCTACCTATCCCTTTATGGCCGATCAATTAACGCCTCTTCACATGCTCAATTCTGAGAGTAGAATGTGTGTGTAAGCAATTAATCACTTATCATTTTGGGAATAAGTGCTTCTTTGTGTTGGGATCTACACTACTTACATGTGTGTTTTGTAGGTATTAACTCCAACTTGGTTTACAGTGAAAACAGAACAAACTGTAAAATCGATACTCGGAATTATAGTGAGAAATCAGACTAAGTATTTCCTGTGCAACCCATTCCCTTTATGCTAGATGTCAAAAGCATTGTCACATGCTTAATTCTGAGAGTTGAATGTGTGTGAATGCCGTCAATCATTTAGCTTGTATTGAAAACTGAGTTCCTTTGAGTGGGGAATTATGCATCATATGAATATAAGGGGAGGTATTACATCTAGGTCAGTTTTACACGGAAATGAGCATGAAAAATAACTGACACTAGGAAACATACTGAGAATAAAGAGTGTTTCTATTGCTAACAATTCCCTTTATGGTAGATTAATGAACGCGTCTCCACATGCTGAAATCTGAGGGTTGGCTGTGTGCAAAAGCCGTACATCTCCTAACTTGTTGGGAACACACAATTTCTTTCAGTGGGGATATATACTACATACGTATCTATAGGGAGGAACTAGCTCCAAGTCCGTTTACACGGAAAACAGTGCACTCTGGAATACGGAACTGTCACACATGCTGAGAAAACACATTAAGTGTTTCTACTGCTACCCATTCCCTGTATACTAGATGAATGAACGTCTCTGCAAGGGCTCAATTCTGAAATTTGAATGTGTGTTAAAGCCGTCCATCTACTTGCTTGTTGGGAACACAAGCTTTCCTTGAGTGAGGCCTTATACTACATACATATCTATGGGGAGGTTTCACCTCCAAGTCGGTTTTACAGTGAAAACAGCATGAACATCAAACCAGCACTAGGAAATATACTGAGTAATCAGAGTAACGGATTCTAGTGCTACTGATACAATCTAGGCTACATGAACGAACGCCTCACCATGTGCTCATTTCTGAGGGATGTATGTGTGTGTTAAATCAATCCATCCCATAGCTTGTTGGGAAAACAGAGATTTTTGTGTGGTTTAGTATTTTCATACATATTTATGAGGAGTTATTAGCTCCAACTCAGTTTTATAGTGAATAGAGCGACAATATCCTACTGACACTAGGTAAAATACTCAGAAATCCGATTCTTTCCTGTGCTACCCATTCCTTTTATGCTAGATGAACAAACACATATCCACGAACTCTATTCTGAGAGTTGAATGTGTTGAAAACTTTCCAACACGTAACTTGTTGGGAACACAGAGTTTCTTTGTGTAGGGAACTATGCTACAATTATACCTGTGCGTAGGTTAGCTCCAACTCTGTTTTACAGTGAAAACTACATGAACTTCATACCAGCACTAGGAAACAAACTCAGAAATCAGAGTTCATGATTCTAAAGCTTCCCATTCCATTTATGCCACATGAAAGAATGCCTCTTCCCTTGTTAAGTACTGAGAGTAAAATTAGATTGAAAGACGTACGTCAGCTATCTTGGTGGGAACATAAATTTTCAATAAAAAAGCGATGATGGTACATAGATATGCATGACATGGCACTAGCTCCAAGTAGGTTTTACTCTGAAAAAAGCATGAACTAGAAACTGGCACTAGGAATCATACAGAGAAATCAGAGTAATTATTTATAGTGTTTTCCATTCCCTTTATGCTGGATGAAAAAACACCTCTCCACATGATCAATTATTAGAGTAGATGTGCACAAATTCCTTCTATTTCCAATCTTTTTGGAAACACAGAATTTGTTTCAGTGGGTATCTATGCTACATACGTATCTATGGGGAGGTACTAGCTCCAAGTCATTTTACTGGGAAAAATCCATGAACTTCAAACCAGCTACAGGAAACATACTGTGAAATTAAAGTAAGTGTTTATAGTGCTACACATTCCCAGATTCTAGATGAACAAATGCCTCTCCACATGCTTAAATCTGGGAGTTGAATTTGTGTGGAAGCCTTCCATCATCTAGTGTGCTGGGAAAAAAGAATTTTCTTCAGTGGGATCTATGCTGCATAGACACGTAAGTGGAGTCACTAGCTTCAACTCAGTTTTACAGTGAAAACGGCAAAAATTCCAAAAGCGGAACTAGGAAACATAATGAGAAATCAGAGTAAGTGTTTCTATTGGTACCCATTCCATTTACGCTGGATGAATGAATGCCTCTCCGCATGCTCAGATATGTGAGTTGAATGTGTGTGAAAGCAATCAGTCACCTATCTTGTTGGGAACACACAGTTTTTTTGAGTGGGGAATGACACTTCATGCATATATATGGGGAGGTACAAGCTCCAATTCTGGCTTACAGTGATATCTGCATGAACATCAAACCAGCACTTGGAAACACACTGAGAAATTAATGAATGTGTTTCTACTGCTCCTCAATCCCTTTATGCTAGTTGAATAAACGCCTCTTCACGTGCTCAATTCTGAGAGTTGAATGTGTGTGAAAGCCATTAGTCTCTTAACCTGCTGGGAAAACTCAATTTACTTAGAGTGGGGAGCTACAAATCATACATATATATGGGGAGGTACGAGCTCTAAATCGGTTTTACAGTGAAAACTGCATGAACATCAAACCAGCACTAGAAAACATACTGAGAAATTGGAGTAAGTATTTTCATTGCTGCCTATTCCCATTATGCTAGATGAACGAACGCCTCACCACACGCTGAATTCTGAGATTCGAATGTGTGAAGACGTCAACCAACTAACTTGATGGGAAAACACATTTCTTTTGAGTGAAGAACTACACTTCATACATACATATAGGAATGTATTAGCAAAAAATTTGATTTACAGTGAAAAGTGCATGAACATCAAACCATCAATAGAAAAAAATATTGTGAAATCAGTGTAAATTTTTTCTAGTGCTACCTATCCCCTTAATGGCCGATGAATTAACGCCTCTTCATATGCTCAATTCTGAGAGTAGAATGTGTGTGAAATCCATTAATCACTTATCATTTTGGGAACAAGAGCTTGTTTGAGTTGGGATCTACACTAATTACATGTGTATTTTGTAGGTATTAGCTCCAACTTGGTTTTACAGTGAAAACAGAACAAACTGCAAAATCGACACTCGGAATTATAGTGAGAAATCAGACTAACTATTTCCAGTGCTAACCATTCCCTTTATGCTAGATGAACAAACGCCTTTCCACATGCTTAATTCTGAGAGTTGAATGTGTGTGAATGCCGTCAATCATTTACCTTGTTTTGAACACTGAGTTTCTTTGAGTGGGGAATTATGCATCATATGAATATAAGGGGAGGTATTACCTCTAGGTCAGTTTTACACTGAAATGAGCATGAAGTGAAAACCAACACCAGGAAACATACTGAGAAATCCGAGTGTTTCTATTGCTAACGATTCCCTTTATGGTAGATGAACAAACGCCTCTCCACATGCTGAAATCTGAGAATTGGTTGTGTGCAAAAGCCGTACATCTCCTAACTTGTTGGGAACACACAATTTCTTTCAGTGGGGAAATATACTACATACGTATCTATAGGGAAGAACTAGCTCCAAGTCTGTTTACACGGAAAACAGTGCACTCTGGAATATGGAACTGTCACACATGCTGAGAAAACACAGTAAGTGATTATACAGATAACCATTCCCTGTATACTAGATGAATGAACGTCTCTGCAAGGGCTCAATTCTGAAATTTGAATGTGTGTTAAAGCCGTCCATCTACTTGCTTGTTGGGAACACAAGCTTTCTTTGAGTGAGGCCCAATACTACATATATATCTATGGGCAGGTATTAGCTCCAAGTCGGTTTTACAGTGAAAACAGCATGAAGATCAAACCAGCACTAGGAAATATACTGAGAAATCAGTGTAAGTTTTCCTAGAGCTACTGATACAATCTATGCTAGATGAACAAACGCCTCACCACGTGCTCATTTCTGAGGGTTCTATGTGTGTGTTAAAGCAATCCATCCCCTAGATTGTTGAGAACACAGAGATATTTGTGTGGTTTAGTATTCTTCATACACATTTATGAGGAGGTATGAGATCCAACTCTGTTTTATAGTGAATACAGCAACAATATTTTACTGACACTAGGAAAAATACTGAGAAATCAGATTGTTTCTTGTGCTACCCATACCCTATATGCTACATGAACCAACACATATCCACGTCCTCAATTCTGAGAGTTGAATGTGCTGAAAGCAGTCCAAAATTTAGCTTGTTGGGAACACAGAGTTTCTTTGTGTAGGGAAATATGCTACATATATACCTGTGAGTAGGTTAGATCCAACTCTGTTTTACAGTGAAAACTGCATGAATTTCATACCAGCACTAGGAAACAAAGACAGAAATCAGAGTTCATGTTTCTAATACTACCCATTCCATTTATGCTACATGAAAGAATGCCTCTTCACTTGCTCATTACTGAGAGTAGAATTAGTTTGAAAGGCGTCCGTCAGCTATCTTGGTGGGAACATTTATTTTTCCATAAATGGGAGTCGATGGTACATACATATGCATGACATGGCACTAGCTCCATTTCGGTTTAATCTGAAAAAAGCATGAACTAGAAACTGGCACTAGGAAACATACAGAGAATCAGAGAAGTTATTTCTAGTGTTTCCATTTCCCTTTATGCTAGATGAACAAACACCTCTCCACATGTTCAATTCTGAGAGTAGATGTGCACAAAATCCTTCCATATCCAAACTTGTTGGGAACACAGAATTTGTATCAGTGGGGATCTATTCTACGTACGTATCTATGGAGAGGTTCTATATCCAAGTCAATTTGCTGTGAAAACTCCATGAACTTCAAACCAGCTACAGGAAACATACTGTGAAATCAAAAAAGTGTTTTTAGTGCTACACATTCCCAGATTCTAGATGAAAAAATGCCTCTCCACATGCTTAATTCTGGGAGTTGAATTTCTGTGGAAGCCGTAAATCACCTAGTATGCTGGGAAAAAACAATTTTTTTCAGTGGGAACTATGCTACATAGAAATGTAAGGGGAGTCACTAGCTTCAACTCAGTTTTAGAGTGAAAATGGCAAAAATTCCAAAAGCAGAACTAGGAAACATAATGAGAAATCAGAGTAAGTGTTTCCATTGGTACCCATTCCATTTATGCTGGATGAATGAATGCCTATCTGCATGCTCAGTTCTGAGAGATGAATGTGTGTTAAAGCAATCAGTCACCTATCTTGTTGGGGACACACAGTTTTTTTGTTGGGGAATGACACTACATGCATATATATGGGGAGGTACAAACTCCAATTCTGGCTTACATTGAAATCTGCATGAACATCAAACCAGCACTAGGAAACATACTGAGAAATCAGAGAAACAGTTTCTACTGATCCTCAATCCCTTTATGCTAGATGAAAGAACGCCTATTCACGTGCTTAGTTCTGAGAGATGAATGTGCGTGAAAGCCATTAGTCACTTAGTCTGGAGGGAAAACTCAATATATTTAGAGTGGGGAGCTAAAAAACATACATATATATGGGGAGGTACGAGCTCTAAATTGGTTTTACAGAGGAAACTGCATGAACTTCAAACCAGCACAAGAAAACATACTGAGAAATCAGAGTAAATATTTTCATTGCTGCCTATTCCCATTATGCTAGATGAACGAACGCCTCACCACATGCTCAATTCTGAGATTTGAATGTGTGAAGCCGTCAATCACATAGCTTGTTGGGAACTCACATTTACTTTTGAGTGGGGAACTACACTTCATTCATATATATGGATATGTATTAGCAATAAATTTGATTTACAGTGAAAACTGCATGAACAACAAACCAGCAATAGAAAACATAGTAAGAAATCAGGGTAATTTTTTTTCAAATGCTACCTATCCCTTTATGGCCGATCAATTAACGCCTCTTCACATGCTCAATTCTGAGAGTAGAATGTGTGTGTAAGCCATTAATCACTTATCATTTTGGGAATAAGTGCTTGTTTGTGTTGGGATCTACACTACTTACATGTGTGTTTTGTAGGTATTAACTCCAACTTGGTTTACAGTGAAAACAGAACAAACTGTAAAATCGATACTCGGAATTATAGTGAGAAATCAGACTAAGTATTTCCTGTGCAACCCATTCCCTTTATGCTAGATGTCAAAAGCATTGTCACATGCTTAATTCTGAGAGTTGAATGTGTGTGAATGCCGTCAATCATTTAGCTTGTATTGAAAACTGAGTTCCTTTGAGTGGGGAATTATGCATCATATGAATATAAGGGGAGGTATTACATCTAGGTCAGTTTTACACGGAAATGAGCATGAAAAATAACTGACACTAGGAAACATACTGAGAATAAAGAGTGTTTCTATTGCTAACAATTCCCTTTATGGTAGATTAATGAACGCGTCTCCACATGCTGAAATCTGAGAGTTGGCTGTGTGCAAAAGCCGTACATCTCCTAACTTGTTGGGAACACACAATTTCTTTCAGTGGGGATATATACAACATACGTATCTATAGGGAGGAACTAGCTCCAAGTCCGTTTACACGGAAAACAGTGCACTCTGGAATACGGAACTGTCACACATGCTGAGAAAACACATTAAGTGTTTCTACTGCTACCCATTCCCTGTATACTAGATGAATGAACGTCTCTGCAAGGGCTCAATTCTGAAATTTGAATGTGTGTTAAAGCCGTCCATCTACTTGCTTGTTGGGAACACAAGCTTTCCTTGAGTGAGGCCTTATACTACATACATATCTATGGGGAGGTTTCACCTCCAAGTCGGTTTTACAGTGAAAACAGCATGAACATCAAACCAGCACTAGGAAATATACTGAGTAATCAGAGTAACGGATTCTAGTGCTACTGATACAATCTAGGCTACATGAACGAACGCCTCACCACGTGCTCATTTCTGAGGGATGTATGTGTGTGTTAAATCAATCCATCCCATAGCTTGTTGGGAAAACAGAGTTTTTTGTGTGGTTTAGTATCCTTCATACATATTTATGAGGAGGTATTTGCTCCAACTCAGTTTTATAGTGAATACAGCGACAATATCCTACTGACACTAGGTAAAATACTCAGAAATCCGATTCTATCCTGTGCTACCCATTCCCTATATGCTAGATGAAAAATCACATATCCACGTCCTCTATTCTGAGAGTTGAATGTGTTGAAAACATTCCAACACGTAACTTGTTGGGAACACAGAGTTTCTTTGTGTAGGGAACTATGCTACAAATATACCTGTGCATAGGTTAGCTCCAACTCTGTTTTACAGTGAAAACTACATGAACTTCATACCAGCACTAGGAAACAAACTCAGAAATCAGAGTTCATGATTCTAAAGCTTCCCGTTCCCTTTATGCCACATGAAAGAATGCCTCTTCCCTTGCTATGTACCGAGAGTAAAAGTAGTTTGAAAGGCGTCCGTCAGCTATCTTGGTGGGAACATAAATTTTCAATAAAAAAGCGATGATGGTACATAGATATGCATGACATGGCACTAGCTCCAAGTAGGTTTTACTCTGAAAAAAGCATGAACTAGAAACTGGCACTAGGAATCATACAGAGAAATCAGAGTAATTATTTATAGTGTTTTCCGTTCCCTTTATGCTAGATGAAAAAACACCTCTCCACATGATCAATTATTAGAGTAGATGTGCACAAATTCCTTCTATTTCCAATCTTTTTGGAAACACAGAATTTGTTTCAGTGGGTATCTATGCTACATACGTATCTATGGGGAGGTACTAGCTCCAAGTCATTTTACTGGGAAAAATCCATGAACTTCAAACCAGCTACAGGAAACATACTGTGAAATTAAAGTAAGTGTTTTTAGTGCTACACATTCCCAGATTCTAGATGAACAAATGCCTCTCCACATGCTTAAATCTGGGAGTTGAATTTGTGTGGAAGCCTTCCATCCTCTAGGGTGCTGGGAAAAAAGAAATTTCTTCAGTGGGATCTATGCTGCATAGACACGTAAGTGGAGTCACTAGCTTCAAATCAGTTTTAGAGTGAAAACGGCAAAATTTCCAAAAGCGGAACTAGGAAACATAATGAGAAATCAGAGTAAGTGTTTCAATTGGTACCCATCCCATTTACGCTGGATGAATGAATGCCTCTCCTCATGCTCAGATCTGTGAGTTGAATGTGTTTGAAAGCAGTCACCTATCTTGTTGGGGACACACAGTTTATTTGAGTGGGGAATGACACTACATGCATATATATGGAGAGGTACAAGCTCCAATTCTGGCTTACAGTGAAATCTGCATGAATATCAAACCAGCAATAGGAAACATACTGAGAAATCAGAGAAAGTGTTTCTACTGCTCCTCAAACCCTTTATGCTAGATGAAAGAACGCCTCTTCACGTGCTCAATTCTGAGAGTTGAATGTGTGTGAAAGCCATTAGTCACTTAGCCTGCTGGGAAAACTCAATTTACTTAGATTGGGGAGCTACAAATCATACATATATATGGGGAGGTACGAGCTCTAAATCGGTTTTACAGTGAAAACTGCATGAACATCAAACCAGCACTAGAAAACATAATGAGAAATCGGAGTAAGTATTTTCATTGCTGCCTATTCCCATTATGCTAGATGAACGAACGCCTCACCACACGCTGAATTCTGAGATACGAATGTGTGAAGACGTCAACCAACTAACTTGATGGGAAAACACATTTCTTTTGAGTGAAGAACTACACTTCATACATACATATAGGAATGTATTAGCAAAAAATTTGATTTACAGTGAAAAGTGCATGAACATCACACCATCAATAGAAAACATTATTGTGAAATCAGTGTAATTTTTTTCTAGTGCTACCTATCCCCTTAATTGCCGATGAATTAACGCCTCTTCATATGCTCAATTCTGAGAGTAGAATGTGTGTGAAATCCATTAATCACTTATCATTTTGGGAACAAGAGCTTTTTTGAGTTGGGATCTACACTAATTACATGTGTATTTTGTAGGTATTAGCTCCAACTTGGTTTTACAGTGAAAACAGAACAAACTGCAAAATCGACACTCGGAATTATAGTGAGAAATCAGACTAACTATTTCCAGTGCTACCCATTCCCTTTATGCTAGATGAACAAACGCCTTTCCACATGCTTAATTCTGAGAGTTGAATGTGTGTGAATGCCGTCAGTCATTTAGCTTGTTTTGAACACTGAGTTTCTTTGAGTGGGGAATTATGCATCATATGAATATAAGGGGAGGTATTACCTCTAGGTCAGTTTTACACTGAAATGAGCATGAAATGAAAACCAACACCAGGAAACATACTGAGAAATCCGAGTGTTTCTATTGCTAATGATTCCCTTTATGGTAGATGAACAAACGCCTCTCCACATGCTGAAATCTGAGAGTTGGTTGTGTGCAAAAGCCGTACATCTCCTAACTTGTTGGGAACACACAATTTCTTTCAGTGGGGAAATATACTACATACGTATCTATAGGGAGGAACTAGCTCCAAGTCCGTTTACACGGAAAACAGTGCACTCTGGAATACGGAACTGTAACACATGCTGAGAAAAAACAGTAAGTGTTTCTACTGATACCCATTCCCTGTATACTAGATGAATGAACGTCTCTGCAAGGGCTCAATTCTGAAATTTGAATGTGTGTTAAAGCCGTCCATCTACTTGCTTGTTGGGAACACAAGCTTTCCTTGAGTGAGGCCTTATACTACATACATATCTATGGGGAGGTTTCAGCTCCAAGTCGGTTTTACAGTGAAAACAGCATGAACATCAAACCAGCACTAGGAAATATACTGAGTAATCAGAGTAACGGATTCTAGTGCTACTGATACAATCTAGGCTACATGAACGAACGCCTCACCACGTGCTCATTTCTGAGGGATGTATGTGTGTGTTAAATCAATCCATCCCATAGCTTGTTGGGAAAACAGAGTTTTTTGTGTGGTTTAGTATTCTTCATACATATTTATGAGGAGGTATTTGCTCCAACTCAGTTTTATAGTGAATACAGCGACAATATCCTACTGACACTAGGTGAAATACTCAGAAATCCGATTCTTTCCTGTGCTACCCATTCCCTATATGCTAGATGAGAAAACACATATCCACGTCCTCTATTCTGAGAGTTGAATGTGTTGAAAACATTCCAACACGTAACTTGTTGGGAACACAGAGTTTCTTTGTGTAGGGAACTATGCTACAATATATACCTGTGCGTAGGTTAGCTCCAACTCTGTTTTACAGTGAAAACTACATGAACTTCATACCAGCACTAGGAAACAAACTCAGAAATCAGAGTTCATGATTCTAAAGCTTCCCGTTCCATTTATGCCACATGAAAGAATGCCTCTTCCCTTGCTATGTACCGAGAGTAAAATTAGTTTGAAAGGCGTCCGTCAGCCATCTTGGTGGGAACAAAAATTTTCAATAAAAAAGCGATGATGGTACATAGATATGCATGACATGGCACTAGCTCCAAGTAGGTTTTACTCTGAAAAAAGCATGAACTAGAAACTGGCACTAGGAATCATACAGAGAAATCAGAGTAATTATTTATAGTGTTTTCCGTTCCCTTTATGCTAGATGAAAAAACACCTCTCCACATGATCAATTATTAGAGTAGATGTGCACAAATTCCTTCTATTTCCAATCTTTTTGGAAACACAGAATTTGTTTCAGTGGGTATCTATGCTACATACGTATCTATGGGGAGGTACTAGCTCCAAGTCATTTTACTGGGAAAAATCCATGAACTTCAAACCAGCTACAGGAAACATACTGTGAAATTAAAGTAAGTGTTTTTAGTGCTAAACATTCCCAGATTCTAGATGAACAAATGCCTCTCCACATGCTTAAATCTGGGAGTTGAATTTGTGTGGAAGCCTTCCATCCTCTAGGGTGCTGGGAAAAAAGAAATTTCTTCAGTGGGATCTATGCTGCATAGACACGTAAGTGGAGTCACTATCTTCACCTCAGTTTTAGGGTGAAAACGGCAAAAATTCCAAAAGCGGAACTAGGAAACATAATGAGAAATCAGAGTAAGTGTTTCAATTGGTACCCATCCCATTTACGCTGGATGAATGAATGCCTCTCCTCATGCTCAGATCTGTGAGTTGAATGTGTTTGAAAGCAGTCACTTATCTTGTTGGGGACACACAGTTTTTTTGAGTGGGGAATGACACTACATGCATATATATGGAGAGGTACAAGCTCCAATTCTGGCTTACAGTGAAATCTGCATGAACATCAAACCAGCAATAGGAAACATACTGAGAAATCAGAGTAAGTGTTTCTACTGCTCCTCAAAACCATTATGCTAGATGAAAGAACGCCTCTACAAGTGCTCAATTCTGAGAGTTGAATGTGTGTGAAAGCCATTAGTCACTTAGCCTGCTGGGAAAACTCAATTTACTTAGAGTGGGGAGCTACAAATCATACATATATATGGGGAGGTACGAGCTCTAAATCGGTTTTACAATGAAAACTGCATGAACATCAAACCAGCACTAGAAAACATACTGAGAAATCGGAGTAAGTATTTTCATTGCTGCCTATTCCCATTATGCTAGATGAACGAACGCCTCACCACACGCTGAATTCTGAGATTCCAATGTGTGAAGACGTCAACCATCTAACTTGATGTGAAAACACATTTCTTTTGAGTGAAGAACTACACTTCATACATACATATAGGAATGTATTAGCAAAAAATTTGATTTACAGTGAAAAGTGCATGAACATCAAACCATCAATAGAAAACATTATTGTGAAATCAGTGTAATTTTTTTCTAGTGCTACCTATCCCCTTAATGGCCGATGAATTAACGCCTCTTCATATGCTCAATTCTGAGAGTAGAATATGTGTGAAATCCATTAATCACTTATCATTTTGGGAACAAGAGCTTGTTTGAGTTGGGATCTACACTAATTACATGTGTATTTTGTAGGTATTAGCTCCAACTTGGTTTTACAGTGAAAACAGAACAAACTGCAAAATCGAAACTCGGAATTATAGTGAGAAATCAGACTAAATATTTCCAGTGCTACCCATTCCCTTTATGCTAGATGAACAAACGCCTTTCCACATGCTTAATTCTGAGAGTTGAATGTGTGTGAATGCCGTCAATCATTTAGCTTGTTTTGAACACTGAGTTTTTTGAGTGGGAAATTATGCATCATATGAATATAAGGGGAGGTATTACCTCTAGGTCAGTTTTACACTGAAATGAGCATGAAATGAAAACCAACACCAGGAAACATACTGAGAATTCCGGGTATTTCTATTGCTAACGATTCCCTTTCTGGTAGATGAACAAACGCCTCTCCACATGCTGAAATCTGAGAGTTGGTTGTGTGCAAAAGCCGTACATCTCCTAACTTGTTGGGAACACACAATTTCTTTCAGTGGGGAAATATACTACATACGTATCTATAGGGAGGAACTAGCTCCAAGTCCGTTTACACGGAAAACAGTGCACTCTGAAATACGGAACTGTCACACATGCTGAGAAAACACAGTAAGTGTTTCTACTGCTACCCATTCCCTGTATACTAGATGAATGAACGTCTCTGCAAGGGCTCAATTCTGAAATTTGAATGTGTGTTAAAGCCGTCCATCTACTTGCTTGTTGGGAACACAAGCCTTATACTACATGCATATCTATGGGGAGGTTTCAGCTCCAAGTCGGTTTTACAGTGAAAACAGCATGAACATCAAACCAGCACTAGGAAATATACTGAGTAATCAGAGTAACGGATTCTAGTGCTATTGATACAATCTAGGCTACATGAACGAACGCCTCACCACGTGCTCATTTCTGAGGGATGTATGTGTGTGTTAAATCAATCCATCCCACAGCTTGTTGGGAAAACAGAGATTTTTATGTGGTTTAGTATTCTTCATACATATTTATGAGGAGGTATTAGCTCCAACTCAGTTTTATAGTGAATACAGCGACAATATCCTACTGACACTAGGTAAAATACAGAGAAATCCGACTGTTTCCTGTGCTACCCATTCCCTATATGCTAGATGAACAAACACATATCCACGTCCTCAATTCTGAGAGTTGAATGTGTTGAAATCAGTCCAACACTTTGCTTGTTGGGTACAAAGACTTTCTTTTAGTAGGGAACTATGCTACATATATATCTGTGAGTAGGTTAGCTCCAACTCGGTTATACAGTGAAAACTGCATGAACTTCAAGCCAGCACTAGGAAACAAACGCAGAAATCAGAGTTCATGATTCTATTGCTACCCATTCCCTTTATGCAACATGAAAGAATTCCTCTTCACTTGCTCACTACCGAGAGTAGAATTAGTTTGAAAGGCGCCCATCAGCTCTCTTGGGGGGAACATAGATTTTCCATAAGTAAGGGATGATGGTACATAGATATGCATGACATGGCACTAGCTCCAAGTAGGTTTTACTCTGAAAACAGCATGAACTAGAAACTGGCACTAGGAATCATGCAGAGAAATCAGAGTAATTATTTATAGTGTTTCCCGTTCCCTTTTTGCTGGATGAAAAAACACATCTCCACATGTTCAATTCTGAGAGTAGATTTGCGCAAAAGCCTTCTATATCCAATCTTTTTGGAAAAACAGAATTTGTTTCAGTGGGGATCTATACTACATACGTTTCTATGGGGAGGTAATAGCTCCAAGTAATTTTACTGTGAAAAATCCATGAACTTCAAACCAGCTACAGGAAACATACTGTGAAATCAAAGTAAGTGTTTTTAGTGCTACACATTCCCAGATTCTAGATGAACAAATGCCTCTCCACATGCTTATTTATGAGTTTTGAATTTGTGTGGAAGCCGTCCATCACCTAGCTTGCTGGGAAAAAAGAATTTTCTTCAGTGGGAACTATGCTACATAGAAACGTAAGGGGAGTCACTAGCTTCAACTCAGTTTTAGAGTGAAAACGGCAAAAATTCCAAAAGCGGAACTAGGAAACATAATGGGAAATCAGAGTGTGTGTTTCTATTGATACCCATTCCATTTACGCTGGATGAATGAATGCCTCTCCGCATGCTCAGTTCTGAGAGTTGAATGTGTGTGAAGCAATTAATCACTTATCTTTTTGGGAACAAGAGTTTGTTTGAGTTGGGATCTATGCTACATACACGTCTATTTTGTAGGTAGTAGCTTCAACTTGGTTTTACAGTGAAAACAGTTCATACTGTAAAATCGGCACTAGGAAATATACTGAAAAATCACAGTAAGTGTTTCTACTGCTCCTCATTCCCTTTATTTAGATGAATGAATGTCTCTCCAAGGGCTCAATTCTGAAACTTGAATGTGTGTTAAGGCCGTCCATCTCCTTGCTTGTTGGGAACACAAGCTTTCTTTGAGTGAGGCCCTATACTACATACATATCTAGGGGAGTTGTTAGCTCCAAGTCGGTTTTACAGTGAAAACAGCATGAACTTCAAAGTGGCACTATGAAATATACTGAGAAATCAGAGTGTTTCTAGTGCTACTGATACAATCTAAGCTTGATGAACATACGCCTCTCCATGTGCTCATTCTGAGTGTTGTATGTGAGTGTTTAAGCCATCCATCACCTAGCTTGTTGGGAAAAGAGAGATTTTGAGTGGTTGAGTATTCTACATACATATTTGTGAGGAGTTATTAGCTCCAACTCAGTTTTATACTGAATACAGCGACAATATCCTACTGACACTAGGTAAAATACTCAGAAATCAGATTGTTTCTTGTGCTACCCATTCCCTGTATGCTAGATGAACAAACACATATCCACGACCTCTATTCAGAGAGTTGAATGTGTTGAAAGCATTCCAACACATAACTTGTTGGGAACACAGAGTTTCTTTGTGTAGGGAACTATGCTACATATGTATCTGTGAGTAGGTTAGCTCCAACTCTGTTTTACAGTGAAAACTACATGAACTTCATACCAGCAGTAGGAAACAAACTCAGAAATCAGAGTTCATGATTCTAATGCTACCCTTTCCCTTTATGCCACATGAAAGAATGCCTCTTCCCTAGCTCATTACCGAGAGTAAAATTAGTTTGAAAGGCGTCCGTCAGCTATATTCGTGGGAACATAGATTTTCCATAAATAAGCGATGATGGTACATAGATATGCATGACATGGCACTAGCTCCAAGTAGGTTTTACTCTGAAAAAACATGAATTAGAAACTGACACTAGGAATCATACAGAGAAATCAGAGTAATTATTTATAGTGTTTTCCGTTCCCTTTATGCTAGATGAAAAAACACCTCTCCACATGATCAATTATTAGAGTAGATGTGCACAAATTCCTTCTATTTCCAATCTTTTTGGAAACACAGAATTTGTTTCAGTGGGTATCTATGCTACATACTTATCTGTGGGGAGGTACAAGCTCCAAGTCATTTTACTGTGAAAAATCCATGAACTTCAAACCAGCTACAGGAAACATACTGTGAAATCAAAGTAAGTGTTTTTAGTGCTACACATTCCCAGATTCTAGATGAACAAATGCCTCTCCACATGCTTAAATCTGGGAGTTGAATTTGTGTGGAAGCCTTCCATCATCTAGTGTGCTGGGAAAAAAGAATTTTCTTCAGTGGGATCTATGCTGCATAGACACGTAAGAGGAGTCACTAGCTTCAACTCAGTTTTAGAGTGAAAACGGCAAAAATTCCAAAAGCGGAACTAGGAAACATAATGAGAAATCAGAGTAAGTGTTTCTATTGGTACCCATTCCATGTACGCTGGATGAATGAATGCCTCTCCGCATGCTCAGATATGTGAGTTGAATGTGTGTGAAAGCAATCAGTCACCTATCTTGTTGGGGACACACAGTTTTTTTGAGTGGGGAATGACACTTCATGCATATATATGGGGAGGTACAAGCTCCAATTCTGGCTTACAGTGAAATCTGCATGAACATCAAACCAGCACTAGGAAACACACTGAGAAATCAGAGAAAGTGTTTCTACTGCTCCTCAAAACCTTTATGCTAGATGAAAGAACGCCTCTTCACGTGCTCAATTCTGAGAGTTGAATGTGTGTGAAAGCCATTAGTCACTTAGCCTGCTGGGAAAACTCAATTTACTTAGAGTGGGGAGCTACAAATCATACATATATATGGGGAGGTACGAGCTCTAAATCGGTTTTACAGTGAAAACTGCATGAACATCAAACCAGCACTAGAAAACATACTGAGAAATCGGAGTAGGTATTTTCATTGCTCCCTATTCCCATTATGCTAGATGAACGAATGCCTCACCACATGCTGAATTCTGAGATTCGAATGTGTGAAGACGTCAACCAACTAACTTGATGGGAAAACACATTTCTTTTGAGTGAAGAACTACACTTCATACATACATATAGGAATGTATTAGCAAAAAATTTGATTTACAGTGAAAAGTGCATGAACATCAAACCATCAATAGAAAACATTATTGTGAAATCAGTGTAATTTTTTTCTAGTGCTACCTATCCCCTTAATGGCCGATGAATTAACGCCTCTTCATATGCTCAATTCTGAGAGTAGAATGTGTGTGAAATCCATTAATCACTTATCATTTTGGGAACAAGAGCTTGTTTGAGTTGGGATCTACACTAATTACATGTGTATTTTGTAGGTATTAGCTCCAACTTGGTTTTACAGTGAAAACAGAACAAACTGCAAAATCAACACTCGGAATTATAGTGAGAAATCAGACTAACTATTTCCAGTGCTACCCATTCCCTTTATGCTATAAGAACAAACGCCTTTCCACATGCTTAATTCTGAGAGTTGATTGTGTGTGAATGCCGTCAATCATTTAGCTTGTTTTGAACACTGAGTTTCTTTGAGTGGGGAATTATGCATCATATGAATATAAGGGGAGGTATTACCTCTAGGTCAGTTTTACACTGAAATGAGCATGAAATGAAAACCAACACCAGGAAACATACTGAGAATTCCGAGTGTTTCTATTGCTAATGATTCCCTTTATGGTAGATGAACAAACGCCTCTCCACATGCTGAAATCTGAGAGTTGGTTGTGTGCAAAAGCCGTACATCTCCTAACTTGTTGGGAACACACAATTTCTTTCAGTGGGGAAATATACTACATACGTATCTATAGGGAGGAACTAGCTCCAAGTCCGTTTACACGGAAAACAGTGCACTCTGGAATACGGAACTGTCACACATGCTGAGAAAACACAGTAAGTGTTTCTACTGCTACCCATTCCCTGTATACTAGATGAATGAACGTCTCTGCAAGGGCTCAATTCTGAAATTTGAATGTGTGTTAAAGCCGTCCATCTACTTGCTTGTTGGGAACACAAGATTTCCTTGAGTGAGGCCCTATACTACATACATATCTATGGGGAGGTTTCAGCTCCAAGTCGGTTTTACAGTGAAAACAGCATGAACATCAAACCAGCACTAGGAAATATACTGAGTAATCAGAGTAACGGATTCTAGTGCTACTGATACAATCTAGGCTACATGAACGAACGCCTCACCACGTGCTCATTTCTGAGGGATGTATGTGTGTGTTAAAGCAATCCATCCCCTAGCTTGTTGGGAAAACAGAGATTTTTGTGTGGTTTAGTATTCTTCATACATATTTATGAGGAGGTATTAGCTCCAACTCAGTTTTATAGTGAATACAGCGACAATATCCTACTGACACTAGGTAAAATACTGAGAAATCCGACTGTTTCCTCTGCTACCCATTCCCTATATGCTAGATGAACAAACACATATCCACGTCCTCAATTCTGAGAGTTGAATGTGTTGAAATCAGTCCAACACTTTGCTTGTTGGGTACAAAGACTTTCTTTTAGTAGGGAACTATGCTACATATATATCTGTGAGTAGGTTAGCTCCAACTCGGTTATACAGTGAAAACTGCATGAACTTCAAGCCAGCACTAGGAAACAAACGCAGAAATCAGAGTTCATGATTCTATTGCTACCCATTCCCTTTATGCAACATGAAAGAATGCCTCTTCACTTGCTCACTACCGAGAGTAGAATTAGTTTGAAAGGCGCCCATCAGCTCTCTTGGGGGGAACATAGATTTTCCATAAGTAAGGGATGATGGTACATAGATATGCATGACATGGCACTAGCTCCAAGTAGGTTTTACTCTGAAAACAGCATGAACTAGAAACTGGCACTAGGAATCATGCAGAGAAATCAGAGTAATTATTTATAGTGTTTCCCGTTCCCTTTTTGCTGGATGAAAAAACACATCTCCACATGTTCAATTCTGAGAGTAGATTTGTGCAAAAGCCTTCTATATCCAATCTTTTTGGAAAAACAGAATTTGTTTCAGTGGGGATCTATACTACATACGTTTCTATGGGGAGGTAATAGCTCCAAGTAATTTTACTGTGAAAAATCCATGAACTTCAAACCAGCTACAGGAAACATACTGTGAAATCAAAGTAAGTGTTTTTAGTGCTACACATTCCCAGATTCTAGATGAACAAATGCCTCTCCACATGCTTATTTATGAGTTTTGAATTTGTGTGGAAGCCGTCCATCACCTAGCTTGCTGGGAAAAAAGAATTTTCTTCAGTGGGAACTATGCTACATAGAAACGTAAGGGGAGTCACTAGCTTCAACTCAGTTTTAGAGTGAAAACGGCAAAAATTCCAAAAGCGGAACTAGGAAACATAATGGGAAATCAGAGTGTGTGTTTCTATTGATACCCATTCCATTTACGCTGGATGAATGAATGCCTCTCCGCAAGCTCAGTTCTGAGAGTTGAATGTGTGTGAAGCAATTAATCACTTATCTTTTTGGGAACAAGAGTTTGTTTGAGTTGGGATCTATGCTACATACACGTCTATTTTGTAGGTAGTAGCTTCAACTTGGTTTTACAGTGAAAACAGTTCATACTGTAAAATCGGCACTAGGAAATATACTGAAAAATCACAGTAAGTGTTTCTACTGCTCCTCATTCCCTTTATTTAGATGAATGAATGTCTCTCCAAGGGCTCAATTCTGAAACTTGAATGTGTGTTAAGGCCGTCCATCTCCTTGCTTGTTGGGAACACAAGCTTTCTTTGAGTGAGGCCCTATACTACATACATATCTAGGGGAGTTGTTAGCTCCAAGTCGGTTTTACAGTGAAAACAGCATGAACTTCAAAGTGGCACTATGAAATATACTGAGAAATCAGAGTGTTTCTAGTGCTACTGATACAATCTAAGCTTGATGAACATACGCCTCTCCATGTGCTCATTCTGAGTGTTGTATGTGAGTGTTTAAGCCATCCATCACCTAGCTTGTTGGGAAAAGAGAGATTTTGAGTGGTTGAGTATTCTACATACATATTTGTGAGGAGTTATTAGCTCCAACTCAGTTTTATACTGAATACAGCGACAATATCCTACTGACACTAGGTAAAATACTCAGAAATCAGATTGTTTCTTGTGCTACCCATTCCCTGTATGCTAGATGAACAAACACATATCCACGACCTCTATTCAGAGAGTTGAATGTGTTGAAAGCATTCCAACACATAACTTGTTGGGAACACAGAGTTTCTTTGTGTAGGGAACTATGCTAAATATGTATCTGTGAGTAGGTTAGCTCCAACTCTGTTTTACAGTGAAAACTACATGAACTTCATACCAGCAGTAGGAAACAAACTCAGAAATCAGAGTTCATGATTCTAATGCTACCCTTTCCCTTTATGCCACATGAAAGAATGCCTCTTCCCTAGCTCATTACCGAGAGTAAAATTAGTTTGAAAGGCGTCCGTCAGCTATATTCGTGGGAACATAGATTTTCCATAAATAAGCGATGATGGTACATAGATATGCATGACATGGCACTAGCTCCAAGTAGGTTTTACTCTGAAAAAACATGAATTAGAAACTGACACTAGGAATCATACAGAGAAATCAGAGTAATTATTTATAGTGTTTTCCGTTCCCTTTATGCTAGATGAAAAAACACCTCTCCACATGATCAATTATTAGAGTAGATGTGCACAAATTCCTTCTATTTCCAATCTTTTTGGAAACACAGAATTTGTTTCAGTGGGTATCTATGCTACATACTTATCTGTGGGGAGGTACAAGCTCCAAGTCATTTTACTGTGAAAAATCCATGAACTTCAAACCAGCTACAGGAAACGTACTGTGAAATCAAAGTAAGTGTTTTTAGTGCTACACATTCCCAGATTCTAGATGAACAAATGCCTCTCCACATGCTTAAATCTGGGAGTTGAATTTGTGTGGAAGCCTTCCATCATCTAGTGTGCTGGGAAAAAAGAATTTTCTTCAGTGGGATCTATGCTGCATAGACACGTAAGAGGAGTCACTAGCTTCAACTCAGTTTTAGAGTGAAAACGGCAAAAATTCCAAAAGCGGAACTAGGAAACATAATGAGAAATCAGAGTAAGTGTTTCTATTGGTACCCATTCCATGTACGCTGGATGAATGAATGCCTCTCCGCATGCTCAGATATGTGAGTTGAATGTGTGTGAAAGCAATCAGTCACCTATCTTGTTGGGGACACACAGTTTTTTTGAGTAGGGAATGACACTTCATGCATATATATGGGGAGGTACAAGCTCCAATTCTGGCTTACAGTGAAATCTGCATGAACATCAAACCAGCACTAGGAAACACACTGAGAAATCAGAGAAAGTGTTTCTACTGCTCCTCAAAACCTTTATGCTAGATGAAAGAACGCCTCTTCACGTGCTCAATTCTGAGAGTTGAATGTGTGTGAAAGCCATTAGTCACTTAGCCTGCTGGGAAAACTCAATTTACTTAGAGTGGGGAGCTACAAATCATACATATATATGGGGAGGTACGAGCTCTAAATCGGTTTTACAGTGAAAACTGCATGAACATCAAACCAGCACTAGAAAACATACTGAGAAATCGGAGTAGGTATTTTCATTGCTGCCTATTCCCATTATGCTAGATGAACGAACGCCTCACCGCATGCTGAATTCTGAGATTCGAATGTGTGAAGACGTCAACCAACTAACTTGATGGGAAAACACATTTCTTTTGAGTGAAGAACTACACTTCATACATACATATAGGAATGTATTAGCAAAAAATTTGATTTACAGTGAAAAGTGCATGAACATCAAACCATGAATAGAAAACATTATTGTGAAATCAGTGTAAATTTTTTCTAGTGCTACCTATCCCCTTAATGGCCGATGAATTAACGCCTCTTCATATGCTCAATTCTGAGAGTAGAATGTGTGTGAAATCCATTAATCACTTATCATTTTGGGAACAAGAGCTTGTTTGAGTTGGGATCTACACTAATTACATGTGTATTTTGTAGGTATTAGCTCCAACTTGGTTTTACAGTGAAAACAGAACAAACTGCAAAATCGACACTCGGAATTATAGTGAGAAATCAGACTAACTATTTCCAGTGCTACCCATTCCCTTTATGCTAGATGAACAAACGCCTTTCCACATGCTTAATTCTGAGAGTTGAATGTGTGTGAATGCCGTCAATCATTTAGCTTGTTTTGAACACTGAGTTTCTTTGAGTGGGGAATTATGCATCATATGAATATAAGGGGAGGTTTTACCTCTAGGTCAGTTTTACACTGAAATGAGCATGAAATGAAAACCAACACCAGGAAACATACTGAGAATTCCGAGTGTTTCTATTGCTAATGATTCCCTTTATGGTAGATGAACAAACGCCTCTCCACATGCTGAAATCTGAGAGTTGGTTGTGTGCAAAAGCCGTACATCTCCTAACTTGTTGGGAACACACAATTTCTTTCAGTGGGGAAATATACTACATACGTATCTATAGGGAGGAACTAGCTCCAAGTCCGTTTACACGGAAAACAGTGCACTCTGGAATACGGAACTGTCACACATGCTGAGAAAACACAGTAAGTGTTTCTACTGCTACCCATTCCCTGTATACTAGATGAATGAACGTCTCTGCAAGGGCTCAATTCTGAAATTTGAATGTGTGTTAAAGCCGTCCATCTACTTGCTTGTTGGGAACACAAGCTTTCCTTGAGTGAGGCCCTATACTACATACATATCTATGGGGAGGTTTCAGCTCCAAGTCGGTTTTACAGTGAAAACAGCATGAACATCAAACCAGCACTAGGAAATATACTGAGTAATCAGAGTAACGGATTCTAGTGCTACTGATACAATCTAGGCTACATGAACGAACGCCTCACCACGTGCTCATTTCTGAGGGATGTATGTGTGTGTTAAATCAATCCATCCCCTAGCTTGTTGGGAAAACAGAGATTTTTGTGTGGTTTAGTATTCTTCATACATATTTATGAGGAGGTATTAGCTCCAACTCAGTTTTATAGTGAATACAGCGACAATATCCTACTGACACTAGGTAAAATACTGAGAAATCCGACTGTTTCCTCTGCTACCCATTCCCTATATGCTAGATGAACAAACACATATCCACGTCCTCAATTCTGAGAGTTGAATGTGTTGAAATCAGTCCAACACTTTGCTTGTTGGGTACAAAGACTTTCTTTTAGTAGGGAACTATGCTACATATATATCTGTGAGTAGGTTAGCTCCAACTCGGTTATACAGTGAAAACTGCATGAACTTCAAGCCAGCACTAGGAAACAAACGCAGAAATCAGAGTTCATGATTCTATTGCTACCCATTCCCTTTATGCAACATGAAAGAATGCCTCTTCACTTGCTCACTACCGAGAGTAGAATTAGTTTGAAAGGCGCCCATCAGCTCTCTTGGGGGGAACATAGATTTTCCATAAGTAAGGGATGATGGTACATAGATATGCATGACATGGCACTAGCTCCAAGTAGGTTTTACTCTGAAAACAGCATGAACTAGAAACTGGCACTAGGAATCATGCAGAGAAATCAGAGTAATTATTTATAGTGTTTCCCGTTCCCTTTTTGCTGGATGAAAAAACACATCTCCACATGTTCAATTCTGAGAGTAGATTTGTGCAAAAGCCTTCTATATCCAATCTTTTTGGAAAAACAGAATTTGTTTCAGTGGGGATCTATACTACATACGTTTCTATGGGGAGGTAATAGCTCCAAGTAATTTTACTGTGAAAAATCCATGAACTTCAAACCAGCTACAGGAAACATACTGTGAAATCAAAGTAAGTGTTTTTAGTGCTACACATTCCCAGATTCTAGATGAACAAATGCCTCTCCACATGCTTATTTATGAGTTTTGAATTTGTGTGGAAGCCGTCCATCACCTAGCTTGCTGGGAAAAAAGAATTTTCTTCAGTGGGAACTATGCTACATAGAAACGTAAGGGGAGTCACTAGCTTCAACTCAGTTTTAGAGTGAAAACGGCAAAAATTCCAAAAGCGGAACTAGGAAACATAATGGGAAATCAGAGTGTGTGTTTCTATTGATACCCATTCCATTTACGCTGGATGAATGAATGCCTCTCCGCATGCTCAGTTCTGAGAGTTGAATGTGTGTGAAGCAATTAATCACTTATCTTTTTGGGAACAAGAGTTTGTTTGAGTTGGGATCTATGCTACATACACGTCTATTTTGTAGGTAGTAGCTTCAACTTGGTTTTACAGTGAAAACAGTTCATACTGTAAAATCGGCACTAGGAAATATACTGAAAAATCACAGTAAGTGTTTCTACTGCTCCTCATTCCCTTTATTTAGATGAATGAATGTCTCTCCAAGGGCTCAATTCTGAAACTTGAATGTGTGTTAAGGCCGTCCATCTCCTTGCTTGTTGGGAACACAAGCTTTCTTTGAGTGAGGCCCTATACTACATACATATCTAGGGGAGTTGTTAGCTCCAAGTCGGTTTTACAGTGAAAACAGCATGAACTTCAAAGTGGCACTATGAAATATACTGAGAAATCAGAGTGTTTCTAGTGCTACTGATACAATCTAAGCTTGATGAACATACGCCTCTCCATGTGCTCATTCTGAGTGTTGTATGTGAGTGTTTAAGCCATCCATCACCTAGCTTGTTGGGAAAAGAGAGATTTTGAGTGGTTGAGTATTCTACATACATATTTATGAGGAGTTATTAGCTCCAACTCAGTTTTATACTGAATACAGCGACAATATCCTACTGACACTAGGTAAAATACTCAGAAATCAGATTGTTTCTTGTGCTACCCATTCCCTGTATGCTAGATGAACAAACACATATCCACGACCTCTATTCAGAGAGTTGAATGTGTTGAAAGCATTCCAACACATAACTTGTTGGGAACACAGAGTTTCTTTGTGTAGGGAACTATGCTACATATGTATCTGTGAGTAGGTTAGCTCCAACTCTGTTTTACAGTGAAAACTACATGAACTTCATACCAGCAGTAGGAAACAAACTCAGAAATCAGAGTTCATGATTCTAATGCTACCCTTTCCCTTTATGCCACATGAAAGAATGCCTCTTCCCTAGCTCATTACCGAGAGTAAAATTTGTTTGAAAGGCGTCCGTCAGCTATATTCGTGGGAACATAGATTTTCCATAAATAAGCGATGATGGTACATAGATATGCATGACATGGCACTAGCTCCAAGTAGGTTTTACTCTGAAAAAACATGAATTAGAAACTGACACTAGGAATCATACAGAGAAATCAGAGTAATTATTTATAGTGTTTTCCGTTCCCTTTATGCTAGATGAAAAAACACCTCTCCACATGATCAATTATTAGAGTAGATGTGCACAAATTCCTTCTATTTCCAATCTTTTTGGAAACACAGAATTTGTTTCAGTGGGTATCTATGCTACATACTTATCTGTGGGGAGGTACAAGCTCCAAGTCATTTTACTGTGAAAAATCCATGAACTTCAAACCAGCTACAGGAAACATACTGTGAAATCAAAGTAAGTGTTTTTAGTGCTACACATTCCCAGATTCTAGATGAACAAATGCCTCTCCACATGCTTAAATCTGGGAGTTGAATTTGTGTGGAAGCCTTCCATCATCTAGTGTGCTGGGAAAAAAGAAATTTCTTCAGTGGGATCTATGCTGCATAGACACGTAAGTGGAGTCACTGTCTTCAACACAGTTTTAGACTGAAAACGGCAAAAATTCCAAAAGCGGAACTAGGAAACATAATGAGAAATCAGAGTAAGTGTTTCTATTGGTACCCATTCCATGTACGCTGGATGAATGAATGCCTCTCCGCATGCTCAGATATGTGAGTTGAATGTGTGTGAAAGCAATCAGTCACCTATCTTGTTGGGGACACACAGTTTTTTTGAGTGGGGAATGACACTTCATGCATATATATGGGGAGGTACAAGCTCCAATTCTGGCTTACAGTGAAATCTGCATGAACATCAAACCAGCACTAGGAAACACACTGAGAAATCAGAGAAAGTGTTTCTACTGCTCCTCAAAACCTTTATGCTAGATGAAAGAACGCCTCTTCACGTGCTCAATTCTGAGAGTTGAATGTGTGTGAAAGCCATTAGTCACTTAGCCTGCTGGGAAAACTCAATTTACTTAGAGTGGGGAGCTACAAATCATACATATATATGGGGAAGTACGAGCTCTAAATCGGTTTTACAGTGAAAACTGCATGAACATCAAACCAGCACTAGAAAACATACTGAGAAATCGGAGTAGGTATTTTCATTGCTGCCTATTCCCATTATGCTAGATGAACGAACGCCTCACCGCATGCTGAATTCTGAGATTCGAATGTGTGAAGACGTCAACCAACTAACTTGATGGGAAAACATACTCCTTTTGAGTGAAGAACTACACTTCATACATACATATAGGAATGTATTAGCAAAAAATTTGATTTATAGTGAAAAGGGCATGAACATCAAACCATCAATAGAAAATATTATTGTGAAATCAGTGTAATTTTTTTCTAGTGCTACCTATCCCGTTAATGGCCGATGAATTAACGCCTCTTCATATGCTCAATTCTGAGAGTAGAATGTGTGTGAAATCCATTAATCACTTATCATTTTGGGAACAAGAGCTTGTTTGAGTTGGGATCTACACTAATTACATGTGTATTTTGTAGGTATTAGCTCCAACTTGGTTTTACAGTGAAAACAGAACAAACTGCAAAATCGACACTCGGAATTATAGTGAGAAATCAGACTAACTATTTCCAGTGCTACCCATTCCCTTTATGCTAGATGAACAAACGCCTTTCCACATGCTTAATTCTGAGAGTTGAATGTGTGTGAATGCCGTCAATCATTTAGCTTGTTTTGAACACTGAGTTTCTTTGAGTGGGGAATTATGCATCATATGAATATAAGGGGAGGTTTTACCTCTAGGTCAGTTTTACACTGAAATGAGCATGAAATGAAAACCAACACCAGGAAACATACTGAGAATTCCGAGTGTTTCTATTGCTAATGATTCCCTTTATGGTAGATGAACAAACGCCTCTCCACATGCTGAAATCTGAGAGTTGGTTGTGTGCAAAAGCCGTACATCTCCTAACTTGTTGGGAACACACAATTTCTTTCAGTGGGGAAATATACTACATACGTATCTATAGGGAGGAACTAGCTCCAAGTCCGTTTACACGGAAAACAGTGCACTCTGGAATACGGAACTGTCACACATGCTGAGAAAACACAGTAAGTGTTTCTACTGCTACCCATTCCCTGTATACTAGATGAATGAACGTCTCTGCAAGGGCTCAATTCTGAAATTTGAATGTGTGTTAAAGCCGTCCATCTACTTGCTTGTTGGGAACACAAGCTTTCCTTGAGTGAGGCCCTATACTACATACATATCTATGGGGAGGTTTCAGCTCCAAGTCGGTTTTACAGTGAAAACAGCATGAACATCAAACCAGCACTAGGAAATATACTGAGTAATCAGAGTAACGGATTCTAGTGCTACTGATACAATCTAGGCTACATGAACGAACGCCTCACCACGTGCTCATTTCTGAGGGATGTATGTGTGTGTTAAATCAATCCATCCCCTAGCTTGTTGGGAAAACAGAGATTTTTGTGTGGTTTAGTATTCTTCATACATATTTATGAGGAGGTATTAGCTCCAACTCAGTTTTATAGTGAATACAGCGACAATATCCTACTGACACTAGGTAAAATACTGAGAAATCCGACTGTTTCCTGTGCTACCCATTCCCTATATGCTAGATGAACAAACACATATCCACGTCCTCAATTCTGAAAGTTGAATGTGTTGAAATCAGTCCAACACTTTGCTTGTTGGGTACAAAGACTTTCTTTTAGTAGGGAACTATGCTACATATATATCTGTGAGTAGGTTAGCTCCAACTCGGTTATACAGTGAAAACTGCATGAACTTCAAGCCAGCACTAGGAAACAAACGCAGAAATCAGAGTTCATGATTCTATTGCTACCCATTCCCTTTATGCAACATGAAAGAATGCCTCTTCTCTTGCTCACTACCGAGAGTAGAATTAGTTTGAAAGGCGCCCATCAGCTCTCTTGGGGGGAACATAGATTTTCCATAAGTAAGGGATGATGGTACATAGATATGCATGACATGGCACTAGCTCCAAGTAGGTTTTACTCTGAAAACAGCATGAACTAGAAACTGGCACTAGGAATCATGCAGAGAAATCAGAGTAATTATTTATAGTGTTTCCCGTTCCCTTTTTGCTGGATGAAAAAACACATCTCCACATGTTCAATTCTGAGAGTAGATTTGTGCAAAAGCCTTCTATATCCAATCTTTTTGGAAAAACAGAATTTGTTTCAGTGGGGATCTATACTACATACGTATCTATGGGGAGGTAATAGCTCCAAGTAATTTTACTGTGAAAAATCCATGAACTTCAAACCAGCTACAGGAAACATACTGTGAAATCAAAGTAAGTGTTTTTAGTGCTACACATTCCCAGATTCTAGATGAACAAATGCCTCTCCACATGCTTATTTATGAGTTTTGAATTTGTGTGGAAGCCGTCCATCACCTAGCTTGCTGGGAAAAAAGAATTTTCTTCAGTGGGAACTATGCTACATAGAAACGTAAGGGGAGTCACTAGCTTCAACTCAGTTTTAGAATGAAAACGGCAAAAATTCCAAAAGCGGAACTAGGAAACATAATGGGAAATCAGAGTGTGTGTTTCTATTGATACCCATTCCATTTACGCTGGATGAATGAATGCCTCTCCGCATGCTCAGTTCTGAGAGTTGAATGTGTGTGAAGCAATTAATCACTTATCTTTTTGGGAACAAGAGTTTGTTTGAGTTGGGATCTATGCTACATACACGTCTATTTTGTAGGTAGTAGCTTCAACTTGGTTTTACAGTGAAAACAGTTCATACTGTAAAATCGGCACTAGGAAATATACTGAAAAATCACAGTAAGTGTTTCTACTGCTCCTCATTCCCTTTATTTAGATGAATGAATGTCTCTCCAAGGGCTCAATTCTGAAACTTGAATGTGTGTTAAGGCCGTCCATCTCCTTGCTTGTTGGGAACACAAGCTTTCTTTGAGTGAGGCCCTATACTACATACATATCTAGGGGAGTTGTTAGCTCCAAGTCGGTTTTACAGTGAAAACAGCATGAACTTCAAAGTGGCACTATGAAATATACTGAGAAATCAGAGTGTTTCTAGTGCTACTGATACAATCTAAGCTTGATGAACATACGCCTCTCCATGTGCTCATTCTGAGTGTTGTATGTGAGTGTTTAAGCCATCCATCACCTAGCTTGTTGGGAAAAGAGAGATTTTGAGTGGTTGAGTATTCTACATACATATTTATGAGGAGTTATTAGCTCCAACTCAGTTTTATACTGAATACAGCGACAATATCCTACTGACACTAGGTAAAATACTGAGAAATCCGACTGTTTCCTGTGCTACCCATTCCCTATATGCTAGATGAACAAACACATATCCACGTCCTCAATTCTGAAAGTTGAATGTGTTGAAATCAGTCCAACACTTTGCTTGTTGGGTACAAAGACTTTCTTTTAGTAGGGAACTATGCTACATATATATCTGTGAGTAGGTTAGCTCCAACTCGGTTATACAGTGAAAACTGCATGAACTTCAAGCCAGCACTAGGAAACAAACGCAGAAATCAGAGTTCATGATTCTATTGCTACCCATTCCCTTTATGCAACATGAAAGAATGCCTCTTCTCTTGCTCACTACCGAGAGTAGAATTAGTTTGAAAGGCGCCCATCAGCTCTCTTGGGGGGAACATAGATTTTCCATAAGTAAGGGATGATGGTACATAGATATGCATGACATGGCACTAGCTCCAAGTAGGTTTTACTCTGAAAACAGCATGAACTAGAAACTGGCACTAGGAATCATGCAGAGAAATCAGAGTAATTATTTATAGTGTTTCCCGTTCCCTTTTTGCTGGATGAAAAAACACATCTCCACATGTTCAATTCTGAGAGTAGATTTGTGCAAAAGCCTTCTATATCCAATCTTTTTGGAAAAACAGAATTTGTTTCAGTGGGGATCTATACTACATACGTATCTATGGGGAGGTAATAGCTCCAAGTAATTTTACTGTGAAAAATCCATGAACTTCAAACCAGCTACAGGAAACATACTGTGAAATCAAAGTAAGTGTTTTTAGTGCTACACATTCCCAGATTCTAGATGAACAAATGCCTCTCCACATGCTTATTTATGAGTTTTGAATTTGTGTGGAAGCCGTCCATCACCTAGCTTGCTGGGAAAAAAGAATTTTCTTCAGTGGGAACTATGCTACATAGAAACGTAAGGGGAGTCACTAGCTTCAACTCAGTTTTAGAATGAAAACGGCAAAAATTCCAAAAGCGGAACTAGGAAACATAATGGGAAATCAGAGTGTGTGTTTCTATTGATACCCATTCCATTTACGCTGGATGAATGAATGCCTCTCCGCATGCTCAGTTCTGAGAGTTGAATGTGTGTGAAGCAATTAATCACTTATCTTTTTGGGAACAAGAGTTTGTTTGAGTTGGGATCTATGCTACATACACGTCTATTTTGTAGGTAGTAGCTTCAACTTGGTTTTACAGTGAAAACAGTTCATACTGTAAAATCGGCACTAGGAAATATACTGAAAAATCACAGTAAGTGTTTCTACTGCTCCTCATTCCCTTTATTTAGATGAATGAATGTCTCTCCAAGGGCTCAATTCTGAAACTTGAATGTGTGTTAAGGCCGTCCATCTCCTTGCTTGTTGGGAACACAAGCTTTCTTTGAGTGAGGCCCTATACTACATACATATCTAGGGGAGTTGTTAGCTCCAAGTCGGTTTTACAGTGAAAACAGCATGAACTTCAAAGTGGCACTATGAAATATACTGAGAAATCAGAGTGTTTCTAGTGCTACTGATACAATCTAAGCTTGATGAACATACGCCTCTCCATGTGCTCATTCTGAGTGTTGTATGTGAGTGTTTAAGCCATCCATCACCTAGCTTGTTGGGAAAAGAGAGATTTTGAGTGGTTGAGTATTCTACATACATATTTATGAGGAGTTATTAGCTCCAACTCAGTTTTATACTGAATACAGCGACAATATCCTACTGACACTAGGTAAAATACTGAGAAATCCGACTGTTTCCTGTGCTACCCATTCCCTATATGCTAGATGAACAAACACATATCCACGTCCTCAATTCTGAAAGTTGAATGTGTTGAAATCAGTCCAACACTTTGCTTGTTGGGTACAAAGACTTTCTTTTAGTAGGGAACTATGCTACATATATATCTGTGAGTAGGTTAGCTCCAACTCGGTTATACAGTGAAAACTGCATGAACTTCAAGCCAGCACTAGGAAACAAACGCAGAAATCAGAGTTCATGATTCTATTGCTACCCATTCCCTTTATGCAACATGAAAGAATGCCTCTTCTCTTGCTCACTACCGAGAGTAGAATTAGTTTGAAAGGCGCCCATCAGCTCTCTTGGGGGGAACATAGATTTTCCATAAGTAAGGGATGATGGTACATAGATATGCATGACATGGCACTAGCTCCAAGTAGGTTTTACTCTGAAAACAGCATGAACTAGAAACTGGCACTAGGAATCATGCAGAGAAATCAGAGTAATTATTTATAGTGTTTCCCGTTCCCTTTTTGCTGGATGAAAAAACACATCTCCACATGTTCAATTCTGAGAGTAGATTTGTGCAAAAGCCTTCTATATCCAATCTTTTTGGAAAAACAGAATTTGTTTCAGTGGGGATCTATACTACATACGTATCTATGGGGAGGTAATAGCTCCAAGTAATTTTACTGTGAAAAATCCATGAACTTCAAACCAGCTACAGGAAACATACTGTGAAATCAAAGTAAGTGTTTTTAGTGCTACACATTCCCAGATTCTAGATGAACAAATGCCTCTCCACATGCTTATTTATGAGTTTTGAATTTGTGTGGAAGCCGTCCATCACCTAGCTTGCTGGGAAAAAAGAATTTTCTTCAGTGGGAACTATGCTACATAGAAACGTAAGGGGAGTCACTAGCTTCAACTCAGTTTTAGAGTGAAAACGGCAAAAATTCCAAAAGCGGAACTAGGAAACATAATGGGAAATCAGAGTGTGTGTTTCTATTGATACCCATTCCATTTACGCTGGATGAATGAATGCCTCTCCGCATGCTCAGTTCTGAGAGTTGAATGTGTGTGAAGCAATTAATCACTTATCTTTTTGGGAACAAGAGTTTGTTTGAGTTGGGATCTATGCTACATACACGTCTATTTTGTAGGTAGTAGCTTCAACTTGGTTTTACAGTGAAAATAGTTCATACTGTAAAATCGGCACTAGGAAATATACTGAAAAATCACAGTAAGTGTTTCTACTGCTCCTCATTCCCTTTATTTAGATGAATGAATGTCTCTCCAAGGGCTCAATTCTGAAACTTGAATGTGTGTTAAGGCCGTCCATCTCCTTGCTTGTTGGGAACACAAGCTTTCTTTGAGTGAGGCCCTATACTACATACATATCTAGGGGAGTTGTTAGCTCCAAGTCGGTTTTACAGTGAAAACAGCATGAACTTCAAAGTGGCACTATGAAATATACTGAGAAATCAGAGTGTTTCTAGTGCTACTGATACAATCTAAGCTTGATGAACATACGCCTCTCCATGTGCTCATTCTGAGTGTTGTATGTGAGTGTTTAAGCCATCCATCACCTAGCTTGTTGGGAAAAGAGAGATTTTGAGTGGTTGAGTATTCTACATACATATTTATGAGGAGTTATTAGCTCCAACTCAGTTTTATAGTGAATACAGCGACAATATCCTACTGACACTAGGTAAAATACTGAGAAATCCGACTGTTTACTGTGCTACCCATTCCCTATATGCTAGATGAACAAACACATATCCACGTCCTCAATTCTGAAAGTTGAATGTGTTGAAATCAGTCCAACACTTTGCTTGTTGGGTACAAAGACTTTCTTTTAGTAGGGAACTATGCTACATATATATCTGTGAGTAGGTTAGCTCCAACTCGGTTATACAGTGAAAACTGCATGAACTTCAAGCCAGCACTAGGAAACAAACGCAGAAATCAGAGTTCATGATTCTATTGCTACCCATTCCCTTTATGCAACATGAAAGAATGCCTCTTCTCTTGCTCACTACCGAGAGTAGAATTAGTTTGAAAGGCGCCCATCAGCTCTCTTGGGGGGAACATAGATTTTCCATAAGTAAGGGATGATGGTACATAGATATGCATGACATGGCACTAGCTCCAAGTAGGTTTTACTCTGAAAACAGCATGAACTAGAAACTGGCACTAGGAATCATGCAGAGAAATCAGAGTAATTATTTATAGTGTTTCCCGTTCCCTTTTTGCTGGATGAAAAAACACATCTCCACATGTTCAATTCTGAGAGTAGATTTGCGCCAAAGCCTTCTATATCCAATCTTTTTGGAAAAACAGAATTTGTTTCAGTGTGGATCTATACTACATACGTTTCTATGGGGAGGTAATAGCTCCAAGTAATTTTACTGTGAAAAATCCATGAACTTCAAACCAGCTACAGGAAACATACTGTGAAATCAAAGTAAGTGTTTTTAGTGCTACACATTCCCAGATTCTAGATGAACAAATGCCTCTCCACATGCTTATTTATGAGTTTTGAATTTGTGTGGAAGCCGTCCATCACCTAGCTTGCTGGGAAAAAAGAATTTTCTTCAGTGGGAACTATGCTACATAGAAACGTAAGGGGAGTCACTAGCTTCAACTCAGTTTTAGAATGAAAACGGCAAAAATTCCAAAAGCGGAACTAGGAAACATAATGGGAAATCAGAGTGTGTGTTTCTATTGATACCCATTCCATTTACGCTGGATGAATGAATGCCTCTCCGCATGCTCAGTTCTGAGAGTTGAATGTGTGTGAAGCAATTAATCACTTATCTTTTTGGGAACAAGAGTTTGTTTGAGTTGGGATCTATGCTACATACACGTCTATTTTGTAGGTAGTAGCTTCAACTTGGTTTTACAGTGAAAACAGTTCATACTGTAAAATCGGCACTAGGAAATATACTGAAAAATCACAGTAAGTGTTTCTACTGCTCCTCATTCCCTTTATTTAGATGAATGAATGTCTCTCCAAGGGCTCAATTCTGAAACTTGAATGTGTGTTAAGGCCGTCCATCTCCTTGCTTGTTGGGAACACAAGCTTTCTTTGAGTGAGGCCCTATACTACATACATATCTAGGGGAGTTGTTAGCTCCAAGTCGGTTTTACAGTGAAAACAGCATGAACTTCAAAGTGGCACTATGAAATATACTGAGAAATCAGAGTGTTTCTAGTGCTACTGATACAATCTAAGCTTGATGAACATACGCCTCTCCATGTGCTCATTCTGAGTGTTGTATGTGAGTGTTTAAGCCATCCATCACCTAGCTTGTTGGGAAAAGAGAGATTTTGAGTGGTTGAGTATTCTACATACATATTTATGAGGAGTTATTAGCTCCAACTCAGTTTTATACTGAATACAGCGACAATATCCTACTGACACTAGGTAAAATACTCAGAAATCAGATTGTTTCTTGTGCTACCCATTCCCTGTATGCTAGATGAACAAACACATATCCACGACCTCTATTCAGAGAGTTGAATGTGTTGAAAGCATTCCAACACATAACTTGTTGGGAACACATAGTTTCTTTGTGTAGGGAACTATGCTACATATGTATCTGTGAGTAGGTTAGCTCCAACTCTGTTTTACAGTGAAAACTACATGAACTTCATACCAGCAGTAGGAAACAAACTCAGAAATCAGAGTTCATGATTCTAATGCTACCCTTTCCCTTTATGCCACATGAAAGAATGCCTCTTCCCTAGCTCATTACCGAGAGTAAAATTAGTTTGAAAGGCGTCCGTCAGCTATATTCGTGGGAACATAGATTTTCCATAAATAAGCGATGATGGTACATAGATATGCATGACATGGCACTAGCTCCAAGTAGGTTTTACTCTGAAAAAACATGAATTAGAAACTGACACTAGGAATCATACAGAGAAATCAGAGTAATTATTTATAGTGTTTTCCGTTCACTTTATGCTAGATGAAAAAACACCTCTCCACATGATCAATTATTAGAGTAGATGTGCACAAATTCCTTCTATTTCCAATCTTTTTGGAAACACAGAATTTGTTTCAGTGGGTATCTATGCTACATACTTATCTGTGGGGAGGTACAAGCTCCAAGTCATTTTACTGTGAAAAATCCATGAACTTCAAACCAGCTACAGGAAACATACTGTGAAATCAAAGTAAGTGTTTTTAGTGCTACACATTCCCAGATTCTAGATGAACAAATGCCTCTCCACATGCTTAATTCTGGGAGTTGAATTTGTGTGGAAGCTTTCCATCATCTAGTGTGCTGGGAAAAAAAAATTTCTTCAGTGGGATCTATGCTGCATAGACACGTAAGTGGAGTCATTGTCTTCAACTCAGTTTTAGACTGAAAACGGCAAAAATTCCAAAAGCGGAACTAGGAAACATAATGAGAAATCAGAGTAAGTGTTTCTATTGGTACCCATTCCATGTACGCTGGATGAATGAATGCCTCTCCGCATGCTCAGATATGTGAGTTGAATGTGTGTGAAAGCAATCAGTCACTTATCTTGTTGGGGACACACAGTTTTTTTGAGTAGGGAATGACAATACATGAATATATATGGGGAGGTACAAGCTCCAATTCTGGCTTACAGTGATATCTGCATGAACATCAAACCAGCACTAGGAAACACACTGAGAAATTAATGAATGTGTTTCTACTGCTCCTCAATCCCTTTATGCTAGTTGAATAAACGCCTCTTCACATGCTCAATTCTGAGCGTTGAATGTGTGTGAAAGCCATTAGTCACTTAGGCTGCTGGGAAAACTCAATTTACTTAGAGTGGGGAGCTACAAATCATACATATATATGGGGAGGTACGAGCTCTAAATCGGTTTTACAGTGAAAACTGCATGAACATCAAACCAGCACTAGAAAACATACTGAGAAATCAGAGTAAATATTTTCATTGCTGCCTATTCCCATTATGCTAGATGAAAGAACGCCTCACCACATGCTGAATTCTGAGATTTGAATGTGTGAAGACGTCAACTAACTAACTTGATGGGAAAACATACTCCTTTTGAGTGAAGAACTACACTTCATACATACATATAGGAATGTATTAGCAAAAAATTTGATTTACAGTGAAAAGGGCATGAACATCAAACCATCAATAGAAAATATTATTGTGAAATCAGTGTAAATTTTTTCTAGTGCTACCTATCCCGTTAATGGCCGATGAATTAACGCCTCTTTATATGCTCAATTCTGAGAGTAGAATGTGTGTGAAATCCATTAATCACTTATCATTTTGGGAACAAGAGCTTGTTTGAGTTGGGATCTACACTCATTACATGTGTATTTTGTAGGTATTAGCTCCAATTTTGGTTTACAGTGAAAACAGAACAAACTGCAAAATCGACACTCGGAATTATAGTGAGAAATCAGACTAACTATTTCCAGTGCTACCCATTCCCTTTATGCTAGATGAACAAACGCCTTTCCACATGCTTAATTCTGAGAGTTGAATGTGTGTGAATGCCGTCAATCATTTAGCTTGTTTTGAACACTGAGTTTCTTTGAGTGGGGAATTATGCATCACATGAATATAAGGGGAGGTATTACCTCTAGGTCAGTTTTACACTGAAATGAGCATGAAATGAATACCAACACTAGGAAACATACTGAGAATTCCAAGTGTTTCTATTCCTAACGATTCCCTTTATGGTAGATGAACAAACGCCTCTCCACATGCTGAAATCTGAGAGTTGGTTGTGTGCAAAAGCCGTGCATCTCCTAACATGTTGGGAACACACAATTTCTTTCAGTGGGGAAATATACTACATACGTATCTATAGGGAGGAACTAGCTCCAAGTCCGTTTACACGGAAAACAGTGCACTCTGGAATACGGAACTGTCACACATGCTGTGAAAACACAGTAAGTGTTTGTACTGCTACACATTCCCTGTATACTAGATGAATGAATGTCTCTGCAAGGGCTCAATTCTGAAATTTGAATGTGTGTTAAAGCCATCCATCTACTTGCTTGTTGGGAACATAAGCTTTCGTTGATTGAGGCCCTATACTACATACATATCTATGGGGAAGTTTCAGCTCCAAGTCGGTTTTACAGTGAAAACAGCATGAACAACAAACAGCACTAGGAAATATACTGAGTAATCAGAGTAACGGATTCTAGTGCTACTGATACAATCTAGGCTACATGAACGAACGCCTCACCACGTGCTCATTTCTGAAGGATGTATGTGTGTGTTAAAGCAATCCATCATCTAGCTTGTTGGGAAAACAGAGATTTTGGTGTGGTTTAGTATTCTTCATACATATTTATGAGGAGGTATTAGCTCCAACTCAGTTTTATACTGAATACAGCGACAACATCCTACTGAAACTAGGTAAAATACTGAGAAAACCGATTCTTTCCTGTGCTACCCATTCCCTATATGCTAGATGAACAAACACATATCCACCTCCTCAATTCTGAGAGTTGAATGTGTTGAAAGCATTCTAAAACGTAACTTGTTGGGAACACATAGTTTCTTTGTGTAGGGAACTATGCTACATATATATCTGTGCGTAGGTTAGCTCCAACTCTGTTTACAGTGAAAACTTCATGAACTTCATACCAGCAGTAGGAAACAAACTAAGAAATCAGGGTTCATGATTCTAAAGCTTCCCGTTCCCTTAATGCCACATGAAAGAATGAATCTTCACTTGCTCTGTACCGAGAGTAAAATTAGTTTGAAAGGCGTCCGTCAGCTATCTTGGTGGGAACAGAAATTTTCAATAAAAAAGCAATGATGGTACATAGATATGCATGACATGGCACTAGCTCCAAGTAGGTTTTACTCTGAAAAAAGCATGAACTAGAAACTGGCACTAGGAATCATACAGAGAAATCAGAGTAATTATTTATAGTGTTTTCCGTTCCCATTATTCTAGATGAAAAAACAACTCTCCACATGATCAATTATTAGAGTAGATGTGCACAAATTCCTTCTATTTCCAATCTTTTTGGAAACACAGAATTTGTTTCAGTGGGTATCTATGCTACATACGTATTTTTGGGGAGGTACTAGCTCCAAGTCTTTTTACTGTGAAAAATCCATGAAATTCAAACCAGCTACAGGAAACATACTGTGAAATTAAAGTAAGCGTTTTTAGTGCTACACATTCCCAGATTCTAGTTGAACAAATGCCTCTCCACATGCTTAAATCTGGGAGTTGAATTTGTGTGGAAGCCGTCCATCACCTAGTTTGTTGGGAAAAAAAATTTTCTTCAGTGGGAACTATGCTGCATAGAAACGTAAGGGGAGTCACTAACTTCAACTCAATTTTAGAGTGAAAACGGCAAAAATTCCAAAAGCGGAACTAGGAAACATAATGAGAAATCAGATTAAGTGTTTCTATTGTTACCCATTCCATTTACGCTGGATGAATGAATGCCTCTCCGCATGCTCAGATCTGAGAGTTGAATGTGTCTGAAAGCAATCAGTCACATATCTTGTTGGGGACACACAATTTTTTGAGTGGGGAATGACACTACATGCATATATATGTGGAGGTACAAGCTCCAATACGGCCTTACAGAGAAATCTGCATGAACATCAAACCAGCATTAGGAAACTTACAGAGAAATCAGAGAAAGTGTTTCTACTGCTCCTCAATCCCTTTATGCTAGATGAAAGAACGCCTCTTCACGTGCTCAATTCTGAGGGATGAATGTGTGTGAAAGCCATTAGTCACTTAGCCTGCTGGGAAAACTGAATTTATTTAGAGTGGGTAGCTACAAAACATACATATATAAGGGGAGGTATGAGCTCTAAATCGATTTTACAGTGAAAACTTCATGAACCTCAAACCAGCACTAGAAAACATACTGAGAAATCAGAGTAAGTATTTTCATTGCTGCCTATTCCCATTATGCTAGATGAACGAACGCCTCACCACATGCTGAAATCTGAGATTTGAATGTGTGAAGCCATCAACCACCCAGCTTGTTGGGAACTCACAATTGGTTTTGAGTGAGGAACTACACTTCATTCATATATATGGGAATGTATTAGCAATAAATTTGATTTACAGTGAAAACTGCATGAAACACCAACAATAGAACACATAGAAAGGAATCAGGTTAATTTTTTTTTCTCGTGCTACCATTCCCTTTTATGGCCGATGAATTAACGCCTCTTCATATGCTCAATTCTGAGAGTAGAATGTGTGTGAAAGCCATTAATCACTTATCTTTTTGTTAAGAAGGGTTTGTTTTTGTTGGGATCTACGCTACATAAACGTCTATTTGTAGGTGTTAGCTCCAACTTCATTTTACAGTGAAAAGAGTTCAAACTGTAAAATTGGCAACAGGTAATATACTGAGAGTACAGAGTAAGTGTTTCTAGTGCTACTGATACAATCTATGCTAGATGAACGAACGCCTCTAACACGTACTCATTTCTGAGTGTTGTATGTGTGTGTATAAGCCATCCATCCCCTATCTTGTTGGGAAAACAGAGATTTTTGTGTAGTTGGGTATTCTTCATACATATTGATGAGGAGGAATTAGCTCCAACTCAGTTTTATAGTGAATACAGCAAGAATATCATAGTGACATTTGGAAAAATAATGAGAAATCAGATTGTTTCTTGTGCTAACCATTCCCTATATGCTAGATGAACGAACACATATCCACATCCTGAATTCTGAGAGTTGAATGTGTTGAAAGCAGTCCAACACTTTGCTTGTTGGGAACAAAGACTTTCTTTGAGTAGGGAACTATGCTACATATATATCTGTGTGTAGGTTAGCTCCAACTCGGTTATACAGTGAAAACTGCATGAACTTCAAGCCAGCACTAGGAAACAAACGCAGAAATCAGAGTTCATGATTCTAATGCTACCCATTGCTTTATGCAACATGAAAGAATGCCTCTTCACTTGCTCTCTACCGAGAGTAGAATTAGTTTGAAAGGCGCCCATCAGCTATCTTGGGGGGAACATAGATTTTCAATAAATAAGGGATGATGGTACATAGATATGAATTACATTGCACTAGCTCCAAGTAGGTTTTACTCTGAAAACAGCATGAACTATAAACTGGCACTAGGAATCATGCAGAGAAATCAGAGTAATTATTTATAGTGTTTCCCGTTCCCTTTTTGCTGGATGAAAAATCACCTCTCCACATGTTCAATTCTGAGAGTAGATTTGCGCAAAAGCCTTCTATATCCAATCTTTTTGGAAAAACAGAATTTGATTCAGTGGGGATCTATAATACATACGTATCTATGGGGAGGTACTAGCTCCAAGTCATTTTACTGTGAAAAATCCATGAACTTCAAACCAGCTACAGGAAACATACTGTGAAATCAAAGTAAGTGTTTTTAGTGCTACACATTCCCAGATTCTAGATGAAGAAATGCCTCTCCACATGCTTAATTCTGGGATTTGAATTTGTGTGGAAGCATTCCATCACCTAGCTTGCTGGGAAAAAAGAATTTTCTTCAGTGGGAACTATGCTAAATAGAAACGTAAGGGGAGTCACTAGCTTCAACTCAGTTTTAGAGTGAAAACGGCAGAAATTCCAAAAGCGGATCTAGGAAACATAATGAGAAATCAGAGTGTGTGTATTGATACCCATTCCATTTACGCTGGATGGATGAATGCCTCTCCGCATGCTCAGTTCTGAGAGTTGAATGTGTGTGAAGCCATTAATCACTTATCTTTTTGGGAACAAGAGTTTGTTTGAGTTGGGATCTATGCTACATACACGTCTATTTGGTAGGTAGTAGCTTCAACTTAGTTTTACAGAGAAAAATGTTCATACTGTAAAATCGGCACTAGGAAATACACTGAAAAATCATAGTAAGTGTTTCTACTGCTCCTCATTCCCTTTATTTAAATGAATTAATGTCCCTCCAAGGGCTCAATTCTGAAATTTGAATGTGTGTTAAGGCCGTCCATCTCCTTGATTGTTGGGAACACAAGCTTTCTTTGAGTGAGGCCCTATACTACATACATATCTAGGGGAGTTGTTAGCTCCAAGTCGGTTTTACAGTGAAAACAGCATGAACTTCAAAGTGGCACTATGAAATATACTGAGAAATCAGAGTAAGTGTTTCTAGTTCTACTGATACAATCTAAGCTTGATGAACATACGCCTCTCCATGTGCTCATTCTTAGTGTTGTATGTGAGTGTTTAAGCCATCCATCATCTAGCTTGTTGGGAAAAGAGAGATTTTGAGTGGTTGAGTATTCTACATACATATTTATGAGGAGTTATTAGCTCCAACTCAGTTTTATACTGAATACAGTGACAGTATCCTACTGACACTACGTAAAATACTGAGAAATCAGATTGTTTCTTGTGCTACCCATTCCCTGTATGCTAGATGAACAAACACATATCCACGACCTCTATTCAGAGAGTTGAATGTGTTGAAATCATTCCAACACATAACTTGTTGGGAACACAGAGTTTCTTTCTGTAGGGAACTATGCTACATATGTATCTGTGAGTAGGTTAGCTCCAACTCTGTTTTACAGTGAAAACTACATGAACTTCATACCAGCAGTAGGAAACAAACTCAGAAATCAGAGTTCATGATTCTAATGCTACCCTTTCCCTTTATGCCACATGAAAGAATGCCTCTTCACTTGCTCAGTACCGAGAGTAAAATTAGTTTGAAAGGCGTCCGTTAGCTATCTTGGTGGGAACAGAAATTTTCAATAAAAAAGCGATGATGGTACATAGATATGCATGACATGGCACTAGCTCCAAGTTGGTTTTACTCTGAAAAAAGCATGAACTATAAACTGGCACTAGGAATCATACAGAGAAATCAGAGTAATTATTTATAGTGTTTTCCGTTCCTTTATGCTAGATGAAAAAACACCTCTCCACATGATCAATTATTAGAGTAGATGTGCACAAATTCCTTCTATTTCCAATCTTTTTGGAAACACAGAATTTGTTTCAGTGGGTATCAATTCTACATACGTATCTATGTGGAGGTACTAGCTCCAAGTCATTTTACTGTGAAAAATCCATGAACTTCAAATCGGTTACGGGAAACAAACTGGGAAATCAAAGTAAGTGTTTTTAGAGCTACACATTCCCAGATTCTAGATGAACAAATGCCTCTCCACATGCTTAAATCTGGGAGTTGATTTTCTGTGGAAGCCGTCCGTCACCTAGTTTCCTGGGAAAAAAGAATTTTCTTCAGTGGGAACTATGCTACATAGAAAAGAAAGGGGAGTCACTACCTTCAACTCAATTTTAGAGTGAAAACGGCAAAAATTCCAAAAGTGGAACTAGGAAACATAATGAGAAATCAGAGTAAGTGTTTCTATTGGTAACCTTTCCATTTACGCTGGATGAATGAATGCCTCTCCGCATGCTCAGATCTGAGAGTTGAATGTGTGTGAAAGCAATCAGTCACCTATCTTGTTGGGGACACACAGTTTTTTTGAGTGGGGAATGACACTACATGCATATATATGGGGAGGTACAAGCTCCAATTCGGCCTTACAGTGAAATCTGCATGAACATCAAAGCAGCAATAGGAAACATACTGAGAAATCAGAGAAAGTGTTTCTACTGCTCCTCAATCCCTTTATGCTAGATGAAAGAACGCCTCTTCATGTGCTCAATTCTGAGAGTTGAATGTGTGTGAAAGCCATTAGTCACTTAGCCTGCTGGGAAAACTGAATTTATTTAGAGTGGGGAGCTACAAAACATACATATATAAGGGGAGGTATGAGCTCTAAATCGATTTTACAGTGAAAACTTCATGAACCTCAAACCAGCACTAGAAAACATACTGAGAAATCAGAGTAAGTATTTTCATTGCTGCCTATTCCCATTATGCTAGATGAACGAACGCCTTACCACATGCTGAACTCTGAGATTTGAATGTGTGAAGCCGTCAACCACCCAGCTTGTTGGGAACTCACATTTTGTTTTGAGTGAGGAACTACACTTCATTCATATATATGGGAATGTATTAGCAATAAATTTGATTTACAGTGAAAACTGCATGAAACACCAACAATAGAAAACATAGTAAGGAATCAGGGTAATTTTTTTTTCTCGTGCTACGTATCCCTTTTATGGCCGATGAATTAACGCCTCTTCATATGCTCAATTCTGAGAGTAGAATGTGTGTGAAAGCCATTAATCACTTATCTTTTTGTTAGGAAGGGTTTGTTTGTGTTGAGATCTACGCTACATAAACGTCTATTTTTTAGGTGTTAGCTCCAACTACATTTTACAGTGAAAAGAATTCAAACTGTAAAATTGGCACCAGGAAATATACTGAGAAAACCGAGTAAGTGTTTCTAGTGCTACTGATAAAATCTATGCTAGATGAACGAACGACTCTAACACGTACTCATTTCTGAGTGTTGTATGTGTGTGTATAAGCCATCCATCCCCTATCTTGTTGGGAAAACAGAGATTTTTGTGTAGTTGGGTATTCTTCATACATATTGATGAGGAGGAATTAGCTCCAACTCAGTTTTATAGTGAATACAGCAAGAATATCATAGTGACATTTGGAAAAATAATGAGAAATCAGATTGTTTCTTGTGCTACCTATTCCCTGTATGCTAGATGAACGAACACATATCCACATCCTGAATTCTGAGAGTTGAATGTGTTGAAAGCAGTCCAACACTTTGCTTGTTGGGAACAAAGACTTTCTTTGAGTAGGGAACTATGCTACATATATATCTGTGAGTAGGTTAGCTCCAACTCGGTTATACAGTGAAAACTGCATGAACTTCAAGCCAGCACTAGGAAACAAACACAGAAATCAGAGTTCATGATTCTAATGCTACCCATTCCCTTTATGCAACATGAAAGAATGCCTCTTCACTTGCTCACTACCGAGAGTAGAATTAGTTTGAAATGCGCCGATCAGCTATATTGGGGGGAACATAGATTTTCCTTAAATAAGGGATGATGGTACATAGATATGCATGACATGGCACTAGCTCCAAGTAGGTTTTACTCTGAAAACAGCATGAACTATAAACTGGCACTAGGAATCATGCAGAGAAATCAGAGTAATTATTTATAGTGTTTCCCGTTCCCTTTTTGCTGGATGAAAAATCACCTCTCCACATGTTCAATTCTGAGAGTGGATTTGCGCAAAAGCCTTCTATATCCAATCTTTTTGGAAAAACAGAATTTGTTTCAGTGGGGATCTATACTACATACGTATCTATGGGGAGGTAAAAGCTCCAAGTCATTTTACTGTGAAAAATCCATGAACTTCAAACCAGCTACAGGAAACATACTGTGAAATCAAAGTAAGTGTTTTTAGTGCTACACATTCCCAGATTCTAGATGAACAAATGCCTCTCCACATGCTTAATTCTGAGAGTTGAATTTGTGTGGAAGCCGTCCATCATCTAGTGTGCTGGGAAAGAAGAAATTTCTTCAGTGGGATCTATGCTGCATAGACACGTAAGTGGAGTCACTAGCTTCAACTCAGTTTTAGAGTGAAAACGGCAAAAATTCCAAAAGCGGAACTAGGAAACATAATGAGAAATCAGATTAAGTGTTTCTATTGGTACCCATTCCATGTACGCTGAATGAATGAATGCCTCTCCGCATGTTCAGATATGTGAGTTGAATGTGTGTGAAAGCAATCAGTCCCCTATCTTGTTGGGGACACACAGTTTTTTTGAGTAGGGAATGACAATACATGCATATATATGGGGAGGTACAAGCTCCAATTCTGGCTTACAGTGATATCTGCATGAACATCAAACCAGCACTAGGAAACACACTGAGAAATTAATGAATGTGTTTCTACTGCTCCTCAATCCCTTTATTCTAGTTGAATAAACGCCTCTTCACATGCTCAATTCTGAGAGTTGAATGTGTGTGAAAGCCATTAGTCACTTAGGCTGCTGGGAAAACTCAATTTACTTAGAGTGGGGAGCTACAAATCATACATATATATGGGGAGGTACGAGCTCTAAATCGGTTTTACAGTGAAAACTGCATGAACATCAAACCAGCACTAGAAAACATACTGAGAAATCAGAGTAAATATTTTCATTGCTGCCTATTCCCATTATGCTAGATGAACGAACGCCTCACCACATGCTGAATTCTGAGATTTGAATGTGTGAAGACGTCAACTAACTAAATTGGTGGGAAAACACATTTCTTTTGAGTGAAGAACTACACTTCATACATACATATAGGAATGTATTAGCAAAAAATTTGATTTACAGTGAAAAGTGCATGAACATCAAACCATTAATAGAAAACATTATTGTGTAATCAGTGTAATTTTTTTCTAGTGCTACCTATCCCCTTAATGGCCGATGAATTAACGCCTCTTCATATGCTCAATTCTGAGAGTAGAATGTGTGTGAAATCCATTAATCACTTATCATTTTGGGAACAAGAGCTTGTTTGAGTTGGGATCTACACTAATTACATGTGTATTTTGTAGGTATTAGCTCCAACTTTGGTTTACAGGGAAAACAGAACAAACTGCAATATTGACACTCGGAATTATAGTGAGAAATCAGACTAACTATTGCCAGTGCTACCCATTCCCTTTATGCTAGATGAACAAACGCCTTTCCACATGCTTAATTCTGAGAGTTGAATGTGTGTGAATGCCGTCAATCATTTAGCTTGTTTTGAACACTGAGTTTCTTTGAGTGGGGAATTATGCATCATATGAATATAAGGGGAGGTATTACCTCTAGGTCAGTTTTACACTGAAATGAGGATGAAATGAAAACCAACACTAGGAAACATACTGAGAATTCCAAGTGTTTCTATTCCTAACGATTCCCTTTATGGTAGATGAACAAACGCCTCTCCACATGCTGAAATCTGAGAGTTGGTTGTGTGCAAAAGCCGTACATCTCCTAACTTGTTGGGAACACACAATTTCTTTCAGTGGGGAAATATACTACATACGTATCTATAGGGAGGAACTAGCTCCAAGTCCGTTTACACGGAAAACAGTGCACTCTGGAATACGGAACTGTCACACATGCTGAGAAAACACAGTAAGTGTTTCTACTGCTACACATTCCCTGTATACTAGATGAATGAAAGTCTCTGCAAGGGCTCAATTCTGAAATTTGAATGTGTGTTAAAGCCATCCATCTACTTGCTTGTTGGGAACATAAGCTTTCGTTGAGTGAGGCCCTATACTACATACATATCTATGGGGAAGTTTCAGCTCCAAGTCGGTTTTACAGTGAAAACAGCATGAACAACAAACAGCACTAGGAAATATACTGAGTAATCAGAGTAACGGATTCTAGTGCTACTGATACAATCTAGGCTACATGAACGAACGCCTCACCACGTGCTCATTTCTGAAGGATGTATGTGTGTGTTAAAGCAATCCATCATCTAGCTTGTTGGGAAAACAGAGATTTTGGTGTGGTTTAGTATTCTTCATACATATTTATGAGGAGGTATTAGCTCCAACTCAGTTTTATACTGAATAGAGCGACAACATCCTACTGAAACTAGGTAAAATACTGAGAAAACCGATTCTTTCCTGTGCTACCCATTCCCTATATGCTAGATGAACAAACACATATCCACCTCCTAAATTCTGAGAGTTGAATGTGTTGAAAGCGTTCTGAAACGTAACTTGTTGGGAACACAGAGTTTCTTTGTGTAAGGAACTATGCTACATATATATCTGTGCGTAGGTTAGCTCCAACTCTGTTTACAGTGAAAACTTCATGAACTTCATACCAGCAGTAGGAAACAAACTAAGAAATCAGAGTTCATGATTCTAAAGCTTCCCGTTCCCTTAATGCCACATGAAAGAATGAATCTTCACTTGCTCTGTACCGAGAGTAAAATTAGTTTGAAAGGCGTCCGTCAGCTATCTTGTTGGGAACAGAAATTTTCAATAAAAAAGCGATGATGGTACATAGATATGCATGACATGGCACTAGCTCCAAGTAGGTTTTACTCTGAAAAAAGCATGAACTAGAAACTGGCACTAGGAATCATACAGAGAAATCAGAGTAATTATTTATAGTGTTTTCCGTTCCCTTTATTCTAGATGAAAAAACAACTCTCCACATGATCAATTATTAGCGTAGATGTGCACAAATTCCTTCTATTTCCAATCTTTTTGGAAACACAGAATTTGTTTCAGTGGGTATCTATGCTACATACGTATCTTTGGGGAGGTACTAGCTCCAAGTCTTTTTACTGTGAAAAATCCATGAAATTCAAACCAGCTACAGGAAACATACTGTGAAATTAAAGTAAGCGTTTTTAGTGCTACACATTCCCAGATTCTAGTTGAACAAATGCCTCTCCACATGCTTAAATCTGGGAGTTGAATTTGTGTGGAAGCCGTCCATCACCTAGTTTGTTGGGAAAAAAAATTTTCTTCAGTGGGAACTATGCTGCATAGAAACGTAAGGGGAGTCACTAACTTCAACTCAATTTTAGAGTGAAAACGGCAAAAATTCCAAAAGCGGAACTAGGAAACATAATGAGAAATCAGATTAAGTGTTTCTATTGTTACCCATTCCATTTACGCTGGATGAATGAATGCCTCTCCGCATGCTCAGATCTGAGAGTTGAATGTGTCTGAAAGCAATCAGTCACATATCTTGTTGGGGACACACAATTTTTTGAGTGGGGAATGACACTACATGCATATATATGTGGAGGTACAAGCTCCAATACGGACTTACAGAGAAATCTGCATGAACACCAAACCAGCATTAGGAAACTTACAGAGAAATCAGAGAATGTGTTTCTACTGCTCCTCAATCCCTTTATGCTAGATGAAAGAACGCCTCTTCACGTGCTCAATTCTGAGGGATGAATGTGTGTGAAAGCCATTAGTCACTTAGCCTGCTGGGAAAACTGAATTTATTTAGAGTGGGGAGCTACAAAACATACATATATAAGGGGAGGTATGAGCTCTAAATCGATTTTACAGTGAAAACTTCATGAACCTCAAACCAGCACTAGAAAACATACTGAGAAATCAGAGTAAGTATTTTCATTGCTGCCTATTCCCATTATGCTAGATGAACGAACGCCTCACCACATGCTGAAATCTGAGATTTGAATGTGTGAAGCCATCAACCACCCAGCTTGTTGGGAACTCACAATTGGTTTTGAGTGAGGAACTACACTTCATTCATATATATGGGAATGTATTAGCAATAAATTTGATTTACAGTGAAAACTGCATGAAACACCAAAAATAGAACACATAGAAAGGAATCAGGTTAATTTTTTTTTCTCGTGCTACCATTCCCTTTTATGGCCGATGAATTAACGCCTCTTCATATGCTCAATTCTGAGAGTAGAATGTGTGTGAAAGCCATTAATCACTTATCTTTTTGTTAAGAAGGGTTTGTTTTTGTTGGGATCTACGCTACATAAACGTCTATTTGTAGGTGTTAGCTCCAACTTCATTTTACAGTGAAAAGAGTTCAAACTGTAAAATTGGCAACAGGTAATATACTGAGAGTACAGAGTAAGTGTTTCTAGTGCTACTGATACAATCTATGCTAGATGAACGAACGCCTCTAACACGTACTCATTTCTGAGTGTTGTATGTGTGTGTATAAGCCATCCATCCCCTATCTTGTTGGGAAAACAGAGATTTTTGTGTAGTTGGGTATTCTTCATACATATTGATGAGGAGGAATTAGCTCCAACTCAGTTTTATAGTGAATACAGCAAGAATATCATAGTGACATTTGGAAAAATAATGAGAAATCAGATTGTTTCTTGTGCTACCTATTCCCTATATGCTAGATGAACGAACACATATCCACATCCTGAATTCTGAGAGTTGAATGTGTTGAAAGCAGTCCAACACTTTGCTTGTTGGGAACAAAGACTTTCTTTGAGTAGGGAACTATGCTACATATATATCTGTGTGTAGGTTAGCTCCAACTCGGTTATACAGTGAAAACTGCATGAACTTCAAGCCAGCACTAGGAAACAAACGCAGAAATCAGAGTTCATGATTCTAATGCTACCCATTGCTTTATGCAACATGAAAGAATGCCTCTTCACTTGCTCTCTACCGAGAGTAGAATTAGTTTGAAAGGCGCCCATCAGCTATCTTGGGGGGAACATAGATTTTCAATAAATAAGGGATGATGGTACATAGATATGCATGACATGGCACTAGCTCCAAGTAGGTTTTACTCTGAAAAAATCATGAACTAGAAAGTGGCACTAGGAATCATACAGAGAAATCAGAGTAATACTTTATAGTGTTTTCCGTTCACTTTATGCTAGATAAAAAAACACCTCTCCACATGATCAATTATTAAAGTAGATGTGCACAAATTCCTTCTATTTCCAATCTTTTTGGAAACACAGAATTTGTTTCAGTGGGTACCTATGATACATACATATATATGTGGAGGTACTAGCTCCAAGTCATTTTACTGTGAAAAATCCATGAACTTCATATCGGTTACGGGAAACAAACTGTGAAATCAAAGTAAGTGTTTTTAGAGCTACACATTCCCAGATTCTAGATGAACAAATGCCTCTCCACATGCTTAAATCTGGGAGTTGATTTTGAGTGGAAGCCGTCCGTCACCTAGTTTCCTGGGAAAAAAAATTTTCTTCAGTGGGAACTATGCTACATAGAAAAGTAAGGGGAGTCACTACCTTCAACTCAGTTTTAGAGTGAAAACGGCAAAAATTCCAAAAGTGGAACTAGGAAACATAATGAGAAATCAGAGTAAGTGTTTCTATTGGTAACCTTTCCATTTACGCTGGATGAATGAATGCCTCTCCGCATGCTCAGATCTGAGAGTTGAATGTGTGTGAAAGCAATCAGTCACCTATCTTGTTGGGGACACACAGTTTTTTTGAGTTGGGAATGACACTACATGCATATATATGGGGTGGTACAAGCTCCAATTCGGCCTTACAGTGAAATCTGCATGAACATCAAACCAGCAATAGGAAACATACTGAGAAATCAGAGAAAGTGTTTCTACTGCTCCTCAATCCCTTTATGCTAGATGAAAGAACGCCTCTTCATGTGCTCAATTCTGAGAGTTGAATGTGTGTGAAAGCCATTAGTCACTTAGCCTGCTGGGAAAACTGAATTTATTTAGAGTGGGGAGCTACAAAACATACATATATAAGGGGAGGTATGAGCTCTAAATCGATTTTACAGTGAAAAATTCATGAACCTCAAACCAGCACTAGAAAACATACTGAGAAATCATAGTAAGTATTTTCATTGCTGCCTATTCCCATTATGCTAGATGAACGAACGCCTTACCACATGCTGAACTCTGAGATTTGAATGTGTGAAGCCGTCAACCACCCAGCTTGTTGGGAACTCACATTTTGTTTTGAGTGAGGAACTACACTTCATTCATATATATGGGAATGTATTAGCAATAAATTTGATTTACAGTGAAAACTGCATGAAACACCAAAAATAGAAAACATAGTAAGGAATCAGGGTAATTTTTTTTTCTCGTGCTACGTATCCCTTTTATGGCCGATGAATTAACGCCTCTTCATGTGCTCAATTCTGAGAGTAGAATGTGTGTGAAAGCCATTAATCACTTATCTTTTTGTTAAGAAGGGTTTGTTTTTGTTGGGATCTACGCTACATAAACGTCTATTATTTAGGTGTTAGCTCCAACTACATTTTACAGTGAAAAGAATTCAAACTGTAAAATTGGCACCAGGAAATATACTGAGAAATCAGAGTAAGTGTTTCTAGTGCTACTGATACAATCTATCCTAGATGAACGAACGACTCTAACACGTACTCATTTCTGAGTGTTGTATGTGTGTGTATAAGCCATCCATCCCCTATCTTGTTGGGAAAACAGAGATTTTTGTGTAGTTGGGTATTCTTCATACATATTGATGAGGAGGAATTAGCTCCAACTCAGTTTTATACTGAATACAGCAAGAATATCATAGTGACATTTGGAAAAATAATGAGAAATCAGATTGTTTCTTGTGCTAACCATTCCCTATATGCTAGATGAACGAACACATATCCACATCCTGAATTCTGAGAGTTGAATGTGTTGAAAGCAGTCCAACACTTTGCTTGTTGGGAACAAAGACTTTCTTTGAGTAGGGAACTATGCTACATATATATCTGTGAGTAGGTTAGCTCCAACTGGGTTATACAGTGAAAACTGCATGAACTTCAAGCCAGCACTAGGAAACAAACGCAGAAATCGGAGTTCATGATTCTAATGCTACCCATTCCCTTTATGCAACATGAAAGAATGCCTCTTCACTTGCTCTCTACTGAGAGTAGAATTAGTTTGAAAGGCGCTGATCAGCTATCTTGGGGGGAACAAAGATTTTCCATAAATAAGGGATGATGGTACATAGATATGAATGACATTGCACTAGCTCCAAGTAGGTTTTACTCTGAAAACAGCATGAAGTATAAACTGGCACTAGGAATCATGCAGAGAAATCAGAGTAATTATTTATAGTGTTTCCCGTTCCCTTTTTGCTGGATGAAAAATCACCTCTCCACATGTTCAATTCTGAGAGTAGATTTGCGCAAAAGCCTTCTATATCCAATCTTTTTGGAAAAACAGAATTTGATTCAGTGGGGATCTATACTACATACGTATCTATGGGGAGGTACTAGCTCCAAGTCATTTTACTGTGAAAAATCCATGAACTTCAAACCATCTACAGGAAACATACTGTGAAATCAAAGTAAGTGTTTTTAGTGCTACACATTCCCAGATTCTAGATGAAGAAATGCCTCTCCACATGCTTAATTCTGGGATTTGAATTTGTGTGGAAGCATTCCATCACCTAGCTTGCTGGGAAAAAAGAATTTTCTTCAGTGGGAACTATGCTAAATAGAAACGTAAGGGGAGTCACTAGCTTCAACTCAGTTTTAGAGTGAAAACGGCAGAAATTCCAAAAGCGGATCTAGGAAACATAATGAGAAATCAGAGTGTGTGTATTGGTACCCATTCCATTTACGCTGGATGGATGAATGCCTCTCCGCATGCTCAGTTCTGAGAGTTGAATGTGTGTGAAGCCATTAATCACTTATCTTTTTGGGAACAAGAGTTTGTTTGAGTTGGGATCTATGCTACATACACGTCTATTTGGTAGGTAGTAGCTTCAACTTAGTTTTACAGAGTAAAATGTTCATAATGTAAAATCGGCACTAGGAAATACACTGAAAAATCATAGTAAGTGTTTCTACTGCTCCTCATTCCCTTTATTTAAATGAATTAATGTCCCTCCAAGGGCTCAATTCTGAAATTTGAATGTGTGTTAAGGCCGTCCATCTCCTTGATTGTTGGGAACACAAGCTTTCTTTGAGTGAGGCCCTATACTACATACATATCTAGGGGAGTTGTTAGCTCCAAGTCGGTTTTACAGTGAAAACAGCATGAACTTCAAAGTGGCACTATGAAATATACTGAGAAATCAGAGTAAGTGTTTCTAGTTCTACTGATACAATCTAAGCTTGATGAACATACGCCTCTCCATGTGCTCATTCTTAGTGTTGTATGTGAGTGTTTAAGCCATCCATCATCTAGCTTGTTGGGAAAAGAGAGATTTTGAGTGGTTGAGTATTCTACATACATATTTATGAGGAGTTATTAGCTCCAACTCAGTTTTATACTGAATACAGTGACAGTATCCTACTGACACTACGTAAAATACTGAGAAATCAGATTGTTTCTTGTGCTACCCATTCCCTGTATGCTAGATGAACAAACACATATCCACGACCTCTATTCAGAGAGTTGAATGTGTTGAAATCATTCCAACACATAACTTGTTGGGAACACAGAGTTTCTTTCTGTAGGGAACTATGCTACATATGTATCTGTGAGTAGGTTAGCTCCAACTCTGTTTTACAGTGAAAAATACATGAACTTCATACCAGCAGTAGGAAACAAACTCAGAAAACAGAGTTCATGATTCTAATGCTACCCTTTCCCTTTATGCCACATGAAAGAATGCCTCTTCACTTGCTCAGTACCGAGAGTAAAATTAGTTTGAAAGGCGTCCATTAGCTATCTTGGTGGGAACAGAAATTTTCAATAAAAAAGCGATGATGGTACATAGATATGCATGACATGGCACTAGCTCCAAGTTGGTTTTACTCTGAAAAAAGCATGAACTATAAACTGGCACTAGGAATCATACAGAGAAATCAGAGTAATTATTTATAGTGTTTTCCGTTCCTTTATGCTAGATGAAAAAACACCTCTCCACATGATCAATTATTAGAGTAGATGTGCACAAATTCCTTCTATTTCCAATCTTTTTGGAAACACAGAATTTGTTTCAGTGGGTATCAATTCTACATACGTATCTATGTGGAGGTACTAGCTCCAAGTCATTTTACTGTGAAAAATCCATGAACTTCAAATCGGTTACGGGAAACAAACTGGGAAATCAAAGTAAGTGTTTTTAGAGCTACACATTCCCAGATTCTAGATGAACAAATGCCTCTCCACATGCTTAAATCTGGGAGTTGATTTTCTGTGGAAGCCGACCGTCACCTAGTTTCCTGGGAAAAAAGAATTTTCTTCAGTGGGAACTATGCTACATAGAAAAGTAAGGGGAGTCACTACCTTCAACTCAGTTTTAGAGTGAAAACGGCAAAAATTCCAAAAGTGGAACTAGGAAACATAATGAGAAATCAGAGTAAGTGTTTCTATTGGTAACCTTTCCATTTACGCTGGATGAATGAATGCCTCTCCGCATGCTCAGATCTGAGAGTTGAATGTGTGTGAAAGCAATCAGTCACCTATCTTGTTGGGGACACACAGTTTTTTTGAGTGGGGAATGACACTACATGCATATATATGGGGAGGTACAAGCTCCAATTCGGCCTTACAGTGAAATCTGCATGAACATCAAAGCAGCAATAGGAAACATACTGAGAAATCAGAGAAAGTGTTTCTACTGCTCCTCAATCCCTTTATGCTAGATGAAAGAACGCCTCTTCATGTGCTCAATTCTGAGAGTTGAATGTGTGTGAAAGCCATTAGTCACTTAGCCTGCTGGGAAAACTGAATTTATTTAGAGTGGGGAGCTACAAAACATACATATATAAGGGGAGGTATGAGCTCTAAATCGATTTTACAGTGAAAACTTCATGAACCTCAAACCAGCACTAGAAAACATACTGAGAAATCAGAGTAAGTATTTTCATTGCTGCCTATTCCCATTATGCTAGATGAACGAACGCCTTACCACATGCTGAACTCTGAGATTTGAATGTGTGAAGCCGTCAACCACCCAGCTTGTTGGGAACTCACATTTTGTTTTGAGTGAGGAACTACACTTCATTCATATATATGGGAATGTATTAGCAATAAATTTGATTTACAGTGAAAACTGCATGAAACACCAACAATAGAAAACATAGTAAGGAATCAGGGTAATTTTTTTTTCTCGTGCTACGTATCCCTTTTATGGCCGATGAATTAACGCCTCTTCATATGCTCAATTCTGAGAGTAGAATGTGTGTGAAAGCCATTAATCACTTATCTTTTTGTTAGGAAGGGTTTGTTTGTGTTGAGATCTACGCTACATAAACGTCTATTTTTTAGGTGTTAGCTCCAACTACATTTTACAGTGAAAAGAATTCAAACTGTAAAATTGGCACCAGGAAATATACTGAGAAAACTGAGTAAGTGTTTCTAGTGCTACTGATAAAATCTATGCTAGATGAACGAACGACTCTAACACGTACTCATTTCTGAGTGTTGTATGTGTGTGTATAAGCCATCCATCCCCTATCTTGTTGGGAAAACAGAGATTTTTGTGTAGTTGGGTATTCTTCATACATATTGATGAGGAGGAATTAGCTCCAACTCAGTTTTATAGTGAATACAGCAAGAATATCATAGTGACATTTGGAAAAATAATGAGAAATCAGATTGTTTCTTGTGCTAACCATTCCCTATATGCTAGATGAACGAACACATATCCACATCCTGAATTCTGAGAGTTGAATGTGTTGAAAGCAGTCCAACACTTTGCTTGTTGGGAACAAAGACTTTCTTTGAGTAGGGAACTATGCTACATATATATCTGTGAGTAGGTTAGCTCCAACTCGGTTATACAGTGAAAACTGCATGAACTTCAAGCCAGCACTAGGAAACAAACACAGAAATCAGAGTTCATGATTCTAATGCTACCCATTCCCTTTATGCAACATGAAAGAATGCCTCTTCACTTGCTCACTACCGAGAGTAGAATTAGTTTGAAATGCGCCGATCAGCTATCTTGGGGGGAACATAGATTTTCCTTAAATAAGGGATGATGGTACATAGATATGCATGACATGGCACTAGCTCCAAGTAGGTTTTACTCTGAAAACAGCATGAACTATAAACTGGCACTAGGAATCATGCAGAGAAATCAGAGTAATTATTTATAGTGTTTCCCGTTCCCTTTTTGCTGGATGAAAAATCACCTCTCCACATGTTCAATTCTGAGAGTAGATTTGCGCAAAAGCCTTCTATATCCAATCTTTTTGGAAAAACAGAATTTGTTTCAGTGGGGATCTATACTACATACGTATCTATGGGGAGGTACAAGCTCCAAGTCATTTTACTGTGAAAAATCCATGAACTTCAAACCAGCTACAGGAAACATACTGTGAAATCAAAGTAAGTGTTTTTAGTGCTACACATTCCCAGATTCTAGATGAACAAATGCCCCTCCACATGCTTAATTCTGGGAGTTGAATTTGTGTGGAAGCCGTCCATCATCTAGTGTGCTGGGAAAGAAGAAATTTCTTCAGTGGGATCTATGCTGCATAGACACGTAAGTGGAGTCACTAGCTTCAACTCAGTTTTAGAGTGAAAACGGCAAAAATTCCAAAAGCGGAACTAGGAAACATAATGAGAAATCAGATTAAGTGTTTCTATTGGTACCCATTCCATGTACGCTGAATGAATGAATGCCTCTCCGCATGTTCAGATATGTGAGTTGAATGTGTGTGAAAGCAATCAGTCCCCTATCTTGTTGGGGACACACAGTTTTTTTGAGTAGGGAATGACAATACATGCATATATATGGGGAGGTACAAGCTCCAATTCTGGCTTACAGGGATATCTGCATGAACATCAAACCAGCACTAGGAAACACACTGAGAAATTAATGAATGTGTTTCTACTGCTCCTCAATCCCTTTATTCTAATTGAATAAACGCCTCTTCACATGCTCAATTCTGAGAGTTGAATGTGTGTGAAAGCCATTAGTCACTTAGGCTGCTGGGAAAACTCAATTTACTTAGAGTGGGGAGCTACAAATCATACATATATATGGGGAGGTACGAGCTCTAAATCGGTTTTACAGTGAAAACTGCATGAACATCAAACCAGCACTAGAAAACATACTGAGAAATCAGAGTAAATATTTTCATTGCTGCCTATTCCCATTATGCTAGATGAACGAACGCCTCACCACATGCTGAATTCTGAGATTTGAATGTGTGAAGACGTCAACTAACTAAATTGATGGGAAAACACATTTCTTTTGAGTGAAGAACTACACTTCATACATACATATAGGAATGTATTAGCAAAAAATTTGATTTACAGTGAAAAGTGCATGAACATCAAACCATTAATAGAAAACATTATTGTGTAATCAGTGTAATTTTTTTCTAGTGCTACCTATCCCCTTAATGGCCGATGAATTAACGCCTCTTCATATGCTCAATTCTGAGAGTAGAATGTGTGTGAAATCCATTAATCACTTATCATTTTGGGAACAAGAGCTTGTTTGAGTTGGGATCTACACTAATTACATGTGTATTTTGTAGGTATTAGCTCCAACTTTGGTTTACAGTGAAAACAGAACAAACTGCAATATCGACACTCGGAATTATAGTGAGAAATCAGACTAACTATTTCCAGTGCTACCCATTCCCTTTATGCTAGATGAACAAACGCCTTTCCACATGCTTAATTCTGAGAGTTGAATGTGTGTGAATGCCGTCAATCATTTACCTTGTTTTGAACACTGAGTTTCTTTGAGTGGGGAATTATGCATCATATGAATATAAGGGGAGGTATTACCTCTAGGTCAGTTTTACACTGAAATGAGGATGAAATGAAAACCAACACTAGGAAACATACTGAGAATTCCAAGTGTTTCTATTCCTAACGATTCCCTTTATGGTAGATGAACAAACGCCTCTCCACATGCTGAAATCTGAGAGTTGGTTGTGTGCAAAAGCCGTACATCTCCTAACTTGTTGGGAACACACAATTTCTTTCAGTGGGGAAATATACTACATACGTATCTATAGGGAGGAACTAGCTCCAAGTCCGTTTACACGGAAAACAGTGCACTCTGGAATACGGAACTGTCACACATGCTGAGAAAACACAGTAAGTGTTTCTACTGCTACACATTCCCTGTATACTAGATGAATGAAAGTCTCTGCAAGGGCTCAATTCTGAAATTTGAATGTGTGTTAAAGCCATCCATCTACTTGCTTGTTGGGAACATAAGCTTTCGTTGAGTGAGGCCCTATACTACATACATATCTATGGGGAAGTTTCAGCTCCAAGTCGGTTTTACAGTGAAAACAGCATGAACAACAAACAGCACTAGGAAATATACTGAGTAATCAGAGTAACGGATTCTAGTGCTACTGATACAATCTAGGCTACATGAACGAACGCCTCACCACGTGCTCATTTCTGAAGGATGTATGTGTGTGTTAAAGCAATCCATCATCTAGCTTGTTGGGAAAACAGAGATTTTGGTGTGGTTTAGTATTCTTCATACATATTTATGAGGAGGTATTAGCTCCAACTCAGTTTTATACTGAATAGAGCGACAACATCCTACTGAAACTAGGTAAAATACTGAGAAAACCGATTCTTTACTGTGCTACCCATTCCCTATATGCTAGATGAACAAACACATATCCACCTCCTAAATTCTGAGAGTTGAATGTGTTGAAAGCGTTCTAAAACGTAACTTGTTGGGAACACAGAGTTTCTTTGTGTAAGGAACTATGCTACATATATATCTGTGCGTAGGTTAGCTCCAACTCTGTTTACAGTGAAAACTTCATGAACTTCATACCAGCAGTAGGAAACAAACTAAGAAATCAGAGTTCATGATTCTAAAGCTTCCCGTTCCCTTAATGCCACATGAAAGAATGAATCTTCACTTGCTCTGTACCGAGAGTAAAATTAGTTTGAAAGGCGTCCGTCAGCTATCTTGTTGGGAACAGAAATTTTCAATAAAAAAGCGATGATGGTACATAGATATGCATGACATGGCACTAGCTCCAAGTAGGTTTTACTCTGAAAAAAGCATGAACTAGAAACTGGCACTAGGAATCATACAGAGAAATCAGAGTAATTATTTATAGTGTTTTCCGTTCCCTTTATTCTAGATGAAAAAACAACTCTCCACATGATCAATTATTAGCGTAGATGTGCACAAATTCCTTCTATTTCCAATCTTTTTGGAAACACAGAATTTGTTTCAGTGGGTATCTATGCTACATACGTATCTTTGGGGAGGTACTAGCTCCAAGTCTTTTTACTGTGAAAAATCCATGAAATTCAAACCAGCTACAGGAAACATACTGTGAAATTAAAGTAAGCGTTTTTAGTGCTACACATTCCCAGATTCTAGTTGAACAAATGCCTCTCCACATGCTTAAATCTGGGAGTTGAATTTGTGTGGAAGCCGTCCATCACCTAGTTTGTTGGGAAAAAAAATTTTCTTCAGTGGGAACTATGCTGCATAGAAACGTAAGGGGAGTCACTAACTTCAACTCAATTTTAGAGTGAAAACGGCAAAAATTCCAAAAGCGGAACTAGGAAACATAATGAGAAATCAGATTAAGTGTTTCTATTGTTACCCATTCCATTTACGCTGGATGAATGAATGCCTCTCCGCATGCTCAGATCTGAGAGTTGAATGTGTCTGAAAGCAATCAGTCACATATCTTGTTGGGGACACACAATTTTTTGAGTGGGGAATGACACTACATGCATATATATGAGGAGGTACAAGCTCCAATTCGGCCTTACAGAGAAATCTGCATGAACATCAAACCAGCATTAGGAAACTTACAGAGAAATCAGAGAAAGTGTTTCTACTGCTCCTCAATCCCTTTATGCTAGATGAAAGAACGCCTCTTCACGTGCTCAATTCTGAGAGTTGAATGTGTGTGAAAGCCATTAGTCACTTAGCCTGCTGGGAAAACTGAATTTATTTAGAGTGGGGAGCTACAAAACATACATATATAAGGGGAGGTATGAGCTCTAAATCGATTTTACAGTGAAAACTTCATGAACCTCAAACCAGCACTAGAAAACATACTGAGAAATCAGAGTAAGTATTTTCATTGCTGCCTATTCCCATTATGCTAGATGAACGAACGCCTCACCACATGCTGAAATCTGAGATTTGAATGTGTGGAGCCGTCAACCACCCAGCTTGTTGGGAACTCACAATTGGTTTTGAGTGAGGAACTACACTTCATTCATATATATGGGAATGTATTAGCAATAAATTTGATTTACATTGAAAACTGCATGAAACACCAATAATAGAACACATAGAAAGATATCAGGTTAATTTTTTTTTCTCGTGCTACCTATCCCTTTTATGGCTGATGAATTAACGCCTCTTCATATGCTCAATTCTGAGAGTAGAATGTGTGTGAAAGCCATTAATCACTTATCTTTTTGTTAAGAAGGGTTTGTTTTTGTTGGGATCTACGCAACATAAACGTCTATTTGTAGGTGTTAGCTCCAACTTCATTTTACAGTGAAAAGAGTTCAAACTGTAAAATTGGCAACAGGTAATATACTGAGAATACAGAGTAAGTGTTTCTAGTGCTACTGATACAATCTATGCTAGATGAACGAACGACTCTAACACGTACTCATTTCTGAGTGTTGTATGTGTGTGTATAAGCCATCCATCCCCTATCTTGTTGGGAACCCAGAGATTTTTGTGTAGTTGAGTATTCTTCATACATATTGATGAGGAGGAATTAGCTCCAACTCAGTTTTATAGTGAATACAGCAAGAATATCATAGTGACATTTGGAAAAATAATGAGAAATCAGATTTTTTCTTGTGCTACCCATTCCCTATATGCTAGATGAACGAACACATATCCACATCCTGAATTCTGAGAGTTGAATGTGTTGAAAGCAATCCAACACTTTGCTTGTTGGGAACAAAGACTTTCTTTGAGTAGGGAACTATGCTACATATATATCTGTGAGTAGGTTAGCTCCAACTCGGTTATACAGTGAAAACTGCATGAACTTCAAGCCAGCACTAGGAAACAAACGCAGAAATCAGAGTTCATGATTCTAATGCTACCCATTCCTTTATGCAACATGAAAGAATGCCTCTTCACTTGCTCTCTACCGAGAGTAGAATTAGTTTGAAAGGCGCCCATCAGCTATCTTGGGGGGAACATAGATTTTCAATAAATAAGGGATGATGGTACATAGATATGCATGACATGGCACTAGCTCCAAGTAGGTTTTACTCTGAAAAAAGGATGAACTAGAAAGTGGCACTAGGAATCATACAGAGAAATCAGAGTAATACTTTATAGTGTTTTCCGTTCACTTTATGCTAGATAAAAAAACACCTCTCCACATGATCAATTATTAGAGTAGATGTGCACAAATTCCTTCTATTTCCAATCTTTTTGGAAACACAGAATTTGTTTCAGTGGGGATCTATACTACATACATATTTATGTGGAGGTACTAGCTCCAAGTCATTTTACTGTGAAAAATCCATGAACTTCAAACCAGCTACAGGAAACTTACTGTGAAATCAAAGTAGGTATTTTTAGTGCTACACATTCCCATATTCTAGATGTACAAATGCCTCTCCACATGCTTATTTCTGGGAGTTGAATTTGTGTGGAAGCCGTCCATCACCTAGTTTGCTGGGAATAAAGAATTTTCTTCAGTGGGATCTATGCTACATAGAAACGTAAGTGGAGTCACTAGCTTCAACTCAGTTTTAGAGTGAAAACGGCAAAAATTCCAAAAGTGGAACTAGGAAACATAATGAGAAATCAGAGTAAGTGTTTTTATTGGTAACCATTCCATTTAGGCTGTATGAATGAATGCCTCTCCGCATGCTCATATCTGAGATTTGAATGTGTGTGAAAGCAATCAGTTCACATATCTTGTTGGGGACACACAGTTTTTTTGAGTGGGGAATGACACTACATGCATATATATGGTGAGGTACAAGCTCCAATTCGGGCTTACAGTGAAATCTACATGAACATCAAACCAGCAATAGGAAACATACTGAGAAATCAGAGAAAGTGTTTCTACTGCTCCTAAATCCCTTTATGCTAGATGAAAGAACGCCTCTTCACGTGCTCAATTCTGAGATTTGAATGTGTGAAGCCATCAATCACCTTGATTTTTGGGAACACACATTTTCTTTTGAGTGAGGAATTACACATCATTCATATATATGGGAATGTATTAGCAATAAATTTGATTTACAGTGAAATATGTATGAACATCAAACCAGCAATAGAATTCATAGTGAGAAATCATGTTAATTTTTTTCTAGTACTACCTATCCCCATTATGGCCGGTGAATTAAAGCCTCTTCACATGCTCTTTTTTGAGAGTTGAATGTGTGAAGCCGTCAATCACCTAGCTTGTTGGGAACACAAATTTTTTTTCTGCGGGGAACTAATCTTCATTCATATATATGGGAATGTATTAGCAATAAATTTGATAAACAGTGAAAACCGCATGGTCATCAAACAAGCATTAGAAAAATTTAGTTTGAAATCAGAGTAATTTTTTTCTAGTACAACTTATCCCCTTTATGGCAGATGAATTAACGCATGTTAACTTGCTCAATTCTTAGAGTAGAATGGGTGTGAAAGTCAGTAATCACTTATAATTTTGGGAACAATAGTGTGTTTGAGATGGGATCTACAGTACTTTCATGTCTATTTGTAGGCATTAGCTCCAGCTTGGATTTACAGTGAAAAGAGAACAAACTGAAAAATCGGCAGTAGGAATTTTAGAGAGAAAACAGAGAAATTATTTCCAGTGCTACCTATTCCCTTTATGCTAGATAAACTAACGCCTTTCCACATGCTTAATTCTGAGAGTTGAATGTGTGTGAAATTCGTCAAACACTTAGCTTGTAGTGAACGTAGAGTTTCTTTGAGTGGGGTACTACGTGCAAGAAGTATCTATGGGGAGGAATTATCTCTAACCCAGTTTTACTCTGAAATGAGCATGAAATAAAAACTGACAATAGGAAACATACTGAGAATTCCGAGTGTTTCTATTGGTAACAATTCCCTTAATAGTAGATGAACGAACGCCTCTCCACATGCTGAAATCAGAGATTTGGTTGTGTGCAAAAGCCGTACATTTCCTAACTTATTGAGAACACAATTTATTTCAGTGGGGAAATATACTATATATGTATTTAAAGGGAGGTACTAGTTCCAAGTCCGTTTTACACTGAAAATGGTGCACACAGGAACACGGAACTTTCACACATGCTGAGTAAACAGAGTAAGAGTTAAAACTGCTAACCATTTCCTTAATGCTAGATGAATGAATGCCTCTGCAAGGGCTCAATTCTGAAATTTGAAAGTGTGTTAAAGCCGTCCATCTCCTTGATCGTTGGGAACACAAGCTTTGTTTGAGTGGGGCCCTATACTACATACATATCTATGGGGAGGTGTTAGCTCCAAGTCGGTTTTCAAGTGAGAAGAGTGTGAACTTCCAACCGGCACTAGGAAATATAGTGAAAAATCAGAGTAAGTGTTTCTAGTGCTACTGATACAATCTATGCTAGATGAACAAACCCCTCTCCACGTGCTCATTTCTGAGGATTTTATGTGTGTGTTTAAGCCATCCATCCCCTAATTGTTGGGAACACAGAGATTTTTGAGTAGTTGCGTATTCTACATACATATTAAAGAGGAGGTACTATCTCCAACTCCGTTTTATACTGAAAACAGCAAGAACATCATACTGACACTAGGAAACATAGTGAGAAATAAGATTGTTTCTTGTGCTACTCATTCCCAATATGCTAGATGAACGGACAGATTTCCATGTGCTCAATTTTGAGAGTTGAATGTGTTGAAAGCAGTCCAACACTTAGCTTCCCGGGAACACACCGTTTCTTTGAGTAGGGAACTATGCTACTTATATATCTGTGAGTAGGATAGCTCCAACTCGGTTTTACAGTGAAAACTGCATGAACTTCAAACAAGAACTAGGAAACAAATTCAGAAATCAGAGTTCATGTTTCTAATGCTACCCATTAAGTTTAGGCTACATGAAAGAATGCCTCTTCACATGCTCAGTACCAAGAGTAGAATTAGTTTGAAAGGCGTCCATCAGCTATCTTGGTGTGAACATAGATTTTCCATAATAAGCGATGATGGTACAAAGATATGAATGACATGGCACTAGCTCCAAGTTGGTTTTACTCTGAAAACAGCATGAAGTAAAAACAAGCACAAGGAATCATACAGAGAAATGAGAGTAAATATACTTAGTGTTTCCCTTTCCCTTTATGCTAGATGAACAAACAACTGTCCACATGCTCAATTCTGAGCGTAGATGTGTGCAAAAACCTTCTATATCCAATCTTGTTGGGAAGACAGAATTTCTTTCAGTGGGGATCTATGCTACAAACATATCTATGGGGAGGTACAAGCTCCAAGTCATTATTCTGTGAAAACTCCATGAAATTCAAACCAGCTACAGGAAACATAGTGTGAAATCAAAATAAGTGTTTTTAGTGCTCCCCGTACCAAGACTCTAGATGAAAAAATATCTCTCCACATGCTTAATTCTGGGAGTTGAATTTGTGTGGAAGCCGTCCATCACTTAGCTTGCTTGGGAGAAAGAATTTTTTTCAGTGGGACCTAAGCTACATAGAAACGTAAGGGGAGTCACTAGCTTCAACTCACTTTTAGAGTGAAAACAGCAAAAATTCCAAAAGCAGAACTAGGAAACATAATGTGATTTGAGAGTAAGTGTTTCTATTGGTACCCATTCCATTTACGCTAGATGAATGAATGCCTCTCCGCATGCTCAGTTCTGAGAGTTGAATGTGCGTGAAAGCAGTCACCTATCTTGTTGGGGACACAAAGTTTTTTTGAGTGGGGAATGACACTACATACATATATATGGGGAGGTACAAGCTCCAATGCGGGCTTACAGTGAAATCTGCATGAACATCAAACCAGCACTAGGAAACATACTGAGAAAACAGAGTATGTGTTTCTACTGCTCCTCATTCCCTTTATGCTTGATGAACAAACACCTATTCACGTGCTCAATTCTGAGGGTTGAAAGGCTGTGAAAGCCATTAGTCACTTAGCCTGCTGGGAAAACTCAATTTATTTAGAGTGGGGAGATATAAAACATACATATATATGGGGAGGTATGAAATCTATATCGGTTTTACAGTGAAAAATGCATGAACTTCAAACCAGCACTAGAAAACACACTGAGGAATCAGAATAAGTATTTTCATTGCTGCCTATTCGCATTATGCTAGAAGAACGAATGCATCACCACATGCTCAATTCTGAGATTTGAATGTGTGAAGCCATCAATCACCTAGATTTCTGGGAACACACATTATCTTTTGAGTGTGGAACTACTCTGCATTCATATATATGGGAATGTATAAGCAATAAATTTGATTATCAGTGAAAACCGCATGAACATCAAAAAAGCAATAGAAAACAAAGTGTGAAGTCAGAGTAATTGTGTTCTAGTACTACATATCCCCGTTATGGCAGATGAATTAACGCCTCTTCACATGCTCAATTCTGAGAGAAGAATGTGTGTGAAAGTAATTAATCACTTATAAATTTGGGAACAAAAGTGTGTTTGAGATGGGATCTACAGTACTTACATGTCTATTTATTAGGTATGAGGTCCAACTTGGTTTTACTGTGAAAAGAGCACAAAGTGTAAAATCGGCACTAGGAATTATAGTGAGAATTCAGAGTAACTATTTCCAATGCTACCCATTCCCTTTATGCTAGATGAACAAAAGCCTTTCCACAAGCTTAAATCTGAGAGTTGAAAGTCTGTGAAATCCGTCAATCACTTAGCTTGTTGTGAAAAGAGGATTTGTTTGAGTGGGGAACATCCCGTCATACGTGTCTATGTGGGTTAGTATTTCTAAGTCAGTTTTACACTGAAATCAACATGAAATAAATATCGACAATAGGAAAAATACTGAAATTCCGAGTGTTTCAATTGATAATGATTCCCTTTATGGTAGACGAACAAAAGCCTCTCCACATGCGGAAATCTGAGAGTTGGTTGTGTGCAAAAGCCGTACATCTCCTCACTTGTTGGGAACACAGAATTTCTTTCAGTGGGGAAATATACTACATGCTTATCTATACGGAGGTAAAAGCTCCAAGTCCATTTTACAGTGAAAACGATGCACACTGGAACACGGAACTGTCACACATGCTGAGAAAACAGAGTAAAACTTTCTACTGCTAACCATTCCCTTATTGTTAGATGAATGAACGTCTCTGCAAGTGCTCAATTCTGAAATTTGAATGTGTGTTAAAGTCGTCCATCTCCTTGCTTGTTGGGAACACAAGCTTTCTTTGAGTGGGGCCCTTTACTACATACATATTTATGGGGAAGTTTTAGCTCCAAGTCTGTTTTACCATGAAAAGAGCATGAACATCAAACCGGCACTAGGAAATATACTGAGAAATCAGAGTAAGTGTTTCTAGTGCTACTGATACAATCTATGCTAGATGAACAAACGCCTCTAGACGTGTTCATTTCTGAGGGTAATATGTGTGTGTTTAAGCCATCCGTCCTCTGGCTTGTTGGGAACACAGAGTTTCTTTGAGTAGAGAACTAAGCTACATATATATCTGTGAATAGGTTATCTCCAACTCGGTTTTACAGAGAAAACTGCATGAAATTCAAACCAGCACTAGGAAACAAACTCAGAAATCAGAGTTCATGTTTCTAATGCTACCCATTCCCTTTGTGCTACATGAAAGAATGTCTCTTCACATGCTCAGTTCTGAGAGTAGAATTAGTTTGAATGGCTTCCATCAGCTATCTTTTGGGAAAATAGATTTTCCATAAATAAGCGATGATGGTACGTAGATATGCATGACATGACACTAGCTCCAAGTCGGTATTACTCTGAAAAGAGCATGAAGTAAAAACTGGCACTAGGATTCATACAGAGAAATCAGAGTAATTATTTATAGTGTTTCCCGTTCCTTTTATCCTAGATGAACAAACAGCTGTCCACATGCTCAATTCTGAGTGTAGGTGTGTGCAAAAGATTTCTATATCCAGTTTTGTTGGGAACACAGAATTTCGTTCAGCAGTTATCCCTGCTACTTACATATCTATGGGGAGCTAGTAGCTCCAAGTCATTTTACTGTGAAAACTCCATGATCTTCAAACAAGCATCAAGAAACATACAGTGAAATCAAATTAAGTGTTTTAAGTGCTACTCATTCCCAGATAATAGATGAAAAAATGCCTCTCCACATGCTTAATTCTGGGATTTGAATTTGTGGGTAAGCCGTCCATCACCTAGGTTGCTGGGAGTGAAGAATTTTTTTCAGTGAGAATTATGCTACATAGAAACGTATAGGGGGTCACTAGCTTCAACTCAGTTTTAGAGTGAAAACTGAAAAATTACAAAAGCGGAACTAGGAAACATAATGAGAAATGAGAGTAAGTGTTTCAATTGGTACCATTTCCATTTACGCTGGATGAATGAGTGCCTCTCCTCATGATCAGTTCTGAGAATTGAATGTGCGTGAAAGCAATCAGTCACCTATCTTCTTGGGGACACACTGTTGTTTGAGTGGGGAACGTCACTACATACATATATATGGCGAGGTGCAGTCTCCAATGCGGGCTTACTGTGAAATCTGCATGAACATCAAACCAGCACTAGGAAACATAGTGAGGAATCAGAGTATGTGTTTCTACTGCTCCACATTCCCTTTATGCTAGATGAACAAACTCCACTTCAAGTGCTCAATTCTGTGAGTTGAATGTGTGTGAAAGCAATTAGTCAATTAGCCTGCTGTGAAAACTCAATTTATTTAGATTGGGGAGTTACAGAACATACATATATATGGGGTGGTACGAGCTCTATATCAGATTTACAGTGAAAACTGCATGAACTTCAAACCAGCACTAGAAAACACACTGAGGATTCAGAGTATTTTCATAGCTGCCTGTTGCCACTATGCTAGATGAACGAACACTTCACCACATGCTCAATTCTAAGATTTGTATGTGTGAAGCTGCCAATCACCTACATTGTTGGGAACACACATTTTTTTTTGAGTGAGGAATTACACATCATTCATATATATGGGAATGTATTAGCAAGAAATTTGATTTACACTGAAAACTGTATGAACATCAAACCAGCAATAGAAATCATAGTGAGAAATCATGGTAATTTTTTTTGTGCTTCCTATCCCCTTTACGGCAGATGAATTAACGCCTCTTCACATGCTCAATTCTGAGAGTTGAATGTGGATGAAAGTCATTAATCACTTATAAATTTGGGAACAAAATTGTGTTTGAGATGGGATCTACAGTACTTTCATGTCTATTTTTTAGGTATTAGTTCCAACCTGGCTTTACATTGAAACAGAACAAACTGTATATTCGACACTAGGAATTATAGTGTGAAATCAGAGTAACTATTTCCACTGCTACCCATTCCCTTTATGCTAGATGAACAAAAGCCTTTCCACATGCTTAATTCTGAGAGTTGAAAGTCAGTGAAATCCATCAATCACTTAGCTTTTTGTGAACACAGTGTTTGTTTGAGTGGGGAACATCCTGTCATATGTATTTATGTGGGATAGTATCTCTAAGTCAGTTTTACACTGAAATCAACATGAAATAAAAATAGACAATAGGAAACATACTGAATTTCCGAGTGTTTCTATTGATAACGATTCCCTTTATGGTAGATGAACGAACGACTCTCCACATGCTGATATCAGAGAGTTGGTTGGGTGCAAAGCCGTACATCTCCTAACTTGTTGGGAACACACAACTTCTTTCAGTGGGGAAATTTACTACATGCGTATCTATAGGGAGGTACTAGCTCCAAGTCCATTTTACAGTGAAAACGGTGCACACTGGAACACGGAACTTTCACACATGCTGAGATTAGAGTAAAAGATTCTACTGCTACCCATTCCCTTACTGCTAGATGAATGATCGTCTCTGCAAGTGCTCAATTCTGAAATTTGAATGTGTGTTAAAGCCGTCCATCTCCTTGCTTGTTGGGAACACAAGCTTTCTTTGAGTGGGGCCCTATACTACATACATATCTATGGGGAAGTGTTAGCTCCAAGTCGGTTTTACCGTGAAAAGAGCATGAATATCAAACCGGAACTAGGAAATATTCTGAGAAAACAGAGTAAGCGTTTCTAGTGCTACTGATACAATCTATGCTAGATGAACAAACGCCTCTAGACGTGCTCATTTCTGAGGGTTGTATGTGTGTGTTTAAGCCATCCATCTCCTGGCTTGTTGAGAACACAGAGTTTCTTTGAGTAGAGAACTAAGCTATATATATATCTGTGAATAGGTTATCTCCAACTCGGTTTTACAGTGAAAACTGCATGAACTTCAAACCAGCATTAGGAAACAAACTCAGAAATCAGAGTTCATGTTTCTAATGCTACCAATTCCCTTTCTGCTACATGAAAGAATGTCTCTTCACATGCTCACTTCAGAGAGTAGAATTAGTTTGAAAGGCGTCCATCATCTATCTTGGTGGGAACATAGATTTTCCATAAATAAGCAATGATGGTACATAGATATGCATGACATGGCACTAGCTCCAAGTCGGTTTTACTCTGAAAACAGCATAAAGTAAAAACTGGCTCTAGGAATCATACAGAAAAATCAGAGTAATTATTTATACTGTATCCCGTTCCGTTTATGCTAGATGAACAAACACCTGTCCACATGCTCAATTTTGAGAGTACATGTGTGCAAAAGCCTTATACATCCAATCTTGTTGGGAACACAGAATTTCTTTCAGCAGTTATCTCTGCTACATACGTATCTATGGGGAGCTAGTAGCTCCAAGTCATTTTACTGTGAAAATTCCATGAAATTCAATCAAGCAACAGGAAACATACAGTGAAATCCAAGTAAGTGTTTTTAGTGCTACACATTCCCAGATAATAGATGAAAAAATGCATCTCCACATGCTTAATTCTGGGGTTTGAATTTGTGGGTAAGCCGTCCATCACCTAGCTTGCTGGGAGAGATGAATATTTTTCACTGGGAACTATGCTACATAGAAACGTATAGGGAGTCTCAAGCTTAAACTCAGATTTAGAGTGAAAATTGCAAAAATTACAAAAGCGGAACTAGAAAACTTAATGTGAAATGAGAGTAAGTGTTTCAATTGGTACCTATTCCATTTACGCTGGATAAATGAATCCCTCTCCGCATGCTCAGTTCTGAGAGCTGTATGTGCGTGAAAGCAATCAGTCACCTATCTTGTTGGGGACACACAGTTTTTTTGAGTGGGGAACGACACTACATACATATATATGGGGAGGTACATGCTCCAAATCGGTTTTACAGTGAAAACTGCAGGAATTTCAAACCGGCACTAGGAAGCGGACTGAGAAACCTGGGTAAAATTTTCTCTTGCAACCCGTTCCCTTTGTGCTACATGAACGAAAGTCTCTCCACATGCTCAGATTTGAGAGATAAGTTTGTGTGAAAGCCGTCCTTCACTTAGCTTGTTGGGAACACAAAGTTTCTTTTCAGTTGCAAACTACACTCCATACATATTTATGGGGAAGTACTAGCTCCAACTCTGTTTTACGGTGAAATTTGCATGAACATCAAACCAGCACTAGGAAACATAGTGAGGAATCAGAGTATGTGTTTCTAATGCTCCTCATTCCCTTTATGCTAGATGAACAAACGCCTCTTCACGTGCTCAATTCTGAGAGTTGAATGTGTGGGAAAGTCGTTAGTCACTTAGCCTGCTGGGAAAACTCAATTTATTTAGAGTGGGGAGCTACAAAACATACATATATATGGGGAGGTACGAGCTCCCTATCGGTTTTACAGTGAAAACTGCATGAAATTCAAACCAGCACTAGAAAACACACTGAGGAATCAGAGTAATTATTTTCATTGCTGCCTAATCCAATTATGCTAGATGAACGAACGCCTCACCACATGCTCAATTCTGAGATTTGAATGTGTGAAGCCGCCAATCAACTAGCTTGTTGGGAACACACATTTTCTTTTGAGTGAGGAATTACACATCATTCATATATATGGGAAAGTATTAGAAATAAATTTCATTTACAGTGAAAACTGTATGAACATCAAACCAGCAATAGAAATCATAGTGAGAAATCATGGTAATTTTTATCTAATGCTACCTATCCCCTTTATGGCAGCTGAATTAACGCCTCTTCACATGCTCAATTCGGAGAGTTGAATGTGTGTGAAATCCATCAATCTCTTAGCTTGTTGTGAACACAGAGTTTCTTAGAGTGGGGTAATACCTGTCATATGTATCTATGGGGAGGAATTATCTCTAAGCCAGTTTTACTCTGAAATGAGCATGAAATAAAAACTGACACTAGGAAACATACTGAGAATTACGAGTGTTTCTATTGCTAACGATTCCCTTTATGGTAGATGAACAAACGCCTTGCCACATGCTGAAATCTGAGAGTTGATTGGGTGCAAAGGCCGTACATCTCCTAACTTGTTGGGAACACACAATTTCTTTCAGTGGGGAAATATACTACATGTGTATCTATAGGGAGGTACTAGATCCAAGTCCATTTTACACTGAAAACGGTGCACACTGGAACACGGAACTGTCACACATGCTGAGTAAACGGAGTAAAATTTCTACTGCTACACATTCCCTTATTTCTTCATGAATGAATGTGTCTGCAAGTGCTCAATTCTGAAATTTGAAAGTGTGTTAAAGCCGTCCATCTCCTTGCTTGTTGGGAACACAAGCTTTCTTTCAGTGGGGCCCTATATTAAATACATATCTATGGGGAAGTGTTAGCTCCAAGACGGTTTTACCGTGAAAACAGCATGAACATCAGACCGGCACTAGGAAATATACTGAGAAAACAGAGTAAGGGTTTCTAGTGCTACTGATACAATCTATGCTAGATGAACGAACGCCTATAGACGTGCTCATTTCTGAGGGTACTATGTGTGTTTTTACACCATCTATCACCTGGCTGGTTGGGAACAAAGAGTTTCATTGAGTAGAGAACTAAGCTACATATATATCAGTGAATAGGTTATCTCCAACTCGGTTTTACGGTGAAAACTGCATGAAATTCAAACCAGCATTAGGAAACAAACTCAGAAATCAGAGTTCATGTTTCTAATGCTACCCATTCCCTTTATGCTACATGAAAGAATGTCACTTCACAAGCTCAGTTCCAAGAGTAGAGATAGTTTGAATGGCATCCATCAGCTATCTTGATTGGAACATAGATTTTCCATAAATAAGAATTGATGGTACATAGATATGCATGACATGGCACTAGCTCCAAGTCGGTTTTACTCTGAAAACAGCATGAAGTATAAACTGGCACTGGGAATCATATAGAGAAATCAGAGTAATTATTTATATTATTTCCCGTTCCGTTTATGCTAGATGAACAAACACCTGTCCACATGCTCAATTCTGAGAGTAGATGTGTGCAAAAGCCTTCTATATCCAATCTTGTTGGGAACACAGAATTTCTTTCAGCAGTTATCCCTCCTAATTTCGTATCAATGGGGAACAATTACCTCCAAGTCATTTAACTGTGAAAACTCCATGAAATTCAAACCAGCAACAGGAAACATACAGTGAAATCAAAGTAAGTGTATTTAGTGCTACACATTCCCAGATAATAGATGAGAAAATGCCTCTCCACATGCTTAATACTGGATTTGAATTTGTGTGTAAACCGTCCATCAACTAGCTTGCTGGGAGAGAAGAATTTTTTTAAGTGGGAACTATGCTACATAGAAACGTATAGGGAGTCACTAGCTTCAACTCAGTTTTAGAATGAAAACTGAAAAATTACAAAAGCGAAACTAGGAAACATAATGAGCATTGAGAGTAAGTGTTTCTATTGGTATCCATTCCTTTCACGCTGGATAAATGAATGCCTCTCCGCATGTTCATTTCTGAGTTTTGCAAGTGTGTTAAAGCATTCAGCCAGCAATCTTGTTGGGGACACACAGTTTTTTGAGTGGGGACAAAACTACATACATATATATGAGGAGGTACAAACTCCAAATTGGTTTTACAGTAAAAACTGCAAGAACATCAAACCAGCACTTGGAAACATACTGAGAAATCAGAGTAAGTGTTTCTACTGTTCCTAATTCCCTTTATGCTAGATGGACGAACGCCTCCCCACGTGCTCAATTCTGAGAGATGAATGTGTGTGAAAGCCATCAGAAACTTAGCCTGATGGGAAAACGCAATTTATTTACAGTGGGGAGCTACAAAACATACATATATATGGGGAGGTACTAGCTCTAAATCGGTATTACAGTGAAAAATGCATGAACTTCAAACCAGCACTAGAAAACATACTGAGAAATCAGAGTAAGTGTTTTTATTGCTGCCTATTCCCATTATGCTAGATGAACGAACACCTCACCAGATGCTCAATTCTGAGATTTGAATGTTTGAAGCCATCAATCACCAAGCTTGTTGGGAACACACATTTTCTTTTGAGTGAGGAACTACTCTTCATTCATATATATGGGAATGTATTAGCAATAAATTTGATTAACTGTGAAAACCGCATGAACATCAAACAAGCAATAGAAAACATAGTGTGAAATCAGAGTAATTTTTTTCTAGTACAACCTATCCCCTTTATGGCAGATGAATTAACGCCTCTTCACATGCTCAATTCTGAGAGTAGAATGTGTCTGAAAATCACTAATCATTTATAATTTTGGGAACAAATGTGTGGTTGAGATGGGATCTAAAGAACTTACATGTCTATTTGTAGGCATTAGCTCCAACTTGGTTTTACAGTGAAAACAGAACTTACTGTAAAACCGGCAGTAGGAATTTTAGTGAGAAATCAGAGTAACTATTTCCAGTGCTACCCATTCCCTTTATGCTAGATGAACAAAAGCCTTTCCACATGCTTAATTCTGAGAGTTGAATGCCTGTGAAATCCGTCAATCACATAGCTTGTTGTGAACGCAGAATTTTTTTCAGTGGGGGACTACGTGTCATAAGTATCAATGGGGAGGAATTATCTCTAACCCAGTTTTACTCTGAAATGAGCATGAAATAAAAACTGACACTAGGAAACATACTGAGAATTCTGAGTGATTCTATTGATAATGATTTCCTTTATGGTAGACGAACGAACGCCTCTCCACATGCTGAAATCTGAGAGTTGGTTGGGTTCAAAGGCCGTACATCTCCTAACGTGTTGGGAACAAACAATATCTTTCAGTGGGGAAATATACTACATGTGTATCTATAGGGAGGTACTAGCTCCAAGTCCATTTTACACTGAAAACGGTGCACAATGGAACACGGAACTTTCACACATGCTGAGAAAACAGAGTAAAATTTCTACTGCTACCCATTCCCTTACTGCTAGATGAATGAACGTCTCTACAAGTGCTCAATTCTGAAATTTGAATGTGTGTTAAAGCCGTCCATCTCCTTGCTTGTTTGGAAAACAAGCTTTCTTTGAGTGGGGCCCTATACTACATACATATCTATGGGGAAGTGTTAGCTCCAAGTCGGTTTTACCGTGAAAACAGCATGAACATCAGACCGGCACTAGGAAATATACTGAGAAATCAGAGTAAGTGTTTCTAGTGCTAATGATACAATCTATGCCAGATGAACAAACGCCTTTAGACGTGCTCATTTCTGAGGGATGTATGTGTGTGTTTAAGCCATCCATTCCCTGGCTTGTTGGGAACACAGAGTTTCTTTGAGTAGAGAACTAAGCTACATATATATCTGTGAATAGGTTATCTCCAACTCGGTTTTACAGTGAAAACTGCATGGACTTCAAACCAGCATTAGGAAACAAACTCAGAAATCAGAGTTCATGTTTCTAATGCTACCAATTCCCTTTGTGCTCCATGAAAGAATGTCTATTCACATGCTCAGTTCCGAGAGTAGAATTAGTTTGAAAGGCGTCCATCAGCTATCTTGGTGGGAACAAAGATTTTCCATAAATAAGCGATGATGGTACATAGATATGCATGACAAAGCACTAGCTCCAAGTCGGTTTTACTCTGAAAACAGCATGAAGTAAAAACTGGCTCTAGGAATCATAAAGAGAAATCAGAGTAATTATTTATATTATTTCCCGTTCCGTTTATGCTAGATGAACAAACACCTGTCCACATGCTCAATTCTGAGAGTAGATGTGTGCAAAAGCCTTCTATATCCAATCTTGTTGGGAACACAGAATTTCTTTCAGCAGTTATCCCTCCTAATTTCGTATCAATGGGGAACAATTACCTCCAAGTCATTTAACTGTGAAAACTCCATGAAATTCAAACCAGCAACAGGAAACATACAGTGAAATCAAAGTAAGTGTATTTAGTGCTACACATTCCCAGGTAATAGATGAGAAAATGCCTCTCCACATGCTTAATACTGGATTTGAATTTGTGTGTAAACCGTCCATCAACTAGCTTGCTGGGAGAGAAGAATTTTTTTAAGTGGGAACTATGCTACATAGAAACGTATAGGGAGTCACTAGCTTCAACTCAGTTTTAGAATGAAAACTGAAAAATTACAAAAGCGAAACTAGGAAACATAATGAGCATTGAGAGTAAGTGTTTCTATTGGTATCCATTCCTTTCACGCTGGATAAATGAATGCCTCTCCGCATGTTCATTTCTGAGTTTTCAAAGTGTGTTAAAGCATTCAGCCAGCAATCTTATTGGGGACACACAGTTTTTTGAGTGGGGACAAAACTACATACATATATATGGGGAGGTACAAACTCCAAATTGGTTTTACAGTAAAAACTGCAAGAACATCAAACCAGCACTTGGAAACATACTGAGAAATCAGAGTAAGTGTTTCTACTGTTCCTAATTCCCTTTATGCTAGATGGACGAACGCCTCCCCACGTGCTCAATTCTGAGAGATGAATGTGTGTGAAAGCCATCAGAAACTTAGCCTGATGGGAAAACGCAATTTATTTACAGTGGGGAGCTACAAAACATACATATATATGGGGAGGTACTAGCTCTAAATCGGTATTACAGTGAAAAATGCATGAACTTCAAACCAGCACTAGAAAACATACTGAGAAATCAGAGTAAGTGTTTTTATTGCTGCCTATTCCCATTATGCTAGATGAACGAACACCTCACCACATGCTCAATTCTGAGATTTGAATGTTTGAAGCCATCAATCACCAAGCTTGTTGGGAACACACATTTTCTTTTGAGTGAGGAACTACTCTTCATTCATATATATGGGAATGTATTAGCAATAAATTTGATTAACTGTGAAAACCGCATGAACATCAAACAAGCAATAGAAAACATAGTGTGAAATCAGAGTAATTTTTTTCTAGTACAACCTATCCCCTTTATGGCAGATGAATTAACGCCTCTTCACATGCTCAATTCTGAGAGTAGAATGTGTCTGAAAATCACTAATCATTTATAATTTTGGGAACAAATGTGTGGTTGAGATGGGATCTAAAGAACTTACATGTCTATTTGTAGGCATTAGCTCCAACTTGGTTTTACAGTGAAAACAGAACTTACTGTAAAACCGGCAGTAGGAATTTTAGTGAGAAATCAGAGTAACTATTTCCAGTGCTACCCATTCCCTTTATGCTAGATGAACAAAAGCCTTTCCACATGCTTAATTCTGAGAGTTGAATGCCTGTGAAATCCGTCAATCACATAGCTTGTTGTGAACGCAGAATTTTTTTCAGTGGGGGACTACGTGTCATAAGTATCAATGGGGAGGAATTATCTCTAACCCAGTTTTACTCTGAAATGAGCATGAAATAAAAACTGACACTAGGAAACATACTGAGAATTCCGAGTGATTCTATTGATAATGATTTCCTTTATGGTAGACGAACGAACGCCTCTCCACATGCTGAAATCTGAGAGTTGGTTGGGTTCAAAGGCCGTACATCTCCTAACGTGTTGGGAACAAACAATATCTTTCAGTGGGGAAATATACTACATGTGTATCTATAGGGAGGTACTAGCTCCAAGTCCATTTTACACTGAAAACGGTGCACAATGGAACACGGAACTTTCACACATGCTGAGAAAACAGAGTAAAATTTCTACTGCTACCCATTCCCTTACTGCTAGATGAATGAACGTCTCTACAAGTGCTCAATTCTGAAATTTGAATGTGTGTTAAAGCCGTCCATCTCCTTGCTTGTTTGGAAAACAAGCTTTCTTTGAGTGGGGCCCTATACTACATACATATCTATGGGGAAGTGTTAGCTCCAAGTCGGTTTTACCGTGAAAACAGCATGAACATCAGACCGGCACTAGGAAATATACTGAGAAATCAGAGTAAGTGTTTCTAGTGCTAATGATACAATCTATGCCAGATGAACAAACGCCTTTAGACGTGCTCATTTCTGAGGGATGTATGTGTGTGTTTAAGCCATCCATTCCCTGGCTTGTTGGGAACACAGAGTTTCTTTGAGTAGAGAACTAAGCTACATATATATCTGTGAATAGGTTATCTCCAACTCGGTTTTACAGTGAAAACTGCATGGACTTCAAACCAGCATTAGGAAACAAACTCAGAAATCAGAGTTCATGTTTCTAATGCTACCAATTCCCTTTGTGCTCCATGAAAGAATGTCTATTCACATGCTCAGTTCCGAGAGTAGAATTAGTTTGAAAGGCGTCCATCAGCTATCTTGGTGGGAACAAAGATTTTCCATAAATAAGCGATGATGGTACATAGATATGCATGACAAAGCACTAGCTCCAAGTCGGTTTTACTCTGAAAACAGCATGAAGTAAAAACTGGCTCTAGGAATCATAAAGAGAAATCAGAGTAATTATTTATATTATTTCCCGTTCCGTTTATGCTAGATGAACAAACACCTGTCCACATGCTCAATTCTGAGAGTAGATGTGTGCAAAAGCCTTCTATATCCAATCTTGTTGGGAACACAGAATTTCTTTCAGCAGTTATCCCTCCTAATTTCGTATCAATGGGGAACAATTACCTCCAAGTCATTTAACTGTGAAAACTCCATGAAATTCAAACCAGCAACAGGAAACATACAGTGAAATCAAAGTAAGTGTATTTAGTGCTACACATTCCCAGGTAATAGATGAGAAAATGCCTCTCCACATGCTTAATACTGGATTTGAATTTGTGTGTAAACCGTCCATCAACTAGCTTGCTGGGAGAGAAGAATTTTTTTAAGTGGGAACTATGCTACATAGAAACGTATAGGGAGTCACTAGCTTCAACTCAGTTTTAGAATGAAAACTGAAAAATTACAAAAGCGAAACTAGGAAACATAATGAGCATTGAGAGTAAGTGTTTCTATTGGTATCCATTCCTTTCACGCTGGATAAATGAATGCCTCTCCGCATGTTCATTTCTGAGTTTTCAAAGTGTGTTAAAGCATTCAGCCAGCAATCTTATTGGGGACACACAGTTTTTTGAGTGGGGACAAAACTACATACATATATATGGGGAGGTACAAACTCCAAATTGGTTTTACAGTAAAAACTGCAAGAACATCAAACCAGCACTTGGAAACATACTGAGAAATCAGAGTAAGTGTTTCTACTGTTCCTAATTCCCTTTATGCTAGATGGACGAACGCCTCCCCACGTGCTCAATTCTGAGAGATGAATGTGTGTGAAAGCCATCAGAAACTTAGCCTGATGGGAAAACGCAATTTATTTACAGTGGGGAGCTACAAAACATACATATATATGGGGAGGTACTAGCTCTAAATCGGTATTACAGTGAAAAATGCATGAACTTCAAACCAGCACTAGAAAACATACTGAGAAATCAGAGTAAGTGTTTTTATTGCTGCCTATTCCCATTATGCTAGATGAACGAACACCTCACCACATGCTCAATTCTGAGATTTGAATGTTTGAAGCCATCAATCACCAAGCTTGTTGGGAACACACATTTTCTTTTGAGTGAGGAACTACTCTTCATTCATATATATGGGAATGTATTAGCAATAAATTTGATTAACTGTGAAAACCGCATGAACATCAAACAAGCAATAGAAAACATAGTGTGAAATCAGAGTAATTTTTTTCTAGTACAACCTATCCCCTTTATGGCAGATGAATTAACGCCTCTTCACATGCTCAATTCTGAGAGTAGAATGTGTCTGAAAATCACTAATCATTTATAATTTTGGGAACAAATGTGTGGTTGAGATGGGATCTAAAGAACTTACATGTCTATTTGTAGGCATTAGCTCCAACTTGGTTTTACAGTGAAAACAGAACTTACTGTAAAACCGGCAGTAGGAATTTTAGTGAGAAATCAGAGTAACTATTTCCAGTGCTACCCATTCCCTTTATGCTAGATGAACAAAAGCCTTTCCACATGCTTAATTCTGAGAGTTGAATGCCTGTGAAATCCGTCAATCACATAGCTTGTTGTGAACGCAGAATTTTTTTCAGTGGGGGACTACGTGTCATAAGTATCAATGGGGAGGAATTATCTCTAACCCAGTTTTACTCTGAAATGAGCATGAAATAAAAACTGACACTAGGAAACATACTGAGAATTCCGAGTGATTCTATTGATAATGATTTCCTTTATGGTAGACGAACGAACGCCTCTCCACATGCTGAAATCTGAGAGTTGGTTGGGTTCAAAGGCCGTACATCTCCTAACGTGTTGGGAACAAACAATATCTTTCAGTGGGGAAATATACTACATGTGTATCTATAGGGAGGTACTAGCTCCAAGTCCATTTTACACTGAAAACGGTGCACAATGGAACACGGAACTTTCACACATGCTGAGAAAACAGAGTAAAATTTCTACTGCTACCCATTCCCTTACTGCTAGATGAATGAACGTCTCTACAAGTGCTCAATTCTGAAATTTGAATGTGTGTTAAAGCCGTCCATCTCCTTGCTTGTTTGGAAAACAAGCTTTCTTTGAGTGGGGCCCTATACTACATACATATCTATGGGGAAGTGTTAGCTCCAAGTCGGTTTTACCGTGAAAACAGCATGAACATCAGACCGGCACTAGGAAATATACTGAGAAATCAGAGTAAGTGTTTCTAGTGCTAATGATACAATCTATGCCAGATGAACAAACGCCTTTAGACGTGCTCATTTCTGAGGGATGTATGTGTGTGTTTAAGCCATCCATTCCCTGGCTTGTTGGGAACACAGAGTTTCTTTGAGTAGAGAACTAAGCTACATATATATCTGTGAATAGGTTATCTCCAACTCGGTTTTACAGTGAAAACTGCATGGACTTCAAACCAGCATTAGGAAACAAACTCAGAAATCAGAGTTCATGTTTCTAATGCTACCAATTCCCTTTGTGCTCCATGAAAGAATGTCTATTCACATGCTCAGTTCCGAGAGTAGAATTAGTTTGAAAGGCGTCCATCAGCTATCTTGGTGGGAACAAAGATTTTCCATAAATAAGCGATGATGGTACATAGATATGCATGACAAAGCACTAGCTCCAAGTCGGTTTTACTCTGAAAACAGCATGAAGTAAAAACTGGCTCTAGGAATCATAAAGAGAAATCAGAGTAATTATTTATATTATTTCCCGTTCCGTTTATGCTAGATGAACAAACACCTGTCCACATGCTCAATTCTGAGAGTAGATGTGTGCAAAAGCCTTCTATATCCAATCTTGTTGGGAACACAGAATTTCTTTCAGCAGTTATCCCTCCTAATTTCGTATCAATGGGGAACAATTACCTCCAAGTCATTTAACTGTGAAAACTCCATGAAATTCAAACCAGCAACAGGAAACATACAGTGAAATCAAAGTAAGTGTATTTAGTGCTACACATTCCCAGGTAATAGATGAGAAAATGCCTCTCCACATGCTTAATACTGGATTTGAATTTGTGTGTAAACCGTCCATCAACTAGCTTGCTGGGAGAGAAGAATTTTTTTAAGTGGGAACTATGCTACATAGAAACGTATAGGGAGTCACTAGCTTCAACTCAGTTTTAGAATGAAAACTGAAAAATTACAAAAGCGAAACTAGGAAACATAATGAGCATTGAGAGTAAGTGTTTCTATTGGTATCCATTCCTTTCACGCTGGATAAATGAATGCCTCTCCGCATGTTCATTTCTGAGTTTTCAAAGTGTGTTAAAGCATTCAGCCAGCAATCTTATTGGGGACACACAGTTTTTTGAGTGGGGACAAAACTACATACATATATATGGGGAGGTACAAACTCCAAATTGGTTTTACAGTAAAAACTGCAAGAACATCAAACCAGCACTTGGAAACATACTGAGAAATCAGAGTAAGTGTTTCTACTGTTCCTAATTCCCTTTATGCTAGATGGACGAACGCCTCCCCACGTGCTCAATTCTGAGAGATGAATGTGTGTGAAAGCCATCAGAAACTTAGCCTGATGGGAAAACGCAATTTATTTACAGTGGGGAGCTACAAAACATACATATATATGGGGAGGTACTAGCTCTAAATCGGTATTACAGTGAAAAATGCATGAACTTCAAACCAGCACTAGAAAACATACTGAGAAATCAGAGTAAGTGTTTTTATTGCTGCCTATTCCCATTATGCTAGATGAACGAACACCTCACCAGATGCTCAATTCTGAGATTTGAATGTTTGAAGCCATCAATCACCAAGCTTGTTGGGAACACACATTTTCTTTTGAGTGAGGAACTACTCTTCATTCATATATATGGGAATGTATTAGCAATAAATTTGATTAACTGTGAAAACCGCATGAACATCAAACAAGCAATAGAAAACATAGTGTGAAATCAGAGTAATTTTTTTCTAGTACAACCTATCCCCTTTATGGCAGATTAATTAACGCATCTTCACATGCTCAATTCTGAGAGTAGAATGTGTCTGAAAATCACTAATCATTTATAATTTTGGGAACAAATGTGTGGTTGAGATGGGATCTAAAGAACTTACATGTCTATTTGTAGGCATTAGCTCCAACTTGGTTTTACAGTGAAAACAGAACTTACTGTAAAACCGGCAGTAGGAATTTTAGTGAGAAATCAGAGTAACTATTTCCAGTGCTACCCATTCCCTTTATGCTAGATGAACAAAAGCCTTTCCACATGCTTAATTCTGAGAGTTGAATGCCTGTGAAATCCGTCAATCACATAGCTTGTTGTGAACGCAGAATTTTTTTCAGTGGGGGACTACGTGTCATAAGTATCAATGGGGAGGAATTATCTCTAACCCAGTTTTACTCTGAAATGAGCATGAAATAAAAACTGACACTAGGAAACATACTGAGAATTCCGAGTGATTCTATTGATAATGATTTCCTTTATGGTAGACGAACGAACGCCTCTCCACATGCTGAAATCTGAGAGTTGGTTGGGTTCAAAGGCCGTACATCTCCTAACGTGTTGGGAACAAACAATATCTTTCAGTGGGGAAATATACTACATGTGTATCTATAGGGAGGTACTAGCTCCAAGTCCATTTTACACTGAAAACGGTGCACAATGGAACACGGAACTTTCACACATGCTGAGAAAACAGAGTAAAATTTCTACTGCTACCCATTCCCTTACTGCTAGATGAATGAACGTCTCTACAAGTGCTCAATTCTGAAATTTGAATGTGTGTTAAAGCCGTCCATCTCCTTGCTTGTTTGGAAAACAAGCTTTCTTTGAGTGGGGCCCTATACTACATACATATCTATGGGGAAGTGTTAGCTCCAAGTCGGTTTTACCGTGAAAACAGCATGAACATCAGACCGGCACTAGGAAATATACTGAGAAATCAGAGTAAGTGTTTCTAGTGCTAATGATACAATCTATGCCAGATGAACAAACGCCTTTAGACGTGCTCATTTCTGAGGGATGTATGTGTGTGTTTAAGCCATCCATTCCCTGGCTTGTTGGGAACACAGAGTTTCTTTGAGTAGAGAACTAAGCTACATATATATCTGTGAATAGGTTATCTCCAACTCGGTTTTACAGTGAAAACTGCATGGACTTCAAACCAGCATTAGGAAACAAACTCAGAAATCAGAGTTCATGTTTCTAATGCTACCAATTCCCTTTGTGCTCCATGAAAGAATGTCTATTCACATGCTCAGTTCCGAGAGTAGAATTAGTTTGAAAGGCGTCCATCAGCTATCTTGGTGGGAACAAAGATTTTCCATAAATAAGCGATGATGGTACATAGATATGCATGACAAAGCACTAGCTCCAAGTCGGTTTTACTCTGAAAACAGCATGAAGTAAAAACTGGCTCTAGGAATCATAAAGAGAAATCAGAGTAATTATTTATATTATTTCCCGTTCCGTTTATGCTAGATGAACAAACACCTGTCCACATGCTCAATTCTGAGAGTAGATGTGTGCAAAAGCCTTCTATATCCAATCTTGTTGGGAACACAGAATTTCTTTCAGCAGTTATTTCTGATATATACGTATCTATGGGGAGCTACATGCTCCAAGGCTTTTTACTGTTACAACTCCATGAACTTCAAACCAGCAACAGGAAACATACAGTGAAATCCAAGTAAGTGTTTTTAGTGCTACACATTCCCAGATAATACATGAAAAATTGCCTCTCCACAAGCTTAATTCAGGGATTTGTATTTGTGGTAAGCCGTCCATCACCTAGCTTGCTGGGAGAGAAGAATTTTTTTCAGTGGGATCTATGCTACATAGAAACGTATAGGGAGTCACTAGCTTCAACTCAGTTTTAGAGTGAAAACTGAAAAATTACAAAAGCGAAACTAGGAAACATAATGAGTATTGAGAGTAAGTGTTTCTATTGGTATCCATTCCTTTAACGTTGGATAAATTAATGTCTCTCCGAATGTTCATTTCTGAGTTTTGCAAGTGTGTTAAAGCATTCAGCCAGCAATCTTGTTGGGGACACACAGTTTTTTGAGTGGGGACAAAACTACATACATATATATGGGGAGGTACAAACTCCAAATTGGTTTTACAGTAAAAACTGCAAGAACATCAAACCAGCACTTGGAAACATACTGAGAAATCAGAGTAAGTGTTTCTACTGTTCCTAATTCCCTTTATGCTAGATGGACGAACGCCTCCCCACGTGCTCAATTCTGAGTGATGATTGTGTGTGAAAGCCATCAGAAACTTAGCCTGATGGGAAAACGCAATTTATTTACAGTGGGGAGCTACAAAACATACATATATATGGGGAGGTACTAGCTCTAAATCGGTATTACAGTGAAAAATGCATGAACTTCAAACCAGCACTAGAAAACATACTGAGAAATCAGAGTAAGTGTTTTTATTGCTGCCTATTCCCATTATGCTAGATGAACGAACACCTCACCAGATGCTCAATTCTGAGATTTGAATGTTTGAAGCCATCAATCACCAAGCTTGTTGGGAACACACATTTTCTTTTGAGTGAGGAACTACTCTTCATTCATATATATGGGAATGTATTAGCAATAAATTTGATTAACTGTGAAAACCGCATGAACATCAAACAAGCAATAGAAAACATAGTGTGAAATCAGAGTAATTTTTTCTAGTACAACCTATCCCCTTTATGGCAGATTAATTAACGCATCTTCACATGCTCAATTCTGAGAGTAGAATGTGTCTGAAAATCATTAATCTTTAATAACTTTGGGAACAAATGTGTGGTTGAGATGGGATCTAAAGAACTTACATGTCTATTTGTATGCATTAGCTCCAACTTGGTTTTAAAGTGAAAACAGAACTTACTGTAAAACCGGCAGTAGGAAATTTAGTGAGAAATCAGGGTAACTATTTCCAGTGCTACCCATTCCCTTTATGCTAGATGAACAAAAGCCTTTCCACATGCTTAATTCTGAGAGTTGAATGCCTGTGAAATCCATCAATCACTTAGCTTGTTGTGAACCCAGTGTTTGTTTGACTGGGGAACAACCAGTCATACGTATCTATGTGGAATAGTATCTCTAAGTCAGATTTACACTGAAATCAACATGAAATAAAAATCGACAAAAGGAAACATACTGAAATTCCGAGTGTTTCTATTGATAACGATTCCCTTTATGGTAGACGCACGAATGCCTCTCCACATGCTGAAATCTGAGAGTTGGTTGGGTGCAAAGGCCGTACATCTCCTAACTTGTTGGGAACACACAATTTCTTCCAGTGGGGAAATATACTACATGCGTATTTATACGAAGGTACTAGCTCCAAGTCCATTTTACACTGAAAACTGTGCACTCTGTAACACGGAACTGTCACACATGCTGAGAAAACAGAGTAAAATTTCTACTGCTACCCTTTCCGTTTATGCTACATGAATGAAGGCCTCTGCAAGGGCTCAATTCTGCAATTGGAAAGTGTGTTAAAGCCGTCCATCTCCTTGCTCGTTGGGAACACAAGCTTTCTTTGAGTAGGGCCCTATACTACATACATATATATGGGGAGGGATAAGCCCCAAGTCGGTTTTAAAGTGAGAAGAGTGTGTACTTCAAACTGGCACTAGGAAATATAGTGAAAAACCAGAGTAAGTGTATCTAGTGCTACTGATACAATCTATGCTAGATGAACAAACCCCTCTCCACGTGCTCATTTCTGAGGATTTTATGTGTGTGTTTAAGCCATCCATCCCCTAATTGTTGGGAACACAGAGATTTTTGAGTAGTTGCGTATTCTACATACATATTAAAGAGGAGGTACTATCTCCAACTCCGTTTTATACTGAAAACAGCAAGAACATCATACTGACACTAGGAAACATAGGGAGAAATAAGATTGTTTCTTGTGCTACTCATTCCCAATATGCTAGATGAATGAACGCATTTCCATGTGCTCAATTTTGAGAGTTGAATGTGTTGAAAGCAGTCCAAAACTTAGCTTCTCGGGAACACACCGTTTCTTTGAGTAGGGAACTATGCTACTTATATATCTGTGAGTAGGTTAGCTCCAACTCGGTTTTACAGTGAAAACTGCATGAACTTCAAACCAGCACTAGGAAACAAATTCAGAAATCAGAGTTCATGTTTCTAATGCTACCCATTCCCTTTATGCTACATGAAAGAATGTCTCTTCAGATGCTCAGTTCCGAGAGTAGAATTAGTTTGAAAGGCGTCAATCATCTATCTTGGTGGGAACATAGATTTCCATAAATAAGCGATGATGGTACAAAGATATGAATGACATTGCACTAGCTCCAAGTCGGTTTTACTCTGAAAACAGCATGAAGTAAAACTGGCACTAGGAATCATACAGAGTAATCAGAGTAATTATTTATAGTGTTTCCCGTTCCCTTTATGCTAGATGCACAAACAGCTATTCACATGCTCAATTCTGAGTGTAGGTGTGTGCAAAAGATTTCTATATCCAATTTTGTTGGGAACACCGAATTTCTTTCAGCAGTTATCTCTGCTACATACGTATCTATTTGGAGCTACAATCTCCAAGTCATTTAACTGTGAAAACTCCATGAACTTCAAACCAGCAACAGGAAATATACAGTGAAATCAAAGTAAGTGTATTTAGTGCTACACATTCCCAGATAATAGATGAAAAAATGCCTCTCCACATGCTTAATTCTGGGATTTGAATTTGTGTGTAAGCCGTCCATCAACTAGCTTGCTGGGAGAGAAAAATTTTTTTCAGTGGGAACTCTGCTACATAGAAACGTATAGGGAGTCACTAGCTTCAACTCAGTTTTAGAGTGAAAACTGCAAAAAATTACAAAATCGGAACAAGGAAACATAATTAGAAATGAGAGTACGTGTTTCAATTGGTATCCATTCCTTTCACGCTGGATAAATGAATGCCTCTCCGCATGTTCATTTCTGAGTTTTGAAAGTGTGTGAAAGCATTCAGTCAGCAATCTTGTTGGGGACACACAGTTTTTTGAGTGGGGACTAAACTACATACATATATATGGGGAGGTACAATCTCCAAATCGGTTTTACAGTAAAAACAGGAAGAACATCAAACCAGCACTTGGAAACATACTGAGAAATCAGAGTAAGTATTTCTACTGTTCCTAATTCCCTTTTTGCTAGATGAACGAACGCCTCCCCACGTGCTCAATTCTGAGAGATGAATGTGTGAAAGCCATTAGAAACGTAGCCTGATGGGAAAACGCAATTTATTTACAGTGGGGAGCTACAAAACCTACATATATATGGGGAGGTACTAGCTCTAAATCGGTATTACAGTGAAAAATGCATGAACTTCAAACCAGCACTAGAAAACACACTGAGAAATCAGAGTAAGTGTTTTTATTGCTGCCTATTCCCATTATGCTAGATGAACGAACACCTCACCACATGCTCAATTCTGAGATTTGAATGTGTGAAGCCATCAATAACCAATCTTGTTGGGAACAAATATTTACTTTTGAGTGAGGAACTACTCTTCATTCATATATATGGGAATGTATTAGCAATAAATTTGATTAACTGTGAAAACCGCATGAACATCAATCAAGCAATAGAAAACATAGTGTGAAATCAGAGTAATTTTTTTCTAGTAAAACCTATCCCCTTTATGGCAGATGAATTAACGCCTGTTCACTTGCTCAATTCTGAGAGTTGAATGTGGGTGAAAGTCATTAATAACTTATAAATTAGGGAACAAAAGTTTTTTTGAGATGGGACCTACAGTATTTACTTGACTATTTTAGGTATTAGCTCCTACATGGTTTTACCATGAAAAAAGAACAAACTGTAAAACCGGCACTAGAAAATATACTGAGAAATCAGAGTAAGTGTTTCTAGTGCTACTGATACAATCTATGCTAGATGAATGAACGCCTCTAGACGTGCTCATTTCTGAGGTTTCTATGTGTGTGTTTAAGCCATCCATTCCCTGGCTTCTTGGGAACACCGAGTTTCTTTTAGTAGAGAACTAAGCTACATATTTATCTGTGAATAGGTTATCTCCAACTCGGTTTTACAGTGAAAACTGCATGAACTTCAAACCAGCACAAGGAAACAAACTCAGAAATCAGTGTTCATGTTTCTAATGCTACCCATCACTTTGTGCTACATGAAAGAATGTCTCTTCACATGCTCACTTCCGAGATTAGAATTAGTTTGAAAGGCTTCCATCAGCTATCTTGGTGGGAACATAGATTTTTAATAAATAAGCAATGATGGTACATAGATATGCATGACATGGCACTAGCTCTAAGTCGGTTTTACTCTGAAAAGAGCATGAAGTAAAAACTGGCACTAGGATTCATACAGAGAAATCAGAGTAATTATTTATAGTGTTTCCCGTTCCCTTTATACTAGATGAAAAAACAGCTGTCCACATGCTCAATTGTGAGAGTAGATGTGTGCAAAAACCTACTATATCCAATCTTGTTAGGAACACAGAATTTTTTCAGAAGTTATCTCTTCAAAATACGTATCTATAGGGAGCTACAAGGTCCAAGTCATTTAACTGTGAAAACTCCATGAACTTCAAACCAGCAACAGGAAACATACAGTGAAATCAAAGTAAGTGTATTTAGTGCTACACATTCCCAGATAATAGATGAAAAAATGACTCTCCACATGCTTAATTCTGGGATTTGAATTTGTGTGTAAGCCGTCCATCAACTACCTTGCTTGGAGAGAAGAATTTTTTTCAGTGGGAACTATGCTACATAGAAACCTATAGGGAGTCACTAGCTTCAACTCAGTTTTAGAGTGAAAACTGAAAAATTACAAAAGCGGAACTAGGAAACATAATGAGTATTGAGAGTAAGTGTTTCTATTGGTATCCATTCCTTTCACGCTGGATAAATGAATGCCTCACCGCATGTTCATTTCTGAGATTTGAAAGTGTGTGAAAGCATTCAGTCAGCAATCTTGTTGGGGACACACAGTTTTTTGTGTGGGGACAAAATTACATACATATATATGGGGAGGTACAATCTCCAAATCGGTTTTACAGTGAAAACTGCAAGAACATCAAACCAGCACTTGGAAACATACTGAGAAATCAGAGTAAGTGTTTCTACTGTTCCTAATTCCCTTTATGCTAGATGGACGAACGCCTCCCCACGTGCTCAATTCTGAGAGATGAATGTGTGTGAAAGCCATCAGAAACTTAGCCTGATGGGAAAACTCAATTTATTTAGAGTGGGGAGCTACAAAACATACATATATATGGGGAGGTACTAGCTCTAAATCGGTATTACATTGAAAAATGCATGAACTTCAAACCAGCACTAGAAAACATACTGAGAAATCAGAGTAAGTGTTTTTATTGCTGCCTATTCCCATTATGCTAGATGAAAGAACACCTCACCACATTCTCAATTCTGAGATTTTAATGTGTGAAGCCATCAATCACCTAGCTTGTTGGGAACACACATTTTTTTTTGAGTGAGGAACTACTCTTCATTCATATATATGGGAATGTATTAGCAATAAATTTGATTAACAGTGAAAACCAAATGAACATCAAACAAGCAATAGAAAGCATAGTGTGAAATCAGAGTAATTTTTTTCTAGTAAAACCTATCCCCTTAATGGCAAATGAATTACCGCGTCTTCACATGCCTTATTCTGAGAGTAGAATGTTTGTGAAAATCATTAATCACTTATAATTTTGGGAACAATTGTGTTTTTGAGATGGGATCTAAAGAACTTACATGTCTATTTGTAGGCATTAGCTCCAACTTGGTTTTACAGTGAAAACAGAACTTACTGTAAAACCGGCAGTAGGAATTTTAGTGAGAAATCAGAGTAACTATTTCCAGTGCTACCCATTCCCTTTATGCTAGATGAATAAAAGCCTTTCTACATGCTTAATACTGAGAGTTGAATGTCTGTGAAATCCGTCAATCACTTAGCTTGTTGTGAACGCAGAGTTTCTTTGAGTGGGGGACTACGTGTCATAAGTATCAATGGGGAGGAATAATCTCTAACCCAGTTTTACTCTGAAATGAGCATGAAAAAAAACTGACACTAGGAAACTTACTGAGAATTCCGAATGTTTCTACTGATAATGATTCCCTTTATGCTAGATGAACAAACGCCTCTCCACATGCTAAAATCTGAGAGTTGGTTGGGTTCAAAGGCCGTACATCTCCTAACGTGTTGGGAATACACAATTTCTTTCAGTGGGGAAATATACTACATGCGTATCTATAGGGAGGTACTAGTCCCAAGTCCAAGTTACACTGGAAACGGCGCACACTGGAACACTGAACTTTCACACATGCTGAGAAAACAGAGTAAAATTTCTACTGCTACCCATTCCCTTACTTCTAGATGAATGAACGTCTCTGCAAGTGCTCAATTCTGAAATTTGAATGTGTGTTAAAGCCGTCCAACTCCTTGCTTGTTTGGAACACAAGCTTTCTTTGAGTGGGGCCCTATACTACATACATATCTATGGGGAAGTGTTAGCTCCAAGTCGGTTTTACCGTGAAAACAGCATGAACATCCAACCGGCACTAGGAAATATACTGAGAAATCAGAGTAAGTGTTTCTAGTGCTACTGACACAATCTATGCTAGATGAACGAACGCCTCTAGACGTGCTCATTTCTGATGGTTGTTTGTGTGTGTTTAAGCCATCCATCCCCCGGCTTGTTGGGAACATAGAGTTTCTTTGAGTATAGAACTAAGCTACATATATATCTGTGAATAGATTACCTCCAACTCGGTTTTACAGTGAAAACTGCATGAACTTCAAACCAGCACTAGGAAACAAACTCAGAAATCAGAGTTCATGTTTCTAATGCTACCCATTCCCTTTGTGCTACATGAAAGAATGTCTCTTCACATGCTCATTTCTAAGAGTAGAATTAGTTTGAAAGGCGTCCAACAGCTATCTTGGTGGGAACATAGATTTTAGATAAATAAGCGATGAGTGTACATAGATATGTATGACATGGCACTAGCTCCAAGTCGGTTTTACTCTGAAAACAACATGAAGTAAAAACTGGCTCTAGGAATCATAAAGAGAAATCAGAGTAATTATTTATAGTGTTTCCAGTTCCCTTTATGCTAGATGAACAAACACCTTTCTACATGCTCAATTCTGAGAGTAGATGAGTGCAAAAGCCTTCTATATCCAATCTTATTGGGAACACAGAATTTCTTTCAGCAGTTATCTCTGCAACATACGTATCTATTGGGAGCTACTAGCTCCAAGTCTTTTTACTGTGAAAATTCCATGAACTTCAAACCAGCAACAAGAAACATACAGTGAAATCAAAGTAAGTGTTTTTAGTGCTACACATTCCCAGATAATAGATGAAAAAATGCCACTCCACATGCTTAATTCTGGGATTTGAATTTGTGGGTAAGCCGTCCATCACCTAGCTTGCTGGGAGAGAAGAATTTTTTTTAAGTGGGAACTGTGCTACATAGAAACGTATAAGGAGTCACTAGCTTCAACTCAGTTTTAGAGTGAAAACTGCAAAAATTACAAAAGCGGAAGTAGGAAACATAATGAGAAATGAGGGTAAGTGTTTCTACTGGTACCCATTCCATTTACGCTGGATGAATGAATGCCTCTCTGCATGCTCATTTCTGAGAGTTGAATGTGCGATAAAGCAAACAGTCACCTATCTTTTTGGGGACACACAGTTTTTTTGAGTGGGGAACGACACTACATACATATATATGGGGAGGTACAAGCTCCAATGAGGGCTTACAGTGAAATCTGCATGAACATCAAACCCGCAATTGGAAACATAGTGAGGAATTAGTGTATGTTTTTCTACTGCTCCTCAATCTCTTTATGCTAGATGAACAAACGCCTCTTCACGTGCTCAATTCTGAGAGTTGAATGTGTGTGAAAGCTTTTAGACACTTATCCTGCTGGGAAAACTCAATTTATTTAGAGTGGGGAGCTACAAAACATACATATGTATGGGGAGGTACGAGCTATATATCGGTTTTACAGTGAAAACAGCATGCACTTCAAACCTGCACTAGAAAACACACTGAGGAATTAGAGTAAGTATATTCATTGCTGCCTATACCCATTATGCTAGATGAAAGAACGCCTCACCAGATGCATAATTTTGAGATTTGAATGTGTGAAGCCGTCAATCACCTAGCTTGTTGGCAACACACAATTTCTTTTGAGTGAGGAACAAAACTTGATTCATATATATGGGAATGTATTAGCAATAAATTTGATTTACAGTGAAAACTGTATGAACATCAAACTAGTAATAGAAATCATAGTGGAAATCATGGTAATTTTTTTCTAGTTCTACCTATCCCCTTTATGGCAGATGAATTAACGCCTCTTCGCATGCTCAATTCTGAGAGTTGAATGTGGGTGAAAGTAATTAATCACTTATAAATTAGGGAACAAAAGTGTTTTTGAGATGGGACCTACAGTACGTACTTGTCTATTTTTTAGGTATTAGCTCCAACTTGGTTTTACAATTAAAACAGAACAAACTGTAAAATCGGCACTAGGAATTATAGTGAGAAATCAGAGAAATTATTTCCAGTTCTACCCATTCCCTTCATGCTAGATGAACAAAAGCATTTCCACATGTTAATTCTGAGAGTTGAAAGTCTGTGAAATCCGTAAATCACTTAGCTTGTTGTGAACACAGGGCTTGTTTGAGTGGGGAAAAACCCGTCATACGTTTCTATGTGGGATAGTTACTCTAATTCAGTTTACACTGAAATCAACATGAAATAAAAATCGACAATATGAAACATACTGAAATTCCGAGTGTTTCTATTGATAATGATTCCCTTTATGGTAGACGAACGAAACCCTCTCCACTTGCTGAAATCTGAGAGTTGGTTGTTTACAAAAGCCGTACATCTCCTAACTTGTTGGGAACACACAATTTCTTTCAGTGGGGAAATATACTACATGCGTGTCTATAGGGAGGTACTAGCTCCAAGTCCGTTTTACACTGAAAGCGGTGCACTCTGTAAAATGGAACTGTCACGCATGCTGAGAAAACAGAGTAAAATTTCTACAGCTACTCATTCTCTTACTACTAGATGAATGAACGTCTCTGCAAGTGCTCAATTCTGAAATTTGAATGTGTGTTAAAGCCGTCCATTTCATTGCTTGTTGGGAACACAAGTTTTCTTTTAGTGGGGCCCTATACTACATACATATCTATGGGGAATTGTTAGCTCCAAGTCAGTTTTACCGTGAAAACAGCATGAACAGCAAACCAGCACTAGGAAATATACTGAGAAATCACAGTAAGTGTTTCTAGTGCTACTTTTACAATCTATGCTAGATGAACGAACACCTCTAGACGTGCTCATTTCTGAGGTTTGTATGTGTGTGTTTAAGCCATCCATCTCCTGGCTTGTTGGGAACACAGTGTTTCTTTGAGTATAGAACTAAGCTACATATATATCTGTGAATAGGTTATCTCCAACTCGGTTTTACAGTGAAAACTGCATGAACTTCAAACCAGCACTAAGAAACATACTCAGAAATCAGAGTTCATGTTTCTAATGCTACCCATTCCCTTTGTGTTACATGAAAGAATGTCTCTTCACATGCTCAGTTCTGAGAGTAGAATTAGTTTGAAAGGCGTCCATCAACTATCTTGGTGGGAACATAGATTTTCCATAAATAAGTGATGATGGTACATAGATATGCATGACATGGCACTAGCTCCAAGTTGGTTTTACTCTAAAAACAGCATGAAGTTATACTGGATCTAGGAATCATAAAGAGAAATCAGAGTAATTATTTATAGTGTTTCCCGTTCCCTTTATGCTAGATGAAAAAACAGCTGTCCACATGCTCAATTGTGAGAGTTGATGTGTGCAAAAACCTACTTTATCCAATCTTGTTGGGAACACACAATTTCTTTCAGAATTTATCTCTGCAAAATACTTATCTATGGAGAGCTACAAGCTCCAAGTCATTTAACTTTGAAAACTCCATGAACTTCAAACCAGCAACAGGAAATATACAGTGAAATGAAAATAAGTGTATTTAGTGCTACACATTCCCAGATAAAAGATGAAAAAATGCCTCTCCACATGCTTAATTATTGGATTTGAATTTGTGTGTAGGCCGTCCATCAATAGCTTGCTTGGAGAGAAGAATTTTTTTCACTGGGAACTATGCTACATAGAAACGTATAGGGAATCACTAGCTTCAACTCAATTTTAGAGTGAAAACTGCAAAAATTACAAAAGCGGAACTAGGAAACATAATGAGAAATGAGAGTAAGTGTTTCAATATGTATCCATTCCTTTCACGCTGGATAAATGAATGCCTCTCCACATGTTCATTTCTGAGTTTTGAAAGGGTTTGAAAGCATTCAGTCAGCAATCTTTTTGGGGAAAAACAGTTTTTTGAGTGGGAACAATACTACATACATATATAAGGAGAGGTACAGACTCCAAATCTGTTTTACAATGAAAACTGCAAGAACATCAAACCAGGACTTGGAAACATACTGAGAAATCAGAGTAAGTGTTTCTACTGTTCCTAATTCCCTTTATGCTAGATGAATGAACGCCTCCCCTCGGGCTCAATTCTGAGAGTTGAATGTGTTTTAAAGTAATTAATCACTTATAAATTAGCGAACAAAAGTGTGTTTAACAATTAATCAACAGTACTTACATGTCCATTATTTAGGGATTAGCTTCAACTTGGTTTTAGAGTGAAAACAGAACAAATTGTAAAATCGGCACTAGGAATTATAGTGAGAAATCAGAGTAATTATTTCCAGTGCTACCCATTCCCTTTATGCTAGATGAACAAAAGCCTTTCCACATGCTTAAATCTGAGTGTTGAAAGTCAGTGAAATCCTTCAATCAATTAGCTTCTTGTGAACACAGGATTTGTTTGAGTGGGGAAAAAATCGTCATAAGTTTCTATGTGGGATAGTATCTCTAAGTCAGATTTACACTGAAATCAACATGAAATAAAATCGACAATAGGAAACATAATGAAATTAAGAGTGTTTATATTGATAACGATTCCCTTTATGATAGACGAACAAACGCCTCTCCACATGCTGAAATCTGAGAGTTGGTTGGGTGCAAAAGCCGTACATCTACTAACTTGTTGGGAACACACAATTTCTTTCAGTGTGGAAATATACTACATGCGTGTCTATAGGGAGGTACTAGCTCCAAGTCCGTTTTACACAGAAATGGTGCACACAGGAACACGGAACTGTCACACATGCTGAGAAAACAGAGTAAAACTTCTACTGCTACACATTCCCTTACTGCTAGATGAATGAACGTCTCTGCAAGGGCTCAATTCTGAAATTTGAATGAGTGTTAAAGCCGTCCATCTCCTTGCTTGTTGGGAACACAAGCTTTCTTTGAGTGGGGCCCTATACTACATACATATCTATGTGGAAGTGTTAGCTCCAAGTCGGTTTTACCGTGAAATCAGCATGAACATCCAACCGGCACTAGGAAATATACTGAGAAATCAGAGTAAGTGTTTCTAGTGCTACTGATACAATCTATGCTAGATGAACAAACCCCGCTCCACGTGCTCATTTCTGAGGATTTTATGTGTGTGTTTAAGCCATCCATCCCCTAATTGTTGGGAACACAGAGATTTTTGAGTAGTTGCGTATTCTACATACATATTAAAGAGGAGGTACTATCTCCAACTCCGTTTTATACTGAAAACAGCAAGAACATCATACTGACACTAGGAAACATAGGGAGAAATAAGATTGTTTCTTGTGCTACCCATTCCCAATATGCTAGATGAACGAACGCATTTCCATGTGCTCAATTTTGAGAGTTGAATGTGATGAAAGCACTCCAACACGTAGCTTCTCGGGAACACACCGTTTCTTTGAGTAGGGAACTATGCTACTTATATATCTGTGAGTAGGTTAGCTCCAACTCGGTTTTACAGTGAAAACTGCATGAACTTCAAACCAGCACTAGGGAACAAATTCAGAAATCAGAGTTCATGTTTCTAATGCTACCCATTCCCTTTATGCTACATGAAAGAATGTCTCTTCACATGCTCAGTTCCGAGAGTAGAATTAATTTGAAAAGCGTCCAAGCTATCTTGGTGGGAACATAGATTTTCCATAAATAAGCGATGATGGTACATAGATATGCATGACATGGCACTAGCTCCAAGTCGGTTTTAATCTGAAAAATGCATGAAGTAAAAACTGGCACTAGGAATCATACAGAGAAATCATAGTAATTATTTATAGTGTTCCCGTTCCCTTTATGCTAGATGAAAAAACAGCTGTCCACATGCTCAATTGTGGGAGTAGATGTGTGCAAAAACCTACTATATCCAATTTGTTGGGAACAAAGGATTTGTTTCAGAATTTCTCTCTGCTACATACGTATCTATTGGGAGCTACTAGCTAAAAGTCATTTAACTGTGAAATTTCCATGAACTTCAAACAAGCAACAGGACACATACAGTGAAATCAAATTAAGTGTTTTTAGTGCTACATTCCCAGATAATAGATGAAAAAATGCCTCTCCACATGCTTAATTCTTGGATTTGAATTTGTGTGTAAGCCGTCCATCACCTAGCTTGCTGGGAGAGAAGAATTTTTTTCAGTGAGAATTATGCTACATAGAAACGTAAAGGGAGTCACTAGCTTCAACTCAGTTTTACAGTGAAAACTGCAAAAATTACAAAAGCGGAACTAAGAAACATAATGTGAAACGAGAGTAAGGTTTTGTATTGATATCCATTCCTTTCATGCTGGATAAATGAATGCCTCTCCGCATGTGAATTTCTGAGATTTGAAAGTGTGTGGAAGCATTCTGTCAACAATCTTGTTTGGACACACAGTTTTTTGAGTGGGGACGGCATTACATACATTTATATGGGGAGATACAAGCTCCAATGCGTTCTTACACTGAAATATGCATGAACATCAAACCAGCACTAGGAAACATAGTGAGGAATCAGTGTACGTGTTTCTAATGCTCCTCATTCACTTTATGCTAGATGAACAAACACCTCTTACGTGCTCAATTCTGAGAGTTGAATGTGTGTGAAAGCCATTAGTCACTTAGCCTGCTGGGAAAACTCAATTTATTTAGAGTGGGGAGTTACAAAACATACATAAATATGGAGAGGTAAAGAGCTATATATCGGTTTTACAGTGAAAACTGCATGAACTTCAAACCAGCACTAGAAAACACACTGAGGAATCAGAGTAAGTATTTTCATTGCTGCCTATTCCCATTATGCTAGATGAACGAATGCCTCACCACATGCTCATTTTTGAGATTTGAATGTGTGAAACCGTCAATAATCTAGCTTGTTGGGAACACACATTTTCTTTTGAGTGAGGAACTACACATCATTCATATATATGGGAATGTATTAGCAATAAATTTGATTTACAGTGAAAACTGTATGAACATCAAACCAGCAATAGAAATCATAGTGAGAAATCATGGTAATTTTTTTCTAGTTCTGCCTATCCGTTTTATGGCACATGATTTAACGCTCCTTCACATGCTCAATTCTGAGAGTTGAATGTGTGTGAAAGTCAGTAATCACTTATAAATTAGGGAACAAAAGTGTGTATGAGATGGGATGTATCAGTACTTACATGTCTATTTTTTAGGTATTAGCTCCAACTTGGATTTACAGAGAAAAAAGAACAGACTGTAAAACAGGCAGTAGGAATTTTAATGAGAAATCAGATAAATTATTTCAACTGCTACCTATTTCATTTATGCTAGATGAACAAACGCTTTTCCACATGCTTAATTCTGAAAGTTGAATGTCTGTGAAATCCGACAATCACTTAGTTTTTTGTGAACACGATTTGTCTGAGTGGGGAACAACTCGTCATACGTATCTACGTGGGATAGTATCTTTAAGTCAGTTTTACACTGAAATCAACATGAAATGAAAATCGACAAGAGGAAACATACTGAAATTCCGAGTGTTTTATTGATAATGTTTCCCTTTATGGTAGACGAACAAACGCCTCTCCACATGCAGAAATCTGAGAGTTGGTTGGGTGCAAAAGCCGTACATCTACTAACTTGCTGGGAACACACAATTTCTTTCAGTGGGGAAATATATAACATGCGTGTCTATAGGGAGGTACTAGCTCCAAGTCCGTTTTACACAGATAATGGTGCACAGAGGAACACGGAACTGTCACACATGCTGAGTAAACAGATTAAGTGTTTCTACTGCTACCCATTCCCTTTATGCTAGATGAATGAATGCCTCTGCAAGGGCTCAATTCTGAAATTTGAAAGTGTGTTAAAGCCGTCCATCTCCTTGCTCGTTGGGAACACAAGCTTTCTTTGAGTGGGGCCCTATACTACATACATATCGATGGGGAGGTGTTAGCTCCAAGTCGGTTTTAAAGTGAGAAATGTGTGAACTTCCAACCGGCACTAGGAAATATAGTGAAAAATCAGAGTAAGTGTTTCTAGTGCTACTGATACAATCTATGCTAGATGAACAAACCCCGCTCCACGTGCTCATTTCTGAGGATTTTATGTGTGTGTTTAAGCCATCCATCCCCTAATTGTTGGGAACACAGAGATTTTTGAGTAGTTGCGTATTCTACATACATATTAAAGAGGAGGTACTATCTCCAACTCCGTTTTATACTGAAAACAGCAAGAACATCATACTGACACTAGGAAACATAGGGAGAAATAAGATTGTTTCTTGTGCTACCCATTCCCAATATGCTAGATGAACGAACGCATTTCCATGTGCTCAATTTTGAGAGTTGAATGTGATGAAAGCACTCCAACACTTAGCTTCTCGGGAACACACCGTTTCTTTGGGTAGGGAACTATGCTACTTATATATCTGTGAGTAGGTTAGCTCCAACTCGGTTTTACAGTGAAAACTGCATGAACTTCAAACCAGCACTAGGGAACAAATTCAGAAATCAGAGTTCATGTTACGAATGCTACCCATTCCATTTATGCTACATGAAAGAATGCCCCTTCACATGCTCAGTACCGAGAGTAGAATTTGTTTGAAAGGCGTCCATCAGCTATTTTGGTGGGAACATAGAGTTTCCATAAGTAGGGAACTACGGTACGTAGATATGCATGATATGGCACTAGCTCCAAGTCGGTTTTACTCTGAAAACAGCATAAAATAAAAACTGGCACTAGTAATCATACAGAAAAATCAGAGTAATTATTTCTAGTGTTTCCCGGTACCTATATGCTAGATGAAAAAACACCTCTCCACATGCTCAATTCTGAGAGTAGATGTGCAAAAAAGACTTCTATAACCAATCTTGTTGGGAACACAGAATTTCTTTCAGTGGGGATCTATGCTACAAACGTATCTATGGGGAGGTACAAGCTCCAAGTCATTATACTGTGAAAACTCCATGAACTTCAAACCAGCTACAGGAAACATACTGTGAAATCAAAGTAAGTGTTTTTAGTGCTCCCCATTCCAAGACTCTAGATGAACAAATGCCTCTCCACATGCTTAATTCTGGGAGTTGAATTTGTGTGGAAGCCGTCCATCACCTAGCTTGCTGGGAAAAAAGAATTTTCTTCAGTGGGAACTATGCTACGTAGAAACGTAAGAGGAGTCACTAGCTTCAACTCAGTTTTAGAGTGAAACAGCAAAAATTCTAAAGGGGAAGAAGGAAACATAATGAGAATTGAGAGTAAGTGTTTCTATTGGTACCCATTCCATTTAGGCTGGATGAATGAATGCCTCTCCGCCTGCTCAGTTCTGAGAGTTGAATGTGCGTGAAAGCAGTCACCTATCTTGTTGGGGACACACAGTTTTTTTGAGTGGGGAAAGACACTACATACGTATATATGGGGAGGTACAAGCTCCAATGCGGGCTTACAGTGAAATCTGCATGAACATCAAACCAGCACTAGGAAACATACGGAGAAATCGGAGTATTTGTTTCTACTGCTCCTCATTCCCTTTATGCTAGATGAACAAACGCCTCTTCACGTGCTCAATTCTGAGAGTTGAATTTGTGTGAAAGCCATTAGTCACTTAGCCTGCTGGGAAAACTCAATTTATTTAGAGTTGGGAGCTACAAAACATACATATATATGGGGAGGTACGAGCTCCCTATCAGTTTTACAGTGTAAACTGCATGAACTTCAAACCAGCACTAGAAAACACACTGAGGAATCATTGTAAGTATTTTCATTGCTGCCTATTCCCATTATGCTAGATGAACGAACGCCTCACCACATGCTCAATTCTGAGATTTGAATGTGTGAAGCCGTCAATCACCTAGCTTGTTGGGAACACACATTTTCTTTTGAGTGAGGAACTACACATCATTCATATATATGGGAATGTATTAGCAATAAATTTGATTTACAGTGAAAACTGTATGAACATCAAACCAGCAATAGAAATCATAGTGAGAAATCATGGTAATTTTTTTCTAGTGCTACCTATCCGCTTTATGGCAGATGAATTAACGCCTATTCACATGCTCAATTCTGAGAGTTGAATGTGTGTGAAAGTCATTAATCACTTATAATTTTGGGAAAAAAAGTGTGTTTGGGATGGGATCTACAGTACTTACATGTCTATTTTTTAGGTATTAGCTCCAACTTGGTTTTACAGTGAAAAAAGAACAAACTGTAAAATCGGCACTAGGAATTATACTGAGAAATCAGAGCAACTATTTCCAGTGCTACCCATTCCCTTTATGCTAGATGAACAAAATCCTTTCCACATGCTTAAATATGAGAGTTGGAAGTCTGTGAAATCCGTCAATCACTTAGTTTTTTGTGAACACAGGGTTTGTTTGAGTGGGGAACAACCCGTCATACGTATCTACGTGGGATAGTATCTCTAAGTCAGTTTTACACTGAAATCAACATGAAATGAAAATCGACAAGAGGAAACATACTGAAATTCCGAGTGTTTTTTTGATAATGTTTCCCTTTATGGTAGACGAACAAACGCCTCTCCACATGCAGAAATCTGAGAGTTGGTTGGGTGCAAAAGCCGTACATCTACTAACTTGTTGGGAACACACAATTTCTTTCAGTGGGGAAATATACAACATGCGTGTCTATAGGGAGGTACTAGCTCCAAGTCCGTTTTACACTGAAAATGGTGCACACAGGTACACGGAACTGTCACACATGCTGAGTAAACAGAGTAAGTGTTTCTACTGCTACCCATTCCCTTTATGCTAGATGAATGAATGCCTCTGCAAGGGCTCAATTCTGAAATTTGAAAGTGTGTTAAAGCCGTCCATCTCCTTGCTCGTTGGGAACACAAGCTTTCTTTGAGTGGGGCCCTATACTACATACATATCTATGGCGAGGTGTTAGCTCCAAGTCGGTTTTAAAGTGAGAAGAGTGTGAACTTCCAACCGGCACTAGGAATTATAGTGAAAAATCAGAGTAAGTGTTTCTAGTGCTACTGATACAATCTATGCTAGATGAACAAACCCCTCTCCACGTGCTCATTTCTGAGGATTTTATGTGTGTGTTTAAGCCATCCATCCCCTAATTGTTGGGAACACAGAGATTTTTGAGTAGTTGCGTATTCTACATACATATTAAAGAGGAGGTACTATCTCCAACTCCGTTTTATACTGAAAACAGCAAGAACATCATACTGACACTAGGAAACATAGGGAGAAATAAGATTGTTTCTTGTGCTACCCATTCCCAATATGCTAGATGAACGAACGCATTTCCATGTGCTCAATTTTGAGAGTTGAATGTGATGAAAGCACTCCAACACTTAGCTTCTCGGGAACACACCGTTTCTTTGGGTAGGGAACTATGCTACTTATATATCTGTGAGTAGGTTAGCTCCAACTCGGTTTTACAGTGAAAACTGCATGAACTTCAAACCAGCACTAGGGAACAAATTCAGAAATCAGAGTTCATGTTACGAATGCTACCCATTCCATTTATGCTACATGAAAGAATGCCCCTTCACATGCTCAGTACCGAGAGTAGAATTTGTTTGAAAGGCGTCCATCAGCTATTTTGGTGGGAACATAGAGTTTCCATAAGTAGGGAACTACGGTACGTAGATATGCATGATATGGCACTAGCTCCAAGTCGGTTTTACTCTGAAAACAGCATAAAATAAAAACTGGCACTAGTAATCATACAGAAAAATCAGAGTAATTATTTCTAGTGTTTCCCGGTACCTATATGCTAGATGAAAAAACACCTCTCCACATGCTCAATTCTGAGAGTAGATGTGCAAAAAAGACTTCTATAACCAATCTTGTTGGGAACACAGAATTTCTTTCAGTGGGGATCTATGCTACAAACGTATCTATGGGGAGGTACAAGCTCCAAGTCATTATACTGTGAAAACTCCATGAACTTCAAACCAGCTACAGGAAACATACTGTGAAATCAAAGTAAGTGTTTTTAGTGCTCCCCATTCCAAGACTCTAGATGAACAAATGCCTCTCCACATGCTTAATTCTGGGAGTTGAATTTGTGTGGAAGCCGTCCATCACCTAGCTTGCTGGGAAAAAAGAATTTTCTTCAGTGGGAACTATGCTACGTAGAAACGTAAGAGGAGTCACTAGCTTCAACTCAGTTTTAGAGTGAAACAGCAAAAATTCTAAAGGGGAAGAAGGAAACATAATGAGAATTGAGAGTAAGTGTTTCTATTGGTACCCATTCCATTTAGGCTGGATGAATGAATGCCTCTCCGCCTGCTCAGTTCTGAGAGTTGAATGTGCGTGAAAGCAGTCACCTATCTTGTTGGGGACACACAGTTTTTTTGAGTGGGGAAAGACACTACATACGTATATATGGGGAGGTACAAGCTCCAATGCGGGCTTACAGTGAAATCTGCATGAACATCAAACCAGCACTAGGAAACATACGGAGAAATCGGAGTATTTGTTTCTACTGCTCCTCATTCCCTTTATGCTAGATGAACAAACGCCTCTTCACGTGCTCAATTCTGAGAGTTGAATTTGTGTGAAAGCCATTAGTCACTTAGCCTGCTGGGAAAACTCAATTTATTTAGAGTTGGGAGCTACAAAACATACATATATATGGGGAGGTACGAGCTCCCTATCAGTTTTACAGTGTAAACTGCATGAACTTCAAACCAGCACTAGAAAACACACTGAGGAATCATTGTAAGTATTTTCATTGCTGCCTATTCCCATTATGCTAGATGAACGAACGCCTCACCACATGCTCAATTCTGAGATTTGAATGTGTGAAGCCGTCAATCACCTAGCTTGTTGGGAACACACATTTTCTTTTGAGTGAGGAACTACACATCATTCATATATATGGGAATGTATTAGCAATAAATTTGATTTACAGTGAAAACTGTATGAACATCAAACCAGCAATAGAAATCATAGTGAGAAATCATGGTAATTTTTTTCTAGTGCTACCTATCCGCTTTATGGCAGATGAATTAACGCCTATTCACATGCTCAATTCTGAGAGTTGAATGTGTGTGAAAGTCATTAATCACTTATAATTTTGGGAAAAAAAAGTGTGTTTGGGATGGGATCTACAGTACTTACATGTCTATTTTTTAGGTATTAGCTCCAACTTGGTTTTACAGTGAAAAAAGAACAAACTGTAAAATCGGCACTAGGAATTATACTGAGAAATCAGAGCAACTATTTCCAGTGCTACCCATTCCCTTTATGCTAGATGAACAAAATCCTTTCCACATGCTTAAATATGAGAGTTGGAAGTCTGTGAAATCCGTCAATCACTTAGTTTTTTGTGAACACAGGGTTTGTTTGAGTGGGGAACAACCCGTCATACGTATCTACGTGGGATAGTATCTCTAAGTCAGTTTTACACTGAAATCAACATGAAATGAAAATCGACAAGAGGAAACATACTGAAATTCCGAGTGTTTTTTTGATAATGTTTCCCTTTATGGTAGACGAACAAACGCCTCTCCACATGCAGAAATCTGAGAGTTGGTTGGGTGCAAAAGCCGTACATCTACTAACTTGTTGGGAACACACAATTTCTTTCAGTGGGGAAATATACAACATGCGTGTCTATAGGGAGGTACTAGCTCCAAGTCCGTTTTACACTGAAAATGGTGCACACAGGTACACGGAACTGTCACACATGCTGAGTAAACAGAGTAAGTGTTTCTACTGCTACCCATTCCCTTTATGCTAGATGAATGAATGCCTCTGCAAGGGCTCAATTCTGAAATTTGAAAGTGTGTTAAAGCCGTCCATCTCCTTGCTCGTTGGGAACACAAGCTTTCTTTGAGTGGGGCCCTATACTACATACATATCTATGGCGAGGTGTTAGCTCCAAGTCGGTTTTAAAGTGAGAAGAGTGTGAACTTCCAACCGGCACTAGGAATTATAGTGAAAAATCAGAGTAAGTGTTTCTAGTGCTACTGATACAATCTATGCTAGATGAACAAACCCCTCTCCACGTGCTCATTTCTGAGGATTTTATGTGTGTGTTTAAGCCATCCATCCCCTAATTGTTGGGAACACAGAGATTTTTGAGTAGTTGCGTATTCTACATACATATTAAAGAGGAGGTACTATCTCCAACTCCGTTTTATACTGAAAACAGCAAGAACATCATACTGACACTAGGAAACATAGGGAGAAATAAGATTGTTTCTTGTGCTACCCATTCCCAATATGCTAGATGAACGAACGCATTTCCATGTGCTCAATTTTGAGAGTTGAATGTGATGAAAGCACTCCAACACTTAGCTTCTCGGGAACACACCGTTTCTTTGGGTAGGGAACTATGCTACTTGTATATCTGTGAGTAGGTTAGCTCCAACTCGGTTTTACAGTGAAAACTGCATGAACTTCAAACCAGCACTAGGGAACAAATTCAGAAATCAGAGTTCATGTTACGAATGCTACCCATTCCATTTATGCTACATGAAAGAATGCCCCTTCACATGCTCAGTACCGAGAGTAGAATTTGTTTGAAAGGCGTCCATCAGCTATTTTGGTGGGAACATAGAGTTTCCATAAGTAGGGAACTACGGTACGTAGATATGCATGATATGGCACTAGCTCCAAGTCGGTTTTACTCTGAAAACAGCATAAAATAAAAACTGGCACTAGTAATCATACAGAAAAATCAGAGTAATTATTTCTAGTGTTTCCCGGTACCTATATGCTAGATGAAAAAACACCTCTCCACATGCTCAATTCTGAGAGTAGATGTGCAAAAAAGACTTCTATAACCAATCTTGTTGGGAACACAGAATTTCTTTCAGTGGGGATCTATGCTACAAACGTATCTATGGGGAGGTACAAGCTCCAAGTCATTATACTGTGAAAACTCCATGAACTTCAAACCAGCTACAGGAAACATACTGTGAAATCAAAGTAAGTGTTTTTAGTGCTCCCCATTCCAAGACTCTAGATGAACAAATGCCTCTCCACATGCTTAATTCTGGGAGTTGAATTTGTGTGGAAGCCGTCCATCACCTAGCTTGCTGGGAAAAAAGAATTTTCTTCAGTGGGAACTATGCTACGTAGAAACGTAAGAGGAGTCACTAGCTTCAACTCAGTTTTAGAGTGAAACAGCAAAAATTCTAAAGGGGAAGAAGGAAACATAATGAGAATTGAGAGTAAGTGTTTCTATTGGTACCCATTCCATTTAGGCTGGATGAATGAATGCCTCTCCGCCTGCTCAGTTCTGAGAGTTGAATGTGCGTGAAAGCAGTCACCTATCTTGTTGGGGACACACAGTTTTTTTGAGTGGGGAAAGACACTACATACGTATATATGGGGAGGTACAAGCTCCAATGCGGGCTTACAGTGAAATCTGCATGAACATCAAACCAGCACTAGGAAACATACGGAGAAATCGGAGTATTTGTTTCTACTGCTCCTCATTCCCTTTATGCTAGATGAACAAACGCCTCTTCACGTGCTCAATTCTGAGAGTTGAATTTGTGTGAAAGCCATTAGTCACTTAGCCTGCTGGGAAAACTCAATTTATTTAGAGTTGGGAGCTACAAAACATACATATATATGGGGAGGTACGAGCTCCCTATCAGTTTTACAGTGTAAACTGCATGAACTTCAAACCAGCACTAGAAAACACACTGAGGAATCATTGTAAGTATTTTCATTGCTGCCTATTCCCATTATGCTAGATGAACGAACGCCTCACCACATGCTCAATTCTGAGATTTGAATGTGTGAAGCCGTCAATCACCTAGCTTGTTGGGAACACACATTTTCTTTTGAGTGAGGAACTACACATCATTCATATATATGGGAATGTATTAGCAATAAATTTGATTTACAGTGAAAACTGTATGAACATCAAACCAGCAATAGAAATCATAGTGAGAAATCATGGTAATTTTTTTCTAGTGCTACCTATCCGCTTTATGGCAGATGAATTAACGCCTATTCACATGCTCAATTCTGAGAGTTGAATGTGTGTGAAAGTCATTAATCACTTATAATTTTGGGAAAAAAAAGTGTGTTTGGGATGGGATCTACAGTACTTACATGTCTATTTTTTAGGTATTAGCTCCAACTTGGTTTTACAGTGAAAAAAGAACAAACTGTAAAATCGGCACTAGGAATTATACTGAGAAATCAGAGCAACTATTTCCAGTGCTACCCATTCCCTTTATGCTAGATGAACAAAATCCTTTCCACATGCTTAAATATGAGAGTTGGAAGTCTGTGAAATCCGTCAATCACTTAGTTTTTTGTGAACACAGGGTTTGTTTGAGTGGGGAACAACCCGTCATACGTATCTACGTGGGATAGTATCTCTAAGTCAGTTTTACACTGAAATCAACATGAAATGAAAATCGACAAGAGGAAACATACTGAAATTCCGAGTGTTTTTTTGATAATGTTTCCCTTTATGGTAGACGAACAAACGCCTCTCCACATGCAGAAATCTGAGAGTTGGTTGGGTGCAAAAGCCGTACATCTACTAACTTGTTGGGAACACACAATTTCTTTCAGTGGGGAAATATACAACATGCGTGTCTATAGGGAGGTACTAGCTCCAAGTCCGTTTTACACTGAAAATGGTGCACACAGGTACACGGAACTGTCACACATGCTGAGTAAACAGAGTAAGTGTTTCTACTGCTACCCATTCCCTTTATGCTAGATGAATGAATGCCTCTGCAAGGGCTCAATTCTGAAATTTGAAAGTGTGTTAAAGCCGTCCATCTCCTTGCTCGTTGGGAACACAAGCTTTCTTTGAGTGGGGCCCTATACTACATACATATCTATGGCGAGGTGTTAGCTCCAAGTCGGTTTTAAAGTGAGAAGAGTGTGAACTTCCAACCGGCACTAGGAATTATAGTGAAAAATCAGAGTAAGTGTTTCTAGTGCTACTGATACAATCTATGCTAGATGAACAAACCCCTCTCCACGTGCTCATTTCTGAGGATTTTATGTGTGTGTTTAAGCCATCCATCCCCTAATTGTTGGGAACACAGAGATTTTTGAGTAGTTGCGTATTCTACATACATATTAAAGAGGAGGTACTATCTCCAACTCCGTTTTATACTGAAAACAGCAAGAACATCATACTGACACTAGGAAACATAGGGAGAAATAAGATTGTTTCTTGTGCTACCCATTCCCAATATGCTAGATGAACGAACGCATTTCCATGTGCTCAATTTTGAGAGTTGAATGTGATGAAAGCACTCCAACACTTAGCTTCTCGGGAACACACCGTTTCTTTGGGTAGGGAACTATGCTACTTATATATCTGTGAGTAGGTTAGCTCCAACTCGGTTTTACAGTGAAAACTGCATGAACTTCAAACCAGCACTAGGGAACAAATTCAGAAATCAGAGTTCATGTTACGAATGCTACCCATTCCATTTATGCTACATGAAAGAATGCCCCTTCACATGCTCAGTACCGAGAGTAGAATTTGTTTGAAAGGCGTCCATCAGCTATTTTGGTGGGAACATAGAGTTTCCATAAGTAGGGAACTACGGTACGTAGATATGCATGATATGGCACTAGCTCCAAGTCGGTTTTACTCTGAAAACAGCATAAAATAAAAACTGGCACTAGTAATCATACAGAAAAATCAGAGTAATTATTTCTAGTGTTTCCCGGTACCTATATGCTAGATGAAAAAACACCTCTCCACATGCTCAATTCTGAGAGTAGATGTGCAAAAAAGACTTCTATAACCAATCTTGTTGGGAACACAGAATTTCTTTCAGTGGGGATCTATGCTACAAACGTATCTATGGGGAGGTACAAGCTCCAAGTCATTATACTGTGAAAACTCCATGAACTTCAAACCAGCTACAGGAAACATACTGTGAAATCAAAGTAAGTGTTTTTAGTGCTCCCCATTCCAAGACTCTAGATGAACAAATGCCTCTCCACATGCTTAATTCTGGGAGTTGAATTTGTGTGGAAGCCGTCCATCACCTAGCTTGCTGGGAAAAAAGAATTTTCTTCAGTGGGAACTATGCTACGTAGAAACGTAAGAGGAGTCACTAGCTTCAACTCAGTTTTAGAGTGAAACAGCAAAAATTCTAAAGGGGAAGAAGGAAACATAATGAGAATTGAGAGTAAGTGTTTCTATTGGTACCCATTCCATTTAGGCTGGATGAATGAATGCCTCTCCGCCTGCTCAGTTCTGAGAGTTGAATGTGCGTGAAAGCAGTCACCTATCTTGTTGGGGACACACAGTTTTTTTGAGTGGGGAAAGACACTACATACGTATATATGGGGAGGTACAAGCTCCAATGCGGGCTTACAGTGAAATCTGCATGAACATCAAACCAGCACTAGGAAACATACGGAGAAATCGGAGTATTTGTTTCTACTGCTCCTCATTCCCTTTATGCTAGATGAACAAACGCCTCTTCACGTGCTCAATTCTGAGAGTTGAATTTGTGTGAAAGCCATTAGTCACTTAGCCTGCTGGGAAAACTCAATTTATTTAGAGTTGGGAGCTACAAAACATACATATATATGGGGAGGTACGAGCTCCCTATCAGTTTTACAGTGTAAACTGCATGAACTTCAAACCAGCACTAGAAAACACACTGAGGAATCATTGTAAGTATTTTCATTGCTGCCTATTCCCATTATGCTAGATGAACGAACGCCTCACCACATGCTCAATTCTGAGATTTGAATGTGTGAAGCCGTCAATCACCTAGCTTGTTGGGAACACACATTTTCTTTTGAGTGAGGAACTACACATCATTCATATATATGGGAATGTATTAGCAATAAATTTGATTTACAGTGAAAACTGTATGAACATCAAACCAGCAATAGAAATCATAGTGAGAAATCATGGTAATTTTTTTCTAGTGCTACCTATCCGCTTTATGGCAGATGAATTAACGCCTATTCACATGCTCAATTCTGAGAGTTGAATGTGTGTGAAAGTCATTAATCACTTATAATTTTGGGAAAAAAAAGTGTGTTTGGGATGGGATCTACAGTACTTACATGTCTATTTTTTAGGTATTAGCTCCAACTTGGTTTTACAGTGAAAAAAGAACAAACTGTAAAATCGGCACTAGGAATTATACTGAGAAATCAGAGCAACTATTTCCAGTGCTACCCATTCCCTTTATGCTAGATGAACAAAATCCTTTCCACATGCTTAAATATGAGAGTTGGAAGTCTGTGAAATCCGTCAATCACTTAGTTTTTTGTGAACACAGGGTTTGTTTGAGTGGGGAACAACCCGTCATACGTATCTACGTGGGATAGTATCTCTAAGTCAGTTTTACACTGAAATCAACATGAAATGAAAATCGACAAGAGGAAACATACTGAAATTCCGAGTGTTTTTTTGATAATGTTTCCCTTTATGGTAGACGAACAAACGCCTCTCCACATGCAGAAATCTGAGAGTTGGTTGGGTGCAAAAGCCGTACATCTACTAACTTGTTGGGAACACACAATTTCTTTCAGTGGGGAAATATACAACATGCGTGTCTATAGGGAGGTACTAGCTCCAAGTCCGTTTTACACTGAAAATGGTGCACACAGGTACACGGAACTGTCACACATGCTGAGTAAACAGAGTAAGTGTTTCTACTGCTACCCATTCCCTTTATGCTAGATGAATGAATGCCTCTGCAAGGGCTCAATTCTGAAATTTGAAAGTGTGTTAAAGCCGTCCATCTCCTTGCTCGTTGGGAACACAAGCTTTCTTTGAGTGGGGCCCTATACTACATACATATCTATGGCGAGGTGTTAGCTCCAAGTCGGTTTTAAAGTGAGAAGAGTGTGAACTTCCAACCGGCACTAGGAATTATAGTGAAAAATCAGAGTAAGTGTTTCTAGTGCTACTGATACAATCTATGCTAGATGAACAAACCCCTCTCCACGTGCTCATTTCTGAGGATTTTATGTGTGTGTTTAAGCCATCCATCCCCTAATTGTTGGGAACACAGAGATTTTTGAGTAGTTGCGTATTCTACATACATATTAAAGAGGAGGTACTATCTCCAACTCCGTTTTATACTGAAAACAGCAAGAACATCATACTGACACTAGGAAACATAGGGAGAAATAAGATTGTTTCTTGTGCTACCCATTCCCAATATGCTAGATGAACGAACGCATTTCCATGTGCTCAATTTTGAGAGTTGAATGTGATGAAAGCACTCCAACACTTAGCTTCTCGGGAACACACCGTTTCTTTGGGTAGGGAACTATGCTACTTATATATCTGTGAGTAGGTTAGCTCCAACTCGGTTTTACAGTGAAAACTGCATGAACTTCAAACCAGCACTAGGGAACAAATTCAGAAATCAGAGTTCATGTTACGAATGCTACCCATTCCATTTATGCTACATGAAAGAATGCCCCTTCACATGCTCAGTACCGAGAGTAGAATTTGTTTGAAAGGCGTCCATCAGCTATTTTGGTGGGAACATAGAGTTTCCATAAGTAGGGAACTACGGTACGTAGATATGCATGATATGGCACTAGCTCCAAGTCGGTTTTACTCTGAAAACAGCATAAAATAAAAACTGGCACTAGTAATCATACAGAAAAATCAGAGTAATTATTTCTAGTGTTTCCCGGGTACCTATATGCTAGATGAAAAAACACCTCTCCACATGCTCAATTCTGAGAGTAGATGTGCAAAAAAGACTTCTATAACCAATCTTGTTGGGAACACAGAATTTCTTTCAGTGGGGATCTATGCTACAAACGTATCTATGGGGAGGTACAAGCTCCAAGTCATTATACTGTGAAAACTCCATGAACTTCAAACCAGCTACAGGAAACATACTGTGAAATCAAAGTAAGTGTTTTTAGTGCTCCCCATTCCAAGACTCTAGATGAACAAATGCCTCTCCACATGCTTAATTCTGGGAGTTGAATTTGTGTGGAAGCCGTCCATCACCTAGCTTGCTGGGAAAAAAGAATTTTCTTCAGTGGGAACTATGCTACGTAGAAACGTAAGAGGAGTCACTAGCTTCAACTCAGTTTTAGAGTGAAACAGCAAAAATTCTAAAGGGGAAGAAGGAAACATAATGAGAATTGAGAGTAAGTGTTTCTATTGGTACCCATTCCATTTAGGCTGGATGAATGAATGCCTCTCCGCCTGCTCAGTTCTGAGAGTTGAATGTGCGTGAAAGCAGTCACCTATCTTGTTGGGGACACACAGTTTTTTTGAGTGGGGAAAGACACTACATACGTATATATGGGGAGGTACAAGCTCCAATGCGGGCTTACAGTGAAATCTGCATGAACATCAAACCAGCACTAGGAAACATACGGAGAAATCGGAGTATTTGTTTCTACTGCTCCTCATTCCCTTTATGCTAGATGAACAAACGCCTCTTCACGTGCTCAATTCTGAGAGTTGAATTTGTGTGAAAGCCATTAGTCACTTAGCCTGCTGGGAAAACTCAATTTATTTAGAGTTGGGAGCTACAAAACATACATATATATGGGGAGGTACGAGCTCCCTATCAGTTTTACAGTGTAAACTGCATGAACTTCAAACCAGCACTAGAAAACACACTGAGGAATCATTGTAAGTATTTTCATTGCTGCCTATTCCCATTATGCTAGATGAACGAACGCCTCACCACATGCTCAATTCTGAGATTTGAATGTGTGAAGCCGTCAATCACCTAGCTTGTTGGGAACACACATTTTCTTTTGAGTGAGGAACTACACATCATTCATATATATGGGAATGTATTAGCAATAAATTTGATTTACAGTGAAAACTGTATGAACATCAAACCAGCAATAGAAATCATAGTGAGAAATCATGGTAATTTTTTTCTAGTGCTACCTATCCGCTTTATGGCAGATGAATTAACGCCTATTCACATGCTCAATTCTGAGAGTTGAATGTGTGTGAAAGTCATTAATCACTTATAATTTTGGGAAAAAAAAGTGTGTTTGGGATGGGATCTACAGTACTTACATGTCTATTTTTTAGGTATTAGCTCCAACTTGGTTTTACAGTGAAAAAAGAACAAACTGTAAAATCGGCACTAGGAATTATACTGAGAAATCAGAGCAACTATTTCCAGTGCTACCCATTCCCTTTATGCTAGATGAACAAAATCCTTTCCACATGCTTAAATATGAGAGTTGGAAGTCTGTGAAATCCGTCAATCACTTAGTTTTTTGTGAACACAGGGTTTGTTTGAGTGGGGAACAACCCGTCATACGTATCTACGTGGGATAGTATCTCTAAGTCAGTTTTACACTGAAATCAACATGAAATGAAAATCGACAAGAGGAAACATACTGAAATTCCGAGTGTTTTTTTGATAATGTTTCCCTTTATGGTAGACGAACAAACGCCTCTCCACATGCAGAAATCTGAGAGTTGGTTGGGTGCAAAAGCCGTACATCTACTAACTTGTTGGGAACACACAATTTCTTTCAGTGGGGAAATATACAACATGCGTGTCTATAGGGAGGTACTAGCTCCAAGTCCGTTTTACACTGAAAATGGTGCACACAGGTACACGGAACTGTCACACATGCTGAGTAAACAGAGTAAGTGTTTCTACTGCTACCCATTCCCTTTATGCTAGATGAATGAATGCCTCTGCAAGGGCTCAATTCTGAAATTTGAAAGTGTGTTAAAGCCGTCCATCTCCTTGCTCGTTGGGAACACAAGCTTTCTTTGAGTGGGGCCCTATACTACATACATATCTATGGCGAGGTGTTAGCTCCAAGTCGGTTTTAAAGTGAGAAGAGTGTGAACTTCCAACCGGCACTAGGAATTATAGTGAAAAATCAGAGTAAGTGTTTCTAGTGCTACTGATACAATCTATGCTAGATGAACAAACCCCTCTCCACGTGCTCATTTCTGAGGATTTTATGTGTGTGTTTAAGCCATCCATCCCCTAATTGTTGGGAACACAGAGATTTTTGAGTAGTTGCGTATTCTACATACATATTAAAGAGGAGGTACTATCTCCAACTCCGTTTTATACTGAAAACAGCAAGAACATCATACTGACACTTGGAATCATAGGGAGAAATAAGATTGTTTCTTGTGCTACCCATTCCCAATATTCTAGATGAACGAACGCATTTCCATGTGCTCAATTTTGAGAGTTGAATGTGTTGAAAGCAGTCCAACACTTAGCTTCTCGGGAAAACACCCTTTCTTTGAGTATGGAACTATGCTACTTATATATCTGTGAGTAGGTTAGCTCCAACTCGGTTTTACAATGAAAACTGCATGAAGTTCAAACTAGCATTAGGAAACAAATTCAGAAATCAGAGTTCATATTTCTAATGCTACCCATTCCCATTATGCTACATGAAAGAATGTATCTTCACATGCTCAGTTCCAAGAGTAGAATTTGTTTGAAAGTCTTCCATCAGCTATCTTGGTGGGAACATTGATTTTCCATAAATAAGGTATGATGGTACATAGATATGCATGACTTGGCACTAGCTCCAAGTCGGTTTTACTCTGAAAACTGCATGAAGTAAAATCTGGCACTAGGAATCATACAGAGATATCAGAGTAGTTATTTATAGTGTTTCCAGTTCCCTTTATGCTAGATGAACAATAACCTCTCCACATGCTCAATTCTGAGAGTAGATGTGTGCAAAAGCCTTCTATATCCAATCTTGTTGGAAACACATTATTTCTTTCAGCAGTTATCTCTGCTACGTACGTATCTATGGGGAGCTACTAGCTCCAAGTCATTTTACTGTGAAAACTCCATGAACTTCAAACCAGCAACAGGAAACATACAGTGAAATCAAAGTAAGTGTTTTTAGTGCTCCCCATTCCAAGATAATAGAAGAAAAAATGCCTCTCCACATGCTTAATTCTGGGAGTTGAATTTGTGTGGAAGCCGTCCATCACTTAGCCTTCTGGGAGAGAAAAATTTTTTTCAGTGGGAACTATGCTACATAGAAACGTATAGGGAGTCACTAGCTTCAACTCAGTTTTAGAGTGAAAACAGCAAAAATTACAAAAGCGGAACTAGGAAACATAATGAGAAATGAGAGTAAGTGTTTTTATTGGTACCCATTCCATTTACGCTGGATGAATGAATGCCTCTCCGCATGCTCCATTCTGAGAGTTGAATGTGCATGAAAGCAATCCGTCAGCAATCTTGTTGGGGACACAGAGTTTTTTTGAGTGGGTTATGACACTACATACATATATATGGGGACGTATATTCTCCAAATTGGTTTTACAGTGCAAACTGCAAGAACATCAAGCAAGCACTTGGAAACATACTGAGAAATCTTAGTAAGTGTTTCTACTGTTCCTCATTCCCTTTATGCTAGATGAACGAACGCCTCTCCACGTGCTCAATTCTGAGATATGAATGTTTGTGAAAGCCATTAGTCACTTAGCCTGATGGGATAACTCAATTTATTTATAGTCGGGAGCTACAAAACATACATATATATGGGGAGGTACTAGCTCTAATTCGGTATTACAGTGAAAAATGCATGAACTTCAAACCAGCACTAGAAAACACACTGAGAAATCAGAGTAAGTGTTTTTATTGCTGCCTATTCCCATTATGCTAGATGAACGAACACCTCACCACATGCTTAATTCTGAGATTTGAATGTGTGTAGACGTCAATCACCTAGCTTGTTGGGAACACACATTTTCTTTTCAGTGAGGAACTACTCTTCATTCTTATATATGGGAATGTATTAGCAATAAATTTGATTAACAGTGAAAACAGCATGAACTTCAAACAAGCAATAGAAAACATAGTGTGAAATCAGAGTAATTTTTTTCTAGTACAACCTATCCCCTTTATGGCAGATGAATTAACGCCTCTTCACATGCTCAATTCTGAGTGTAGAATGCGTGTGAAAGCCATTAATCACTTATCATTTTGGGAACAAAAGTGTTTGTGATGGGATGTACAGTACTTACATGTCTATTTTGTAGGCATTAGCTCCAACTTGGTTTTACAGTGAAAACAGTTCAATCTGTATATCATCTCTAGGAAATATACTGAGGAATCAGAGTATTTGTTTCCAGGGCTACCCATACGCTTTATGCTAAATGAACAAAGGCTTTCCACATGCTTAATTCTGAGAGTTGAATGTGTGTGAAAGCCGTCAATCACTTAGCTTGTTGTGAACTCAGAGTTTCTTTGAGTGGGGAACTACGCGTCTTACGTATCTATGGGGAGGTACTATCTCTAAGACAGTTTTACACTGAAATCAGCATGAAATAAAAACTGACACTAGGAAACATACTGAGAATTCCGAGTGTTTCTATTTCTAACGATTCCCTTTATGGTAGATGAACGAACGCCTCTCCACATGCTGAAATCTGAGATTTGGTTCAGTGCAAAAGCCGTGCATCTCTTAACTTGTTGGGAACACATAATTTCTTTGAGTGGAGAAATATTCAACTTACATATCTATAGGAAGGTACTAGCTCCAAGTCCGTTTTACACTGAAAATAGTGTGCATTGTAACACACAACTGTTACACATGCTGAGAAAACAGAGTAAGTCTTTCTACAGCCACACTTTCTCTTTATGCTAGATGAATGAACGTCTCTGCAAGTGCTCAGTTCTGAAATATGAATGTGTCTTAAATTCGTCCATCTCCTTGCTTGCTGGGAACACAAGCTTTCTTTGAGTGGGGCCCTTTACTACATGCATATCTATGGGGAGGTGTTAGCTCCAAGTCGGTTTTACAGTGAAAACAGCATGAACTTCCAACCGGCACTAGGAAACAATCTCAGAAATCAGAGCACATGTTTCTAAACCTACCCATTCCCTTTATGCTACATGAAAGAATGCCTCTTCACATGCTCAGTTCCGAGAGTAGAATTTGTTTGAAAGATGTCCATCAGCTATCTTGGTGGGAACATAGAGTTTCTATAAGTTGGGAACTATGCTACATAGATATGCATGACGTGGCACTAGCTCCAAGTCAGTTTTATTCTGAAAACAGCATGAACTAAAACCTGGCACTAGGAATCATACAGAGAAATCAGAGTAATTATTTATAGTGTTTCCCATTCCCTTTATGCTAGATTAACAAACACCTCTCCACATGCTGAATTCTGAGTGTAGATGTGCGCAAAATCCTTATATATCCAATCTTGTTGGGAACACAGAATTTCTTTCAGTGTAGATCTATGCTACATGCATATCTATGGGGAGGTACTAGCTCCAAGTCATTTTACTGTGAAAACACCATGAAGTTCAAACCAGCTACAGGACTCATACTATGAAATCAAAGTATGTTTTTCTAGTGCTACCCATTCCCTAATTCTAGATGAACTAATGCCTCTCCAGATGCTCAATTCTGAGTGTTGAATTAGTGTGAAAGTCGTCCATGGTGTATCTTGCTGGGATAACAGAATTTTCTTCATTGCGGAACTATGCTACATAGATATGTATGGAGAGGATCTAGCTCCAACTCGATTTTAGAGTGAAAACAGCATAAACTTCAAACCGGCACTAGGAAACATACTGAGATATTAGAGTAAGTGTTTCTATTGTTTCCCATTCCGTTTATGCTGGATGAACATATGCCTCTCCGCATGTTCAATTCTGAGATTTGAATGTGTGTGAAAGCCTTCAATCACCTAGCTTTTTGGGAACGCAGAATTTCATTCAGTGGGGAACTATGCTACTTTGATATGAATGGGGAGGCAAAGCTCCAGCTCGGGTTTACACTGAAAAAAAGCATGAAATGAAAACCAGCACTAGGAAACATACTGACAAATCAGAGTAAGGGTTTATAGTGCTACCCATTCACTTTAAGCTAAATGAATGAATGTCTCTCCCTATGCTTAATTCTGAGAATTGAATTTGTGCAAAAGCCATCCATCTCCTAGCTTGTTAGGAACACAGAATTTCTTTGAGTGGGAACTCCGCTACATACATATACATGAGGAGGTACTAGCTGCATGTCAGTTTTACAGTGAAAACAGTATGAAGTTCAAACCAGAAATAGAAACATATGGAGAAATCAGAGTGTTTCTGCTTATACCCATTCACTTTATGCTAGATATATGAAAGCCTCTCTACATGCTTGATTCTGAGAATTGAATGTGTGTGAAAGCCATCAGTCACCTAGCTTGTTGGCATCACAGAATTTCTTTGAATTGGGAACTACAAAACCTACATGTCTATGTCTAGGTACTAGTTCCAACACACTTTTAAAGTGAAAACAACATGATCTGGAAAACGGCACTGAGAAATCACAGTAAGGTTTTCTAGTGCTTCCCTTCCATTTATGTTAGATGAATGAATGACTCTGCACGTGCTAAGTTCTGAGAGTTGTATGTGTGTGTTTAAGCCGTCCATCTCCTTGCTTGTTTGGAACACAGAGTTTTTATAAGTGGTTAACTATTTTAGATACATATCTATGAGGAGGTACTAGCTCCAACATGGTTTTACAGTGAAAAGAGTAAGAACTTCAAACTGACACTAGGAAATATACTGAGAAATCAGAGTAAGTTTTTCTAGTGCTACCATTTCCATTTATGCTAGATGAATGAATGTCTCTCCACACGCTCAATTATGAGAGTTAAATTTGTGTGAAAGCCGTCCATCAGATAGCTTGTTGGGAACACAGAATTTCCTTCAGTGGGGATCTACATTACAATGATATATATGGGGAGGCCCTAGCTCCAATTGATTTTAAACTGGAAACAGCATACACTGAAAACTGGCACTAGGAAACATACTGAGAAATCAGAGTAAGTGTTTCTAGTGCTACCCGTTACCTTTATGCTAGATGAATGAATGCCTCTCCACATACTGAATTCTGAGAGTTGAATATGTGTGAAACCATCCATATCCTATCTTGTTTGGATCACAGATTTTCATGGTGTGGGGAAATATACTACATACATATCTATGGGAAGGTCCTAGCTCCAAGTCAGTTCTCCAGTGAAAACAGCATGAACTTCAAACTGGCACTAGGAAACATACTGAAAAATCAGAGTACGTGTTCCTAGTGCTACCCATTCCCTTTATGTTAGATGAAAGTACATGTTGAATTTTGAGAGTTGAATGCATGTGAAAGCCGTCAATCACATAGATTGTTGGGAACACAGAGATTCTTTGAGTTGGGAATTCACTACATACATATCTGTGGGGAAGTACTAGCTCCAATACGGCTTTACAGTGAAAACAGCATGCACTTCAAACCGGCACTAGGAAACATACTGAGAAATCAGAGTAAGTGTTTCCAGTGCTAACCATTCCCTTTATGCTAGTTGAACAATCACCACTCTGCATGCTCAATTCTGAGATTAGAATTGTGTGAAAGCCATCCATCAGCTAGATTTTGAGAATACAGAATGTCCTTCAGTGTGGAACTATGCTAAATAGATATGTATGGGGAAGCACTAGATCCAACTCAGTTTTAGAGTGAAAACTGCATGAACAGCTAACCGGCACTAGGAAACATACTGAGAAGTCAGAGTAAGTATTTCTACTGTTAACCTTTTCCTTTATGCTAGATAAATGAACGCTTCCCCACATGCTCAATTCTGAGAGTTGAATTTGTGTGAAAGCCGTCCATCTCCTGGCTTGTTGGGAACACAGAATTTCCTTCAGTGTGGAAATATGCTACTTACATATCTATGGGGAGGTAACAGCGCCAAGTCAGTTTTACACTGAAAACAGCATGAACTCAAAACCGTTACTAGGAAACATACTGAGAAATCAGAGTAAGTGATTCTAGTTCTACCGATTCCCTTTATGCTAGATGAACAAAAGCCTCTCCAGTTGCTCAACTCTATGAGTTGTTTGTGTGTGAAAGCCGTCCATATCATAGCTTGTTGTGAACACAGATTTTCCTTCAAAGGGAACTATGCTACATACATATCTATGGGTAGGTACCAGTTCCAAGTTGGTTTTACACTGAAAACAGCATGAACTGAAAACCGTCACTAGGAAACATGAGAAATCAGAGTAAGTGATTCTAGTGCTACCCATTCCCTTTATGCTAGATAAACGAACTACTATCCACATGCTCAATTGTGAGAGTAGAATGTGTGTGAAAGCCAATCATATCCTAGCTTGTGTGGAACATATAATTTCTTTGAGTGGGGAACTATGCTACATCCACATCTATGGGGAGGTACTAGCTCCAAGTCAGTTTCAGAGTTAAAAGTGCATGATCTTCCAAACGGCACTATGAAACATACTGAGAAATCATAGTAAGTGTTTCTAGTGCTACAGATTCTGTTTAGGCTAGATTAATGAGGACTGCTCTGCTGTCTCAATTCTGAGAGTTGAATGTGTGTGAAAGCTGCCCATCATCTAGCTTGTTGTGAACACAGAGTTTCTTTGAGTGGGGAACCATGCAACATTCATATCTATTGGGAGGTAATAGCTCCAAGTCATTTTTTCAGTGAAAACAGCATGAATTTCAATCCGGCCTAAGAAAACATACAGAGATATCAGAGTAAGTGTTTCTAGTGCTACCCCATCCCTTTATGCAAGATGAATGCCTCTTCACATGCTACATTTGGGAATAGATTAGTGTGAAAGCTGTCCATTAGCTAGTTTGTTGCTAACACAGAGATTTTTTGAGTATACTATACTACATAGATATGTATGGGGTGGCACTAGCTCCAAATAGGTTTTACAGTGAAAACAGCATGAATTGAAAACTGGAGCAAGGAAACATACTGAGAAATCAGGATAAGTGTTTCTAGTGTTACCCAATCCCTTTAGGCTAGATGCATGAATGGCTCTCCACATGCTCAATTCTAAGAGTAGAATGTGTGCAAAATTCGTCCATCTCCAAATTTGTTGGGAACACATAGTTTCTTTAAGTGGGGAACTACACTACATACATATCTATATGGAAGTACTAACTACAACTCAGTTTTACATTGAAAACTGCATGAAATCAAACTGGCACTAGGAAACATACTGAGAAATCAGAGTAAGTGTTTCTAGTGCTACTCATTCCCTTTATGATAGATGAAAAAATTCCTCTCCAGAAGCTCAATTCTGAGAGTAGAATGTGTGTGAAAGCCATTCATCTCCTAGCTTGTGGGGAACACATAATTTCTTTAAGTGGGGAACTATGCTACATACATATCAATGGGGTGGTAGTAGCTTCAATTCGGTTTTACAGTGAAAACAACATGAACTTGAAACTGGCACTAAGATACACACTGAGAAATAAGAGTAAGTGTTCCTAGTGCTACCCATTCCCTTTATGCTAGATGAACAAACGCCTCTCCATGTGCTCTATTCCGAGAGTTGAATGTGTGTGAAAGCCGACCATTTCCTGACTTTTTGGGAACACAGAATTTCCTTCAGGTGGGAACTAGGCTATTTACATATCTATGGGGAGGTACTAGCTTCAAGTCAGTTTTACATTGAAAAGAGCATAAACTGAAAACCGGCACTAGGAAACATACTGAGAAATCAGAGTAAGTGTTTCCTCTGTTACCCATTCCCTTTATTCTAGATGAATAAACTCCTCTCCACATGCTCAATTCTGAGGGTTGAATGTGTGCATAAGCCGTTCATCTCCTAGCTTGTCTGGAACACATAATTTCTTTGAGTGGGGTACTATGCTACATACATTTCTCTTGGGTGGTAGTAGCTTCAATTCGGTTTTACAGTGAAAAGAACATGAACTTGAAACTGGCACTAAGATACATACTGAGAAATCAGAGTAAGTGTTTCTAGTGCTACCCATTCCATATATGCTAGATGAATGGACATCTCTCCACTTGCTCTATTCCGTGAGTTGAATATGTCTGAAAGGAGTCCATCTCCTATCTTTTTTGGGAACACTGAATTTCATTCAGTGGGAAACTATGCTACATTCATTTCTATTGGTATGTACTAGCTCCAAGTCCATTTTACACTTAAAACATGGTAAACTGGAAACTGGCACTAGGAAATATACTGAGAAATCAGAGTAAGTGTTTCTAGTACTACCCATTCCCTTTATGCCAGATGAATGAACACCTCTCCACATCCCAGATTCAGAGCCCTGAATGTGAGTGAACATCTTTGATCACATAGCTTGTTGGGAGCTGATAGTTTCTTTGAGAGGGGAACTACACTACCTACATATCTATTATGAGGCTCTCTCTCCAACTCCATTTTCTAGTGAAAAAGCTTTTACTTGCAAAGTGGCACTAGGAAACATGCTGATAAATCAAAATAACTGTTTCTAGAAGTACTCATTCCTTTTATGCTAAATGAATGGGCGCCTCTCCATATGCTCAATTCTGAGAACTGGATGTGTGTGAAAGTAGTCCTTCAACTTGTTTTTTCAAACACAGAGTTCCCTTGAGAGTGGAACTACACTACATACATATCTATGGGGAGGCACTAGCTCCAACTCGGTTTTGCAGTGAAAACAGCATGAACTTGGAAATCTGCACTAGGAAGCATACTGAGATATCAGAGAATGTGTTTCTAGGACTACCCATTCCCTCTATGGTAGATGAACGAATGCCTCTCCACATGCTGAATTCTGAGAACTGAATGCGTGTGGAAGCTGTCCTTCAACTTGCTGGGAACACAAGGTTACTTTGAGAGGAGAAGTACGTTACATACGTATATATGGGGAGGCATTAGCTACAACTCAGATTTACATTGAAAACAGCATGAACATGGCAACCAACACTAGTAAACATGCTGAGAAATTAGAGTAAGTTTTTTTTAGTACTACCCATTCCCTGTATGCTAGATGAATGAACGCCACTCCACATGCTCATTTCTGAGTCCTGAATGTGTGTGAAATCCCTCCATCACCTATCTTGATGGGAACACAGAGTATCTTGGAGAGGGGAACTATGCTACATAGATATCTATGGTGAGGCACTATATCCAACTCGATTTTACAGTGAAAACAGCATCAACCTGCAAACTGGCATTAGGAAACCTACTGAGAAATGAAAGTATTTTGAGTACTATCCATTCCCTTTATGCTGGATGAAAGAACGCCTCTCCACATGCTCAGTTCTGAGACTTGAATGTTTGTGATAGCCGTCCATCACCTAGCTTGTTGGGAACACAGATTTCCTTTGTGAGGAGAACTGTGTTACATTCATATCTATATGGAGGCTATAGCTTCAACTCGGATTTACTGTAAAAACAGAATGAAGTAGCCAACAAGCACTAGGAAACAAATTGAGATATCAGAATAATTGTTTCAAGTACTACCTATTCCCTTAAAGCTAGATGTATGAATGCCTCTCCACATGCACAATTCTGAGATCTGAATGTGTGTGAGAGCTATCCATCACCTAGCTTGTTGGGAACACAAAGTATCTTTGAGAGGGGAACTATGCTTCTTGTGTATGTATGTGGAGTCCCTCTCTCCAACTAGGTTTTCCAGTCAAAACCACCTTTATATGCAAAATGACACTAGGAAACATGCTGAGAAATCAATGTAAGAGTCTCTAGAAGTCCCTGTTCTCTGTATGTTAAATGAACAAATGCCTTCTCATATGCTCAAGTTTGAGACCTGAATATGTATGTGAAATCCGACCTTCACCTAGCTTGTTGGACACACAGAGAGTCTTTAAGAGCAGAACTATGCTGCACACATATCTATGGTGAGGCACTAGCTCCAAGTAGCTTTAACAGGGAAAATAGCATCAACTTGGAAACTGGCACTAGGAAACTACTTGGAATCAGAGTTAATGTTTTGAGTACTACACATTCCCTTTATGCTAGATGAATGAACGCCTCTCCACATCCTCAATTCTGAGATCTGAATGTGTGTGGAAGCCATTCATCACCTAACTTTTCAGGATTATAGTTTCTTTGAGAGGGAAATACACTACATACATATATACGGGGAATCACTCTCTCCAACTCGGTTTTCCAGGACAACTGCCTTTACTGAAAACTGGCACTCGGAAATATGCTGAGAAATCATAGTAAGTGTTTCTAGAAGTACCCATGCCCTTAATGCTAGATGAACAAACTTCTCTCCACATGCTCAATTCTGAGATATGAATGTGTGTGGTCAACGTCCTTCACTTAGCTGGTTGGGAACACAGAGTTTCTTTGAGAGTGGAACTACGCTATATACATATCTATGGGGAAGCACTCGTTGCAACTCTGCTTTCAATTGAAAACTGTCTTTTTTTGCAACTGGCACTGGGAAACATGCTGAGATATCAAAGTAAGTGTTTCTAGATGTACCCAAACTTTTTGCTAGATGAATGAACATTTCTCCACATGCTCAATTCTGAGATCTGAAAATGTGTAGAAGCGATCCATCCCCTAGCTTTTTGTGAACACAGAATTTCTTTGTGAGGGGAACTATGCTACTTATAGATCTATTTGGAACCACTTGCTCCAATCGGTAATTCAGTGAAAACCACCTTAACTTCCAAACTGGCATTGGAAACATTCTGAAAAATCAAAGTAAGTCTTTCTAAATGTAACCATTCCCTTTATTCTACGTGAATGAATGCCTGTTCACATGCTCAATTTTGAGATCTGATCATATGTGGAAGCCGTCCTGTAACTAGCTTGTCAGGTACACATTCTTTCTTTAAGAGGGGAACTACGTTATGTAATATCTATTTGTAGGCACTTGCTCCAACTCGGTTTTCCGGTGAAAACAGTATTTACTTGCAAAACAGCAGTAGGAACCATGCTGAGAAATCAGAATAAGTGTTTCTACATGTACCCATGCCCTTTATGGTAGATGAATGAATGGCTCTTCACTTGCTCAGTTCTGAGATCTGAATTTGTGTGGAAGCCATCCATCAACTATCTTGTTAGGAACACAGAGTTTCTTTCTTAGGGGAACTAAGCTACTTATATATCTATTGGGAGACAGTCGCTCCCACACGGTTTTCCACTGAAAACCACCTTTACTTGCAAACAGGCACTAGGAAATATGTGGAGAATTCAGAGCAAGTGTTCTAAAAGGACTTATTCCCTTTATGCTACATGAATGAACCCCTCTCCACATGCTCAATCCTGAGATCTCAGTGTGTGTGGAAGCCATCCTTCACCAAGCTTGTTGGGAACACAGAATTTGTTTGAGAGGGTAGCTATGCTTTATAAATGTCTATGGAGAGACTCTCGTTCCAACTCATGTTTCCAGTGAAAACAGCCTTTACTTGCAACCCGGCACTAGAAAGCATGCTGAGAAATCAGAGTAAATGTTTGTAGATGTACCCATGCTCTTTATGCTAGATGAACGAACGCTTCTTCACATGTTCACTCTGAGATCTGAATATGTGTGGAATCCGTCCAACAACTAGGTTGTTGAGAAAACAGTTTCTTTGTTAAAGAAACTATGAAACTTATATAATTATTTGGAGACACTCACTCCAACTCGGTTTTCCAGTGAAAACAGCCCTTACTTGCAAACAGGCACTAGGAAACATACTGAGAAATCAAAGTGCTCCTATATGTGCCCATTTCCTTTATGCTAGATGAACGAATGCCTCTCCACATGCTTAAATCTGAGATCTGAATGTGTGTGGAAGACGTCCTTCAACATGCTTATTTTGAACACAGAGTTTCTTTGAGAGGGTAACTACTCTACATAAATGTGTATAGGTAGACACTTGCTCCAACTCCTGTTTCCAGTAAAAACTGCCTTTACTTGCAAACTGTAACTAGGAAACATGCAGAGAAATCAGAGTAATTGTTTCTAGAAGTAACCATTCCCTTTATGCTAGATGAACAAACTCCTCTCCACATGCTCAATTCTGAGATCTGAATGTGTGAGAAAAGCCATCCTTCACCTAGCTTGTTGGGAACACAAAGTTTCTGTGTGAGGCATACTCCTGGAATTTCATATCTTTGGGTAGGCTTTCACTCCAACTTAGTTTTCCAGTGAAAACAGACTTTATTTGCAACTGGCACTTGGAAACATGTTTAGAAATAATAGATTGTGTTTCTAGATGTAACCCTGTCCTGTATGAAAGATGAATGAACGCTTCTACACATGTTCCATTCTGGTATCCAAATGTGGGTAGAAGCAGTCCTTCACCTACTTCTTGTGAACATAAACTTTCTGGGTTATGGGCACTGCCATAACTATATATATAAATGTTGTCACTAGGTACAACTTATTTTCCAGCACTAACTGCCTTTCCATTAAAGCCATCAAAAAGTAACATGTTGAGAAATGATGATAAGTGTTCTTAGATGTAACCCTGGACTACATGCTAGATGAATAAACGCTTCTGTACATGTTCAATTTCGGGATCCGAATGTGTGTAGTAGTACTCCATCACCTACCTTATTGGGAAAGTTAAAATTCTGTGTTACTGCAACTGCCTTATCTATATGTATAAAGGGGACTCAGTATCTCAAACAAGGTTTTCCAATTCACACTGCCTTTCCCTTCAAATCAGCACTAGGAAGCATGCTGAGAACTCAGGGTAAGTGTTTGTAGATGTAACTATGTCCTATATGCTAGGTGAATGAACGCTTCTGCACATGTCCCATTCTGGGATCTGAGTGTGGGTGGAAGCAGTCCTTCAGCAATATTTTTGGGAACATAGAGTTTCTGAGTTAGGGGAAATGTCCTACCTATATATAAAAAGGGAGTCAATAACCCCAACTAGTTTTCTAGCACAAACTGCCATTCCATTAAAACCGACACAAAGAAACTTGCGGAGAAATGAGGATAAGTGTTCCTATATGTAATCCTGGCCTATATGCTAGATAATGAACGCTTCTGCACGTGTTCCATTCTGGTATCCGAATGTAGGTGGAAACAGTCTTCATCTACATTCTTGGGAAAATAGAGTTTCTGTGTTAGGGGCACTGCCCTAAGTATATAAACAAATGGAGTCACTACATCCAACTAGGTTTTTCAGTACACACTGAATTTACCTGAAACTGACACTGGAAATATGGTGAGAAATCAGGGTAAATGTTGCTATAAAAAACCTGGCCTGCCTGCTATATGAATTAACACTTCTGCACATTTTCCTGTCTGAGATTGGAATTTGTATGGAAACCACCCTCCACCTACCTTGTTGGGTACACAGAGTTTCTTTGTTAGGGGCAATGCCCTACCTGTATATACAAAGGGGGTCACTAGCTCCAAGCGGTTTTCCAGCACACACTGCGTTGCCTTGAAACCGGCACTAGGAAACATGCTGAGAAATCAGTGTAAGTGTGTCTAGATGAAATGCTGGACTGTATGCTAGATGAATAAACGCTTCTGGACAAGTTCCATGTGGGGTCAGAATGTGTGTGGTAGCCTTCCTTCATGTAACTTGTTGGGAACATAGAATTTCTGTGTTACTGGAATTGCCTTGTGTATATGTATAAAAGGGATTCACTATCTCCAATTTGGTTTTCCAGTGCACACTGCCTTTCATTTGAAACTGGCACTTGGAAACATGCTGAGAAATCAGGGTAAGTGTTTCTAGATGTAACCCTAGCCTGTATCATAGATGAATGATCGCTTCTGCACATGTTCTCTTCTTTCATCCAAATGTGTGTGGAAGTGGACTTTCACCTACATTCCTGGGAAATTAGTGTTTCTGGGTTTGAGGAACTGCCCTACATATATATATACAAAGGGACTCACTAGCTCCAAATCGCTTTTTCAGGGCCCACTACCTTTCCATGATATTGGCACTAGGAACCATGCTGAGAAATCAGGGTAATTGTAGGTGTAACTCTGGCGAGTATGCTACACGACTGAACGCTTCTGCACATATTTCAATCTGGGATCTGAATGTGTGTAGAAACCATCCTTCACCCACCTTGTTGGGAACATAGAGTTTCTGTGTTAGCGGCACTACTCTAACTATACATACAAGGGGAGTCATTAGCTCCAACTTGGTTTTCCAGGGCACACTGCCTTAACTTTGAAACCGGCACTAGGAAACATGCTGAGAATTCAGAGTAAGTGTTTCTAGATGTAACCTTGGCCTGTATGTTAGATGAATGAACGCTTCTGCATACGTTTCATTCTGAGATCCAAATGTGTGTGGAAGCAGCCCTTCACCAACATTGTTGGCAACAAAGATTTTGTGTGCTAGGTGCATTGCCTTGCGTATATATACAAATGGAGATACTAGCTTCAACTCAATTTTCCAGTGGATGCAGCATTTCCTCTGATACCGGTACTAGGAAATATGCTGAGAACTCAGTGTAAGTGCTTCTAGAAGTATTAATGTCCTGTATGCTAGATGAATGGCTGCATCTGCATATGTCCAATTCTGGAATCCGAATGTGTGTGGAAGCCTTCCTTCACCTACCCTGTTGGGACCATATATTTTCTGTGTTTGGGGCACTGCACTACCTCCATATACATAGGGAGTCACTAGCTCCAACTAGGTTTTTCAGTGCACACTGCCTTTCCATTGAAACCGGCACTATGAAACATGCTGAGATAGCAGGATAAGTGTTTGAAGATGTAACAATGGCCTGTATGGTAGATAAATGAATGCTTCTACAAATGTTCCATGCTGGGATCTGAATGTGTGTTGACGCCATCCTCACCTACATTTTTGGGTAGATAGAGTTTCTTGGTTGGGGAACTGCCCTACCTATATATATAAATGGAGTCACTAGCTCCACTCAGTTTTGCAATTCACAGTGCATTTCCCTTGAAAATGGCACTAGGAAACTTGCTGAGAAAACAGGATAAGTGTTTCTAGAAGTAATCCTGGCCTGTATGCTAGATGAATGAATACTTCTGCACATATTTCCTTCTTGTATCCGAATGTGTGTGGAAGAACTTCGTCACATAATTTGTTTAGAAAATTAGTTTCTGTGATAAGGGCAATGCCTTATCTATATATGCAAAGGGAGTCACTGTATCCAACCTGGTATTCCTTCGTACAAGGCTTTCCCTTGAAACTGCACTAGGAAACATGCTGAGAAATCAGGGTATGTGTTTCAAGATGTAACCCTAGTCTGTGTGCTAGCTGAATGAATGCTTCTGCATATGTTCCATTCTGGGATCCGAAAGTATGTGAAAGCTTTCCTTCAACTATCTTGTTGGGAACATAGAGTTTCTTAGTTAGGGGCTCTGCCCTTCCTATATATACATAGGGAGTCACTAGCTCCAACTTGGTTTTCCAGTGCATGCTGCCTTTCCCTTGAACCTAGCACTAGGAAAAATGCAGAGAAATCATGGTACATGTTTCTAAAAGTAACCCTTGCCTGTGTGCTAGATCAATGAATGTATCTGCACATGTTTCATTCTGGGATCCAATTGTGTGTGGAAGACGTCCTTCATGTACTATGTTGGGAACGTAGAATTTCTGGATTCTGTGCACTGCCCTACCTTTATATACAAATGGAGTCACTAGTTTCAACTCACTTTTCCAGCACACACTACCTTTATCTTGAAACAAGCACTAGGAAACTTGTTGAGATATCAGGGTAAATGTAACTAGATGTAACCCTGACCTGCATGGTTGATGAATGAATGCTTCTGCACATGTTCTAATGCTTATCTGAATATGTGTGGAAGTCGTCCTTAAAGTACCTTGTTTGAACATCGAGATTCTGTGTTAGGGTCATTGCCCTGACTATATATACAAAGGGAGTCAGTAGCTCCAATTCAGTTTTCCAGCAAACACAGCCTTTACCTTCAAACGGGCACTAGGAAACATTCTGAGAAATCAAGGTAAGTTTTTCTAAATGTAACCCAGACCTGTATGCTAGATGAATGAACACTTCTGCATATGTTCCATTGAGGGTTCTGAATGTATGAGGAAAAAGTCCTTCACCCATCTTGTTGGGAAAATAGAGTTTCTCTGATAGGGGCACTGCCCTAAATACATATACAAAGGGAGTCAGTATCTCCAACTCGGTTTCCAGGGCACACTGCTTTTCCATTGAAGCTGGCATGGAAACATGCTGAGTAATCAGGGTAAGTGTTGCTGGATATTACTCTGGCCTTTATGCTAGATGAATGAACACTCCTACACAAGTTGAATTGTTTGGTCCGAATGTGTGTGGAAGCCATCCTTCACCTATATCATTCAGAAGATAGAGTTTCTGAGTTAAGGGCACAGACTTACCTATATATTCAAATGGAGTCACTAGCTGCAAATCGGTTTTCTAGTGAAAACATCATTTAAATGGAAACCAGAAATAGGAAAAATGCTGAGAAATCAGGATAATGTTTCTAGATGTAACACTGGCCTGTATGCTAGATAAAAGAACGCTTCTGAACATGTTCGACTCTGGGATCCAAATGTGTGTGAAAGCCGTCCTTCACATACCTTGATGGGAACATAGAGTTTCTGTGTTACGTGCACTGCACTACCTATATCTACATAGGGAATCACTAGCTCCAACTCGGTTTTCAACGCTCACTGTCTATGCCCTGAAAAAGGCACTAGGAAATATGCTGAGAAATCAGGTTAATTGTTTATAAATGTAAATCTGGCCTCTATGTTTGATGAATGAACGCTTCTGCACATGTTCCATTCTGGGATCTGTATGTGTGTGGATCCTTCAGCAAACCTGTTAGGAACATAGAATTTCTTGGTTAGGGGCACTGCCCTACATATATATACAAATGGAGTCAATAGCTCCAACTCGGTTTTGAGGCACACACTGCATTTCCCTTCAAATCGGCACTAGGAAACATGCTGAGAACACAGGGTAAGTTTTTTTCTAGATGTAACTCTGGCCTGTTTGCTAGATGAATGAAAGCTTCTGTACATATTTCCTTCTGGTGTTCAAATGTGTGTGGAAGAAGTCCTTCACGTACTTAGTTGGGAACATAGAGTTTCTGTGTTAGGGGCAATGCCCTACCTATATAAATAAAGGGAGTCACAAGATCCAAATCAGTATTCCTGCGCACAATGCCTTTACCTTGAAACTGGCACTAGGAAACACGTGGAGAAATCAGGTTACGTGTTTCAAGATGAAACCATAACCTGTGTGCTAGATGAATGAATGCTTTGGCATATGTTCCATTCTGGTGTCCGAATGTGTGTGGAAGAGGTCCTTCACGTACTTTGTTGGGAACATAGAGTTTCTGGATTAGGGGCTCAGCCCTTCCTATACATATAAAAGTCGTCAGAAGATCAACTCGATTTTCCAATGCACATTGACATTCCCTTGAACCTGGCACTAGGATAGATGCTGAAATCATTGTACATGTTTCTAGAAGTAACCCTTCCCTGCAATCTAGATGAATGAACAAGTCTGCACATGTTCCATTCTGGGACCCGATTGTGTGTAGAAGCTGTTCTTCAGTATTTTGTTGGGAACATAGAGTTTCTGGGTTCCATACACTGCCCTAACTTACATACAAATGGAGTAACTAGCTTAAACCAGGTTTTCCAGTGCACACTGCCTTTACCTTGAAAATGGCACTAAGAAAGATGCTGAGAAATAAGGGTAATTGTTTCTACATGTAGCTGTGGCCTGTATGCTATATGAGTGAAAACTTCAGCACATGTTTCATTCTGTGATTCAAATGTGTGTGTAAAACTTCCTTCACCTACCTTGATTTGGAACATAGAATAACGGTGTTAGGGACACTGCCCTACTTTTATGTACAAAGGGATGCACTAGCTCCAACTCAGTTTTTGCAGCACAAAACTGCCTTTACCTTGAAACCGGCACTAGGAAATATGCTGAGAACTCAGGGTAAGTGTTTCTAGATGTAACACAGGCCTGTATGCTAGATGAATGAATGCTTCCACACATATTCCATTCTGGGAACTGAATGTGTGCAGAAGCAGTCCTACACCAACCTTGTTTGTAACTAGAGTTTCTGGGTTAGGGGTCCTGCCCTACCTGTATATACAAATGGAATCACTAGTGCCAACTTGTTTAACCAGGGCACACTGCCTTTACCTTGAAACCAGCACTAGGAACATGCTGATAAATTATGGTAAGTGTTTCTAGACTTAATTCTGGCCTGTATGCTAGATGAATGAATGCTACTGCACAACTTGAATTTTAGGGTCCGAATGTGTATGGATGCCGACCTTCACCTACATTGTTGGGAAGATAGAGTTTCTTAATTAGGGGCACAGTCTTACCTATATTTTCAAAAGGAGTCATTAACTGCAACTCGGTTTTCTAGTACAAACACCCTTTCCATGTAAACCAGCAGTAGGAAACTTGCTGAGAAATCAGGGTGATGTTTCTAGATGTAACCCTGGGTGTATGCTAGATAAATGAACACTTCTGCAAATGTTCCAACTAGGAACTAAATGTGTGTGGAAGGCATCCTTCACCTAACCAGTTGGGAACATAGAGTTTCTCGGTTAGGGGAACTACCCTACATATATTATATATGTATAGTCACTAGCTCCAACCAGTTTTCCAGCACAAACTGCCTTTCATTTTTAATCAGCACCAGGAAACATGCTGAGACATCAGGGTGTTTCTAGATGTAACCCTGGCCTGTATGTTAGATGAATGAATGCTCCTTCACTTGGAAAATTCTGGGATCTGAATGAGTGTGGAAGGCATACTTCAACTTCCTTTTGGGAACATAGAGTTTCTGAGTTTGGGACACTGACTTACATATATGTTCAAAGGGAGTCACTGGCTCCAACAAGATTTTGCAGTGCACACAGCCTTTCCATTGAAACCATCACTAGGAAACATGCTGAGATTCAGGGTAAGTGTTTCTAGATGTAAACGTGACAACTATGTTAAGTGAATGAACACTTTGGCACATGTTACATTCTGGGATTCGAATGTGTGTGAAAGCCATCCTTCACCTAACCTGTTGGGAACATAGAGTTTCTGGGTTAGGGCGCTCCACTACCTATATACATAAAAGAGAGTCACTAGCTCAAACTCAATTTTCCAGGGCCAACAGCCTTTCCCTTGAAATATGCACTAGGAAAAATGCTGAGATATGAGGGTAAGTGTTTCTAGATGTAACCATGGTCTGTATGCTAAGTGAAGGCCACTTCTGCACATGTTCCATTATGATGCCTGAATGTGTGTGGAAGCTGTCATTCACCTATATTGTTGGGAATGATGAGTTTCTGTGTTAGTGGCACGGTCTTACCTATATATACAAAGGGAGTCCCTAGCTCCAACTCGGTTTTCCAGCGCATACAGCTTTTGCCTTAAACCGGCACTAGGAAATATGCTGAGAAATGAGGGTAAAACTTTGTAGATGTATCCCTGCCCTGTATGCTAGATGAATGAACACTTCTCCACATATTCCACTGTGGAATCAGAATGTGTGGAAGCCTTCCTTAACCTACCTTGTTTGGAACATAGAGTTTCTGGGTTAGCAGCTCTGCCCTATCTATATATACAAAGGGGTCAATAGCTCCAACTCGGTTTTGCAGTGCACACTTCCTTTCCCTTGATACTGGCACCAGGAAACATGCTGAGAAATCAGGGTAATGTTTCTGCATGTAACCCTGTTCTGTATGCTAGATTCATGAATGCATCGACTCATGTTTCATTCTGGGATCCGAATGTGTGTGGAAGATGTCCTTCACCTACAGTGTTAGGAAAATAGAGCTTCTGGGTTAGGTTCACTGCCCTAAATATATATAGAAATGGAGTCACTAGCTCCAACACTGTTTTCCAGGGCACACAGCCTTTCTCTTGAAAGCAGCAGTAGGAAACATGCTGAGAAATCAAGGTAAGTGTTTCTAGATGTAACCCTGGCCTGTATGCTAGATAAATGATCGCTTCTGCATATGTTCAATTCTTGGATTCAAATGAGTGTGGAAGCTGTACTTCACCTTCCTTGTTGGGAAAATAGAGTTTCTGAGTTTGGGGCACTGCCTTACCTCTATATGTATAGGGAGTCACTAGCTCCAACTCTGTTTTCCAGTGCACACTTCCTTTCCATGGAAAGCAGCACTTGGAAACATGTTGAGAACTCAGGGTAAGAATTTCTAGATGTAACCCTGGCCTGTATGCTAGATGAATGATGCACAAGTTCCATTCTGGGATCCGAATATGTGTGGTAGCCAACCTTCACTAATTTGTTGCAAAAATACAGTTTCTGTGTTAAGGGAACTACCCTACTTATATATATATAAAACAGAGTCACTAGCTTCAACTAGGTTTTCCAGCACACACTGCCTTTCCCATAAAAATGGTAGTAGGAAACATGAGGAGAAATGAGGGTAACTGTTTCTAGATGTAAACCTGGCTGGTATGCTAGATGAATGGAAGCTTCTAACATGTTACCTTCTGGGATCCAAATGTGCGTGGAAGCCATCCTTCATGTAACCTGTTGGGAACATAGAGATTCTGGGTTAGGGGCACTGCTCTAACTATATATAAAAAGGAAGTCAATAGCTCCAACTAGTTTTCCAGTGTGAAATGCCATTTCCTTGAAACCAGCCATAGGAAACATGGTGAGAACTCAGGGTATGAGTTTCTACATGTAACACTTGCCTATATGCTAAATGAATGAACGCTTCTGTATATGTTCCATTCTGGGATTCGAATGTGTTTGGCATTCGTCCTTCACCTACCTGTTGGGAACATAGAGTTTCTGTGTTAGAGGCACTGCTCTACCTATTTATACAAAGGAAGTCAAAAATGCCAACCCGTTTTTCCAGGGTACACTGCCTTTACCTTGAAACGAACACTAGGCAGTATGCTGAGATATCAGGGTCAGTGATTCTAGATGTAACCCTGGCCTGTATGCCAGATGAATGAACGCCCCTGCACAAGTTGAATTGTGGGGTCTGAATGTATGTGGAAGCCATTCTTCACATATGTTGTTGGGAAGATAGAGTTTCTGAGGTAGGGGCACAGACCTACGTATATATTCAAAGGAGTCTCTAGCTGCAACTCTGTTTTCTAGTGCAAACATCCTTTCCATGAAAACCAGTATTAGAAAATATGCTGAGAAATCAGGGTAATGTTTTAAAATGTAACACTGGCCTGCATGCTAGATGAATGACCACTTCTGCACATGTTCCTTTCTGGGATCAGAAAGTGTGTGGAAGCCGTCCTTCACCTACTTTGTTGGGAACATAGAGTTTCATGGTTAAGGGTACTGCCCTGCCTATATATATAAAAGGGAGCCATTAGCCACAGTTTTCCAGCACAAACTGCCTTTCCCTTTAAACCAGCACTAGGAAACATGCTAAGAATTCTGGGTGTTTCTAGATGTTACACTGGCCTGTATGCTAGATGAATGAACACTTCTGCATATGTTCCATTCTGGGATCTGAATGTGTGTGGAAGCCGTCCTTCAACTACATTGTTGGTAACATAGAGTTTCTGTGTTAGGGCACTGCCCTACCTATATATACAAAGGAATTCTCTAGTGCAAGCTGGTTTTTCCAGGTCACACTGCCTTTACCTTGAAACCAGCACTAGGAAACATGCTGAGAAATCAGTGTAAGTGTGTCTAGATGAAATGCTGGACTGTATGCTAGATGAATAAACGCTTCTGGACAAGTTCCATGTGGGGTCAGAATGTGTGTGGTAGCCTTCCTTCATGTAACTTGTTGGGAACATAGAATTTCTGTGTTACTGGAATTGCCTTGTGTATATGTATAAAAGGGATTCACTATCTCCAATTTGGTTTTCCAGTGCACACTGCCTTTCATTTGAAACTGGCACTTGGAAACATGCTGAGAAATCAGGGTAAGTGTTTCTAGATGTAACCCTAGCCTGTATCATAGATGAATGATCGCTTCTGCACATGTTCTCTTCTTTCATCCAAATGTGTGTGGAAGTGGACTTTCACCTACATTCCTGGGAAATTAGTGTTTCTGGGTTTGAGGAACTGCCCTACATATATATATACAAAGGGACTCACTAGCTCCAAATCGCTTTTTCAGGGCCCACTACCTTTCCATGATATTGGCACTAGGAACCATGCTGAGAAATCAGGGTAATTGTAGGTGTAACTCTGGCGAGTATGCTACACGACTGAACGCTTCTGCACATATTTCAATCTGGGATCTGAATGTGTGTAGAAACCATCCTTCACCCACCTTGTTGGGAACATAGAGTTTCTGTGTTAGCGGCACTGCTCTAACTATACATACAAAGGGAGTCATTAGCTCCAACTTGTTTTTCCTGCGCACATTGCCTTTCCTATGAAACCAGCACTAGGAAACATGCTGAGAAACCAGAGTAGTGTTCCTAGATGTCACCCTGGCCTGCATGCTAGATGAAAGAACGCTTCTGCAGGTATTACATTCTGGAATCCAAATGTGTGTGGAAGCCACACTGTATGTATCTTGTTGTGAATGTAGAGTTTCTGGGTTACAGGTACTGCCATTCATATATTTACAAAGGGACTCATTAACTCCAACTCAGTTTTCTAACACACACTGCCTTTTCCTTGAGACCGGCGCCTGGAAACATGCTGAGAAATCAGGGTAAGTGTTTCTAGACATAACACTGGCCTGTATGCTAGATGAATGACCGCTTCTGTGCATGATCCATTGTGGGATTCTAATGTGTGTGTTAAACAATTCCTACACTTACCTTGTAGGGAACATGGAGTTTCTGGGTCAGGGGCACTGCCCTAACTGTATATACAAAGGAAGTCACTAGCTAGAACTATGATTTCCAACCCACACTGCTTTTCCTTTGAAACTGGCACAAGGAAACATGCTCAGAACTCAGGGTAATTGTTTCTAGGTGTAACACTGGCCTGTATGCTTTATGAGTGATCACTTCTTCATATGTTTTATTCTGAGATTCAAATGTCTGTGGAACCCCTACTTCACCTACTGTGTTGGGAACATTGATTTTCTGTGTTAGGGGCACTACCCTACCTATTTATACAAAGGGAGTCTCTAGTGCCAACTTGGCTTTCCAGCACACACTGCCTTTCCCTTGAAACCAGCACTAGGAAACATGCTGAGAAAACATGGTAAAACTTTCTAAATGTAACCCAGGACTGTATGCTATGAGTGAACTCTCCTGCACAAGTTGAATTGGGGGGCCTGAATGTGTGTGGAAGCGGTCCTTCACCTACCTTTTTGGAAAGATAGATTTTCTGAGTTTGTGGCATTGACTTCTCCATGTATATAAAGGGAGACCCCAGCACCAAATCGGTTTTCCAGCAAATACTTCCTTTCCATGGAAACCAGCAGTAGGAAACATCCTGAGAAATCAGGTAAGGGTTTCTAGATGTAATACTGGCCTGCACGCTTGATGAATGAACACTTCTGAACATTTTCCATTCTGGGATCCGAATGTGTGCAGAAGCCGACCTTCATCTACCTTGATTTGAACATAGAGTTTCTGTGTTGGGGCACCACCCTACCTATATATATATAAATGTGAGTCACAATCTCCAACTCAGTTTTCCAACACACATTGCCTTTCCCTTGAAACTGGTTCTTGGATACATTCTGAGAACTCAGGGTAATTGTTTCTAGATCTAACTCTGGTCTGTATGCTAGATGAATGAACGCTTCACCACATGTTCCATTCAGAGTTCTGAATGTTTGTGTAAGCCGTCCACCCCTAACTTTTTGGGAATGTAGAGTTTCTGGGATAGGGGCACTGCCCTACCTATATATAAAAAATGTGTCAATAGCTCCAAAGATTTTTCCAGCACAAACTGCATTTCCTTTGAAACCAGCAATAAGAAACATGCTGAAATCAGGGTAAGTGTTTCTAGATGTAAACATGGTCTATATGAAAGATGAATTAATGCTTCTGCACATGTTCCATTCTGGGATCAGAATGTTTTTCATAGCCGAGATTCACTTAGCTTGTTGGGAAAATAGAGTTTTGGTGTTACGGGAACTGATATACCTATATATATAAAAGAGAGTCACTAGCTCCAACTCGGATTTCCAGCGCACAGTGCCTTTGCATTGAAACCAACACTAGGAAACATGCTCAAACCAGGGTAAGTGTTTCCAGACCTAACCGTGGCCTGTATACTAAATGAATGAATGATCCAGCACAAGTTGAATTCTGGGATCTGAATTTGTGTGGAAGTCGTCCTTCATCTATATTGTTCGGAAGATAGACTTTCTGAGTTAGGGACACTGTCTTACATAATATTCAAGGCGAATCACTAGCCTCAACTCTATTTTCCAGTGCTCACATCCTTTCCATTGGAACCAACACTGGGAAACATGCTGAGAAATCAGGGTAAATGTTTTTAGATGTAACCCTGGCCTGTATGCTAAATGAATGAATGCTACTGCACATGTTCCTTTGTGGAGTCCGTATGTGTGTGAAAGAAGACCTTCACATACCTTGATGGGAACATAGAGTTTCTGGGATAGGGGCAGAGCACTACCTATATATACAAATGGTGGCACTAGCTTCAAGGTGGTTTTCCGGACCACACTGCATTGCTCTTGAAACCAGACCTAGGAAACTTGCTGAGGAATCAGGGTAAATGTTTCTAAATGTAACTCTGGACTCTATGCTATATGAATGAACGATTACACATATTAATTCCTGGGATCTGAATGTGTGTGGAAGCCATCCTTCACATACTTTGTGGTGAACATTGAATTTCTGGGCTGGGGTACTTCCCTACCTATATATAAAAAGGGAGTCACTATCTCCAACTCGGTTTTCCAGGTCACACTTCCTTAAATGAAATTCGCACTAGGAAACATGTTGAGAAATCTGGGTAAGTGTTTCTACATGTAACCCTGGCGTGTATATGATGAATGAATGCTCTTGCACAAGTTGACTTCTGGGATATGAATGTGTTTGGAAGCTGTCCTTCACCTACATTGTTGGGAAAATAGAGTTTCTGCTTAAGGGGCACACTTACCTATATATCCAAAGGGATTCACTAGCTCCAACTCGATTTTCAAGAGCACACTTGATTTCTATGGAAACTGGCACTAGGAAACATGAGTAGAAATCAGGGTAAGTGTTTATATATGCAACTCTGGCCTTATGCTAGATGACTGAATGTTACTTCACATATTCTGCTCTGGAATCTGAATGTGTGTGGAAGATGACTTTCCCCTACCTCGTTGTAAACATAGTGTTACTGAGTTAGGGGCATGGCTCTACCTGTATATACAAAAGGAGTCACTATCCCCAACACGGTTTTAATGCACATCGCCTTTCCCCTGAAACCTGCACTCGGAATCATGCTGAGAAATCATGGAACGTGTTTCTGGATGTAGCTCTGGCCTGCATTCTAGATGAATGAACGCTTCTGCACATGTTCTATTCCTTGATTTGAACGTGTGAGGAAGCCGTCCTTCACCTACATTGTTGGGAACATAGACTTTCTGGTTTAGGGGCACAGACTTATATATACTAAGGGAGTCACTACTTCAACTCGGTTTTCTAGTGGACACTTGATTTCTATGGAAATCAGCACTAGTAAACACGTTTAGAATTCAGGATAAGTGTTTCTAGATGTAACCATGGCCTCTATGCTAGATGAATGAATGCTTCTTCAAATGTTCCATTCTGGGATCTGAATGTGTGTGGAATGTGTCGATCACCTACCTTGTTGGCAACATAGACTTTCTGTGTTAGGGGCACTGAGCTACCTATATATTCAAAGGGAGTCACTAGCTCCAGCTCAGTTTTCCAGGGCACACTGTCTTAACCTTGAAAACGACACTATGAAACATGCTGAGAAATAAGGATACGTGTTCTTACATGTAATCCTGGCCTGTTTGCTAGATGAATGAATGCTTCTGTGCATGTTCCATTCTGGGAACTGATTGTGAGTGGAAGCCATCCTTCAAGTACTTGGTTGAGAACATAGAGTTTCAGAATTAGGGGCACTGAGCTACCTATATATTCAAAGGAGTCACTAGATTCAACTCGGTTTTCCAGGGCACACTTCCTTTCCATGGAAACCAGCAGTAGGAAACAGGCTGAGAACTCAGGGTAAGTGTTTCAATATTTATCCCTTTCCTGTATGATAGCTGAATGAAAGCTTCTGCATATGTTCCATTCTGGGTTCTGAATGTCTGTGGTATCCGTACTTCCCCTACCTTGTTGGGAAAATTGAATTTCTGTTTAGAGGCACAGCCCTACCTATATATAAAAAGGGAGACACTAGCTCGAACTCGGTTTTGCAGTGCACACTACCTAGCCATTGAAACTGTCACTAGGAAACATGCTGAGAAATCTGGGTAACTCTTTCTAGATGTAAACCTAGCCTGTATGCTAGATGAATGAAGGCTTCTGCACATGTTCCATTGTGGGATCTGAATGTGTGTGGAAGTCCTCCTTCCCCTACCTTGTTAGCAACATAGTTTCTTTGTTAGGGGCACTGGCCTACATATATTTTCAAAGGGAGTCACTAGCTCCAACTTGGTTTTCTAGCACACACTGCCTTCCTTTGAAACCGGAATTCGGAAACATGGTGAGAAATCATGGAAAGTGTTTCTGAATGTAACCCTGGGCTGTATGTTAAATAAATTAACGCTTCTGCATATGTTCCATTCTGGGATCCAAATGTGTGTGGAAACCATCCAACACCTGCATTGTTGGGAACATTGAGTTTCTGGGTTAGGGGCACTGCCCTATCTAAATATACAAATAGTGTCACAAGCTGCAACTCAATTTTACAGCACACAGTGCCTTTACCTTGAAACCAGCACTACAAAACATGGTGACAAATCATGGTAAGTCTTCCTAGATGTAACCACATCCTGTACGCTGGATGAACAAACTCTTCTGCACATGTTAAATTCTGGGATACAAATGTGTGTGGAACTCTTCCATCACATACCTTGTTGGGAAAACAGAGTTACTGAGATACGGGCACTTCCTTAACTATATATACAAAGGGAGTCACAACATACAACAGTTTTCCAGAGCACAGTGCCTTTCCCTTGAAACCGGCATAAGGAAACATGCTGGGAAATCAGGGTAAGTATTTCTAGATGTAACCATTCTGGGTTCTGGATGTGCCTGAAAGCCGTCCTTCACCTACCTTCTTGGGAACATAAAGCTTCTGTGTTAGGGGCACTGCCCTGCCTATATACACAAATGGAGTCACTTGCTGAAACTTGGTGTATTGCACACACTTCCTTTCCTTTGAAACCGGCACTACGGAACATGCTGAGAAATCAGGGGAAGTGTTTCTAGATGTAAACCTGGCCTATATGCTAGATGAATGAACGCTTCTGCACATGTTCCATTCTCGGATATGCATCTGTCTGGAATCAGTCCTTCACCTACCTTGTTCAGAAGAGTTTCTGGGTTATGGTCACTGCCCTACAGCTATATGCAAAGGGAGTCTCTAGCTTCAACTCAGTTTTTCAGTGCACACTGCCTTTACCTTGAAACCGACACTTGGAAACATGCTGAGAACTCAGGGTAAGTGTTTATAGAATTAACCCTGGCCTGTATTATAGATTCATGAGCACTTCTGCACATGTTCTATTCTCTGAACTGACAGTGTGTGGAAGCCGTCCTTCACCTACCTTGTTGGAAACACAAAGTGTCTGATTTAGTAGCACTGCCCTACATATATATACAAAGTGAGTCACCAGCTCCAACATGGTTTTCCAGTGCACACTACATTTCCCTTGAAACTGCCACTTGGAAACATGCTGAGCAATCAGGGTATGTGTTTCTACATGTAACCCTGGCCTGTATTCTAGATGAATGAACACTTCTGCACATGTTCCATTCTGAGATCCGAATGTGTGTGTAAGCTGTCCTTCATGAATCTTGATGGGAAAATAGACTTTCTGTGTTTGGGACACTGCCCTATCTATACACAGAAAAAGAGTCACTAGGTCCACCTCGGTTTTCCAGCACGCACTGCAATTACATTGAAACTGACACTAGGAAACATGTTGAGAAATCAGGTAACTGTTTCTATATGTAACCCAGTGCTGTTGCTGGATGAATGAAAGCCTCTGCATATGTTTCATTCTGGGATCCGAATGTGTGTGGAATCCATCCTTCACCTACTTTATTTGGAACATACACTTTCTAGGTAGGGGCACGACCCTACCTATATATACAATGGGTTTCACTAGCTCCAAGTTGATTTTCCAGCACTCACTGCCTTTCCCTTTAAACCGGCACTAGGAAAAGTGCTGTGTAGTCAGGGTAAGTGTTTATAGATGCAACCCTGTCCTGCATGATAGATTAATAAACCCTTCTGCACATGTTCCATTCTTTGAACAAAAAATGTGTGGAAGCCGTCCTTCACCTACCTTGTTGGAAACATAGAGTGTCTATTTTAGGAGCACTGCCCTTCATATATATACAAAGGGAGTCACCAGCTCCAACTCGATTTTCCAGTGCACACTACATTTAACTTGATACTGGCATTAGAAAACATGATGAGAAATCAGGGTATGTGTCTTTATATGTCACCCTGGATGGTATGCTAGATGAAAGAATGCTTCTGTACATGTTCCATTCTGGGATCCAAATGTGCATGAAAGCCATCCTTCACCTACCTTGTTGGGAACTTACAGCTTGTGTTAGGGGCACTGCCCTACCTATATATACAACAAAGTCAAGCTAAAAAGTGGTATTACATTGCCCACTGCATATACGTTGAAACTGCCTCTAGGAAACATGCTGAGAAATCAGTGTGTGTTTCTATATGTAACTCTAGCTTGTATGCTAGATGAATGAATGCTTCTGCACATGTTCCATTCAGGGATCTGAATGTACATGAAAGCTTTCCTTCACCTACCTAGTTGGGAACTTAGAGTTTCTGTGTTAGGGGCACTGCCCTGCCTATATATACAAATGGAGTCACTTCCTGAAACTTGGTGTATTGCACACATTCCATTTCCCTTGAAACTGGCACTAGGAGACATGCTGAGAAATTGGAGTAAGTGTTTATAGATGTAACACTAGCTTGTACAGTTGATGTATGAATGGTTTTTCACAAGTTCTATTCTAGGATCTGAATGATTTTTGAATCCGTGATTCACCTACCATGTTGGGACCATTGAGTTTCTTTGTTAGTGGCACTGCCCTAACTATATATACAAAGGGAGTAACTAGCTCCAACTCGGTTTTCCAGCACACACTGCCTTTCCATTGAAACCGGCACTAGGGCATATACTGAGAATTCAGGGTAACATTTTTTGATGTAACACTGGCCTGTATTTTATATGAATGAACTCTTCTGCACATGTCCTATTCTGGGACCCAAATGTGTGTGGAAGCCTTCCTTCATGTAACTTGTTGGGAAAATAGAGTTTCTGTGTTAGGGACCCTGCACTAACTATACATATTTAGGGAGTCACTAGCTTCAACTCAGTTTTCCAGCACACACAACCTTTACTTTGAAACCAACACTAGGAAACATGCTGAGAAATCAGGGAAAGTTTTCCAAGATGTAACACTGACTTGTATGCTAGAGGGCTGAATGCTTCTGCACATTTTCCATTCTGGTATCAGAATGTGTGTGGAAGCCGATTTCACCTACCTTGTTGGGAACAAGGTTTCTGTGTTAGGGGCACTGTCCTACCTATATATACAAATGTATTCACCACCTCCAACTTGGTTTTCCAGTGAACACTACCTTTCCCTTGAAACCAGCACTAGGAAACATGCTGAGAATTCAGGGTAAGTGTTCCTAGATGTAAACCTGGTCTGTATGCTGATGAATAAATGCTCCTGTACATGTTTCATTCTGGGAACAGTATGTGTGTGGAAGCCAATTTTCACTTACCTTGTTGAGAACATTGGATTTCCTTGTTAGGTGCACTACTCTACCTATATATACAAAGGGAGTCACTAGTTCCAACTCGATTTTCCACTGCATGCTGACCTTTCCTGCAAACCAGTACTAGGAAACATGCTGAGAAATCAGGGTAAGTGTTTCTAGCTGTAACCCTGTTCTGTATTCTAGATGAATTAATGCTTCTGCATATGTTCTGTTCTCGGATTCAAATGTGTGTGGAAACATTCCTTCACCTACATTTTTGGTGACAGAGTTTCTGAGTTAGGTGCTCTGCTCTACCTTATTATACAAAATGAGTGATTAGCACCAACTTGGTTTTCCAAAACACACTGACTTTATCTTAAAACTGGCACTAGGAAACATGCTGAGAAATTATGGTATGTGTTTCTAGATTTAACCCTGGCTGGTATGCTGATGAATGAACAATAGTACACATGTTCCATTCTGGGAACAGAATGTGTGTGGAAGCTGTCCTTCCCCTACCTTGTTGGGAACATGTAGTTTCTCTGTTAGGTGCTCTGCCCTACCTCTTTATACAAAGGGAGTCACTAGCTCCACCTTGGTTTTCCAGTGCACAGGGCCTTTCTCTTGAAACTGTCACAATGAAAAATGCTGAGAAATCAAGGTAAGGTTTTCTAGATATAACAATAGTCAGTATGCTAGATGAATGAACGCTTCTGCACATGTTCCATTCTGGTTACTGAATGTGTGTTGAAGCCGTCCTTCACCTAACTTGTAGTGAACATAAAGTTTCTCTGTTAGGGATACAGCCCTACCCATATATACAAAGGGAGTCACTAGCTCCAAATAGGCTTTCCAGTGCACACTGCCTTTCCCTCAAAACCTGCTTTGGAAACATGCTGAGAAATCATGGTAAGTGTTTTAGATGTAAAAATGACCTGTATGCTAGATGAATGAACACTTCTGCATGTGTTCCATACTGGGATCCAATTGTGTGTGGAAGCCATCATTTTCCAACTTTTTGTGAACATAGGGCTTCTGGGTGAATTGCACTGCCCTACCTATATATACAATGTAAGTCAGTATCTCCAACTCAGTTTTCAAGCTCATTGTGACTTTCCCTTGAAACTGGAACTAAGAAACATTTTGATAAATCAAGGTCATTGTTCCTAGATATAACCCCGGCCTGTATGCTAGATGAATGAAGACTTCTTCACATGTTCCATTCTGGGATCTGAATGTGTGTTGAAGCCATCCTTCACCTACCATGTTGAGAACATAGGGTTTCCTTGTTAAGTGCACTGCCCTACCTATATACACAAAGGGAGTCACTAGTTCCAACTCGGTTTTCCACTGCACACTGTTTTTTCCTAGAAACCAGCACTAGGAAACATGTTGAGAAATCAGGGTATGTGTTTTTAGATGAAACCCTGGCCTGTTTGATAGATGAATTAACGCTTCTGCACATGTTCCCTTTTCGTATACAAATGTGTGTGGAAGCCGTCCTTTACGTAACTTTTTGGGAACATAGTGTTTCTTTGTTTGAGGCCCTGAACTAACTATATATATTTAGAGACTCAATATCTCCAACTAGGTTTTCCAGCACACACTGCTTTTATGTTGAATTCCGCTTTAGGAAACATGCTGAGAAATCAGGTATGTGTTATACACGTGACACTGACTGCTCTGCTGGATGAATGAATGCTCTGCACATTTTCCATTCTGGTATTCGAATGTGTGTGGAAGCCATCCTTCATGTACTTTGTTGAGAACATAAGGTTTCCTTGTTAGGTATACTGTCCTATGTATATATACAAAGGAAGTCACTAGCTCCAACTCGGTTTTCCAATGCACACTGCCTTTACATTGAAACTGGTAATAGGAAAGATCCTGAGAAATCAGGGTAAGTGTTTTGAGATGCAAACCTGGACTGTATGCTAAATGAATGAACCCTAATGCACATGTTCCATTCTGGGATCCAAATGCACGTGGAACCCATTCTTCACCTAGATTTTTGTGAACATAGAGTTTCTGTGTTAGGGTCACTGCCCTGCATATTTATACCAAGGGATTCACTAGCTCCAAACTGGTAGTCAAGCACACTCTGCATTTATGTTGAATCTGGCAATAGGAAAATGCTGAAAAATCAGTGTAAGTGTTTCTAGATATAACAGTAGCCTTTATGGTACATGAATGAAAGCTTCTGCACATGTTCCATTTTGGGATCTGAATGTGTGTGGAAGAAGTCCTGCACTTACCATGTTGAAAACATAGAGTTTCTGTGTTAGGGGCACAGACCTACCTCTTTATACAAGGGAGTCACTAGCTCCATCTCTGTTTTCCAGCACACACTGCCTTAACCTTTAAACTGGCACTAGGAAACATCCTGAGAACTCAGGGTAAGTCTTTCTAGATGTATCCCTGACCTTAATGCTAAATGATTGAGTTTCCCTAACACAGACTCTATGTTCTGAACAAGGTACGTGAAGGATGGCTTACACACACGTTCAATCCCAGAATTTAACATGTATTGAAGTGTTCATTAATCTGGCATACTGGACAGGGTTACATATAGAAACATTTACCCAGATTTCTCAATATGTTTCCTAGTGCTGATTTAAATGGAAAGTCAGTGTGCAGTGGAAAACCGAGATGGAGCTAATGACTACCTTTGTATATATAGTTAGGGCAGGGCCTCTAACTAAGAAACTATGTTTTCCCAACAAGGTAGGTGAAGGAGAGCTTCCACACACATTTGGATCCCAGAAAGAAACATGTGTAGAATCCTTCATCCATCTAGCACACAGGCCATGGTTATATCTAGAAACACTTACTCTGATTTCTAAGCAGGTTTCCTAGTGATGGTTTCAAGGTAAAGGTAGTGTGCTCTGGAAAACATAGTTGGAGCTAGTGTCTCCCTTTGTATATATTGGAAATCCAGTACAAATAACACAGAGAATCTATGTTGCCAACAAGGTAAGTGAAGGATGGCTTCCACAAACATTCTAATCCTAGAATGGAACATGTGCAGAAGTGTTCATTCATCTAGCATACAGGCCAGGGTTACACATAGAAACACGTACCCTGGTTTCTCTGCATGCATCCTAGTGCATTTTTAAAGGGAATGGCAGTGTGAATTGGAAAACCGAGTTGGAGATAGTGACAACCTTTGTATACATAGGTTGGGCAGTGTGCCTAACACAGAAACTCTATGTTCCAAAAACTTAGGTGAAGGTCCACTTCCACACACATTCGGATCCCAGAATGTAACATGTGCAGAAACATTCATTAATCTAGCATACAGGCTAGGGTTACATCTAGAAACACCCTGATTTCTCAGCAAGTTTCCTGGTGACAGTTTCAAGGGAAAGGCAGTGTGCACTGGAAAACTTAGTTGGAGCTAATGACTCCTTTTGTATATGTAAGAAGGGCAGTGCCTGTAACACAGAAACTCTATATTCTGAGCAAGGTAAGTGAAGGACGGCTTCAAAACACATTCGGATCCCAGAAATGAACATGTGCAGACGAGATCATTCATTTAGCATATAGTGCAGTGTTACATGTAGAAACACTTAACCTAATTTCTCAGCAAATTTCCTAGTGCTGGTTTCAAGGTAAAGGCAGTGTGTGCTGAAAACCTGAGTTGGACCTAGTGACTCCCTTTGTATGTATAGGTAGGTAGATGCCCCTAACACAGAAACTATGTTCCCAACAAAGTAGGTGAAGGTCGGCTTCCACACACATTCAGATTCCAGAATGGAACAATTGCAGAAGCGTTCATTCATCTAGCATACAGGCCAGGTTTACATCAACAATCACTTACCATGATTCTCAGCATATTGCCTAGTGCCGGCTTCAAGGTAATGACACTTTGCATTGGAAAACCGAGATAGATATAGAGACCCCATTTGTATATATAGGTAGGGCAGTGACCCTAAAACAGAATCTCTATGTTCCCATCAAGTTTGGGGAAGGATGGCAACAACACACATTTGGATCCCCAAATCAAACATGTTCAGAAGTGTCCAATCATCAAGCCTACAGGCCCATGTTACATCTAGAAACACTTGCACAGATTTCTCAGCATGTTTCCTAGAGCCAATTTCAAGGTATAGGCAGTGTGTGCTGGAAAACCAAGTTGGAGCTAGTGACTCCCTTTGAATAATTAGATGGGGCATTGCCTCTATCCCAGAAAATCTATGTTCCCAACAATGTACATGAATTATGGCTACCGCACTCATTCAGATCCCCAAAAGGAACATGTTCTGAAGTGTTCATTCATCTAACATATATGCCAAAATAACCTCTCGAAACACTTACCCTGATTTTTCAGAATTTTTCAGAGTACTGGTTACAAGGGAAAGGCAGTGTGTGATGGAATATCGAGTTAAAGCCAGAGCCTCCCTTTGTATATATAAGCAAGTCAGTGACTCTAACACAAAAATAATCTATTTTTCGTACACTGTAGGTGAACGATGGCTTCCACACACATTCAGGTTTCAGAATGGAAAATCTGCAGAAGCATTCATCATCTAGCATACAGGCCAGTTTTACATCTAGAAACACTTAACCTAATTGCTCAGCAAGCTTCCTAGTGCTGGTTTCAAGGTGAAGGCAGTGTGCACCAGAAAACCAGGTTGGAGCAAGTGACTTCCTTGGTATATATAGTTAGGGAGGTGCCCCTAACACAGAAACACTATGTTCACAACAAATTAGGTTAAGGACAGCTTCCACACACATTCAGATCCCAGAATGGTAAATGTGCAGAAGTGTTCATTCATCTAACATTCCGGAGAGGGTTACATCTAGGAACAGTTACCATGATTTCTCAGCATGTTTCTTAGTGCTGGTTTCAATGGAAAGGCAGTGTGCACTGTAAAACTGAGTTGGAGCTAATGACTCACTTTGCATATATAGGTAGGGCAGTGCCCCTAACATAGAACCTCTAGTTCCCAAAAAGTTATGTGAAGGTTGGCTTCCACAGACATTTGCATACCAGAAACTAACAGGTGAAGTAGTGTTCATTCATCAAGCATACAGACTATGGTTACATTTAAAAATAATTACCCTGATTTCTCAGCATGTTTCCTGGTGCCAGTTTCAAGGTAAAGGCAGTGGGCACTTGAAAACCGAGTTGGAGCTAGTGACTCCCTTTCAATATATAGGTAGGGCAGTGCCTGTAACTCAGAAACTACATGTTCCCAACAAGTCGGGTGAAGCATGGATCCACAAACATTTGGATCCCATAATGAGACATGGGCAGAAGCATTCATTCATCTAGCATACAGCACTGGGTTACATCTAGAAACACTGACCCTGAATTTTCAGCATGTTTTGTAGTGCTAGTTTCAAAGAAAGGCAGTGTGCACTGAAAAACTGAGTTGGAGCTAGTGACTCCTTTGTATACATAGGTAGGGAAGTGCCCCTAACACAGAAACTATATTTTCCCAGCAAGGTATGTGAAGGACCCTTTCATACACATTCAGATCCCAGAATGTAACATGTGCAAAATCATTCATTCATCTAGCATACAGGTCAGGGATACATCTAGAAAACTTACCCTGATTTTCAGCATGTTTCTAGTGCTGCTCTTAAGGGAAAGGCTGGATGTGCTGGAAAACCGAGTTGGAGCTAGTGACTCCCTTTATATATATAGGTTAGCCTTGCCCTGAACACAGAAAGTCTATTTTGCCAACAAGATTCATGAAGGACAGCTTCCACACACATTCGGATCCCAGAATGGAATGTAAACAGAAGTGTTCATTCATCTAGATTACAGGCCAGGTTTACATATAAAAACACTGACCTGGATTTCTCAGCATGTTTCCAAGTGCTGGTTTCAAAGGTAAAGGCAGTGTGCACTGAAAAACCGAGTTGGATCTAGTGACTCTCTTTGTATATATATATGTAGGGCAGTGCTCCTAACACAGACACTAGGTTCACAACAATGTAGATGAAGGGAATGCTTCCACACATTTTGGGTTCAAAATAAAACATGTGCAGAAGCATTCATTAATCTATCATGCAAGCCTGGGTTACATCTATAAAGACTTACCCTGATTACTCAGCATATTTCCTAGTGCCAGTTTCAAGGGAAAGGCAGTGAATGGTGGAAGACTGAATTGGAGCTAGTGACTCCCTTTGTATAATTAGGTAGGGTATTGCCCGGATCCCAGAAAATTTATGTTCCCAACAAGGTACATGAAGGATGGCTACCACACTCATTCGGATCCCCAAATGGAACATGTTCAGAAGGGTTCATTCATCAAGCATACAGGCCAAAGTTACATCATGAAACACTTATCCTGATTTGTCAGATTTTTTCATAGTGCCTATTTCAAGGGAAATGCAGTGTGCGATGGAAAACCAAGTTGAAGCTAGGGCCTCCCTTTGTATATATAAGCAGGGCAGTGACTCTAACACAGAAACTCTATATTTCATACAAAGTAGGTAAAGGGTGGCTACCACACACATTCTTATCCCAGAATGGACACGTGCAGAAGCATTCCCTCATCTAGCATAAAAGCCACAGTTACATCTAGAAACACATACCCTGATTTCCGAGCAAGTTTCCTACTGCTGGTTTCAAAGGAAATGGAATGAGCGCTGGAAAACCGAGTTGGAGTTAGTGACTCAGTTTGTATATATTGGTAGGGCAGAGTCACAAACACAGAAAATCAATGTTCCCAACAAGGTAGGTGAATCACGGATTCAAAACACATTTGGATCCCAGAATGGAACATGTGCAGAACCGTACATTCATCATCCATACAGGCTAGTGTTACATCTAGAAACACTTACCCTGATATCTCATTATTTCTAGTGCTGGTTTCAAGGGAAAGGAAATGTATGCTTGAAAACCGTGTTGCAGCTAATGTCTCCCTTTGTATATATAGGCAGCGCAGTACCTCTAACTCAGAAACTCTAAGTTCACAACAAGTTAGGTTAAGCATGGCTTCCACACAGATTCAGATCCTAGAATGTCATATGTGCAGAAATGTTCATTCATCTAGCATACAGGCTAGGGTTACCTCTAGAAACAGTTACCATGATTTCTCAGCATGTTTCCTAGTGTCAGTTTCAAGGGAAAGGCAGTGTGTGCTGGAAAACTGAATTGGATCTAGTCATTCCGTTTATATAATTAGGTAGGGCACTGCCCCTAACCCAGAAACTCTATCTTCCGAACATGGTAGGTGAAGGAATGCATCCACACACATTCGGATCCCAGAATGGAACATGTGAAGAAGTGTTCATTCATCTAGCATACAGGCCAGGGTTAAATCTAGAAACACTTACCCAGATTTCTCAGCATGTTTCCTAATGCCAGTTTCAAGGGAAAGGCATTGTGTGGTGGAAAACCGAGTTGGAGCCAGTGACTCCCATTGTATATTTAGGTAGGTCAGTATTCCTATGAGAAAAACTCTATGTTCCCATCAGGTTAGGGGAAGGATGGCTTCCACACCCATTCATATCAAAGTATGAAACATGTGCAGGAGCATTTATTCATCTCGCATACAAGCCAGGGTTACATCTAGAAACACCCTGATTTCTCAGGATGTTTCCTAGTGCTTTTTTCAAGGTAAAGGCAGTTTGCCCTGTAAAACTGAGTTGGAGCTAATGATTCCCTTTGTATTTATAGGTAAGGCAGTGCCCCTAACACAGAAACTCTATGTTCCCAACAAGTTTGCTGAAAGGCAGCTTCCACACACATTCAGATCCCAGAAAGGAACATGTGGAGTATAGTTCATTCATTTAACATACAGGCCAGTGTTAAATGTATAAACACTTCCCCTGATTTCTCAGCATGTATCCTTGTGCCAGTTATAAGGTAAAGGCAGGTTGTGATGAAATACCAGATGGAGTGAGTGTCTTCCCTTATATAGGTAGGAAGGTCAGTGCCCCTAACACAGAATCTCTATATTCCCAATAACGTACCTGAAGGAAGGCTTCAACATACATTCAGAAACAAGAATGGAACATGTGGAGAAGCTTTCATTCATCTAGCATACAGGATCGATTTACATCTAGAAATACGTACCCTGATATCTCTGCACATTTCCTAGTGCCAGTTTCTAGGTAAAGGATACATGCGCTGGAAAACCGAGTAGGAGTGGGTGCCTCCCCTTATATTACATAGGTTGTGCAGTGCCCCTAACACAGAAACTCTGTGATCCCAACAAGGTAGATGAAGGACAGCTTCCACACACATTCATATCCCAGATTGGATCATATGGAGAAGCATTCTTTTATCAAGCATACAGGAAAGGGTTACATCTAGAAAAACTTACCATGATTTCTCTGCATGTTTCCTAGTAAAGCTTTCAAGGTAAAGACAGTTTGTGCTGGAAAACTGAGTTGCAGTGTGTTCCTCCCCTTATATATATAGTTAGGGCAGTGCTCCTAAAAGAGATGCCCTGTGTTCCAAAGGTATGTGAAGGAAGATTTACATTCACATTTGGATCCCAGAAAGGAACATTTGAAAAAGCATTTATCAGCTAGCATTTAGGGCAAAGTACATTCTGAGTCACTTACCCTGAAACCTCAGGCTGTTTCTTAGAGGTTTTAAATTTAAAGACAGATTGCACTGTAAAACCGAGTTGGAGTGAGTGATTACTCTTATATATGTTTATGTTTGCCTATCTCACAAATACAGATATTCTCTGTTCCTAACAAAGTAGGTGAAGGATGCACCCACACACATTGAGATCCCAGAATGTAACATATGGTGAAGCATTCATTCATCTAATCTAAAAAGCAAGGTTATATCTTGAAACACATATGGAGATTTCTTAGCATGTTACCTAGAGCCGGTTTCAAGATAATGGCAGTTTTGCTGTAAAACCTAGTTGGAGCAAAAGCCTCACATTATATATATATCTAGGTCTGTCTCCCTAAGAGAGAACCTGTGTTCCCAACAAGGTAGGTTTAGGAAGGCTTCCATACACATTCCAATCCCAGAATGGAACACGTGCAGAAGCATTCATTCAGCCAGCCTAAAGGGTAAGTTTATACACAGAAACACTTACCCTGATTCTCAACATGTTTGCTAGAGACGGTTTCAAGGTAAAGGCTGTTTGTGCTGTAAAATCAAGTTGGAATGAGTGTCTCCTTATATATATATATATAGATAGGCCTGTGTCTGTAACACAGAAATTCTGTGCTCCCATCAGGGTAGATGAAGGACGGCTTCCACACACATTCGGATCCCAGCATGGTACATGTGGAAAAGCATTCTTTCAGTCAGCCTAAAGGGCAAATTCATGTCTAGAAACACTTACCCTGATTTCTCAGCATGTTTTCTAGAGTTGGTTTCAACGTGAAGGCAATTTGGATAGTAATACTGAGTTGGAGTGAATGCACACAAATATATTTATATGTAGGACTGTCTCTCTAACACAGAAACTATGTGTTCCCAAAAATATAGGTGCAGGAAGGCTTCCACACACATTGTGAGCCTAAAATGGAATATGAGGAGAAACATTTATTCTGCTAGGCTAAAGAGAACAGTTACATCTAGAAACTTACCCTGAATTGTCAGCTTGATTCCTATATCTGATTTCATTGTAAAGGTAGTTTGTGCTGTAAAACCAAGTTTGAACAAGGGCTTCTCCTTATATATATAGGTAGCCCTGTCTCCGTATCACAGAAACTCTGTTTTCCCAACAAGGTAGGTGAAAGATGGCTTCTTCACACATTCGGATCCCAGAATGGAACCTGTGGAGAAGCGTTCATTCACCAATCCTAAAGGGCAAGTTTACATCTTGGAACACATACCCATATTTCTCAGCATGTTTCCAGAGGCAAGTTCAATTTAAAGGCAGTTTGCACTGTAAAACTGACTTGGACCGAGTGCCTTCCCTTATATTTATAGGTAGGCCTGTCTCCATAAAAGAGCATCTCTTTGTTCCCAACAAGGTATGTGATGTATGACTTCGACACACATTCTGATCCCTGGATGGAACATGCGGGAAAGCGATCATTCAGCAAGTCTAAAGGGCAAGGGTACATGTAAAAAATATGACACTGATTATTCAGCAGATTTCCTAGACCCGGTTTAAAAATAAAGGCTATTTGCACTGTAAAAACATGTTGAAGCAAGTGCCTCACTTTTATATATCCAAGACTGTCTCCCTAACACACAAACTCTGTGTTCCCACAAGGTAGGTGAAGGAGGGCTTCCACACATATTTGGATCCCAGAATTGAACATGTGAAGAAGCATTCATCCCGCTAGCTAAAGAGCAATGGTACATCTAGAAACACATACCCTGAATTATCAGCTTGTTTCCTAGAGCCAAATTCAAGGTTAAAGCAATTTGCACTGTAAAACTGAGTTGGAGCGAATGACTCCCTTAATATATTAAGGTAGGCCAGTCTCCCTAACACAGAAACTCATTGTTCTGAACAATGCACATAAAGGATGGCTTCCACATAGATTTGAAACCAACTATGGAACATTTGGAGAAGCATTCATTCAGTTAGCCTAAAGGGCATTGTGAGCTGGTGTTGAGATGAGTTAAGGCCGTGGGACCCAAGGCCATGATCGGAGCATTGAGATGAGTTATAGCCGTGGGACCCAAGGCCACAATCGGAGCATGTTTATAGTATGCAGTAAATAATTGCTCCACGCATGCATCAATTATATAAGATGTAGAACAAAGAAAATAGAAGCACGCATGTGCTAGAGATATTGTGTAAGCCTAATGAACAAAGAAACTCAGACCGTGCATGTGCTGACAGAAAACAGATAAAAGCAGGACAGGTGCATCATAGGGTGCACCTCCCTGTGGCAATAAAGTGTTGTTAACCCCATGGTGTCTCCGGCTGAAGTCTGTCCAGCAGTATGGCAACTCCTAGTGCATTTTTTCATTTGGGTCGCTCACCTCCTAGAACCCACATCAGCCTCCCTTGGCTGACACTTGGCGTAGTCAGCAGGATGAAGTGAGTGCCCCTTCTGAACCCCTGCCCCTGACGGGGATGCTCTGATGGAAGCAAAGTGGCCCCTTACCTCTGTATGGTACCTGGTGGCAGCCTTTTTGCTGACGTGGGCTCAACCTGAGGATTGGGACACAGTGGCACCCCAGCCAGATGATGTCCGGAGGGTGTTGGAGCTGTTAGAAAATAATGTCCCATTAGCCCACTGAGAGGCAACTGGGAGGGTGGCCTGGATGTTCTTATCTGTTTTATGGCATGCTAGCCAAGACATGAGAGATTTACAGATGCAAGTGGAGGAGTTGCAGTGCAGAGAAGAGGAGCTTAAGCAGAGACCCAGCACAGCAGAAAGATGTCTGCATGGTCCTAGCTCCACCACCTCTGAGAGCAGCTAAGCCTGTATAGCTCCGGTCCCACTGCCCCTGGGAGCAGTAAGCCTGACACCTCCACCCATTCCACTGCATCTATGGCCAGTGGTGAGGCAGCGGATGGAAATGGAGGAGCCCATGGCTCAGGGGGGAATTCCTGCAGGGCCACGGTGAGTGACACGACAAACCACCTATACATCCTACACATCAATGGAATTGAGAGACCTGGCGAAGCAATGCAAGCAGCATATGGTCCAGATGATGAGCTCCTTACAGCTCAAATGAAAGATTTGATTTTGGCTAATGGCCCAACAGGAACGTTTGGGACTATGGTGGCGCTACTAGCACTGTATGTAGACTGCCCCATTCATGAAGTAACTGAGGCTCTGGCTCATCTGGGGGACAAAGAGGTGCGCCGAAAGGGGGTACGTGCTGCCAAGACTCAAGGTGAGTCCAAGACCCCCTCCTCCTGTGCAGTGACGCAGAAAGGGAAGTCCACACAGAGGAGGAAAAAGGGGAATGCTCCAATTTTGGGAGGGCCCCAAAAGCTAAATCGCTGGCAAATAGTGTGATTTACTGGCAGCTGGCCTGGACCGTGTAAAATTAGATGGCCAGCCATTGGAGGTGCTGATGGCCTTATGGAAGAAATTATGGCCTAAGCAACAATATACTCCATTGCCAACCTCCCATCAGGCCCGAGAAGTGGCCTTTGCTGATTTCCTCTCAGACTAGGAGGAAGGCCAAAGTGTTCGGGACGTGGGGCACCCCGATGACTGGAGGCCACATGTTGAGCTGACTATTCACTGGTTCCCCATGAATAAACAGCGAGTGCTGGCACTAGTAGACACAGGAGCTGAAATTACATTGGTGCATGGAAATCCAGAGCGTTTTCAGGGACCATGGGTTGATATAGAAGAATATGGAAACAAGCAAATGTGTGTTAAGCGAGTGACTCTGATTTTGGGCATTGGCCGTCTGCCCCCTGCTGCAAATGAAGTGCATATATCCCCAGTAGCTGAATACATTTTGGGGATAGACATTTTGCAAGGATTGCAAATACAGACGACTCAAGGGGAATTTCGCCTGAGAGTCCATGTGGTGAAAAGAGTTATACGGGGGCATCCTCATCATGCACCTTTGATTTTGCCACAGGCCACACGAATGGTGAATGTCCGGCAATATCGATTGCCCGGAGGCCATGAGGAAATAGGACAGACTATTCTGAAGCTTGAGGAAGCCGGTATAATTCGGGCTACGCATAGCCCATATAACTCTCCAATATGGCCGGTGCGGAAGTCAGACGGCTCCTGGAGGATGACAGTGGACTATCGGGAACTGAATAAAGTCACTCCCCCAATGCATGCAGCTGTGCCACATATAACAGATTTGATGGACCGACTGTCCCATGAACTGGGTACTTGTCACTATGTGGTTGACCTGGCTAATGCATTCTTCTCAATAGACATAGACCCTAAGAGCCAAGAACAGTTTGCCTTCACCTGGGAAGGCAGACAATGGACATTTGTTGTGTTGCCGCAGGGATATCTGCACAGCCCCACACTGTGTCATGGCCTGGTGGCCCAGGACCTGGCTACATGGAGCAAACTGGACACCGTTCACTTGCTCCATTATATTGATGACATAATGCTAACCTCTGGTTCTCTTTCAGAGTTGGAAACCAGTGCCACAGTGCTGCGAGAAGCCCTGGCAGGCTGGGGGTGGGCCGTGAACGAGGACAAAGTGCAAGGACCTGGATATTCTGTCAAATTCTTGGGTGTTGTCTGGTCGGGTAAGACAAAAGTGCTTCCTGAAGCAGTAATAGACAAAATCCAGGCATATTCCTGTCCTGAAACAGTTAAACAGTTACAGACTTATTTGGGTCTTCTGGGATACTGGCGGGTGCTTATTCCTCATTTGGCCCAAATAGCCAAACCCCTGTATAAACTGATTAAAAAGGGAGAAGTCTGGAATTGGTCTGATGAGGCCGAATGTGCATTTTTTGAAACTAAGAGGGCAACGGCCCAAGCGCAAGCACTGAGCACTATAGATCCAGACCTCCCTTTCTGGTTGACAGTCCATGTGGACAATGATGGATATGGCTGGGGCTTATGGCAGAGACATGGGCAGCAGAAAGTGCCCATAGGATTCTGGTCTCAGTTGTGGAAAGGGGCTGAATGTTGTTATTCTCTGATTGAGAAACAGTTGCTAGCAACTTATGCATCCTTGATTGCAACTGAACCCCTGATGGGGAGGCAAGAGGTCCATGTGCAGACCACATACCCTATTGCAGGATGGGTACAGACATGGGCAAAGCAACCCCGATCGGGAACTGCCCAGACCCCAACTCTGACAAAGTGGGGTGCTTATTTGGAACAGAGAGCCCAGCACGAGTCCACAACGTCTCTCACTGTTGGGTCTATACTGAACTTCCTGTAGACACAGGAGATGGACTGCCGTGGCACCTCCACCCCGCGTCCAGAGCTAATTGGGGCACCTTGATTCAATGGAATGCTAACAGGACAGTGAGATCACCCTGGGACTTGCAGCAGCAGACTATTGAAGAAATACTCCAACATGAGAGGGGCAATGCCCCCCCCTAATTGGAAGGACTGTATGGAATGGGTGGGGATAGATGAATAGTGTTCATATGAAAATGAGAAATTTAAGCCCCCTCTGTACTGAGCAGCGGTTTGAACATGAGACTCCAAACCGCACAGTAGGGTGGCTCCCAGAAGAGCTGTGTGCCAAAATTACTTATAATGTAAATGCCTCCACCTGCTGGGATGGACGACCTCTAATTGGCACAAAACCCACTGATTTCCTGCCACCAGGGTATCTGTGGGTATGTGGCATCCACGGATGGTCTTATCTCCCAGCTAAATGGACAGGGCACTGTACTTGGGGTAGAGCTTACTTGCCCGGGCATATCTGGCCCACTTTGACAGAGCGCCCCACAAATTGGGATCCACTGCACACCCGGTGGCACTGGGGGAAGCATGCAGCTTGGTGGTTTTATCCCATGGCCCTGTTCCTGCCTGGTGCTGGGACCATCAGTCTTGAATTGCAGGTAGAAGCTTTAGCTCAGCACATATCAGCTGTACTGAATGTTACTAGAAGAGCTATAGAGGAATTGTTAAACGAGACTACCCAGATGCGAAAGGTAGTCTTGCAAAATAGAATGGCATTAGATATTCTCACTGCAAGCCAGGGTGGCACATGTGCTATGTTACATATTGAATGTTGTATCTATATACCAGATCACCAGAAGGAAATAGCTAAGGCACTGCATGAAATAGATCAGGAATTGGATCGCATAGATCATGTAACTCAAGACCCCCTGAAGAATTGGTGGTCATCTTGACATCCTCTTGGAGATGGAGCCTAACTGTCCTGGCTATTGTTGCTCTCTGTGTATTGGTAGGATGCTGTACTCTGTATTGTTGTTGTGGTCTTTGGGCACAATGCTCCGCCCTGTGGGCTAGGGTTCCCACGACCTAGGGGGTGGAATGTGAACTGGTGTTGAGATGAGTTAAGGCCGTGGGACCCAAGGCCACGATTGGAGCATGTTTATAGTATGCAGTAAATAATTGCTCCACGCATGCGTCAATTATATAAGATGTAGAACAAAGAAAATAGAAGTACGCATGCGCTAGAGATATTGTGTAAGCCTAATGAACAAAGAAACTCAGACCGCGCATGTGCTGACAGAAAACAGATAAAAGCAGGACAGGTGCATCATAGGGTGCACCTCCCTGTGGCAATAAAGTGTTGTTAACCCCATGGTGTCTCCGACTGAAGTCTGTCCAGCAGTATGGCAACTCCTCGTGCATTTTTTCATTTGGGTTGCTCACCTCCTAGAACCCCACATCAGCCTCCCTCGGCTGACAGTCATGTTTATATCTAAAAACAATAATGATGTCTGATCATATTTCCTTGAGCCGATTTCAAGGTAAAAGAAGTTTGAGCTGTAAAATCGAGTTGGAGTGATTGCCTCCACTCAAATATATGGGTCGACCTTTCTCTCTGACACAGAAACTCTGTGTTACCAATAAGTTAGGTGATGGATGGCTTCCACACATATTCAGATCCCAGAATGGAACATGTGGAGATACATTCATTCAGCTAGCCTAAAGGGTGAGGATAAATCTAGAAACAATTACCCTGATTTCTCAGAATGTTTGTTAGCTCCTGTTTCAAGGTAAAGTCACTTTGCTCTGTTAAATCGAGTTTGAGTGATTGCCTCCCATCAAATTTATAGGTAAGCCTTTCTCCCTTACATAGAAGCTCTTTGTTCCCAATAAGGTAGGTGAAGGGCGGCTTCCACACATATTCAGATCCCAGTGTGGAACATGTAGAAAAGAGTTCATTTAGATAGCCTAAATGGCAAAGTTATATGTAGACACTTTCTCAGTATGTTTCCTACAGACTGTTTTAAGTAAATGTAGTTAGACTTGTAAAACCTAGTTGGAGCAAGTGCCTCCAATCATATATATATATATATATATATATATATATATATATATATATATATATATATGAGTACTTTTTCCCTAACACAGAAACTCTGTGTTCAAAACAAGGTAGGTAAATGAAGTCTTCCACACACATTCGGATCACAGAATGGAACATGTGGAGAAACATTCATTCAGCTAGCCTAAATGGCAAGGTTGCTGCTAGAAACACTTACCCTGATTTCTCACCATGTTTCCTATATCTGGTTACAAGGTAAAGTCAGTTTACCATCTAAAACTTAGTTGTTGCAAGTGCCTACACTTATATATATATATAGGTAGCCCTTTCTCACAAACAAAGAATCTCTGTGTTCCCAAAAGTTATGTTGAGGACGACTGTGACACACATATGGATCCCAGAATGGTGCATGTGGATAATTGTTTATTCACTCAACCTAAATGGCAAAGGCACATCTAGGAACACTTACCCTGATTTCTCAGCATGTTTCCTAGCCACAATTTTAAGGTAAAGGCAGTTTGCATTGTAAAACTCTGATGGAGTGAGTGACTCTTTTATATATATATATAGGTAGGCCTGTCTCCCTAACAGAGCAATTCTGTGTTCCAAAGAAGGTGTGTGATGTGGGGCTTCCACACACATTAGGATCCCAGAATTGCACATGTGTTGAAGTGTTCATTAGCAAGCATAAAAGGCAAGGGTACATTTAGAAAAACTTACACTAATTTCTCTGCATGTGTCCTAGAGCCAGTATTTAGGTAAGCAGTCTGTGCTGTAAAACTGAGTTGGAGCATGTGCCTCCCCTTATATATATAGGAAGGTTCGTCAACCGAACACAGAAACACTGTGCTCCAAAAAGTTAGATTAAGGACATCTTCTACAAACTTTTAGAACCCAGAATGGAACATGTGAAGAAGCGTTCATTCAGCTTTCCTAAAGGGCAAGGTTACATTCAGAAACACTTATCTTGATTTTTCAGCATGTTTCCTAGATCCAGTTACAATTTAAATGGATTTTACCCTCTAAAACCCAGATGGAGTAAGTAACTACAAATATATAGAGAGCTAGTCCTGTCTCCCTAACACAGGATCACTGTGTTCCCAAAATTTAGGTGAAGGAAGGCTTCTACACACATATGGATCCCAGAATGGAAAGTGTGGATAATTGTTCATTCAACTAGCCTAAAAAGCATAGGTACATCTAGGAACACTTACCCTGATTTTCCAGCATATTTCCTAGCCACGGTTTCAAGGCAAAATCAATTTGCACTGTAAAACCATGATAGAGCCAGTGTCTCCACTTAAATATATAGGTAGGCCTGTCTCCCTAACAGAGCAATTCTTAGCTCCCAACAAGGTAGGTGTTTGAGGGCTTCCACACACAGGATTCCAGAATGGAACATGTAGTGAAGACTTCATCAGCAAGCCTAAAGTGCAAGGATACATCTAGAAAAACTTACACTGATTCCTCAGCAGATTTCCTAGAGCCGTTTTCAAGGTAATGACAGGTTGCACTATAAAACAGAGTTGTAGCCAGTGCCTCCTCTTATACAGATATAGGAAGGCCTGTCTACTGAACACAGTAACACTGTGTTTCAAAAAGTTACATAAAGATCGTCTTCTACAAACATTCAGATAGCAGAATGAAACATGTGAAGTGTTCATTCAGCTACCCTAAATTGCAATGGTACATCTAGGAACACTTACCTTGATTTCTCAGCATGTTAACTAGAGCCTGTTTGGAGGTAAACGCAATGTTCACTGTAAAGCCGAGTTAGAGCCCAAGCCTCCCATTATATATATATATATATATATATATACATATTCCTGTCTCCAAAACAAATAACTTTGTGTTCTAAACAGGGTAGCTGAAGGACAGCTTCTGCACTCAATAAGATCCCAGAAAGGAACTCATGGAGAAGCGTTCATTCACATAGCATAAAGGGCAACTGTACATCTAGACAAATTAAACCTGATTTCTCAGGATTTTTCCTACAGCAAGTTCAAAATAAAGGCATTTTTCACTGTAAAAGCGAGTTGGAGCTAGTGCCTCCAAATATATATATAGGCAGGCCTTCTCCGTATGATAGAAACTCTGTTAACAACAAGGTAGTTGAAGGATGACTTCCACACACATTCAGATCACAGAATGGAACATGTGGAGAAGTGTTCATCAGCTAGCCTAAAGGCAAAGGTACATCTAGAAACACTTACCCTGATTTTTCAACATGTTTCCTAGAACCAGTTTCAAGGTAAAGGAAGTTTGTGCTGGAAAACCGATTGAGGCGAGTTCCTCCCCTTACATATATAGTTAGGGTGTATCCATAACACAGAATCTTTGTGTTCCCAACAAGTTAGTTGAAGGATTGCTTCCACACATATTAGGATCCCAGAAAGGAACATTGGGAGTAGTGTATTCAGCTAGCCTGAAGGGCAAGGGCACATCTAGAATCACTTACACTGATTTCTCAGCATGTTTCCTAGAAACGGCTTCAAGGTAAAAGCAGTTTCACTGTAAAAACGAGCTAGAGCAAGTGCCTCCTTAATATATTAAGGTAGGCCTTCTACATGCCACAGAAACTCTGTGTTCCCAAAAAAGTTGTTAAAGTATGGCTTCCACACACATTCAGATCCCAGAATGAAACATGTGGAGAAGTGTACATTCAGCTATACTAAAGGACAAGGCTATTTCTTGAAACACCGAGATTTCACAGTAAGTTTCCTACAGCCAGTTTTAAGGTAAAGGCTGTTTGGCCTGTAAAATTGTGTTGGAGAGAGTGCCTCCCCTAATATATAGAATCTCTGTGTTTGCAACAAGGTAGCGAAGTATGGCTTCCTCACATATTTGGATCCCAGAAATGAACACATGTAGAAGCATTGTTTGAGATAGCCTAAAGAGCAAGGGTGCACCTAGAAACACTTATCCTGAATTCTTAGCATGTTTCTGAGAGCCGTTTTTAAGGTAAAGGCAGTTTGTGCAGTAAAACCGAGTTGGAGCAAGTGCCTGTCCTTTTATATATAGGTAGTCCACTCTGCCTAACACAGAAACTTTATTTTCCCAACAAGGTTGTTGAAGGATGGCTTCCACTTACATAAAGATCCCAGAATTTATCATGTGGCAATGCGTTCTTTCAGCTAGTCTACAGGGCAATTGTACATCTAGAAACACCCTAATTTCACAGCATGTTTCCTAGTGCTGGTTTCAAGGTAAATGCAGCTTGCACTGTAAAACCGAGTTTCATTGTGTGCTTCCCCTTATATATATACTAAGCCTATTTCCCAAAGAAAGAAACTCTGTGTTCCCAACAACCTAGGTGATGGACAGCTTCCACAAACATTTGGATTCCAGAATGGAACATGTGGAGTAGTGTTTATTCAGCTAGCCTAAAGGGCAATGTTTTGTCTTTAAACATTTACCCTGACTTCTCAGCATGTTTCCTCTAGCCGGTTTCAAGTTAAAGGCAGTTTGTGCTGTAAAAGCAAGTTGGAGTGAATCAGTCCCCTTAGATATAAAGTTAGGCTTGTCTCCCTAACACAGAAACTCTGTGTCTCCAACAATGTAGATGATGGATGGCTTCCACATTCATTTGGTTCCCAGAATGGAACATGTAGAGAAGCGTTAATTCAGCTAGTCCAAAGGGCAAAGGTAAACTTAAAAACACTTGACCTGATTTCTCAGCATGATTCCTATTGCTGGTTTCAAGGTAAAGACATTTTGCAGTGTAATACTGAATTGGAACGTGTGCCTCCCTATATATATATATATATATGTGTGTGTGTGTGTGTGTGTGTGTGTGTGTGTGTGTGTGTGTGTGTATACACATATACACACACACACACACACACATAAATATACACATATATATACATATATATATATGTTGTTTGAGATGACCTATATATATGAGTAGTCCTTCTCTGTAACAAAGAAACTCTGTTTTTCCTTTAGCTGAAGAAGCGTTCATTCAGCCAGCCTAAATGCCAAGGTTAAAACTGAAACAATCATTCTGATTTCTAGACATGTTTCCTATAGCAGGTTTGAAGGTAAATGCCTTTTGCACTATTAAACCTGTGTACCTAACTCAGAAACCCTGTTGTACCAACAAAGTAAGTGAAGGACTGTTTCTGAACACATTTGGATCCCAGAATGGAACATGGAGATAAACGTTTATTCACCAAGCCTAAAGGGCAGGGTTACATCTAGAAATACTTATCCAGATTCCTCGGCATGATTCCTAGAGGTGGGTTTAAGGTAAGGGCAGTTTGCACTGTGAAACCGAGTTAGAGTGAGTTCCTCAGCTTATATATATAGGTAGGCTTGTCTCCTTAACTCAGACGTACTGTGTTCCCTATCAAGTACATTCAGGTCCACTTTCAACTCATTTTATACCAGAATGGAACATGTGGAAAAGCATTCATTCACCAGGCCTAAATGGCAAGTGTACATATAGATACACTTGCCCTGATTTATCAGTTAGTATCCTAGACTCAGATTGAAATAAATGCAATTTGCCCTTTAAAACCGAGTTGGAGCAAGTGCCACCCCATATATATATATGTAGGCCTCTGTTCTTAACACAGAAACTCTGTGTTCCAAACAAGGTAGGTGAAGAAATGCTTGCAAACACATTTGGATCACAGAATGGAACATGTGGAATAGTGTTCATTCAGTTAGCCTAAAGGTCAGGGTTACATCTACGAACTCTTATCTTGATTTCTCAGCATGTTTCCTAGAGCCGATTTCAAGGTAAATGCAGTTTCCACAATAAAACTGATTTTGAGTGAGTGCACCCCTTATATGTATAGATAGGCCAGTTGTCATAACAAAGAAACTGTATTCACAACAAGGTTGATGAAGGAGGCACCACACACATTAAGAAGCCAGAATTGAACATATGGAGAAGTGTTCATTCAGCAAGCCTAAAGGGCAATAGTTCATCTAGAAACGCTTACCCTTATTTCCCAGGATGTTTCATAGAGATGGTTTCAAGGTAAAGCAGTTGCACTGTAAAAGTGAGATTGAATGAGTGTCATCCTGTTTAAATATATGTAGGCCTCTCTCCCTAACACAGAAAAACTGTTTTCCAAAGAAAGTAGGTAAAGGACAGCTTCCAGACATGTTTATCCCAGAATCAAACATGTGGAGAAGCATTCTTTAAGCTGGCCTAAAGTGCAATGGAATATCTAGAAACACTTACCCTGATTTCTCATTATATTTCCAAGAATGGTTTCAAGGTAAAGGCAGTTTGTACTGTAAAACCTAGTTGGAGTGACAGCCTACCCTTATATATAATGGTAAGCCTAACCCACTAATGTAGAAACTTTATGTTTCCTACAAGTTACCTTTCTATACATATAAAGAGAGGCACTCACTCCAACACGATTTCACATTGCAAACTGCCTTTAACTTGAAACAGGCTCTAGGAAACATGCTGAGATATCACGGTAGGTCTTCCTAGATGTAGCCTTGGCCTTTAGGCTAGCTGAATAAACGTTTCTCCACAAGTTCCATTCAGTGATATGAATGTGTGTGGAAGACATCCTTCATCGACCTTCTTTGGAAAACAGATTTTCTGTGTTAGGGAGAATGTCTACCTATATATACAAAGGGAGGCATGAGGTCAAACTCGGTTTTACAGTGCATACTGCCTCATCTTGAATTCACGTCTATGAAATATGCTGAGAATTCTGGGTGTTTTTAGATTTAAACTTTCATCTAAGCCTTACTGAATGAACGCTTCTACACATGTTATAGTCAGTGATCTGAATGTGTGTGTAAGGCTTCCTTCAACTACCTTGTTGGGAACACAGAGTTTCTGTGTTTGGACAGAAAGGCTTACCTATATATATAAGGGGAGGCACTCATTGACACTTGGTTATACACTGCAAACTACCTGTACCTTGAAACCAGCTCTTAAAAAATGCTGAGAATTCAGAGTGTTTCTAGTTTGAAACTTCACTTTATCCTAGCAGAATGAACACTTCCACACATGTTCCATTCTGGAATTCAAAAGTTTGTGGGAGGTGTCCATCACACTCCTTTTTGGGAGCACAAATTTTTTGTATTGGGCAGACAGGCTTACCTATATATAGAAGGGGAATACTCATTCACCCTCGGTCATACAGTGCAAGATGTCTTTAGCTTGAAACCAGCTCTTGGAAACATGCTAAGAATTCAAAGTGTTTGTAGATTTAACCTTCATTTTATCCTAGCTTTATGAATACTTCCACACATGTTCCATTCTGGGATCTGAATGTCTGTGGAAGACGCCCTTCACCTACCTTGTTGGGAAAACAGATTTTCTGTGTTGGGCAGAAAGGTCTACAATAAATATTAGGGGAGGACACGCTCAAACTCAGTTATACAGCACAAACTCCTTTAGCTTACAACTTGCTGTAGGAAACATACTGAGAATTTAGGGTAAGTGTTAATATATTTACCTTTCCAATTTAGCGAGCTGAAAGAACGCTTCTACACATGTTTCATCCTGGAGTCTGAATGGGTGTTGAAGGCATCCTTCACCCACCTAATTGGGAAAACACAGTTTATGTGTTTTGAGGACAGGTCTACCTATATATATATATAAGGGGAGACTCACTCACACTCGGTTTTACAGTGTAAAATACCTCTACCTTGAAAATGGCTCTAGGAAACTTACAAAGAAACCAGGGTAAGTGTTTCTAGATTTACCATTCCACTTAGCATATCTGAATGAATGCTCCTATACATATTCCATTCTGGGCTCTGTATGTGTGTGGAAGAAATCCTTCATCTTGCTTGTTGGGAACACAGTGTTTCTGTGTTCAGCCAACACACCTACCTATATATTTAAGGGGAGACAGTGGCTCACACTCAGTTTTACAGAGCGAACAGCCTTTGCCTTGAAACCATCTCTAGGAAACATGATGAGTAATCAGGGTAATTGTTGCTAGATTTACCCTTCCCCTTTAACCTAACTGAATGAACGCTTCTACACGTGTTCCATTCTGGGATCTGAATGTGTGTGAAAGTCTTCCTTCAGATATATGGTTGGGAACACAGAGATTCTGTGTTGGGCAGACAGGCCTAAATATATATTTAAGGGGAGGCACTTGCTCACACTAGGTTTAACAGTGCAAACTGCCTTTACCCTGAAACAGGCTATAGAAATCATGCTGAGAAATCAGGGTAAGTTTTTCCAATATTATCCTTCAACTTTAGCCTAGCTGAATCAACGCTACTACACATGTTCCATTCTGTGATCTGAATGTGTGTGGAAGGGATTCATCACCTACATTTTTGGGAACACAGAGATTCTCTGTTTTGCAGAAAGGTCTAACTCTATAGGTAAGGGGAGTCACTCGCTCACACTAGGTTTTAAAGCACAATCTGCCTTTAACTTGAAACTGGCTCTTGGAAACATGCTGAGAAATCATGGTAATTGTTTTTAGATTTAACCTTCCACTTTAGACTAGCTGAATGAACATTCCTACACATGTTACATTCCAGGATCCAAATGTGTGCACACGGCATCCTTCATCTACCTAATTGGGAAATAAGAGAGATTCTGGGTTTTGCAGACAGGCCTTAGTATATATATATAACGTCAGGCCTTCCCTCACACTCAATTTTACTGTGCAAACTGACTTTATCTTCAAATTGGCTATGGAGAACATGCTGAGTATTCAGGGTAAGTGTTTCTAGATAAAACATTCCATTTATCCTAGCTGAATGAATGCTTCACACTCTTTCATTACTGGGACCCAAATGTATTTCAGTGGCCACCATCAACTACTTTTTGTGAACCCAGTGTTTATGTGTTGGACATTCAGGCCAACCTATATATATAAAAGGGGAGGTACACACTCACATTCGATTTTACAGTACAAAATGCCTTTGCCTTGAATCCAGCTCTAGGAAACATGCAGAGATACCATTGTAAGTGTTCCTTGATTTACCCTTCCACTTTAGCCTAGCTGAATGAACGCTTCTACACATGTTCAATTGGGGAATCCGAATGTGTATGGTTGGCCACCTTCACCTACTTTTTGGCAACAAAGTGTTTCTGTGTTGGACATACAGGTCTACCTGTATATATAAGGAGAGGCACCAGCTCACATTTAGTTTTACAGCACAAACAGCCTGTACCTTGAATCCAGCTCTAGGAAACATGCTGAGAAATCAGGGTAATTTTGTCTACATTTACCCATCCACTTTAGCCTAGCTGAAGGAACGCTTCTCTACATGTTCCACCCTGGGATCTGAATGTGTTTAGAATGCTTCCTCCAACTACCTTGTTGGGAACACAGAATTTCTGTGTTGGGCAGAAAGACCTAATTAGATGTATAAGGCAGGTGCTAGCTCACATTTGGTTTTACAGAGCATACTGTCTTTATTTAAAACCAGCTCTCAGAAACTGGCTGAGGTATCATGGTAAGTGTTTGTAGATTTAAACTTGCACCTTAGCCTCGCTGAATGAACGATCCTACACATGTTCAACTCTGGGATCTGAATGTGTGTTGAAGGCGTCTTTCATATACTTTTTGGCAACACAGATTTTCTGTGTTGTGTAGACAGGGCAACCTATATATATATATATATATATATATATATATATATACAAGGTGAAGGACATGCTCACACTCAGTTTACAGTGCATACTGCCTTTACATTCAAACTGACTCTGGGAAACTTGCTGTGTAATCAGGGCAACTGTTTCCAGATTTACTCATTTACTTTATCCTAGCTTAATGAACGCTTCTACACATGATCCTTTCTGGAATCCGAAAGTGTGTGGAAGGCGTCTTTCAACTATCTTTTTGGGAACACAGTTTCTGTTTTGGGCAGACAGGCCTACTTATTTATATAAGGGGAGACACACACTCACACTGGGTTTTACAGTGCAAACTATGTTTACTTTGGAAAAGGCTCTAGGAAATTTGCTGAAAAATCAGGGTAAGCGTTTCTAGATTTACCGTTCCAATTTAGCCTAGCTGAATGAACATTTCTAAATATGTTGCATTCTAGAATCTGAATGTGTTTGGAATGTGTCCTTCACCTCGATGGTATGGAACACAGACTATTTGTGTTGGGCAGACAAGCCTACCTACATATATAAGGGATGGCACCAGCTAACACTCAGTTTTACAGGGCAAACTGACTTTACCTTGATATCAACTCTAGGAAACATGCTGAGAATTCAGATAATGTGTTTCTAGATTTAAGATTTCAATTTAACTTAGCTGAATGAACACATCTACACATGTTTCTTTCTGGGATCCCAAAAGTGTGTGGAAGTTGTCCTTCAACTATCTTGTTGGGAACAGTTTATGTGTTGGACAGACAGGCCTACCTATTTATATAAAGGGAGGCACATGCTCACAGTGAGTTTTACAGCACAAACTACCTTTAGCTTGAAAACGGCTATAGGAAATATGCTGAGAAATCAGTGTAAGTGTTTCTAAATTTACTCTTCTTATTCCTGAATGAATGCCTCTACACATGTTCCATTCAATGATCCTAATGTGTGAGAATGTCATCCTTAATCTACTTTTTGGGAATAAAATGTTCCTTTGTTGGAAAGACAGGCCTACTTGTATATATAAGGTTGAAACATGCTCAGACTCACATTTATATTGCAAACTGCCTTTACCTTGAAACCAGCCCTGGGAAAAATGCTGAGAATTCAGGGCAAGTGTCTCTAGACCTAACCTTCCTCTTTAGCCTAGCTGAATGAACACTTCTCCACGTGTTCCATCCTGGTATCCGAAGGTGTGTGAAAGGCTTCCTACACCTACTTTGTTGGCAACACAGAGTTTCTATGTTGGGCAGACTGTCCTAACTCTATGTATAAAGGTCAGCACATGCTGACAACTCAGTTTAAATTGCAACCTGCCTTTACCTAGAAATGGTCACTGTTGAGAAATCAGGCTAAGTGTTCCTAGATTTACGCATCTGACTTATCAAAGTTGAATGTATGCTTTTACACAAGTTACAGTCTACAGTTGGAATGTGTGTTGAAAACATTATACACCTCCTTTTTAGGAGCACAGAGTTTCTGTGATGTTCAGACAAGCCTACCTATATATATAAGACGAGACATCCATTCACACTAGGTTTTATAGCAAAAAAATGCCTTCATCTTGAAACAGGCTCTTGGAAATCTGCTTATCAGGTTAAGTGTTTCTAGCTTTACCATTACACTTTATCGTAGCTGATTGAAGGATTCTACACATGTTCCATTCTATGATCTGAATGTTTCTGGAAGCCTTCCTTCACCTACCTTTTTGGGAACACAGAGTTTCTGTGTTTGGGAGATAGGCCAACCTATATACATATAAGGGGAGGCACTCACTCCAACTCAGTTTTACAGCACAAATTGCCTCCACCTTGAAACCGGCTCTAGGAAACATGCTGAGAAATTAGGGAAAGTGTTTCTAGTTTTAACCATCTTCTTTAGCCTAGCTGAATGAACACTTCTACAGATGTTCCATTCTTGGATCCAAATTTTTGTGGAAGGATTACTATACCTACCTTGTTGGGAACACAGAGTTTCTGTATTGGGCAGATTATATATCCTTTTATAGACAGAGAGAGAGAGAGAGAGAGGGAGAGAGAGGCAATCGCTCAACTGGGATTTACCATGTAAACTGCCTTTACCTTGAACCTAGCTCCAGGAAACATGCTGAAAAGTCAAGGTAAGCGTTTCTAGATTTAGCCTTCCATTGTAGCCGAATTGAATGAACCCTTCTGTACCTGTTCCATTCTGGGATCCAAAAGTGTGTGGAAGGCATCCTTCACATACCTTTTGGAACACAGTGTTTCTGTGTTGAGCAGACAGATATATATATATATATATATATATATATATATATATATATATATATATATATATATATAATCTGCCTGAAATCTGTATATATATATATGTAATGGGAGACCCTCACTTACACTTGATTTTACAGGACAAACTGCCTTTACCTTGAGACCAGCTCTAGGGAGTATGCTGAAAATTCAGGGTAAGTGTTTCTAATTTTCATCTTCCAGTTTACCCTAGCTGATAGAAAGCTTCTACACATGTTACATTCTGGCATCCAAATATGTGTGGAAGGAGTTCTACACCTACCTTGTTGGGAACACAAAGATTCTGTGTTGGTCATACAGCCCTATCTATAAGGGTAGGCACTTACTCACTAATCCTCAGTTTTACAGCCCAAACAGCATTTACTCTGAAACCAGCTCTAGGAAACATGCTGAGAAATGAGGATAATCCTTTCTTGATTTAAACTATCCAATTTTACCTAGCTGAATGAACACTTCTACACATGTTCAATTCTTGGCTCCTTAAATATTTGGAAGGCACCATTCATCTAACTTTTTTGGAACACAGAGATTCTTATTGGGGATACATGCCTACATATATATAGAAAGAGAGGCATGAGCTCACACTCGGTTTTACAGAGCAAAATGCCTTTACCTTTAAACAGGCTCTAGGAAACCTGCTGAGAAATTTGGGTAATTGTTTTTTGATTTACACTTCAATCCTAGCCATTGTTCCATTCTGGAATCTGAATGTGTGTGGAAGATATCGTTCACCTACCTTGTTGGGATCATAGACTGTGTTCTGAAGACAGTCCTATATATTAGATAGATAGATAGATAGATAGATAGATAGATAGATAGATAGAATTTCAGGCAGTTGCTTACCCTCGGTTTTACAGTGCATGCTATGTTTACCTTGAAACCAGCTCTAGGAAACATGCTGATTAATCAAGGTAATTTTTTCTAGATTTACTATTACACTGTAGCCTAGCTGAATGAATGCTCCTTCACATGTTCCATTCTGGGTTCCAAATGTTTCTGGAAGGCGTTCTTCATAAACATTGTTGAGAACACAGAGATTCTGTGTTGGACATACAGGCCTATCTATTTATATAAGGGGAAGTACTCACTCTGATTCAGTTTTATAGTGCAAACTACCTTTATCTGGGAACAAGCTCTAGGGTACATGCTGAGAATTCTGGGTAATTACTTCTAGATTTACTCTTGCACATTATCCTTTCTGAATGAACCATTCTACACATGTTCCATTCCAGGATTCAAATTTGTGTGGAAGGAATTATTGACTTATCTTGTTGGGAAAAGAGAGATTCTGTTTATTTTTTTTGTTTTTGTTTTTGTTTTTGTTTTTTGACTGGCCTACATATATATAGGCAGGCTCTTGCTCACACTCAGTTTTACAGAGCAAAGTGCCTTTACATTGAAACTGGCAATAGGAAACATGCTGAGAAATCAGAGTCATTGTTTTATTGTCAATAGATGCAACTTATGTTCCAGGTTTTTGTCCCGTCCCAGAAAGAATTTAGAGACAAAATGTAGTTCTTACAAAAAGTAAAGTGAGGATTTATTAAAGGATGGATAGTATACTCTCATGGGGAGAGTGGGCAGACTCAGGTGAGTGGCTGCCCTGAGTTTCTTTGGCAAGTTAGCTACATAGGGTGTAACAATAAATTGGTTGAATATTCATTCTGAGGGAAGGGTTTGGGGTCATATTCCCTGATTATCATCCCAACTCCACCTTCCCAAAGGGAGGAGGGATTTTTGTCCTTATTTAGTCTAGATCGGAAATGTCATGATGTCAGTACATGATGGGTACTTCTGATCTGCAACGCTAATTTTATTGATATGAGGACATAATGAGCAAAAGGTTACATTTGGACACTAGAAATTCCTGCATTTTCTCACCTTTCTTTGTTCTCCAGGCCATTTGTCACCCCAAAAAGCATGATCCCTTATCAGCCCAAAGGTTCCTGCTTTTCTTTCTCTGCCCAGGGACCCCTGCTGCTTACATGATGTGTGGTTTCCTGCATTTGGCTTGTGCCCCTCCTTTCTGCCCAATTCCTCCCACTTAGTCTGTGTCCCTATTTCTCTGCTTATATCTAGCTATCTGCCTGCTCCAACATTTTCCCCTCAAGGAGTCTGGACCCTTAAAATCTTTTAAGGGGAAAGGGATGATGGTCATTCTTCTGTAAATGCTTCAAGGTGAGCATGGACGTAGTCCCTACCTGTGGGTCCAGATCTCCTTGCTATCTGTCAGATATAGGGGTCTCAAGATTGTTAGTAGTGGCAGGGATGGAGAGTAGGGAGTAGAAGGAGACAGAGGCCTTGTCCAGTGGATGTTGAAGGTCTTCATCTTCAGGTGGGATGGGTTGGAATCCTTGTCACATCATCATTTGAGGATGAAGTTGTATTCTAGAGGATAGAAATTTTACTAGGTGGTTAAAAATACAAAGGCCAAAAAGAAAGATGAGAAATATGGTTGCTATGGGGCCTAGAAATGGAAGAAGCCAGGTATATCCTGGAAACCATTCCTTAAGTGTCTCAGTCCATTCCTGTTTTCCTTGGTTGTACCTGTGGAGCCAGGAAGCCTGTTCATAAATTTCTTTAATGTTTACTTCTACTTCTCCTGAGACATGAATATATGTGCAGCATGTTTTGTTTATGACTGCACAAACCCCTCTTTTGCTTGCTAGTAGATAGTCTAGGGTTCAGCGATTGTCAAAGACCACCCCTGCCAGAGAATCAAGGGACTTTTGTAAGAGTGTTAGACTGTCTCCAGTTTTCTTTAGCGTGTTATCCAGGGAAGAGGTTAGGTCTCTCAAGGTTGTCTTATGATAGGTAAATCCTCCCCAAGGGCAGCTGCAGCTGCCTTCCCTATAATTCCCACTAGTTCCAGACAAAAGGCCCTTTTTTGTCTCACATGATTCATATTGAGGACAGTTATTTGGGCTGGAACCATGATTCCCAAGGTGAAGCCCCCATAGTGAAGTGTGTTGTCTAGATGTCAGAGAGCAATGGCTTTGGTCACTGTGAGGTAGTTATCTGGGGTCCCACATAGCCATAATAATCCAGGTGGTACTGGTAAAACTGTGTGATTGGTTTGGTTATACAGCTGGAGAAATTTTATGGAAGGTGGGAGACTTGAGGAGGGGTCCCATCTGTATTTTGAATTTTTTTTTTTGGTTTGGAGTATCCAGGAGGGGTCCATAGTCAGGGAGGGTCATAGTAAGGGGATATCTGATATAATAACTAACCAAATAAGTTTTCTTGGCATTAGCTTATGAATTCTCATAGCATACATGTGTGTTGTTAGGAGTGTGGTATGATTTGTTAAGAGGCTGGCCCACTATATCACTCCAATTTATAGGCTTAAAGATATTTAGGGAAGGCTTATGTTTTTGTTAGAGAGCCTCAAGGACTTAAAATGGGTCTGAATGGGTCTATGTTTCCTCTGTGGGTATCATTGTAACAAGGGGTACATCCTAGAACTTGATTGCAGATAAGGGAGGTATTGGTGATATTTATAGCCTTTGAGTAGGGATGTGTGATGTGGTAACAAAAAGCAGGGGGCCTCTCACATGCAACAATTAAAGAGAAATTCTTTTCCACAGTGGCTGCACCAAACTACATTCCCATAAGTAGTGCAGGAGGGTTCCCTTTTCTCCACAGCCTCTCCAGCATTTGTCATTTGTGGATTTTTGAATGGTAGCCATTCTGACTGGTGTGAGGTGATAACTCATTGTACTTTTGATTTGCATTTCTCTGATAATTAGTGATATTGAGCATTTTTTCATGTGTCTATTGACCATTTGTATGTCTCCCTTGGAGAATTGATTGTTTAGGTCTTCTGCCCATTTTTGGATTGTTTGTTTCTTTTTTTCTTATTAAGTCATATGAACTGCTTATATATTCTGGAGATCAAGCCTTTGTCGGTTTCATTTGCAAAAATTTTTTCCCATTCCGTAGGTTGTCTTTTTGCTTAACTTATGGTTTCCTTTGTTGTGCAGAAGCTTGAAAACAGTATGGAGATTTCTCAAAAGACTAGGAATAGACTTAATATATGACCCAAGAATCCCACTCCTGGGAATATATCCAGAAGGAATCCTACTCCAAAATGACACCGGCACCCCAATGTTCATAGCAGCACTATTTACAATAGCCATTGTGATGCTCTGGGCAGCATTATTGTCTGTTCCTTAATCCACAAACCATTAGGTCCCTTTTGGCATCCTCTATTTTTAGCCTACTTTATTTCCTTGTCCATATACTGAGGTGGTGAACGTGGGCTGGGGTTTGGTATATGAGGGAGCAAGGCAGCTTGAGTTAAAGGGGTTTTAAGAGCTGCCTTTCTTGCTCTTCTGCCAGGTTATTTCCTCTTACTATATCTGAGTTTCCCTTTTGATGTCCCTTGCAGTGGATCACTGCCACTTCTTCAGGGTCTTGTATTGTATCTAGGAGCTCTAAGATCTCCTGGCAGTGCTGGATTGGGGAACCTCATGCAGTCAGGAGTCCCCTATGTTTCCAAATGGCAGCATAAGCATGTAACATCAAAAATGCATATTTAGAATCTGTATAGATATTGATCCTCTTTTCTTTTTCTAGTCTTAGAGCTCGAGCTAGGGCTATAAGCACAGCTTTTTGTCCTGAGGTCTGAGGTGGCAGAGCATCTGCCTCTATGATTTTATGTAAGTCCACTATGGCATACCCTGCTTTTTGGACACCATCATGTATGTAGCTACTTCCATCAGTAAACCAGACAGCATGGGATCCTCAAAGGGCTGATCCCTAAGGTCTGGTATGATAGAATATACCTATTAAATGGTCTCATTACAAGAGTGAGCCAGTTTCTCTGAGCTTTCTATTGGCATAAGTGTGGCTGAATTTAAGGTCTGACATAATTTAAGAGTTATTTCAGGAGAGTCAAGAAGAAGGGCCTGATATTTTTTGAGGAGTACCCCAGTCAGCCATTGATGCCCTTTAATTTCTAATACTCCCTGTACCTGATATGGGGTTAGTACTCCCATGGTGAATTTTGTGGCCTCTTCAACTAGCAGGACTGTGGCTGCTACAGCTCTCACTGCCTGGCCATTCTGAGACCAATGGGTCCAACTGCTTGGAAAGATATGCTACTGGCCTAGGAATTGTCCCTACTTTTGGATGAGAACTCCCAGGGCTATTCCCTGTCTTTCTGAGGTAAACAGAGTAAAAGGCTTGTTTAGATCTGGAATCCCCAGGGCTGAGGCACTAGTCAGGGCAGACTTAATCTGATCAAATGCTCTTTGTAAACTTCCAGTGCATTCTAGAGGCTCCATGTCTGGTCCCTTTAAGTCTTCATATAATGGTTTTGCCATGAGATCAAATCTGGGGATCCAAATCCTACAAAACCCAGCCATTCCTAAGAAGGCTCTAAGCTGTTTTGTGTGTGTGTGTGTGTGGTGACTATAAGTGGAGGATTGCCTCTTTGTGCTGGGTTGTAAGGGCACACCTTCCTGGGTTTAAAACATGCCCCAGATAGATAACCTTCTGGGAGGAAATTTGGGCTTTTTGTGGGGATACTTTATATTCCCTGTAACCTAGGAAGTTGAGGACCTGTACAGTGTTTTGGTTTGAAGCTTCCTTTGAGGGTCTACAGATAAGAAGGTCATCTACATATTGTAATAATGCCCCCATCTCCAATTTGAATTCCCTTAGTTCCTTTGCTAAGGCATTGTCAAACAGGTGTGGGCTAACCTGGAATCCCTGAGCAAGGACAGTCCAGGTATATTGTTGGGTTCCATTAGAGTTTGGATCAATTCACTCAAAAGCAAAACGGTATTGGAAATAAGAGTGAATGGGTATGCAAAAGAAGGCATCTTTAAGATCTAGGACTGTAAACCAGACTGTCCTCAGGGATCTGAATGAGGATTGAGTATGGGTTGGGAACAATTGGATGGAGAGGAATTATGGCTTCATCTATGATTTGAAGATCTTGGACCATTCTGTATTCCCCATTTGGTTTGAGGACAGGTAGGGCTGGAGTATTACAGGGGGATTGGCATGGCACCAAAAGCCCATATTTAATGAATTTTGAGATTAGAGGTTGGAGGTCTCATCAAGCCTCTGGTTTTATGTGATATTGGCACCTGGAAGGGAAGTTTTTAGTTTCCTTTAAAGTGATTTTTACAGTAGTGACAAATTTTGCCTTTCCTGGGATTCCCTGATCCCAGGTCTGTGGATATACAAGTTTTGTTTTTGTTTTTGTTTTTGTTTTTGCTTTTGTTTTTGCTTTTATTTTTGTTTTAATTTCTGGGGGAATATTTTTGGCTGGACTGTTTGTATCTTGTATAATATATAATCCAACCAAAAATAAGCCCTGCTTTTGGTTTTCAGAAAGAGTAAGAGTTGCCCCCAAGGCTGAGAGAAAATCTCTTCCTAATAATGGGCTGGGGAGTTCAGACATGACAAGAAACTTATGAGTTATAGGGGTATTTCCCCAGGTGCAAGTTAGCGGGGTGGTGAAATATTTTAGCTTTGGCCTTCCTTCTACCCCAATAGAGCAGGTTTCAGGGGAAAGTGGCCCAGCATGAGAAGTCAGAGCAGAAAAATTGGCTCCTGTGTCCACTAGAAATTGAACAAGCTTACCTGCCACATCAATGGTCACCCATTGTTCCTCCCATGTGATGTTGACTATCTTCTCAGGAGCCTTGGGAGATCCAGGGTCCCGTCAATCAACAACTGCCATGACTGGCATGGGGGATTTCCCCACTCCCTTCAGAGCTGAGGGCATTCCCTCTTCCAGTGGGCCATCTTTTTACAGAGTGGGCATGGTGTCTTGGGTTGAGGCTGAGACTGGCTTCCTGGGCATTCATTGCTCCAGTGTTCAGGTCTCCCACAGACAAAACAGGCTCCCCTTTCTGGTTGGGGTCTTCTGGGAGTAGTTTTTGGGTGGCCAGGAGGTGGGTTAGGTCTTGTCATGACAGCTGCCAAAAGCTTGGCTTGCTGTTGTTCCCATCTTAAGTAATGCTGTTCCTTTTTTTTCCTTTTCAGCCAGGTCTCTATTATTAAAGACACTGAAGGTCATATCAATAAGATGATTAAGAGGGGCTTGGGGCTCCATGGCAAGATTTTGAAGCTTTCTACGGATATCATGGGCTGATTGGCTAACAAAGTGGATTGCAAATACAATATGTCCCTCAAAAGTGTTTGGGTCTATATTAGTATATTTTTGAGGGCATCTACCAACCGAGTCTTAAATAGGGATGGATTTTCATTTTGGCCCTGGGTGATCACTTTAACCTTATCATAGTTAACAGGTTTAATTATGTACCATTTCATTTACTCAATAAGTCAAAAGACCTTGTGGTCCCTTCTTGTGATGCCAGGCTGACCTGGCCAATAATCCCAACTGGGATCAATCAGAGGCACTGCTGTCAATCCCACAGGGTGTTGCTGAGGCTAGGTGATGTGTAGTCCATCAGCATATGTTTGAGCCTGAGCCCAGATATGGGTTTTTTTCTTAGTGGTGCAGCAATGGGAAAGGACAATATTTAGGTACTTCCATGTAAGATCAAAGGAGAAAGTCAGTGCCTGGAATTCTTCGATGAATTGACTGGGGTCTTCTGAGAATCAGCCCAAGTGAGTGCGACACTGGTTGAAGTCAGACAAAGAAAATGAAGTGTGGACTCTGGTAATTCCCTGAGGCCCACCTGCTAATTCCTGGAGGGGGCAAAGAAAGTTTGGCTGCACTTTCGGTATGGAAGGTTAAAGAGGCTTATAAAGTGAAGGAGGGGTTGAAAATGGTGAAAGAGTATCTGGGCTTGTGTCTTCTGTTTGGGGCTTGTGTTCCTCCAGAGTTGTTCTTATAGGGGGCTTCTGTGTAGCCTGAATGGGTCCCAGCTGACAAGGTTCCCTTACACAAGACTTGTAAAGCTCTGGGTTTTCCCTTAAGGCCATAAAGGCCTGAACATAAGGAACTTCCATCCATTTTCCCTGTATTTTGCAAGCTTTGTCTAACTGTAGGATTGTATTATACTTGACATTTTCATTTTCTGTCCAGGCCTCATTGTCCCCAAGTTTATATTGGGGCCAGGCTGTGTTACAAAAGAAAATGAGCTTTTTCCATTTTAAAGAATCTAGAGAAAATTGGTTCCAGTGACTCAGAATGCACCCAAGAAGTGAGTCCTTGGGAATGGAGGAGTTGTTTCCCATGGATCCTTCAGGGAGAGAATACTCCTGTAACAGAGGAGCATTAATGTTAGGAGGTCCCCTGGGGACTCCATAAGACAGGACTTGTTCCAGGTGTCCCTGTGCACCTAGTGCAGCCAACCCTGGCCATGTAGGGGTAGCGGCCCCCCACATGGCAACCTGCCATGATGGTCCCAGCATCCTGGGAGCTCACCATGTCCCATCCTGGGTCTGCAGAACACGAGATGGCAGCCTTCCTGAAGGCCCAGTGGGATAACCTCTCTTTTGTGGGTCATGCCCCAGATCTCAGTGCTCCATTCCCCCGTCTCCCTCTCACTGCACTCCATTCAGCAGGTGCAGGACTGCACATGGGGGACGGGGTACAGTGGCATAAGGTGGAAGCATTATGACTGTACTGAGGAGGAATGGAGGGACTGGGTGGCAAACACCAAGTGCAATGTCAGAGGGTGAAGCCAAGAGCATGGCCCTGTCACTGCAGTCCTGTCCCACCTTAGAGTGAAAGGCAGGGTTGCAGTTGGCCTAGACGCCAGACAAAATAGTGTAATATGGGGTCATCTGTTAGATGCTGGGAACTTGTGCTGTGGTAGGAAGCAAATGATGGCCTGAACCCTACCACATGGTGAGGGATTGTCCCCCCACCAATGTCAGGGACATGGTCCCCCAGTGAGCACTTGTGGCTGGAGGGATCTCCCAAAGGGAATGCAGCCTCAGCCACTGTATGAGCTGTCTTAAAGTTTACTTAAAGCTATATTTATTTTTGAAACCCAGAGGGCAAATATCCTATGCATTGCTTGGTTCCTTAGCTGCCTGTGAAAGTTGTTGGGAATTTTCCTTAACAAGTCCTATGCATATGTAACAATGAGCAATAGATAACAAACATGGCAGCAAAGTTTGGGAAGTGCTTGGTAAATTCCTCCTTCCACCCTCCCTTTTGCAGAGAAAGACCAGAAAGTGTAGCAAGATGGTGGCAGGGAGAGGAGACAAGGATATCCTTGGTAAGGGGGCAGTGCTAATCTCTTAACTTTGTGCCTAGATAATGTGGCATGTAAATTGTTTTGTGGTAGGTGAACAGAACTATTGTCTCTTTAGTCCATGATCCCCTCACCCAAGAGACTGGTTTTAGTGGCGAGTGCCCTAGAGGCATTTACATGCTCAATCTTTGTCTATATTTTCATGGTAGTGGGTCCAAAAGAAGTAACAGATGATAAGAGAGTAATAGAGACAGAAAGAGTTAGTGCCTCTCAAATGCAAGGGAGACGAGAGGCCTTGGCTTACCGAATCTGAAATCTCCTGGATGCAGCACCAAAGATGTTGCTGATAAATGCAACTGGTGTTCCAGGTTCTTGTCCCATCCCAGAAATAATTCAGAGACAAGATTTAGTGATTAAAAAAAGATAAAGTGAGGATTTATTAAAGGATGGATCATACACTCTTAAGGGGAGAGCAGACAGGATCAGGTGAGTGACTGCCCTGAATTTCTTTGGCAAGTTAGCTACATTGGGTGTAAAAATGAATGGGCAGAATATTAATTGGGAAGGGAAGGGTTTGGGGTCGTATTCCCTGGTTATCATCCCAACTCCACCTTTACAAAGGGAGGAGGAATTTTTGTCCTTATTTAGTCTATATCAGAAGTATCATGACATTGATGCATGATGGGTACTTCTGATCTGCAAGTCTAATTTTATTGAAATGAGGGAATAATGAGAAAAAGGTTATATTTGGACACTAGAAATTCATGATTTTCTCAACTTTCTTTGTTCTTCTCCAGGCCACTTGTCACCCCAAAGATCATGATCCCTTATCAGCCCAAAGTTTCTTGTTTTTCTTTCTCTGCCCAGGGACCCCTACTGCTTACATGATGTGTGGTTTCCTGCATTTGGCTTGTGCCCCTGCATTCTGCCCAATTCCTGCCATTTGAACTGTGTCCCCTCTTCTCTGCTCATATCTAGCTATTTGCCTGCTCTAACAGTTTCTACTTCTGTACTTGGACATTTGCCTAGCTGAAAGCACCCTTCTACACATGTTCCATTCTGTGATCCGAATGTGTGTGGAAGGCGTCCTTCACGTACATTGTTGGGAACATAGAGTTTCTGTCTTGGAAAGACAGTCCTAACTATATATATATGGGAGGCTCTCGCTTACACTCTGTTTTACAGCACAAATTATATTTCCCTTGAAACCAGCTCTGGGAAACATGCTGAAAATTCAGGTTAAGTGTTTCTAGATTTACCTTTCAACTTTAGCCTAGCTGAATGAACGCTTCTACACATGTTCAATTCTGGGATCCATATGTGTGTTCAAGGCTTCCTCACCTACCTTGCTGTGATCACAGAGTTTCTATGTTGGACTGACAGCACTACATATATAAAAAAGGGGGAGGCACTGGCTCACACTCTGTTATACAGTGCTATCTGTCTTTTCCTTCAAAACGGCTGTAAGAAAAATGCTGGGCAATTAAGGTAATTTTTTCTAGATTTACCATTCAAATTTAGCCTTGCTGAACAAATGCTTCTACACGTGATCCATTCTGGGATCCAAATGTGTGTGGAAAGTTCCTTATCCTAACCTTTTGGGAACACAGATTTTCTGGGTTGGGCCAACAGGCCTACCTGTAAATATAACAGGAAACATTTGCTTAGCATAGGTTTTACAGAACAAACTGACTTTAACTTGAAACTGGCTCAACAGAACATCCTGAGAATTCAGAACAAGTTTTCTACATTTACCCTTTCACTATAGACTAGCTGAATGAACTCTTCTACACATGCTCCATTCTGGGATATTAATGTGTGCAGGAAGCTTCCTTCAACAATCTTGTTTGCAACACAGAGTTTCTGTTTGGGACAGACAGATCTACCTATAAATATAAGGGGAAGCATCACTCACACTAAGTTTTACAGCACAAACTATCTTTAACTTGAAACCAGCACTTGGAAACATGTTTAGAAGTCAAGGTAAGTGTTTCTAGATTTAAACTTCCACTTTTCCCAAGTTGAATGAACAATCCTACATATGTTTCTTTCTAGGATCCTAATGTGTCTTGAAGGTTTCCTTCACCTATCTTGTTGGGAACACATAATTTCTCTGTTTTGCAGGCAGGCCTACTTTATATATAAAGTGGAGGCACCCTCTCACACTCTACTTTACAGAACAAATTGTCTTTACTTTGAAACTGGCTCTAGGAAACAAGCTGAGAATTCAGGGTAAGGGGTTCTAGATTTAAACATCCTCTTTAGCCTAGGTGAATGAACACTTATACAAACGTTCCATTCTCAGATCCGAATGTATGTGCAAGGTGAACTCACCTACCTTATTGAAATCACAGAGTTTCTGTGCTTGGCATACAGGCCTACATATATATATATATATGGGGAGGACCTCGATCACACTTGTTTTACAGTGCAAATTGTCTTTACCTTGAATCTGTCCCTAGGAAACCTGCTGAGAAATCATGGTAAGTGTTTTTATGTATTTCCTTCCACTTTGGCTTACCTGAATTACTGCTTCTACACATATTCCATTCTGGGATTCGAATCTGTCTGGGAGGCGTCCTTAATCTACCTTGTTGGGTACACATAGTTTCTGTGTATGACAAAAAAAGGCTACCTATATATAAGGGAAGGCATTCGTCCAAACTCGGTTTTACAGAGAAATCTGCCTTTAACTTGAAATCAGTTCTAGGAAACATGCTAAGTTACCCTGATAAGATTTCTAGAGATTCCCTTTCACTTTAGCCTAGCTGAATTTACCCTTCTGCACATGTTCCATTCTGGGATGAAAATGTGTGGTAGGCGTCCTTCACATAACTTGTGGGGAACACAGTTTCTATTTCTGGGAGTCAAGGCCTACCTATATATATAATGGAAGGTATTTGCCTGAACTCCATTTTACAGTGCAAATGGCGTTTAACTTCAAACCAGCTCTAGGTAAAATGCTGAGAATTTAGGGTAAGTTTTTCTAGAGATTCCCTTCCACTTTATCCTAGCTGAATGAATGCTTCTACAAATGTTCCATACTGGGATACAAATGTGTGTAGAAGGTATCTTTTACCAACATTGTTGGGAACACAGACTTTCTGTTTTGGGGAGACAAGCCTACATTTGAATATTGGGGATGTCATTGGTTCAAATTTGGTTTTATAGCCCTAACTGCCTTTACCTTGAATCCAGCTCTAGGAAATATACTGAGAATTCAGGGTAAATTTCTCTAGAGATACCCTTCTACTTTAACCTAGCTGAATTAACGCTTCTACACATGTTCAATTCTGGTATACAAATGTTTGTGGAAGGTATCCTTGAACTCCATTGTTGGGAACACAGAGTTTCTGTTTTTGGGAGACAAGCCTACCCATATATATAAGAGGAGATATTCTCTCAAACTGCATTCTATAGCACAGATTGTCTTTAAATTGAAACCGGCTCTGGGAAACAGGATTAGAAATGAGAATAATTGTTTCTAAAAATTCCCTTCATATTTAGTTAATCTGAATGAATGCTTATACACATGTTCCCTTCAGAGATCCAAATGTGCGTGAAAGGAATCCTTCACCTACCTTGTTTGGAGCACAGAGTTTCCGTGTCTGACAAAAAAAACCTACCTGTATATAAGAGAAGGAATTCACCCCAACTCAGTTTTACATAGCAAACTGCGTTTAACTTGAAACCATCTCCAAGAAACTTGCTGAGAAATGGGGGTAATTTTTTCTAGAGATTCCATTCCAATTTAGGCTAGCTTAATGAATGCTGCTATGCATGTTCCCTTCTGGAATCTGGCTGTGTGTGGAAGGCTTACTTCTACTAAATTGTTGGGAACACAGAATTTCTGAGTTTGGCAAAAAACCTATCTATATATATGAGGGAAGGTGTTCCCCAAAACTTGGTTTTACAGAGCAAACTTCCTTTAAGTTGAAGCTGTCTCTACGAAACATGGTGAGAATTCAGGGTAAATGTTTCTAGAATTTCCATTCCAATTTAGCCTAGCTGAATAAACGCTTCTGCACATTTTCTATTCTGAGATCTGAATGTATGTGGAATGCATACTTCACATATCTTGTTGGGAACACAGAATTTCTGTGTTTGGGAGACATCCTACCTATTTACATAAGGGAAAGCATTCACTCCAACTACACTTTACAGCACAAACTGCCTTTAACTTGAACCTGGCTCTAGAAAACATGCTGAGAAATGGCAGTAAGTTTTTCTAAATATTCCCTTCCATTTTAGCTTAGTTGAATGAATGCTTCTACACATGTTCCATTTGGGATTCACATCTGTTTGGAAGGCATGCTTCACCTACCTTGTTGGGAACAGAGTTTCTGTGTGTGTAAGACAAGCCTATCTATATATATAAGGGAAGGATCATGGTAATTGTTTCTGGAGATTCCCTTCCAGTTTAGACTAGCTGAAAGAACACATATACACATGTTCCATTATAGGATCCAAATGTTTGTGGAAGTTGTCCTTTACCTAAATTGTTGGAAACACAGGGTTTCAGTGTGTGTGAAACAACCCTATTTATATATATAAGGGAAGGCATTCAACAAACTCGGTTTTACAGTTAAAACTGTCTTTAATTTGAAAACCGTTCTGGGAACCAGGCTGGAAATTCAGGGTAAATGCTTCTAGAGACTCTCTTTCAGTTTATCCTAACTGAAGGAACACTTCTACACATGTTGCATTCTGGGATTTTAATGTGTGTGAAAGGCTTCCATCACCTAAATTGTTGGGAACACAGAATTTCTGTGTTTGGGAAAAAGCCTACTTATTTAAATCAGGGAAGGTATATGCCAAAACTTGGTTTTATAGAGCAAACTTCCTTTAAGTTGAAACTGGCTCTAGGAAACATGCCAAGCAATCAGGTAAGTGTTTCTAGAGTTTACATTACAATTTAGTCTAGCTGAATGAATGCTTCTTCACATGTTCCCTTCTGGGTTCCAAACTTGTTTGGAAGGCTTCCTTCTCCTACCTTGTTGGGTACACAGAGATTCTGTGTTTGGCAGACAAACCTAACTTTATATAAATGAAAGCATTCACCCAAATTCAGTTTTACAATGCAAACTGCCGTAAGCTTGAAACCAGATCTGGAAAACATGCTGGCACAAGGGTGTTTCTAGATAATCATTTCCAATTTAGCCAAATGAATGAACGTTTTGACACATGTTCCATCTGAGATCCAAATGTGTGTGGAAGGCATCCTTCAAATACGCTGTTGGGAGCACTGAATTTCTGTATTTGGGAGGCAAACCTATGTATAAATACAAGAGGAGGCATTGGCTCAAACTCGGTTTTGCAGCATAATCTATATTTAAGTTGAATTGGTCACTTGGAAACACGATGAGAAATCATGATGTTTCTATGGATTCCCATCCAATTTAGCCTACCTGAATGACCGCTTCTACACATATTCCCTTCTGGGATCTGAATGTGTGTGGAAGGAGTCCTTAATCTACCTTGTTGGGTTCACATAATTTCTGTGTTTGACCTAGAATCATAACTATATATAAGTGATTGCATTCACTCTAACTAGATTATACAGAGCAAATTGCTTTAATTTGAAACCAGCTCTAAGAAACATGTTGAGAAATCTGGATAACTGTTTCTAGAGATTCCCTTCCAATATAGCCTATTTGAATGTATGCTTCTAAACATGTTCCATTCTGAAATCCAATTGTATATGGTAGACGTCCTTCACTTACCTTGCTGTGAACACAGAGTTTCCATTTCAGGGAGTCAAGGCTACCTCTATATATGAGGGGAGGCATTTGCCCAAATGCAGTTTTATATTGCAAACTGCCTTTAACTTGGAACTGTCCTCAAGACTATTACTGAGAAATGTGGGTACTTGTTTCTAGAGGTTCCATTCCTCTTTAACCTAGCTGAGTAAACTCTTCTACACATGCTCCCTTCTGGATCCAAATGTAACTGCCTTTTACTTGAAACCAGCTTTAGGAAATTTACTGAGAAATGCACAGAAGTGTTTTTAGAGATTCCCTTCCACTTGCGGCTAGCTGAATGAATGCTTCTACACGTTTTCCATTCTGTGATCTGAATGTTTGTGGAAGGCGTCCTTCAACAACCTTGTTGTGAACACAGAGTTTCTGTGTTTTGTAGAAAAGCCACCCTATATATATATGTTAGTGGTGTCATTAATTCAAACTCAATTTTGCAACACAAGCTTCCTTTAACTTGAATCCAGCTATAGGAAACTTGATAAGAATTCAGGGTAAGTTTTCCTAGATATTTCCTTCCACTTTAGCCTAGCTGATTAAATGCTTCTGCACATGTCAATTCTAGGATTTTAATATGTGTGGAAGGAATCCTTCACCTACCTTGTGTAAACACAGAGTTTTTGTGATTGGTAGACAAGCTTATTTATAAATATAAGAGGAGACATTCGATCAAACTTGGTTTTACAACCCAAAATGTCTTTAACTTGAAACCAGCTCTAGGAATCATGTTGAATAATCAAGGTAAATTTGTCTAGTGATTCTCTTTCACTTTCACCTAGCTGTATGAATACTTCTACACATGTTCCATTCTGAGATCTGAATGTGTGTGGAAGGCTTCCTTCACCTAAGGAAGGAACAGAGTTTCTGTGTTTCGGAAAGCCTACCTATATATATAAAGGAAGGCTTTTGTCAATAATCGGTTTTACATTACAAACTGCCTTTAAGTTGAAGTCAACTCTAGGAAACATGTTGAGCAATCAGGGTATTTCTAGAGTATCCATTCCTATTTAGCCTAGCTGAATGAACGCTTCTGCACATGTTCCTTTCTGGGATACAAATGTGTGTGGAAGGCGTCCTTCAACTCCCTTGTTATGAAAACAAAGTTTCTGTGTTTGGCTGACAAGCCTACAAATATATAAGGGACAGCATTCCCCCAAACTCGGTTTTAGAGTGCATACTGCTTATAACTTGAAACTGACATTTGGAAACATGCCGAGAAATAATGATGATTGTTTCTAGAGATTCCTTTCCATTTTAGACTACCTGAATGACCACCTCTACACATGGTATATTCTGGGATATGAATATACGTGAAAGGCTTCCTTCAACTACCTTGTTAAGAACACAGAATTTCTGTGTTTGGCAATCTAGCCGACCTATATATAAGGTAAGGCAGTGGCCCAAACTCGGTTTTACAGAGCAAGCTGGCTATAACTTGAAAACAGCTATTGGAAACATGCTGAGAAGTGGATGTAAGTCTTTTTAGAGATACCTACCCACTTATGCCTAGCTGAATGATCACATCTACACTTATTCCCTTCTGGGATCCAAATATGTGTGGATGGTTTCTTTCATCTGCCTTGTTGATAACACAGAGATTCTGTGTTTGGCAGACATTCTAACTATATATAAGAGAAGTCCTTCTCCCAAACTCAATTTTACAACAAAAAAAACTGCCTTTATATTGAAAACAGATCTATGAAACCTGCTGAGAAATTTGGGTAAGTGTTTCTAGAGATTATCTTCCACATTAGCCTAGCTGAATGACCACTTGTACACATGTTCCCTTCTTGGAAACAAATGAGTTTCAAGGCGTCCTTCATCTACCTTGTTGGTAACACAGAGTTTATATATGTGGCAGACAAATGACATATATATAAGTGAAGACATTTGCCCAAACTCTATTTTACAGTGAAAACTGACTTTAATTTAAAACTTGCTGTGGGAATCATTCTGAGAAATATGGGTAAGATTTTCTAGACATTCTTTCTACTTAAGCCTAGCAGAATGACCTCCACTAAGCATATTCCAATTTGGGATCTGAATGCGTGTGGAAGGCGTCCTTCATCTACCTTTTTGTGAACACAGAGTTTCTGTGTTTGGCACACAAGCCTATGTATACTTAAAGAAAGGTATTCTCCCAAGCTCGGTTTTACTGTGCAAACTGCCTTCAACTTGGATCTGGTGCTAGGAAATGTGCTGAGAAATGGGTAAAAGTGTTTCTAGAGATTCCCTTCAACTTTAGCCTAGCTAAATGACCACTTCTATTCATGTTCCTTCCTGGGATCAGAATGGATGTGGAAGTCATCCTTCAATTACCGTGCTGGGAAAACAGAGTTTCTGTGTTTGTCAGACAAACCTACCTGTATATGAAGGATGGCATTAACCCAAAATCAGTTTTACAGCACAAACTGCTTTTAACTTGAAAATGGCTCTAGGAAACATGCTGAGAACGGGGTAAGTGTTTCTAAAGATTCTGTTCCCATTTAGCCTAACTGAATGACCACCCCTACACATATATACTTCTGGGATCTGAAAGTATGTGGAAAGCGTCTTCATCTACCTTGTTGGGAAGAAAAGTTTCTACATTTTTCAGACAAGCTTACCTATATATAAGGGAAGGCTTTCCCCAAAACTCGATTTTACAGTGAAAACTGCCTTTTAAATGAAACTGGCCTTTGAAAACTTGCTGAGAAATGGGAGTAAATGTTTCTACAGATTCCCTTCCAATTTAGTCTAGCTGAATGACCTCTTCTACACATGTTCCCTTCTGGGTTCTGAATGTGTGTGGAAGGCATCTCTCATCTACTTTGTTGGGCACACTGATTTTCTGCGTTTGGCAATCTTACCTATATATACATGAAGGCATTCACCAAAATTCGGTTTTACAGTGCAAATAGACTTTAGTTTGAAACTGGATCATGGAAATATGCTGAGAAATGGTTGTAAGTGTTTCTAGCTATTACCTTCCACTTTAGATTAGCTGAATGAATGCTTTTGCACATGTTCCATTCTGGGATCTGAATGTTTGTGGATGACGTCCTTCATCTACTTTGCTGGGATCACAGAGTTTCTGTATTTGGCAGAGACTACTTATGTTAAGGAAAGACATTCACCCAAACTTGGTTTTAAAGTACAAAATGTCTTTAAATTAAAACTGGCTCTACAAAACATGCTGAGAAATAGGGGTAAGTGTTTCTAGGTATTCCCTTCCACATTTGCCTAGCTCAATGGCTGCTTCTACACGTGTTTCCTTCTGGGATCTGAAAGAATTTGGAAGGCCTCCTTCATATACCTTGTTGGGAACACAGAATTTCTGTGTTTGGCAGACAATCCTACCTTATCTAAAAGAGAATGCATTCAGGCAAACTCGGTTTTACTGTGCCAACTTCCTTTAATTTGAAACCAGTCTTAAGAAACATGCAGAGAATTGGTGGTAAGTGTTTCTAGAGATTCCCTTCTAATTAAGCTTAGCTGAATCGCCGCTACTACACATTTTCAATTCTGAGATCCAAATGAGTGGAAGGCGTCCATCAACTAACTTGTTGAGAACACAGAGATTCTGTGTTTGGCAGACAATACTAAGAAAAAATAAGAGAAACATTTGCCAAAACTTTAAATGGGTTATAAGAAACATGCTGAAAAATGTGTGTAACTGGTTTTAGAGATCCCCTTCCACTTTAGCCTAGCTGAATGAGCGCTTCTACACATACTCCATTCTCGGATCCAAATGTTTGTGGAAGGTGACCTTCATCTACCTTGATGGGAACACAGAGTTTCTTTGTTTAGCTGATTAACCTATCTATATATAAAGGAAGATTTTTGCTCAAACTCTGTTTTACAGCACAAATAGATTTTAACTTGCATCTGTCTCTAGGAAACCTTCAGAGAAATCAGACTAAGTGTTTCTAGAGATTCCCTTCCACTTTAGTTTAGCTGAATGACCACTCCTACACATGATCCCTTCTGGGATCTGAATGTGTTCAGAAAGTGTCCTTCATCTACCTTGATGAGGACATAGAGTTAATGTGTTTCACAGACATGCCTACCTGTATATAAAGGAAGACATTCACCGAAACTCAGTTTTACAGAGCTAACTGACTTCAATTTGAAACTGGCTCTTGGAAACCTGCTGATAAATGGGTATAAGTCTTTCTAGAAATTCCCTTCCACTTCAGCCTAGTTGAATGACCACTTCTATAAATGTTCCTTTCTGAGATCTGAATGTGTGTGGAAGGCTTCCTGTGTCTACCCTGTTGGGAACACATAGATCTTGTATTGGCAGAAAATCTTACCTATTATAAGGGAAGGAAGGAATTCATCCAAACTCGGTTTTACAGCACAAACTGCCTTTAACTTGAATCTTGCTCTAGAAAACTTACTGAGAAGTGGGAGTTAGAATTTAAGGAGATTTCCTTCCACTTTAAACTAGGTGAATGACAGCTTCTACACATGTTCCCTTCTGGTATCTGAATGTGCAGGAAAGGAGTCCTTCATCTGCCTTGTTTTGAACACAAAGTTTCTGTGTTTCACAAACATGCTTACATATATATAGAGGAAAGCACTCATCCAAACTCCCTTTTATAGCACAAACTACCTTTAAATTTAAACTGGCTCTAGAAAACATGCTGAGATGTGGGGGTAAGTGTTTCTAGAGATTCCCCTCCACATTAGCTTAACTGCATGAATGCTTCAACACATGTTTCTTCTGGGATCCAAACATGTGTGGTAGTCTTTCTTCACCTACATTGTTGGGTACATGGTTTCTGTGTTTTGAGAATAGGCTACCTATATATATAAGTGGAGGCATTCACTCAAACTCAGTTTTATGGTGCAAACTGCCTTTAGCTTGAAATCATCTCTAGGAAACATGCTGAGAAATCAGGGTAAATATTTCTAGAGAATCCCTTCCACTTTACCTTAGCTAAATGAACAATTCTACATATGTTCTATTCTGGGATCCGAATGTGTTAGACAGGCATCCTTCAATGATATTTTGTGAACACACGGCTTCTGTGTTTAGGAGAAAAGCCTATTAATATATTTAAGGAAAGACATTCATGCAAACTCAGTTTTACAGTGCAAACTAGCTTTACCTTGAAACTGGCTCTAGGAAACATGCAGAGAAATCAGGATAAGTGTTTCTAGAGATTCCCTTCCACTTGAGACTACTTAAATAAATACTTGTACAAATGTTACCTTTTGGGACCCGAATGGGTGTGGAAGGCATATTTCACCTACCATGTTTGGAAAACAGATTTTCTGTATTTGGGAGCCAAGCATGCATACATATATAAGGGGAGGCATTGGCTCAAACATGGTATTACAGTGTAAACCGCTGCCTTTAAATTGAAACCAGATTGAGGAAACCTACTGAGACATGGGGGTAAGTTTTTCTAGAGGTTCCCTTCGAATTTAACCTAACTGAATGAACGCTTCTACACATGTTGCATTCTGGGATCCAAATGTGTTTGGAAGGCATCATTCACCTACATTTTGGGGAGCACAGAATTTCTGTATGTGAGACAAACCTATCTATATATATAAGGGAAAGCATTCACCCAAACTCGGTTTTACAGTTCAAAATGCCTTTTATTGAATCTGTCTCTAAGAAACATGCTGATATATCAGCATATCTGTTTCTTGAGATTCCCTTCCAATTTAGTTTAGTGGAATGAACTCTTATACTCATGTTCCCTTCTGGGATCCAAATGTGTGTGGAAGGCATTCTTCACCTACATTGTTGGGAACACAGAGATTCTGTGTTTGGGAAACAAGACTACCTATGTATATATAAGGGTAGGCATTCACCCAAACTCAGTTTTACAGAGCAAACTTCCTTTAATTCTAAACTGACTCTAGGTAACAGGTTGAAAAATGAAGGCGTTTCCAGAGATTCCCTTCCACTTTAGCTTAGGTTAATTAACGCTTCTACACATGTACCATTCTGGGATCCTAATGTGTGTGGAAGGGGTCCTTCACACTACCTTGTTGGGAACAATGAGATTCTTTGTTTTGGAGACACACCTACCTATATATATATTAAGGGAGGCATTCACTCTAACTCGGTTTTACAGAACAAGCTGCATTTACCTTGAATCCGGCTCTTGGATACATACTTGTACACATGCTAAGTTTATCTAGGGATTCCCTTCCACTTAGGCCTAACTGAATTAAATACTCTACACATGTTCAAATCTGGGATCTGAATGGTTGTGGAAGGCATCCTTCAACAACATTTTTAGGAACAGTGTTTATGCTTTTGGGAGACAACCCTACCTAAATATATAAGAGGAGGCATTCACCCAAACTCAATTTTACAGTGCAAACTGCCTTTAAATTGAAACCAGATCAAGGAAACTTGCTGAGACATGGGGGTAAGTATTTGTAGATATTCCCTTCCACTTCAGCTTAGCTGAATAAACACTTCTTCAAATGTTCCATTTTGGGATCCAAATGTTTGTGGAAGTCATCCTTCACCTATCTGGTTGGGAACACATACTTTCTGTGTTTGAGAGACAAGCTTACCCATATATAAGGGGAGGCATTCACTCACACTCAGGTTTCCATAGCATACTGTATTTAATGTGAAACTGGCCCTAGGATACATGCTGAGAAATCATGGTATGTGTTTCTAGATATTCCCTTCCAGTTTACCTTAGCTGAATGAAATACTCTACACATGTTTCAACCTGGGATCCGAATGTGTATGAAAAGCGTCCTTCATCTCTCGTGTTGAGAACACATAGGTTCTGTATTTGAAAAATAAGCCTACCTATATATAAGGGAAGGTATTCACTGAAACTTGTTTAGAGAGCAAACTACCTTTAATTGAAACCAACTCTAAGAATCATTCTTAAAAATATGTGAAAGGGTTCTAACGATTACTGTCCACTTAAGTTTAGCTGAAAGTCAGCTCTACACATGTTACATTCTGGCAGCCAAATGTGTGTGGAAGGAATTCCTCAACTACCTTGTTGGGAACACAGAGTTTTAGTGTTTGGCAGAAAAGCCTACTTAAATATATAAGGAAGGCATTCGTGCAATCTTGGTTTTACAATGCAAACTGCATTTAAATTGATGGGAATCTCTAGAAACATTTACCCCCATGTCTCAGCATGTTTCCTAGAGCTTGTATCAAGTTAAAAGATTTTTGCAGTATAAAACCTAGTTTTGGAGAATACCTTCCCTTATATATAGGTAGGCTTGTCTGTGAAACACAGAAACTCTGTGTAAACAACAAGGTAGTTGGAGGACACCTTCCATACACTTTCAGATCCCAGAAGGGAACATGTGTAGCAGTGGTCACTCAACTAGGCTAAAGTGGAAGGGAAACTCTAGAAACACTCTGATTTCTCAGCATGCAATTTAAAGCTGGATTCATGATAAAGGCATTTTGGTCTATAAAACCGAGTTTGAGCAAATGCCTCCTATTAAATATATAGATAGGCTTTTCTCCCAAACTCAGGAACTCTTTTTTCCCAACAAGATAGCTAAAGCACGCCTTCCACACACATTTGGATCCCAGAACGAACATGTGTAGAAGCGTTCATTCAGCTAGGCTAAAGTGAAGGGAATCTCTAGAAACACTTACCCTTATTTCTCAGCATGTTTCCTAGAGCCGGTTTAAATTTAAGGCAGTTTGGCTGTAAAACCGAGTTTGAGCAAATGCCTCCACTTATATATATAGGTAGGCATTTATCTGAAACACAAGAACTCTGTACTCATAAAAAGTTAGGTGAAGGATACTTTCCAAAAACATTTGGATCCCAGGATGGGACATGTGAAGGACCACTCTTTCATCTAGGCTAAAGTGGAGGGGAATATCAAAATCTCCTAACCCATATATATGCATGTTTCTTGGAGCTGGTTTTAAGTTAAAAGTTTTGCAATGTAAAGCTGTGTTTTGGTGAATGCCTTCCCTTTGATATAGATAGGCTTGTCTGCCAAGCACACAATCTCTGTGTTCACAACAAGGTACATGAAGGACGCATTCCTCACACATTTGGATCCCAGAATGGAACATGTTTTGATCCAGGTTCAAGTTAAAAGCAGTTTGTACGGGAGGAAGAGAGAAGATGGCTGAGTAGAAGGATGCTCATAGCTCACCCTCTCCCACAAATGCACCAAGACTCACATCCACATACCCACTGAGCCAACCAGAGCACCTGCAGAACTCTGACAGAACATCACCCTCTTCAAAAGATAGAAAGGCCAAAAATCTGCCAGGAGAAAAGGACAAAAAGAAAGAAGAAAAAGCAAAACACAGCAGGACGGATCCTTTGAGGAGGGAGCGGCAAAGGAGGGCTGGTGCTCGTTCCCTGGGTATCCCCTCTCCAACTGAAAGGCCAGTGGGATGGAGGGGGAGCCTCTGAGGCTCAGATCTGTACAGAGCAGCCCTTGACTGACAGAACTAAGTTAAACGGTCACAGATGGCCCCCCCGACCCTAACCCAGCCTGAGACATGGGCCAGCAGCTGGGGGCATGGCCAGGCTGCCCAAGCTGGGCAGAGGATGGGGGTGTCTGCACTGAGGCAGCCCTGGGGGACTGCAGGGGGAAGCGCACCATGGCTGTGGGTGCACAGGGCAGAACAACCTGGGCCCTCCATAAAACAACACAGTTGATGTGCCCTGGGGGGAAGGGTGCATACCCCTATCTCTGAAAACCCACAGAAAGTTTTTGAGGGAAGAAAGGTGGAGCTTAGGCACAGACGCCATATCCTCCAGTGTTTAGCATCCAGGTGGGGGTGGGGATGAAACCTGCATCTGCACCTAAGGGCTTAGCAGCCTCAAAGGCCACACGGAGACTTGTCTACAGCCCAAGGCAGAGAGGATCCTTCCATCCTTGTCCCTCAGAGAACTTGCTTCTCCAAGACAAACACGGAGTTGGGTTCTGGCCTGGAGCAGTGACAGGGCTGTTCCTCAGTCTTCCTCAAGCCCACCTGCGGAGCACAAACCCGAGGCGGAGCGTACAGCTGCACAGAGCAGAAGAGTGACTGGCACCGGGAGAGGGAGGGCAGCCCCCCCACCTTTTGGGCAGGAATGCAACCCCTAGCCAATCTGCAACATCTGACTGCAGCATCGGGAGGGGCAGTGACCTGCCCGCCCACAGCAAAGGAGAGGTTCACCTGACCCAGAGTTGGGAGGAGGCTCTATCTGCTTGCCTACAGGCACTGGGAGCAGCACAGATGAGGGTGCCAAAGGAGGGCCTCTGGAAACAGCAAGCTGAGCTTCCAAAATAGGACGAAGACAGAAGGACTTCACATTAAAAGTACACAGTCTCCAAGGGAACACTGACCCAATACCTTTTTTTTTTTTCAAATCTGCTTTTACATGTTCTACTTTCTATTACCCTCTTAATTTTTACTTCTTAATTCATTTCTATTTCTCTTGGGTTTTGATGTCCTGTTATTGATTAGACACAGGTTTCAAATACATCTTTTCATCTTTTCCCTTTTTTTTTTTAAAGGTTTTAAAAGGACATCAAACCCAATTGCTATTCTGCTTCAACTTGCTCTTCTATTATTTATTATACACTGTTTTCAAACCTTATTTTCCACTTCTTTTAAAATTATTTCTCTCTATGTCTTTTTTTCTTTTTTTCTTAAGTCTTATTCCTACATAGGCATTAGATAGATAAACTCCTTAATGACCACAATAGATAACTCATCCTCCATAAACTACAGTGCCAGAGAGGTATGAGCAAGATGAAGAAGCAGAGAAACCATTCCCAATTAAAAGAACAAGAGAAATCCCCTGAAAGAATGATCAATGAAATAGACATCGATAGCCTACTAGATAAAGATTTCAAAAAAGGAGTGATCAAAGTGCTGAAGGAACTAAAAGAGATAGTGCTTAGAGATATAAAATATGCCAAAAATGAAATTGAAGCTATAAAGAAGAGCCAAGTAGAATGGATAAACTCATTGACTGAGATGAGGAATGATCTAAAAGCTGTGCAAAGCTGACTAGATAATGCAGAGGAACGAATTAGTGACCTAGAAGACAGGACAATAGAAAGCACCCAATCAGAGAGCTACAAGAGAAACAAATTAAAATAGCATAAGGGACTTATGGTATAATAAAAAGAGTGCCAATCTTTGCATAATAGGGTCCCAGAAGGGGAAGAATGGTCAAAAGGGATTGAAAAGGTTTTTGAAGAAATCATGACTGAAAACTTCCCAAACTTAAAGAAGGAATCAGATATCCAAGTACAGGAAGCTCAGAGGGTCCCAAAAAGGAAGAACTGAAATAGACCCACACCAAGACATATCATAATCAAGATGGCCAGAGTTGAGGATAAAGAAATGATTCTAAAGGCAGCAAGACAAAAGCAAAGAGAAAATTACAAGAGAACCCCCATAAGGCTCTCAGCTGATTTCTCTACACAAACACTACAGGCCAGAAGGTAGTGGCAAGATATATTCAAAGTCCTGAATGAAAAAAAAAAAAAGATGCAGCCTATGATATTTTATCCAGCAAGGCTATCTTTTAGGATCGAAGGAGAGATAAAGAATTTCCCAGACAATAAAAAGCTGCATGAGTTTAAAAACATTAAACCCATGCTAAAAGAAATATTGAAAAGTCTACTCTAAATAGAAAAGCAGTAGGATGCTACAGAAATGAGAAACTCACAAAGGGAAAGATAATAACTCAGGAATTACAAATAAAATACACACAAAATTATAAAAGAAGACATACAAATCATTGAAAGTGGGAGAGGGAGGCAGGGAAATATAGAATTTTTCTTTCTTTTTTAAATTTTTTGTTCTCAGTAGGATCGGTATGAGATCATGATACTATTGGTTTAATAAAAATCAGTTATAGTAATGGGCTAACAGATTTGCAAAAAAGGGTAAGCACAAGCCAAAAACTTACAAGGGAGTCAGAAAAATTAAATAAAATCCATGATAACACAAAGGAAAATTACCAAACCACAAAAGGAAGAAGAAAGGAACAAAGAGGAAATAGCAAATCAATGCAAAGATAAGCTCAAAATGGTAATAAACACACATCTATCATTAATTACTGTAAATGTTAATGGACTAAATTCTCCAGTCAGAAGACAGAGAGTGGCAGACTGGATAATAAAGCAAGAACCTTCAATATGCTTCATACAAGAGACCCACTTTAGGGAGAAGGACACATATAGAATAAGAGTGAAAGGATGGAAAAGGATATTCCATGCAAATGGAAAAGCCAAAAAAGCAGATGTTGCAGTAGTGATTTCACACAAAATAGACTTTAAAACAAAGGCCATGAAGAAAGATAAAGAAGGACATTTTATAATGATTAAAGCAGTGATACACGATGAGGATATTACACTCATTAATATATATGCATCCAATATAGGAGCACCAAAGTACATAGAACAATTACTAACAGAGATAAAGGGGGATATTGATGGGAATATAATCATAGATAGAGATTTTAACACCACATTAACATCACTAGACAGACCTTATAAACAGAAAATAAATATGGCAAAAAAAAAAGAAATTAAATAATACAATAGAAAAAGTAGATTTGGTGGATAATTTCAGAGCATCATGCCCCTCAAAAATAGGGTATATATTCTCTTCAAGTGTACATATAAAATTTTCCAGGATTCATCATGTACTTGGGAACAAAAGAAACCTCAACAATTTTAAGAAGATAGAAATTATCTCAAGCATCTTTACTGACCACAATGCCATGAAACTAGAAATGAACAACAGAGAAAAAAAGGAGAAAAAAAGGAAAGCATGGAAATTAAACAATATGTTATTAAAAAGAACAATGGGTCAATGAGGAAATCAAAGCTGAAATTAAAAAGTACCTTGAGACAAATAATAATGAAAGCACAACCACTCAAAATCTATGGGACACAGCAAAGGCAGTGCTAAGAGAGAAGTTTATACCAATACGGACCTTCCTCAAAAAAGAACAATCTCATAAACAGTTTAACCCACCAGCTGAATGAATTAGAAAAAGAAGAACAAAAAGCCCCAAAAGTCAGCAGAAGGAAGGAAATTATAAAGATTAGGGAGGAAATAAATACAATAGAGATAAACAAGACCATAGAAAAAATCAACCAAACCAAAAGCTGTTATTTGAAAACGTAAATAAAATCGACAACCCCCTGGCAAAACTCAGAAAGAAGAAAAAAGAGGGAGCACAAATTAGCAAAACAAGAAACAAAAATGGAGAAATTACAACAAATAAAATAGAAATAAAGAATATCATATGAGATTTTTATAAAAAACTATACGGAACCAAACTGGATAACCTAGAAGAGATTGACAAGTTTGTGGAAACACACTGTACACCAAGACTGAATCAAGAAGAAACTGACCACTTGAACAATCCGATCACTAGAAATGAAATAGAAATAGCAATTAAAAAAATCCCTACAAATAAAAGTCCAGGACCATACAGCTTCACTGGGGAATTCTACCAAACATACAAAGAAGAACTCATAGCAGCCCTTCCCAAACTCTTCCAGAAGATTGAAAATGAGGAAATATTTCCAAACTCATTCTATGAAGCCACCATCACACTGATACCAAAACCAGGCAAAGATACTGCCAATAAAGAAAATTATAGGCCAATATCATTGATGAACATAGATGCCAAAATCCTCATCAAAATATTAGCAAATAGAATCCAACAACACATAAATAAGATTATACATCATGACCAAGTGGGGTTGACCCCAGGGACACAAAGGTGGATCAACATACACAAATCAATCAATCTAATACATCACATCAACAAGAGAAAGGATAAAAAAAAAAAACATGAACATCTCAATAGATGCAGGAAAAGCATTTGATAAAATTCAACACCCATTTATGATAAAAACTCTCCCCAAAGTGGGTATATAGGGAACAAATCTCAACATAATAAAAGCTATACATGACATGCCTACAGCCAGCATAGTACTCAATGGTGAAAAACTCAAATGCTTCCCATTAAAATCTGGAACAAGACTGCATGCTATAACCACTACTATTCAACATAGTCTTGGAAGTCCTAGCCACAGAAATCAGGCAAGAGAGAGTAGTAAGAGGGATCCAAATTGGAAAAAAAGAGGTAAAAGTGTCACTATATGCTGATGACATGTTACTATATATAGAAAACCCTAAAAGGTCCACACAAAAACTACTAGAGCTGACCGAAGAATTCAGCAAGGTAGCAGGTTACAAGATTAACGTTCAAAGATCAGTTGCATTTCTTTACACTAATGATGAATCAACAGAAAATATAAGTAAAGAAACAATCCCCTTTAAGATAGCACCCAAAGTAACAAAATATCTGGGAATAAATCTAAGCAAAGAGGTGAAAGAATTATACACAGAAAACTATAAACCACTGATGAAGGAAATTAAAGAAGTCTTTTAAAAATGGAAAGATATCCATGCTCTTGGATTGGAAGAATTAATATGGTTAAAATGGTCACACTGCCCAAGGCAATCTACAGATTTAATGCAATCCCTATCAAATTACCCAGGATATATTTCACAGAACTAGAACAAATCATAATAAAATTTATATGGAACCATCAAAGACCTAGAATTGCCAAAGCATTACTGAAGAGAAAGAAAGAAGCTGGAGGAATAACTCTCCCAGACTTCAGACAATACTATAGAGCCACAGTCATCCAGACAGCATAGTATTGGTACAAAAACAGACATATAGACCAATGGAACAAAATAGAGCCCGGAAAAGAACCCAGAAACTTTTGGTCAACTCATCTTCGACAAATGAGGCAAGAATATACAATGGAATAAAGACAGTCTGTTCAGCAAATGGTGTTGGGAAAACTGGACAGCAGCATGTAAAACAATGAAGCTAGAACACTCCCTTACACCATACACAAAAATAAACTCAAAGTGGATAAAGGACTTAAACATAAGACAAGATAGAATCAATCTCCTAGAGGAAAATATAGGCAAAACATTATCTGACATACATATCAAAAATTTTCTCCTAGAGGAAATAAAAGCAAGAACAAACAAATGGGACCTAATGAAACTTACAAGCTTCTGCACAGCAAAGGAAACCATAAGTAAAACAAAAAGACAACCTACAGAATGGGAGAAAAGTTTTGCAAATGAAACCAACAAGACTTGATGTCCAGAATATAAAAGCAGCTCATATGACTCAATAAGAAGAAAATAAACAACCCAATCCAAAAATGGGCAGAAGACCTGAACAAGCAATTATCTAAGGAAGACATACAAATGATCAATAAGCACATGAAAAAATGCTCAATATCACTAGTTATCAGAGAAATGCAAATCAAAACTACAATGATGTATCACCTGACACCAGTCAGAATGGCCATCATTCAAAAGCCCACAAACGACAAATGCTGGAGAGGCTGTGGAGAAAAGGGAACCCTCCTTCACTGCTGCTGGGAATGCAGTTTGGTGCAGCCACTGTGGAAAACAGTATGGAGATTCCTCAAAGAATAGGAATAGACTTACCATATGACCCAGGAATCCCACTCCTGGACTTATATCCAGAAGGAACCCTACTTCAGAATGACACCTGCACCCCAATGTTCATAGCAGCATTATTTACAATAGCTAAAACATGGAAACAGCATAAATGTTCATCAACAGATGACTGGATAAATAGGTGGTATAGTTATACAATGGAATAGTACTCAGCCATAAAAACTGACAACATAACACCATTTGCAGCAACATGGATGCTCCTGAAGAAGGCCATTCTAAGTGAAGTAAGCCAGAAAGAGAAAGAAAAATACTATTTGAGCTCGTTCATATGTGGAATCTAAAACTTACAAACAAACAAAACATAAATACAGAACAGAAATAGACCCATAGACATAGAATACAGACTTGCGGTTGCCAAGGGGTAGGGGGTGGGAAGAGATAGACCTAGATTTCAAAATGTAGAATAGATAAACAAGATTATACTGTATAGCACAGGGAAATATATACAAGATCTTATGTTAGCTCACAGAGAAAGTAATGTGACAATGAATATATATGTGTTCATGTATAATTTAAAAATTGTGCTCTACACTGGAATATGACACAGCATTGTAAAATGATTATAAATCAATAAAAATTATTAAAAAATAAAATAAAATAAAAGCCGTTTGTTACGTAAAACAGAGTTTCAGTGAATGCCTTCCATTATATATAGGTATAATTGCCTGAATATCACAGAAACTCTGTGTCCTGAACAAAATAGATTAAGGACTCCTTCCACACACATTTGGATCCCAGAAGGGAACATGTGTAGAAGTAGTCATTCAGCTAGCCTAAAGTGGAAGGGAATCTCTGAAAACCCCTACCCCCAGTTCTCAGGAAGTTTCCAAGACCTGATCTCATATTCAAGGCAGTTTGTGCTGTAAAAAAAATTTTGAGCAACTGTATTCTTTTATATATAGGTAAGCTTGTTGGCCAAACACATAAACTCAGTCTTCCCAAAAAGGTAGATGAAGGGAGCCTTCCAAAAACATTCAGAAACCTAAAGGGAACATATGTATGAGTGGTCACTCAGCTAGGCTAAATTGCAAGGGGATCTCTAGAAACACTTACCCAATTTCTCAGCATGTTTACTGGAACCAGTTTCACATTAAAAATTTTGTGCTATAAAACCACGTTTGGATGAATGCCTTCCCTAATATATAAGTAGACTTGTCTGCCTAAAAGTGAAACTGTTTTCCCAACAAGATAGATGAAGGAAGCCTTTGACATACATTTGGATACCAAAATGTAATATGTGTAGGAAAGGTCAATTAACGAGATTCAGGTGGAACAGTATGTCTAGAAACAGTTACATCCATTTCTCATTATGTATCCTAAAGCTGGTTTTAAGCTAAATGTAGTTTGCACTGTAAAACTGAATTTTGGCAAATACCTTCAATTATATATATGTAGGCTTGTCTCCCACAGACACACTGTTTTCCCAACAAGGTAGATGAAGGTGGCCTTCCACATACATTCATATCCCAGAATGTAACATGTGTAGAAGCCATCATTCAGGTAGGCTAAAAGGGAAGGGAATCTCTAGAAACACTCACCCCCATTGTGTATCATGTTTCCAATAGCTGGGTTCTAATTAAAGGCAGTTTGTGCTGTAGAACTGAGTTTGAGCAATTGCCTTAACTTATATATATGTAGGATAATTGACCAAACTCAGAAACTCTGCACTCCCAGGAAGCTAAATGAAGGAGGCCTTCCACATTCAGATCCCAGAATTGAACATGTGTTGAAGTGATCATGCAGCTAGTCTAAAGTGAAAGGGAATCTCTAGAAACATCCCCATTTCTCAACATGTTTCCTAGAGCTGGATAGAAGGTAAAGGAAGTTTGCACTCAAGAATTGAGTTAGGGCTAATGCCTTCCTTATATATAGGTAAGCTTGTCTTCCAAAGACAGAAAAACTGTTTTCCCAACAAGGTATATGAAGGAGGCCTTCCACCAATATTCAGATCCCAGAATTGTACATGTGTTCAAGTGGAAATTCTGCTAGAATATAATGGAATGGTATCTATAGAAAAAAACTTACTTTCACATCTGAGCATGTTTCCAAGTGCCAGTTTCAAGTTAATAGCTGTTTGTGCTGTAAAACTGAGTTTGAGTCAATGAATTCCCTTAGGTACAATGGTCTGACAAACATACAAAATCTGTGTTCCCAAAAAAGTAGATGAATGACACCTTCCACACACATTTGGATCCCAGATGGGAACATGTGTAGAAACAGTCATTCAGTTAGGCTAAAGTGGTATGGTATCTCTGGGAACATTTACCCCATTACTCAGCCCGTTTCCTGGAGCTTCTTTCAAAGTAAGTGCAGTGTGTGCTGTAGAAATGAATTTGGGAGAATGCCTTCCCTTATATATAGATAGGATTACCTGCCAAACATAGAAACTCTGTGTTCACAACAAGGTAGATTAATGTCACCTTCCACACACATATGGATCCCAGAAGGTAACATGTGTAGAAGTGGCCATGCAGCTAATCTAAATTGGATGGGAATCTCTAGAAATATTTACACCCATTTCTCAACATGTTTCCCAGTTCGGGTTTCAAGGTAAAGTCAGTTTGTGCTGTAAAACCAAAATTGGGTGAAATCCTTCTCTCTCTCTCTCTCTCTCTCTCTCTCTTTCTCTCTCTCTCTTTCTATAGGCTTTTTTCAAAAGAAAGAAAATCTGTGTTCCCAACAAGGTAGCTGAAGGAGCACATCCACATGCATTCAGATCTAAGAATGTAACATGTGTAGAAGCAGTCATTCAGATAGGCTCAAGCGGAAGGGAATCTCTAGAAACACATACCTGCATTTCTCAGCAGGTTTCCTAGAGCTGGTTTAGTGGTAAAGGCAGTTTGCACTGTAGAACCGAGTTTGGGCTAATACCTTCCCTTATATAAACTTAGCATTGTATGTCAAACACAGAAATTCTGTGTTCCCAAACAAGGTAGATGAAGGATGCCTTCCAAACACATTCAGATCCTAGAATGGAACATTTGTAGAAGCGGTCATTCAACTAGGCTAATGAGGAAAGGAATCTATAGAAACACTTACCTCCATTTCACAGCAAGTTTCCTAGAGCCAGTTGCAAGTTAAAGATAGTTTGCACCATAGTACCAAGTTTGGGTGATTGTCTTCCCTCATGTATAAGTAGGCTTGTCTTCCAAACACAGAAACTAGGTGTCCCCAACAAGGTAGATGAAGGTAACTTACACACACATTCGGATCCTGGAAGGGAAAATGTGTAGAAGCGGTCATTCAACAAGGCTCAATTGGAAGGTAACCTCAAGAAGCAAGTATCCTTATTTATCAGCATGTTTCCTAGAGTTGGGTTAAGTTAATGGTAGTTTATGCTGTAAAACCGAGTTTGGTATCATGCCTTCCCTTATGTAGGCAGGCTTGTTTGCCAAACTAAGAAACTCTCTGTTCCCAGCAACATAGATGAAGGAAAACTTACATACACATTCAGATTGCAGAAGGGAACATGTGTAAACTGGTCAATCAGCTATTCTAAAGTGGAAGGGAAACTCTATAAACACTTACACACATTTCTCTCCATTTCATAAAGCCAGTATCAAGTTAAAGTCATTTTGTGCTGTAAAACCGAGTTTTGCTAAATGCCTTCATTATATATAGTTAGCCTTGTCTTCTAAACACAGAAATCCTTTGTCTCAACAAGGTAGATGATGGTCGACTTCCACACCCATTCAGATCCTAAAAGGGAATATGTTTAGAAGTGGTCATTCAGCTAGGCTCAAGTGGAAAAGAATCTCTAGAAACACACACCCCCATTTATCATCATGTTTCCTGGACACTGTTTCAAGGTAAATGCAGTTTGCACTGTAGAACCGAGTTTGGGGGAATGCCTTCCCTTATATATAGGTAGACTTCCAAACACAGAAACTCTGTGTTCCCATAGGGCAGATGAAGGATGCCTTTAAAAACATATTAATTCCCCAGAAGGGAACATGTTTAGAAATGGTCATTCAGCTAGGCTAAAGTGGAAGGGATCTCTAGAAACACTTACACATATGTTTCAGCATGTTTCCTAGAGTCATTTCAAGTTAAAATCACTTTGAACTGTAAAACCAAATTTGAGCGAATACCTTCCCTTATATATAGGTAGAATTGTCTGCCAAACAGAGAACCTCTGTGTTTCCAACAAGGTAGATGAAGGAGGCCTTCCACACACATTTGGATCCCAGAAGAGAATATGTGTAGAAGTGGTCAATCAGCTAGGCCAAAGTGGAAAGGAATCTCTAGAAACATTTACTCCCATTTATCAGCATGTTTCCTAGAGTGCATTTCAAGTTATAAAGGCAGTTTATGCTGTAAAACCAAGTTAGACTTAATGCCTTCCCTTATATAGGTAGGCTTGTCTGCAAAACATTTAACCTCTTTGTTCCCAACAAGGTAAATGAAGGTCTTCTTTAAAAACACATTTGGATCCCAGAAGGGAACAGGTGTAGAAGCAGTCATTCAGCTAAACTCAACAGGATGGTATCTCTAGAAACACATAACCCATTTCTTAGCAGGTTTCCTAGAGCAGGTTTCAAGGCAAAGGCAGTTTAGGTTGTAAAACTGACTTTGGGAGAATGATTTCCCTTATATATAGGTAGGATAGTCTCCCAAACACAGAAACACAGTTTTTCCAACAAAGTAAATGAAAAAGGACTTACACACACATTCAGATCCCAGAAGGGAACATATGTAGAAGTGTTTATTCAGCGAGGCTTAAGAGGAAGGGAATCTTTAGGAACACTTACCCCATTTCTTAGCATATTTCCTAGAGCCAATATCAAGTTAAAGCCAGTTTGTTTTATAAGGCGGAGTTTCAGTGAATTCCTTCACTTATATATAGGTAGGTTTCCTTCCCAAACACAGACATTCCATGTTCCCAACAAGGTAGATGAATGAGGCCATCCATACACATTCAAATCCTGGAAGAAAACATATGTTAGAAGCAGTCACTCAGCTAGGCTAAGTGGAAAGGAATATCTAGAAACACTTACACCTATTTCTCAGCATGTTTCCTAGAGCCAGTTTCAAGTTGAAGGAATTTTACCCTGTAAAACTGAGTATGGGTAAATCCCTTCTCTTATATACAGGTAAGATTTTCTGCCAAAAAAATAAACTCTGTTTTCACAACAAGGTAGATGAAGGACGCCTTCCAAACACATTGGGTTCCCACAATGGAAAATGTGTAGAAGTAGTCATTCAGCAAAGCTTATATGGAAGAGAATCTCTAGAAACACTTACCCTCATTTCTCAGCATGTTTCCTAGAGCTGGTAATAAGTGTAAGGTAGTTTTCACTGTAAAACCGAGTTTGGGCAAATGCCTTCACATATATATAGTTTGGCTTGTCTGCCCAACACAGAAACTCTGTGTTCCCAAAAAGGTACATGAAAGAAACCTTCCATACATTTTCACATCAAAGAAGGGAACATGTGTAGAAAAGGTCATTCAGCTATGCTCAAGTGGAATGGTATCTTTATAAACACTTACCCCTATTTCTCAGCATGTTTCCTAGAGATGGTTTCAAGGTTAATGCAGCTTGGGCTGTAAAACCGAGTTTGGGTGAATGCCTTCTCTTAAATATAGGTAATCTTGTCTCACAAAACAGAGAAACGCTGTGTTCCCAAAATGGTAAATGATGGAGGCCTTCAAAACACATTCAAGTCCCAGAAGGGAACATGTATAGATACCGTCATTCAGCTAAGCTCAGGTGGAAGCTAATCTAATATTACTGTGATTTCTCTGTATGTATCCTAGTGCTGGTTTTAAAGTAAATAGTTTGTGCTGTAGAACAGAGTTTGAGTGAATGTTTTCCCATACATATAGGTAGGCTTGACTGCCATACACAGAAACTCTGTTTTCCCAAAAAGGTAGATGGAAGACGCCTTCCACACACATTCTGATTTGAGAAAGGAATATATGTAGGAGCAGTCATTCAGCTAGGCTAAACTGGAAGGGAATCTCTAGAAATTATTCCCCCTTTTCTCAGCATGTTTTCTAGAGCTGTTTTCATGTTAAAGGCAGTTTGTGTGGTAAAAAGAGTTTTGGTGAATGCCTTAACTTATATATAGGTAGGTTTGTCTGCCAAACACAGAAACTGTGTTCCCAACAAGGTCATTTAGGACATAGTCTACACACATTCATATCCCAGAATGGTACATGTGTAGAAGCATTCATTCAGCTAGGCTAAAATGGAAGAGAAACTCTTGAAACACTTACTCCCAATTCTCAGCATGTTTTCTAGCACCAGTTTCAGTTTAAATGCAGTTTGCCCTGTAAAACAGAGTTTAGGTGAACACCTTCCCTTATTTACAGGTAAACTTGTCTTCCAGACAAAGAAAACCTGTGTTCCCAACAAGATACATGAAGGATACCTTTCAAACACATACTCATCCAAGAAGGGAACATGTGTAGATGTGGTAATTCAGCTAGGCTAAAATGGAAGGGAAGCTCTAGAAACAATTACCCCCATTTACCAGCATGTTACCTAGAGCCGGTATAATGTAAAAGGGATTTTGCACTGTAAAACTGAGTATGGGTGAAAGCCTTCTCTTATATGCAAGTAGGAGTCTCTGCCAAATACAGAAGCCCTGTGTTCCCAACAAGGTAGATGGAGGACGCCATCCACACACATTTGGATACCAGAAGAGAACACGTGTAGTAGCTATAATTCACCTAGGCTAAATAGTTAGGGAATCTCTCAAAACCCTTACCCACTTTTCTCAACAAGTTTCCAAGAGCTGGTTTCAAGTTAAATGCAGTTTGCATTGTAAAACGGAGTTTGGGCCAATGTCTTCCTTATATATAGGTAGGCTTGTCTGGCAAACAGAAACTCTGTGATCCCAACAATGTAGATGAAGGAAGCCTTCCATGCACTTTCAGATCCAAGAATGGAACATGTGTAGAAGTGATCATTCACCTAGGCAGAAGTGGATGGATATCTCTAGAAATACCCCCATTTATAATCTTGTTTCCGAGAATGGTTTCAAGGTCAAGACACTTGGCCTTATAAAAATGAATTTAAGCAACAGCCTCCCTGTATACATAGGTAAGCTTATTTTCCAAACAGAAAAACTGTATGTTCCCAACAAGTTAGATGAAAGATGCCTTCCAAATACATTCTGATCCCCAAATGGAACATGTGTAGAAGCATTCAGCTAGGCAAAATTGGAAGGGAATCTACAGAAATGATGACCTCTATTTCTCAGCAAGTTTTCTATAGCGATTTTTAAGTGAAAGGTAGTGACCACTGTAAAACCAAGTTTGTGCAAATCAGTTCCCTTATATATAGGTAGGCTTGTCTGAAAATCACAGAAACCCTGTGTTCCAAACCAGGTAGATTTAGGAAACCTTCAATACACATGCAAATCTGGGAATGGAACATGTGTAAAAGAAGTGATTCAGCTGGAAAAAGTGGAATAGAATATCTAGACAACCTTACCCCTGTTTTGAAACATGTTTTCTAAAGCCAGTTTCAAGGTAAAGGCAGTTTGCACTGAAAAATGAAATTTTTGTGAATTCCTTTCCTTATATATACTTAGGCTTGTCTGCCAAACACAGAAATGCTTTGTTGCCAACAAGTTAGATGAAGGAGGTATTGACACACATTCGCATCCCAGAATGGAACATGTGTAAGAGAAGTCAATAGGCGGGCCAAAGTGGAAAGTAGTCTCTATAATCTCTTACCCCCTTCTCTGAGCATGTTTCCTAGAGCTGGTTTGAAGTAAAAGGCTGTTTGCACTGTAAAACTGAGTTTGGATGAATATCTTCCAATATATATAGTCAGGCTTTTCTGCCAAACACAGAAACTCCATGTTCCCAATTAGGTTGATGAAAGACGCCTTCCACATACATTCTGAGCCAGAAAGGAACTTGTGTAAAATTTGTCATTCAGCTAGGCTAAAGTGGAAGGGAATCTTTAGAAACACTTAACCCCATTCCTCAGCATGTTTCCTAGAGCTGGTTACAAGTGAAAGGCATTTTGGGGAGTGAAATCAATTTTGTTCAAATACTTTCCCTTATATATACATAGGCTTGTCTCCTAAACACAGAAACTGTTCCCCCAAAATATTAGATAAAGGAAGCCTTCCACACACATTTGGATCCATGAATGGAACATGTGAAGAAGCAGATAATCAACTAGGCTAATTTGGAAATGAATCTCTAGAAACACTTGGCATCATTTCTCAGCATGTTTTCTAGAACCAGTCACACGTTAAAGCAGCTTGCACTGTAAAACAGCATTTGTGTAAATGCCTCCCCTTATATATTGGTAGGCCTCTTTGACAAATACAGAAACACTGTGTTCCCAACAAGGTAGATGAAGGATGCCTTCCACACATATTCGGATCCAAGAAGGGACATGTGTAGAAACAGTCATTCAGCTAGGCTATAGTGGAAGTAATACTCTAGAAATATTTACCCCCATTTCTCAGCATGTTTCCTATGGCTGGCTTCAAGTTAAAGGCAATTTGCCCTGTAAAAACGAGTTTGGGCTAGTGCCTTCACTTATATATTGGGAGTCTTTTGTGCCAAACACAGAAACCCGGTTTTTCCAACAAGGTAAATTAACTAACTCTTCCACAAACATTCAGAACCCAGAAGGGAACATGTGTAGAAGTGGTAATTCAGCTAAGCTAAGTTGGAAGGGAAACTATAGAAACATTTGCCCCCATTTCCCAGTATGTTCTTCTAGATCCAGTTTCAATGTAAAAAGCACTTTGCCTTGTCCAAACGGATTTTAGCAAAGGCCTCCCAGTATACACAGGTAGGCTTTCTTTCCAAATAGAAAACCTCTGTTTCCCAAAAAGGTAGATGAATGACTCCTTCCAAACACATTCGGATTCCAGAATGGAACATGAGTAAGAGTGATCATTTAGCTAGGCTATAGTAAAGGAATAGCTAAAAAACACTTACTCCCATTTCTAAGCATGTTTCTTAGTGCTGGCATCAAGTTAAAGGCAGTTTGTGTTGTAAAATAGAGTTTGGGCCAATGCCTTCCCTTATATATAATTAGGCTTGTTTTCCAAACAGAAAAACTTTGTGTTCACAGCAAGGTAGATGAAGGACTCCTTCCCCCCAACACTGGGATCCCAGTATGGAACATGAGTAGGAGTGATAATTCAGCTAGGCTAAAGTGGAAGGGAACCTCTAGAAACAATTACCCACATTTCTGATCATGTTTCCTACAGCCAGTTAAAACTGAAGGCAGTTTGTGCTGTAAAATCTGATTTCGGTGAATGCCTAACATTATAAATTTGTAGGATTGTCTGCAAAACACAGACACTCTGTGTTCTCAACAAATAGATGAAGATAGCTTTCCACACACATTTAGACCCTAGAAGGGAACATGTATAGAATCTGTCATTCAGATAGTCTATAGTGGAAGGGAATCTCTAGAAAATATTACCCTCATTTCTCAGCATGTTTCCTAGAGCTGGTTTCAAGTTATAGGCAGTGTTTGCTGTAAAACTGAGTTTGGGCAAATGCCTTTACTTATATATAGGTAGATGTCTGTGAAATACAGAAAATCTGTGTCCCCAACAAGGTAGATGAAGGAGGCCCTCAACACAAATTTGGATCTAGATTCTAACATGTGTATGCATGGTCATTCAGCTAGATTAAAGTGGAAAGGAATGCCTAGAAACATTTACCCCCATTTCTCAACATATTTCCTAGTGCTGGTTTCAAGGAAATGGAACTTTGCCTTGTACAACTGAGTTTAAGTGAAAGCCTCCCCATATATAAAGGAAGGCTTGTTTTCCAAACAGAAAAACTCTTTGTTCCCAACAAGGTACATGAAGGACGCCTTCCACATACATTCATAGCTCAGAATGGTACATGTGTAGAAGCATTCATTCAGATAACCTAACATGGAAGGTAATCTCTAGAAACACTGTGTCCAATTCTCAACATGTTTCCTAGAGCTGGTTACAGTTGAATGCAGTATGCACTGAAAAATTGAATTTGAGCCAATAAATTCACTTATATGAAGTAAGCTTGTCTGCTAAATAGAGAAACTATCTGTCTCCAATGAGGTAGATGAAGGAGGCCTTCCACACACATTGAAATACCAGAGGGAATATGTGTAGGAGTGGTCATTCAGCTAGTCTAAAGTGGAATGGGATCTCTAGAAACCATACCCGCATTTCTCAATAAGTTTCCTAGACCCAGATCCAAGTTAAAGTCATTTTGTGCTGTAAAACGAAGTTTAGACAAATGCTTCACTGTATATATAGATAGGCTATTCTGATCAACACAGAAACTCTGTGTTCCCAATAAGGTAGATGAAGGACTCCTTCCACACACATTCAGATCCCAGATGAAAGTATGTGTACAAGCAGTCATTCACTAGGCTTAAGTAGAAGGGAATCTCTAGAATCACTTGCCCACATTTCTCAGCAAGTTTCCTATGCCAGTTTCAAAGTAAAGGCACTTTTCCTTGTACAACCATGATTTAGCCAAAGCCTACAAGTATATATAGGTATATGTTCACTCCAAAAAGAAAAACTCTGTGTCCCAACAAGGTAGATAAAGGACGCTTTCCACACACATTTGGATCACAGAAAGGAACATGTGTAGAAGCAGTCATTCAGCTAGACTAAAGTGGAAGGGAATCTATAGAAACATTTACATGAATTTCCCAGTATGTTTTTCTATCCAGCTTCAATGTAAAGGCACTTTGCATGGTACAAACGAGTTTTAGTTAAGGCTTCCCAGTAAATACAAGTAGGCTTGTTTTCCAAATTAAAAAAATATATATTTACCAGAATGGTACATGAATGATGCCTTCCAAAGGCATTGGAACTCCAGAATGGAATATGAGTAAGAATGATCATTCAACTAGGCTAAAGTGGAAGGGAATTGCTCAAAACGTTACCCCCATGTCTCAGAATGTTTCCTAATGCTATCATCAAGTAAAAGGCAGTTTACATTGTAGAATATAGTTTGGGCCAATGTCTTCCCTTATATATAATTAGGCTTGTTTTCCAAACAGAAAAACTTTGAATTCACAGCAAGGTAGATAAAAGACCCTTCCCCCCACATTCAGATCCCAGAATGAAAAATGAGTAGGAGTGATAATTCAGCTAGGTTAAAGTAGAAGTGAATCTCTAGAAACACTTTCCCCCATTTCTGAGCAAGTTTCCCAGAGCCAGTTTCAATTAAGGGCAGTTTGTGCTGAAAAAAACTAGTTTGGGTGAATGCCTTCCCTTAAATATTTGTAGGATTGTCTGCCAAACAGAAACCCTGTGTTGCCAACAAGGCAGATGAAGGAAGCCTTCTACACACATTTGGATACCAGATGGGAACATCTATACAAGTGGTCATTCAGCCAGCCTATGTGGAAGGGATTCTCTAGAAAAGCTTACTGCTAATTCTCAGCGTGTTTCCTAGAGCTGGTTTCAAGTTAAAGGCAGTTTACACTTTAAAACCATTTTTTTTTTTGGCCATTGTCTTCCTTTATATATAGGTAGTCTGATCTGCCAAACACAGGAACACTGTTTTCACAACAAGATTGATGAGGGAAGCCTTAAACACTCATTCAGGTCCCAGAATGAAACATGTGTAGAAGCGGTCATTCACCTGGGCTAATGTGAAAGGGAATCTCTAGAAACAATTACACCCATATCTAAGCAAGTTTCCTAGGGCAGGTATCAAGTTAAAGGCATTTTGTACTGTAAAACTGAATTTGGATAAATACCTTCCTTTGTATATAGGTAGGGTTTTCTGCCAAACACAGAAATTCTTTGTTCCACGTGATAGATAGATGAAGGAAGCCTTCCACACACATTCACATCCCAGAAGGGAAAACGTGTAGAAGTGGTTATTCAGCTAGGCTACAGTGGAAAGCACCCTCTAGAAAAACTTACCCCTATTTCTCAGCATGTTTCCCAGAGCCAGTTTCAATTTAAAGGCAGTTTACTCTGTAAAACCAAGTTTGGGCAAATGCCTTCACTTATATATAGATGTAGGCTTCTCTGTCAAACAGAAACTATTTGTTCCTAACAAGGTAGGTGAAGAAAGCCTTCCACACACATTCGGATCTCTGGATGTAACATATGTAGAAGCAGTCATTCACATACAATAAACTGGAAGAGAATCTCTGGTAACAATTACCCCCAAATCACAGCAGGTCTCCTAGAGTTGGTTTCATATTAAAGGAAATTTGCACTGTATAACTGAGTTTGGGCCAGTGCCTTCCCTCATATGTAGGTAGGCTTGTCTTCCAAACACATAAGCTCAGTTTCCCAAAAGCTATATGAAGGAGGCTTTTCACACACATTATGATCCCAGAATGGAACATGAGTAAAAGCCATCGTTCAGCTTCTCTAAATTGAAAGGCTAACTCTAGAAACACCTACCCCCATTTCTCAGCATGATTCCTAGAGCTGGTTTCAAGTAAAGTCAGTTTGTTACTTAACACCGAGTTTGGGCAATTGTATTCCCTTATATATATGTAGGCTTGTCTCCCAAACACGGAAAATATGTATCCCAACAAGGTAGGTGAAGGAAACCTTCCACACACATTCAGATCACAGAATGGAACATGTGGAGAAGCGGTCATCCGACTATGCTAAAGTGGATGGTAATATCTATAAACAACTATTTCCATTTCCTTGCATGTTTCCTAGAGCTGGTCTCATGGTAAAGGTATTTTACTCTGGAGAGAGGAGGCCAAGATGGTGGAATAGAAGGACATTTGTAGCTCACCCTCTCCCACAAATGAACCAAGACTCACATCCAAGGACCCACTCCATCAACCAGAGCACCTGCAGAACTCTGACAGACTATCATCCTCTTCGAAAGACAAAGACACCAAAAATACGGTAGGAGAAAAAGAGAAAAGAAAGAAGAAAAGGCAAAACACTACAGGACTGGTCCCACGGGGAGTGAGCGGGAAAGGAGGACTACTGTTTGTTCACTGGGTCTCTCCTCCAATAGAGAGGCCAGAGGGACAGAGGGGGAGCCTCGGAGGCTCGGATCTGTATAGACCACCCCTTGACAGACAGAACTAAGTTAAATGGGCACAGAGGCTCCCTGCAACAACCAGCCTGAGACACGAGCCAGCCGCTGGGGGATGGGACAGGCTGCCTGAGGCTGGTGGAGGATGGGGGAACCTGCACTGAGGCAACCCCGGGGGACTGCAGGGGACCATGTGCCATGGATGAGTGGGTACACAGGGCAGAACAACCTGGGCCCTCCATAAAACAACAGAGCTGATGTGCCCTGGAGAGAAGGGTGCCATACCCTCATTTCTGAAAACACGTGGAAAGTTTTTGGGAAAAGAGAGGCAGGGCTAAGGAACAGCTGCCTTATCCTCTGGGGCTTAGCACCCAGGTGGGGGTGGGGTCAAAACCTGAATCCATACCTAAGGGCTTAGCGGCCTCAAAGGGCACACTGAGACTTGTTTTCAGCCCAAAGCAGATAGGATCCTTCTGCCCTAGTACCTCAGAAAACACGCACTGCCAAGACAAACAAGGAGCTGAGTTTTGGCACTGAGCATGGGAGGGGCATTTCTGTGGACTTCCCCAAGCCTGTCTATACAGCACAGACCTGAGGCAGAGAGGGAATCTGCACAGAGCAGTGGAGCAACCAGAGCGGGGAGAGGGCGGGTGGCCTCCCAGCTTCCTGGCAGGAATGCAGCACCTGACTGTGGTGCTGGGAGGGGGAGTGACCACCCACCCACAGCGAAGGAGAGTGGCACCTGATCCAGTGTTGGGAGTCAGCATGATCTGCTTGCTGACAAGCACTGGGAATAGCACAGGTGAGAGTGCCAACAGAGGGTCTCTGGAAACAGCAAGCTGAGTTCACGAAAAAGGGTGAAGACAGAAAGACTTCTCTTTGACAGTGCACAGTCTCCATGAGGTCACCACTCCCCCTTTTATTAAATCTTCATTTTACCTGTTTTATTTTCTAATATCTTTTTAATTTTTACTTTTTAAACAATTATATATGCTTCCAGTTTTAATCTCTTTTAAATTTTTCTTTTAAAATATTATTATTATTATTATTATTATTATTATTATTATTATTATTATTATTATTATTATTTTTAAAAATCCACCTCACTTCATTTTTATTTCTCATGGTTTTGATCTCCTGTTATAGACTATACACAGGTTTCAAGTATATTTTTTCCTCTTTTCTACTATTTTAAAGGTTTTTATAAGACGTCTCAACTTGATTGCTATTGTGCTTAAACTTGCTCTTCTATTATTCATTAGACACTGTTTTCAAACCTTTTTTCTCCCTTCATTTAAAATTTACATTTTATTTTATATTTTTTATCTTTTCTATCTTCTACTACTTTTTTAATTTCTACTTTCTAAACAATTTTATATGCTTCTACTTTTAATCCATTTAAACATTTTCTTTTAAGTATTTTCATTATTATTAATTTCAAAAATCCACCTGATTTCATTTTCATTTATTTTGGTTCTGACCTCCTGTTATTGATTATACACAGGTTTCAAATATTGTATTTTTGAACTTTTTTCCTTTTTTTTAAGGGTTTTTAAAAAAGACACCTCAACTCAATTGCTAGTCTGATTCAAATTGCTCTTCTATTATTGATTATACAATGTTTTCAAACCATTTTTTCTCCCCTCTTTTAAAATTCTCTTTCTCTCTCTCTTTTTATAAGTTTTATTCCTACATAGACGTTAGATAGATAAATAAATAATCTCCTTAAGGACCACAATAGATAACTGATACTACATAAACCACAGTGCCAGAGACATATGACAAGTTGAAGAATCAGAGGAACCATTCCCAATTAAAAGAGAAACAAAATATGCTGAAAGAGCGATCAATGAAACAGACATCAATAGCCTACTAGATCAAGATTTCAAAATAGCAGTAATCAAAGTACTAAGGAACTAAAAGAGATAGTGTCTAGAGATATAAAATAAGTCAAAACTGAAATTGGAGACATAAAGAAGATCCAAGTAGAATTGGTAAACTGATTGGATGAGATGAGAACTGATCTAAAGGCTGTAGAAAGCAGACAAGATAATGCAGGGGAATGAATAAGTGATCTAGAAGACAGGACAACAGAAAGCACAGAATCAGAACAGCTGAGAGAAAAGTAAATAAAATCTAATGAAAACAACATAAGGGATCTATGGGATAATAAAAAGCATGCCAATCTTCATATAATAGGAATTCCAGAAGGGGAAGAAAGAGCAAAGGGGATTGAAAAGGTTTTTGAAGAAATCATGACTGAAAACTTCCCAAACATAAAAGAAGAAATCAGATACTAAAGTACAGGAAGCTTAGAGGGTCCCAAAGAGAAATAACCCAAACAGACCCACCCCAAGATATATCATAATCAAGGTGGCCAGAGTCAAGGATAAGGAAATGATCCTAAAGGCAGCAAGAGAAAAGCAAAGAGTGACGTACAAGAGAACAACCATAAGGCTCTCAGCTGATTTCTCTACACAAACACTACAGCCAGAAGGGAATCGTGAGACATATTCAAAATCCTGAATCAAAAGTAGATGCAGCATAGGATACTTTATCCAGCAAGGCTATCATTTAGGATAGAAGGAGAGATAAAGAATTTCACAGACAAGAAAAAATTAAAAGAGTTTAGCAACACTAAACCCATGCTAAAATAAATATTGAAAGGTCTACTCTAAATAGAAAAGCAGCAGGATGCTACAGAAAAGAGAAACTCATAACTGGAAAGGTGATAACTCATGAATTACAAATAAAATAAACACTAAATTGTAAAAGAAGACAAATAAATCATTAACAGTAGGAGAGGAAAGCAAGAAAATTTAGAGTATTTATTTTTCTTTCTTTTTGAAAATTTTGTTCTTGGTAGGATGCATTTGAGATTATATTACTATCAGTTTAATAAAAGCACTTATAGTAATGGGCTAATAGATTTACAAAACAGGGTAACCACAAACCAAAAACTTACAAGTGAGTCAGAAAAACTAAATAAAATTCATGATAATACAAAGGAAAATTACCAAACCACAAAAGGAAGAAGAAAGGAACAAAGAAGAAATACCAAATCAGTTGCAAAAATAAGTTTGAAATGGCAATAAACACACATCTATCATTATTTACTGTAAATGTTAATGGACTAAAAGCTCTAGTCAAAAGACATAGAGTCACAGACTGGATAATAAAGCAAGAACATTCAATATGCTGCATACAAGAGACCCACATTAGGGAGAAGGACACATACAGATTCAGAGAGAAAGGATGGAAAAGGATATTCCATGCAAACGGAAAAGCCAAAAAAGCATGTGTAGCAGTACTGATTTCAGACAAATTAGACTTTAAAACAAAATCCATAAAGAAAGATAAAAAGGACATTAATAATGATTAAAGGGGTAATACAAGATGAGGATATTACACTCATTAATGTATATTCACCCAATATAGGATCATCTAAGTACATAAAACAAATACTAACAGAGATAAAGGGGGATATTGATGGGAATACGATCATTGTCAGAGATTTTAACACCACATTAACATCACTAGAAAGATCTTCCAGACAGAAAATAAATAAGGTAACAGAGAAATTAAATAATACAATAGAAAAATTAGATTTGGTGGATATTTTCAGAGCATTACACACCCAAAGAATAAGATATACATTCTTTTCAAGCATACATAGAACATTTTCTAGGGTTGATCATGTACTTGGGCACTAAAGAAGCCTCAAAAATTCTAAGAAGATAGAAATTATCTCAAGCATCTTCACTGACCACAATGCCATGAAACTAGAAATCAACAACAGAGAAAAAAAGGAGAAAAAAAGGACAGCATGGAGATTAAACTACATGCAATTAAAAACATATGGTCAATGACAAAATCAAATTTGAAATTAAAAAATACCTTGAGACAAATGAAAATTAAAACACAGCCACACCAAATGTATGGGACACGGAAAAGTCTATAAAAACTTAAAAAATGGAAAAAGTAAGAGAATAAATAAATAAATAAATAAATAAATAAATAAATAAATAAATAAATAAATAATATATGAATTTTTTAACATTTTTATTGATTTATAATCATTTTACAATGTTGTATCAAATTCCAGTGTAGAGCACAATTTCTCAGTTATACATGAACATTTATATATTCATTGTCACATTTTTTTCTCTGTGAGCTACCATAAAATCTTGTATATATTTTTGTGTGCTACACAGTATAATCTTGTTTATCTATTCTACAATTTTGAAATCCCAGTCTATCCCTTTCCACCCTCCACCCCCTTGGCAAACACAAGTTTGTATTCTATGTCTATGAGTCTATTTCTGTTTTGTATTTATATTTTGTTTGTTTTTGTTTTGTTCTGATTTTTTTGTTTTTTGGTTTTTTGGGTTTTTTTTAGATTCCACATATGAGCAATCTCATATGGTGTTTTACTTTCTTTTTTTGGCTTGCTTCACTTAGAATGACATTCTCCAGGGACATCCATGTTGCTGCAAATGGCATTAAGCTGTCGTACTTATGGCTGAGTACTATTCCATTGCATAAATATGTCACATCATCTTTATCCAGTCATCTGTTGATGGACATTTAGGCTGTTTCCATGTCTTGGCTATTGTAAATAGGGCTGCTATGAACATTGGGGTGCAGGTGTCTTTTTGAAGTAGGGTTCCTTCTGGATATATGCCCAGGAGTGGGATTACAGGGTCATATGATAAGTGTATTCCTAGTCTTTTCATGAATCTCGATACTGTTTTCCACAGTGGCTGCACCAAACTGCATTCCCACCAGCAGTGTAAGAGGGTTCCCCTTTCTCCACAGCCTCTCCAGCATTTGTCATTTGTGTATTTTTGAATGATGGCCATTCTGACTGGTGTCAGGTGATACCTCATTGTAGTTTTGATTTGCATTTCTCTGATAACTAGTGATATTGAGCATTTTTTCATGTGCCTATTGATCACGTGTATTTCTTCCTTGGCTAATTGCTTGTTTAGGTCTCCTGCCCATTTTTGGATTGGGTTTTTGGTTGTTTCTTATTAAGTCATATGAGATGCTTACATATTCTGGAGATCAAGCCTTTGACGATTTCATTTGTAAACATTTTCTCCCATTCCGTAGGTTGTCTTTTTGTTTTACTTATGGTTTCCTTTGCTGTGCAGAAGCTTGTAAGTTTCATTAGGTCCCATTTGTTTATTCTTGCTTTTATTTCTATTGCTTGAGTAGACTGCCCTAGAAGAACATTTTTGAGATGTATGTGAGATAATGTTTTGCCTATGTTTTACTCTAGGAGGTTTATTGTATCTTGTCTTATGTTTAAGTCTTTGATCCACTTTGAGTTTATTTTTGTGTATGGTGTAAGGGAGTGTTCTAGCTTCATTGTTTTACATGCTGCTGTCCAGTTTTCCCAACACCATTTGCTGAAGAGATGGTCTTTATTCCATTGTATATTCTTGCCTCATTTGTCGAAGATGAGTTGACCAAAAGTTTGTGGGTTCATTTCTGGGCTCTTTATTCTGTTCCATTGGTCCATATATCTGTTTTTGTACCAATACTATGCTGTCTGGATGACTGTAGCTCTATAGTATTATCTGAAGTCTGGGAGAGTTATTCTTCCAGCCTCTTTCTTTCTCTTCAGTAATGCTTTGGCAATTCTAGGTCTTTGATGGTTCCATATAAATTTTATTATGATTTGTTCTAATTCTGTGAAATATGTCCTGGGTAATTTGATAGGGACTGTATTAAATCTGTAGATTGCCTTGGGCAGTGTGACCATTTTAACCATATTGATTCTTCCAATCCAAGAGCATGGGATATCTTTGCATTGTTTAAATTCTTTAATTTCATCAATGGTATAGTTTTCTGTGTATAATTCTTTCACCTCCTTGGTTAGATTTATTCCTAGGTATTTTGTTACTTTGGGTGCTATTTTAAAGGGGGTTGTTTCTTTACTTTCTTTTTCTGTTGATTCATTGTTAGTGTAAAGAAATGCAACTGATTTTTGAACATTAATCTTGTAACCTGCTACAAGAATTGCTGAATTCGTCAATCAGCTCTAGTTTTTGTGTGGACCTTTTAGGGTTTTCTATATATAGTAACATGTCATCGGCATATAGTGACACTTTTACCTCTTCTTTTCCAATTTGGATCCCTTTTATTTCTCTCACTTGCCTGATTGCTGTGGCTAGGGCTTCCAAGACGATGTTGAATAGGAGTGGTGATAGTGGGCAGTCTTGTCTTGTCCCAGATTTTAATGGGAAGCTTTTGAGTTTTTCACCATTGGGTGTTATGCTGACTGTAGGTTTGTCATCTATAGCTTTTATTATGTTGAGATACGTTCCCTCTATACCCACTTTGGTGAGAGTTTTTTTTTTTTTTTATCATAAATGGGTGTTGAATTTTATCAAATGCTTTTTCTGCTTTTTTTAAAAGTCTGTTTAGTCTTAGTATTTCTACCCTGGCTTTCTTTACATTTCTATTTGCATAGAGTGCCTTATTCCATCCTCTCACTTTCAATGTGCCAGTGTGCCTTTGAATCTGGAGTAAGTCTGTTGTTGGCAGCATCTATTTCGGTCTTATTTTTGTGTTCACTCAGATAGTCTATGTTTTTTGATTAGAGAATTTTGTCCATTTAAGATTACTATTGATAAGTATGTAATAATGTCATTTTAATTGTTTTCTGTTGTCTTGTAGCTCTCTTTTGTTTCTTTGTTCTTTTGATCTAGATTGTGATTTGATAACTATCTTTAGATTCTGTTTGGAGTATTTCTTTTTTGTTATGTATCTAGTATATATTTTATTTTGTGGTGATGTAATGCATTTTAATAGCCCTACATTTGTCACCCTCTCTCCATGTCTATAGTTTTAATACCATGTTTTACAATCCTTTTTTTGTGTGTGTATTCCTTAACTGTTTATGGATATAGATGATTTACTGCTTTTTTATTTAACCTTCTACTAGCTTTTTAAGTGTTTGATACTTTTTGTATACTTGCTTTCAACAGTGGGATTTTCTTTTTATAATATTTATATTTCTAGCTGTAGCCTTTTCTTTTCCACTTAGAGAAGTCATTTTAACATTTCCTCTAAAGCTGGTTTCAATGTGCTGAACACTTTTTGTTCTTGCTTTTCTCCAGAAGTTTTTATTTTCTCCTTCAAATCTGAATAGTAGCTTTGCTAGGTCTAGTACTTTTAATTGTAGGTTTTTCCTTTCATTATTTAAAATATGTTCTTCCACTCCCTTCTGGGCTGCAGATTTCCTGTTGAAAGTCAGCTGATAGCCTTAATGGAGTTCCCTTTTATGCTTCTTGTTACTTTTCCCTTGATGCTTTTAATGTTCTTTCCTTATACTTACTTTTTGCTATTTTAATAACAATGTGTCTTGATGTTGCCCCTTGAGTTGATCTGTTAGAGTCAATCCTATTTGGGTCTCTCTGTGCTTCCTAAAAGTGCGTATCTGTTTCTTTTCCCCAGTTTAGAATGTTTTCAGCTATTATTTCTTCAAATATGTTATGTGCCCTTTTCTCTTTCTCTCCTTTGTGACCTCTATAATGTGAATATCAGTATACATAATGTTGTCACAGAGATATCTTAAAATGTCCTTATTTAAAAAAATAATATATTTTTGTTTAGCTTGATTAATTCCTCTCTTCCAGTTTGCTGATATAATTCTCTGTATCATCTAATCTACAGCTGATTTCTTCTACTTTATTTCTTTATTTCAGTTATTGTTATCTTCAGCTCTGTTAGGTTATTTTTTATTTTCTAACTCTTTCTTAGTCTTCTCACTATGTTTATCCATTCTTTGATGTTCTGTGAGCATTTCTATGATTATTACCTTGAACCCTTTATCAGATAGATTGCATATTTCCACTTCACTTAGTTCTTCTTCTGGGATTTTATCTTGTTCCTACATTTGGAACATATTTCTCTGCTCCTTACTTTGACAAATTCACTGCTTTTATCCCTATGTTACCAATCTGCCACTGGTGGGTGAAGCTGGGTCATATGGTGTCTGGTTGTGGAGACCCAGGGGCTCCTGGGCTAGAGATGGCCAACTGGTGGACATATGTGGGTCCTAGGGTAGGTAATTACATTTCAGGATGTTCCATATCCAAAGTCAGTCTACTGGTGGGTAGAGTATCAGTCACTTTTGGAAAGGCCAGATTCTGGAGTGACTGGACTGTGGTTATCTAAAATACTAACATTTGGGATGCCTGATGAGGAGTACAAGGGAATGCTTGCACAATTTTTGCCAGCTACTCTGAAAATTAAAATTATTTCAAAATGAAAAGTTAAAAAAATAAATGAATTAAAAACTAGAGTGCAAAGATATAATTTTTTCTGAGGGATTGTCAAGTCCTTGATGATGCAAGCTCTAAAATAATATTTTACATTAAATAATTATAAATCAAATAGAGATAAAATAACACAAATAAAGAAGAATAAAGAGATGTCATTATTTTGTGACACTGCCAAATGCATCCTTCTGATTTGCTGGAAGGGGTCACAAGAAGGTGCAATTTCCTGTGGCAAATGCAGTTCTTTCTCATCTTAGCATAGTGTAGCTCCATTTATCTAGGAGTTCCAGCCCACAACCTTAGGTCACAGGACTGTCATGAGGAGAGCACAAGTATAGTACAGAGGTAGAATAGCATAAAAAGTGCAAGCATAGATCCAGCAGCCAGATGCCTGAATTTAAGTTGGGGCTCTGTGGTGGGAGCCCATGATTGGGTTAACAAATTGTAAAAGACCCCAGCCACTTGTCTCCTTAAAGAAGAGCAAATATGCTTAGTAACTACCTTGCTTACATAGTTGAGGTTTTAGATAGCACTCTGCCTATTGCAAAGCAATGGACCTCAGCTATAAATGCTGGGCATGCCTGCTGTTAAATAGTCTTCTATTCCCAAAGAAAGGAACTGGCTGGTCTGGTGGACTGCTTTAACATATCTATAAGAATGTGTCTTGCTCCCCTCTTTCCATGACTTCCCTAAAGGTAAATTGTAGGCCCCCAAAGGAAAAAGTCTTGGGCTAGAATGGTAAACAAATTTAAAAAAAGCTGCAGACTCAGAGGTGAGAAGCCTCATTAGCCAATGACAAGTAAGATCCCCAAAGGGGGGCAACCTAAGACAGGCACAACTGCCCGAGTCCAAGAAAAATGTTAAGCAGCTGCTTGTCATATGTTCCACCCTGATAAGCTGTAAGGCTTGCTGATGTCAACACAAGCATGATTTACCAAAACATAAAGGGTCTTCTGACACTGAGCCAGACTCTACAATCTAGATCCCACCCTGTCTTTCCCTAAATTCCTGCATTCCATCACACAACTGTCAGTGATTTCTCCTTTGATTGTACACAATAAATTTGGGAGCATTTGAGAGGTTCATGGAGTTGGCTCCCAACTCCTTCTTGCTCTCTTGACTTTTTCCACAGAGTCTCAAGTAATTCATTCTGTCTCAGTGTGACTTCTGCCAATCAGAACCCACAACTGGTGATGAAACCACAGCTCTGTCATTTACCAGTTGTGTCTTTGAGCAAGTTAGTTAACATCTCTGTGCTTCAGTTCTTTAGTTTAAAGATGGGAGTATATATATATACACACACTATTCAGCCATAAAAAAGTCATTAGCAGCAATATACATGGACTTAGAGATTATCATATTTAGTGAAGTCAGTCAGAGAAAGACAAATATCATATATCACTTATCCATGGAATCTAAAAAGATGGCATAAATGAACTTATTACAAAACAGAAAGAGACTCTCATACATGGAAAATAAACTTATGGTTACCAGGCGGGGAAAGGGGGACAGTGTGATAAATTGGGAATTTGGGATTCACAAATATAAACTACTATGTACAGAATAGATAAACAACAAGATTCTACTATGTAGCACAGAAAACTGTATTCAACAGATTGTAGTAACCTGAAATGAAAAATAATATATATATATTTATATTTATATTTATATTTATATCTAAATCACTATGCTGTACACCAGAAACTAATACAACATTGTAAATCAACTTCAATAAAAAAATAGGAAAAAGTACATAGTTGTTAAAAAGAAGAAATAGATTAATTTCTGCAAAAAACTGACATGTAATAAATGCTGTATAAATATAATTCTGCACCTGTCTCTTTTATTCACCCCACCACACACATATATAATCTTTCAAGCAGATCCTTTTGATGGTCTTCCAAAGAAAAACTCCTAAGTCAATCTAATTTCTCTTCATTGCTGACTTGTCAAATTTAGCACCATCTTTTGATATTATTCAAAAATTTTTCTCAAATTATTCTACTTTCTCTTCACTGCTAACTTGTCAAAATCATCATATTCTCTTGCCTGTGACTATAATTTTGTCTTAACCGTTTCCCTGCCTCAGCGTTTGCTATTCTATAAACCATTTTCCATACAACAAGATCACCTTCCTAATATAAAAGAGGTATTATACCTCTACTTATAGCAACCAACAGCTTTCAATTGCACTTAGAATAAATTCTAAATTTCTTACCATGATCCAAAGGTCCTCTGTGGCCTAGATGGTTCCTCCTTTCTAAACTCATCTTAACTTCCTTTTGCGTTCATCATGCTCTTGCATAGGGCCTCTCCATGTTCCATGCACATCTGGCAATAGACACTTTACTCTTCAAGAGCACACACAAAATCTTACACACTTCAGAACTGAGGACATAAGAATTAATTTGATAGGAGCCTGGATCTCATCTACCTGCTGATCTTAGAGTCTCCCAGAGAGGCATAAAGCAGCTGCAGCTCACTGCAGGGATAGAGACATGGACAGCAGCCATTTGGGGGAGTTTCATCTACAATGTGGACATTTATGGTGGTAAGCACCATTATGGAGTCCTCCCTCTAGTTTATTAGTGCCCAACACCCTTTAGGTGTGAGTGCTGGGGTGCCACAAACCAAGAAAACTAATCCAGCAGAGACACATCCCCACCCATTAGCAAATAAGAAGCTGCCTTAAGACACCTGGAACCCATAGTTGCCTCAGACATGGCCCTGCCCAGCAAAGGACCCAGAACATAACAGACCCAGAATTCTGTGGGCTCTAACCCTGCCCTAAAGCCTGCTTTAGCTCCTGGACAAACTTCAGTGACCAGGGGACAAACACCAGACACAAGAAAATCACACCCTCTCAGGCTTCCCATCAGCAGGCCAGGCCCTGACTTGGGACCAGCTAGGTACCAGCCCTGCCCACTAGCAGGCCAACACAAGATTTGAAACACCCTGGGCCCAGTACACAACAGTGTCAGGAACTACTCTTCATCACCAGCAATCTGACACCAGCTCCAGGACCTAGGACCTCCAACAAGACTTCAGGAAACAGCTCTGTCTCCCAGTATTCTGGAGCTAACCCCAGGATCTGGCTTCACCAACCAGTCGGTAGACAAAAGTGCCACCATCTTCTGGACCCTGACTCTGCCCAACAATGAGTCAGTATTAGCCCCAGGGTTACCAGGGTTCTGCAGTCAGCCACCTCATGACCCAGTTCCACCAACCAGAGGCTAGCAATCTCTACAAAAGGCAAAGCATTGACACCAAATGGACTGGGACCAACCAAGCCTACTAGACCACACATATAGTCAGCCCACCACAACAAAAGGATATATGTAGCCATCATGGGAGAAGTACTAGAGCATACATTTCAGGTGACAAGAGGGGAGTGTGCTACTGGGATGCATAGGACATCTCCTACAGAATGTCCACTTATCCAAGATTGAGAAATGTAACAAACATACCAGTTACATAAAAATGCAAATAGCACCTTAGTCAAAATAAGGCTACAGAGAAACATGTTCCAGTAGAGGAAACAGGATAAAACCCAAGAAGAATTAAGTGAAATGAAGATAGGAAATCCACAAGATTTCTACTCCAGAAAGGAGTGGAATGATATATTAAAAGTGATGAAAGGGATAAATCTACAACCAAGAATATTCTGCCCAGCAAGGCTCCAATTCAGATTTGATGGGGAGAGCAAAAGCTTTACAAACAAGAAAAAGCTAAAAGAGTTCAGCACCAGCAAACCAGTTTTATAAGAAATGTTAAAGGAACTTCTCAAGGGGGAAAAAAAACCAAAATTAGAAGTGTGAAAATTATGAAAGAAAAAAATTTCATTGGTAAATGCAAACATACATAAAGATAGGAAATCATCTCACTCACAAACCCAGGAGGAAGGTTAAAAGACAAAAGGAGTAAAATCATCTATAACAAAATAAACAGTTAAGGTATACACAAATCAATTAGATGTAAAATAGGATACCAAAAACAGTAATCATGAAGAGAGGAGAGTACAAAGGCAAGGCTGTAAAAATGCATTTGAAATTAAGAGATCAGCAACTTAAAACAAATATATATATATATATTATATATATATAACTTGCTACATAAAACCTCACAGTAACTACAAACCAAAAATATATACTAAAGACACATCCAAAATAGAAAAGGGAAGCCATTGTAACACTAAATATAAACATCAAATCACAAGAGAACAAAAAGAGAAAGAAAAAAAGACTTAAAAAACAACAGCCAAACAATAAACAAAATGGCAACAAGAACATATGTATCAATAAATAATTTAAATCTACTTGGGCTAATACTCCAATCAAAAGGCACAGAACGGCTGAATGAATACAAAACCAAGAACTGTATATATGCTGCCTATAAGAGACTCACTACAGAGCTAAGACATCACAGATTGAAAATGAGGGGAATGGAAAAGTCTTTCTATGCAGATAGAAATTAAAATAAAGTTAAGGTAGCAATACTTGTATCAGACAAAACAGACTTTAAAATAGAGATTGTCACAAAAGACAAAGAATGATACCACATAAAGATCAAAAGATCAATTTAAGATAAATATGAAATTGTAAATATATATGCATCCATTTAGGAGCACCTAAATACATAAAGGAAATACTATCATATATAAAGGAAGAAATTGACAGTAACACAATAATAGTAGAGGACTATAACACTTCACTTGCATCAATGGATATACTATTGAGACAGAAAACCAATAAGGGAAGAGTAGCCTTAAATGACACATTAGACAAGATGGACTGGATAGATATATACAGAGCATTCCATTGGAATGCAGCAGAGTACACATTCTTTTCAGGTCCACATGGAACACACAGAATAGATAAAATTCTAGGTCAAGAAATAAGCCTCTGTAAATGTAGGAAAATTGAAATCATATTAAACATTTTTTTCTGATCATAAGTCTATGAGACTAGAAATCAACTATAAAAAAGGCTACAAAAAAAAAAAACACAGAGGCTGAACAATATGCTACTAAATAACCAGTGTGTCACTGAAAAAATTCAAAGAGGAAATTAAAAATTACCTGTAGACAAATTAAAATGCAACATAATAATCCAAAATCTATGGGATACAGCAGAAGTTTTAAGAGGGAAGTGTATAACAATACAAGCTTATCTCAGGAACAATAACAACAAAAATATCTCAAAAAACAACCTAAACTTATAACTAAAGGAACTAGAAAAAACAGAGCAAAGAAAACCCAAAGTTAGTAGAGGGAAAGAAAGAAAGGTCAGAGCAGAAATAAATGAAATATGGATAAAAAAATAAAACAATAGAAAAGATAAATGAAACTAATAGCTGGTTCTTTGAAAAGACAAACAAAATTGATAAACCTTTTGCCAGACTCATCAAGAAAAAAAGAGAGCAAACCCAAATCAATGAAAGAGGCTATTAATAACAGCTATATGCCAATAAAATGGACTAGAAGAAATGGACAAATTCTTGGAAATGTGTGATCTCCCAAGATTGAACAGGAAGAAATAGAAAATATAAACAGGGCAATTACCAGTAATGAAACTGAATCAGAAAACAAAACGACAAAACCTCCCAAAAAACAAAAGTCCAGGATCAAATGGCTTCACAGGTGAATTCTACCAAACATTTAAAGAAAAGTTGGCACCTAGCTTTCTCAAGCTCATCCAAAAAAAAAAAAAAAATGCACAGGGAGGAACACTTCCAAACTCATAAGAACACCATTATGCTGGTACAAAACTAGACAAAGCTATGACCAAAAAAAAAAATAAAATAAAATAAGGCCAATAACACTGATGAACATAGATGCAAAAATCCTCAACAAAATACTAGGAGATTGAATCTAAAAATACATTAAAAGGATTGTATACCATGATCAAGTGGGATTTATCCCAGCAATGTTAGGACTTTGCAATATCATATGGAAACACAAAATACCCTGAATAGCCACAGAAATCCTGAGAATGAACCAAGCTGGTGAAATAATATCTCTTGACTTCAGACTATAATACAAAGCTACAGTAATCAAAACTGTAAGGCACTTGCACAAAAACAGACACAAGATCAATGGAACTGAATAAACAGTCCAGAAATAAGCCCACACACTTATGGTCAATTAATCTATGACAAATAAGACAATAATATACAATAGATAAAATATATTTTTTTCAGTAAGTGGAGCTGAGAAAACTGGACAGCTCCACATAAAAGAATACAATTAGAACATTTCCTACATGATTTATAAAAATAAAGTCAAAATTGATTAAAAACCTACATGTAAGACTAGATAACATGAAACTCCTAGAGGAAAACATATACAGAACACTCTTTGACATACATCACATCAATATTTTTTGGATCTGTCTCCTAAAGCAAAGGAAATAAAAGCAAAAACAACCTAATTGGACCTAAGTAAACTGAAAACCTTTTACACAGCAAAGAAACTATTGACAAAGCGAAAAACCTACGTACAGAATGAGAGAAAATATTTTCAAATGATACATTTGATAATGAGCTAACATCTAAATATATAAACAGTTCATACAACTCAACATAAAAAAAAACTCCAATTAGAAAATGACAGAAGAACTGAATAGATATTTTTCCAAAGAAGACAGATGGCCAAAAGGAAAAGAAAATATGCTCAACATCATTAATAATCAGAGAAAAACAAATTATAACTACAATAAGATACCACCTTACACATCTCAAAGTGGCTATCATCAAAAAGACCATGAATAACAAAAGTTGGGAAGGATATGGAGAGACGGGAACACCTGTACATTGTTGGAGGAATGTAAATTACAGCAGTCACTCCTGGGTATTATACTCTTGGGTATATATCTGAAAAAACATAACAACTAATTCAAAAATATATATGCACCACAATGTTAATAGCAGCATTATTTATAATTGACAAGATATGGAAGCAATTTAAGTGTCCATGAACAGATAAATGGAAAAAGAAAATGTATATTTATATACACAATGAAATACTACTGAGCCATATAAAGAATGAAATGTTGCCATTTGCAACAACATGGATGGACTTACAGGGTATTATGCTAAGTGAAATAAGTAAAACAGAGAAAGGCAAATAATGCGTGATATCACGTCTATGTGCAAGCTGAAAAATAAAACAAGTGAATATAACAAAAGAAAAATGGACTCACAGATCCTGAAAACAAACCAGTGGTTTCCAGGGGGGAGAGGGTGTGGGAGAGTGCAAACATAGGGATAGGAAATTAAGAGAGTCAAACTCTTATGTAAAATAAATAAGCAAGAAAACTCCCCACAAATAAAAGTCCAGGACTAAATGGATTTCCTGACTAATTCTACCAAACATACAAAGAAGATCTTATACCAATCCTTCTCAAACTCTTCCAAAAGATAGAAGAGGAGGGAACACTCCCAAACTCATCACCCTGATAGCAAGACCAGAAAAAGACAATACTAAAAATGAAAATTACAGGCCAACATATTTGATGAACATAGATGCAAAAATTCTCAACAGAATGTTAGCAAACAGAATCCAACAATGCATTAAAAAGATTATACACTATAATCAAATTGGAGTCATCCCAGGGACACAAGGCTGGTTCAACATATGCAAATCAATCAATGTGATACACTATATCAACAAAAGAAAGAACAAAAATCACATGATCATCTCAATAGATGTAGAAAAAGCATTTGATAAAATTCAACACCCATTCATGATAAAAACTCCTACCAAACTGGGTATAGAGGGAACATATCTCAACATAATAAAAGCTACTTATGACAAACCCACAGCCAACATAATACTGAACAGTGAAAACTTGAAAGCCTCCCAGCTAAAATTTAGAAGAAGTTAAGCCTATCCACTCTCATTGCTTCTATTCAACACAGTATTGGAAATTCTAGCCATAGAAATCAGACAAGAAGAAAGAAATAAAAGGGATCCAAATTGAAAAAGAAGAGGTAAAATTGTCATTATATGTAGATGACATGATACTACATATATAGCAAATTGTAAAGATTCTACACAAACAACTACTAGAGCTGATAAATGAATTTAGCAAGGTAGCAAGACAAAGGATTAACAGAAATAGATTTGATGAATTTATTTACACTAACAATGAAATATCAGAAAAGGAGGGGTTTTATTAAATCCCTTTAAAATTGCATTAAAAATGCATAGAAATAAACCTGACCAAGGAGGTGAAAGAATTATATGCAGAGAACCATAAAACATTAATTAAGGAAACTAAAGTTGATTTAAAAAGATTGAAAGACATCTCATGTTCTTGGGTTGGAAGAATTAATATTGTTAAAATGGCCATACTACCCAGAAAAATCTACAAGTTTAATGTGATCCTTAGTCAAATTACCAAGGACATTTTTTACAGAACTAGAACAAACAATCCTAAAGTTTATATGGAATCCCAAGAGACCCAGAATTGTCAACGCAATACTGAAGAAAAAGAACAAAGCTACAGGTATAACCCTCCCAGACTTCGGATAATACTACAGAGCCACAGTAATCAAAACAGTGGCACAAAACAGTACTGACACAAAAACAGACATGTAAGTCAATGGAACAGAATAGAGAGAAATTTTACCTATGGTCAATTAATCTTTGACAAAGAAGCAAGTATATACAATGGGAAAATGACAGTCCCCTTGGCAAGTGGTGTTGGGAAAGCTGGACAGCAGCATGTAAATCAATGAAGTTAGAACACTTCCTCACACCATACACAAAAATAAACTCAAAATGGCTTTAAGACTGAAACAAAATACAAGACTATAAGTCTCTGAGGGGAAAAAAATAGGCAAAATATTTCTGACATAAATCTTAGCAATATTCTCCTAGGGCAGTCTACCAAGGGAAGAGAAATAAAAGGAAAAGCAAATAGTACCTAATTAAACTTAAAAGCTTTTGCATAGCAAAGGAAACCATAAACAAAATGAAAAGACAACATACAGAATGGGGAAAAATATTTGCAAATGATTCAACTGACAAGGGCTTAAATTCTAGAATATACAAACAGCTCATAAAACTCAATAACAAAGAAACAACCCAATCCATAAATGTGCAGAAGGCCTAAACAAAAATTTCTCCAGTGAAGACATACAAATGGCCAATAGGCACATGAAAAAAGCACAATATCACTAATTATCAGTGAAATGCAAATCAAAACTACAATGAGATATCACCTCATGCCAGTCAGAACAGCCATCATTAAAAAGTCCACAAAAGATAAATGCTGGAGAGGATGTGGAGAAAAAGGAACCCTCCTATGCTGCTGGTGAGGATGTACTTTGGTGTAGTCTTTGTGGAAAACAGTATGGAGATTCCTTAAAAGAAACAACCTGAAAATAGACTTACCTATGATCCAGCAATCCTATTCCTGGCCATATATCTGGAGGGAACTCTTTCAGGCTTACTTTATGTAGTATGACAAACTGCAGGTTCATCCATGTTGCTGCAAATGGCATTATTTTAAATTTTTAATGGCTGAGCAATATTCCATTGTATACATACAGAAAAGTGTCTTTTTCCAGTCATCTGTTGTTGGACATTAGGGTTGTTTCCCTGTCTTAGATATTGTAAATAATTCTGTTGTGAACATTGGGGTGCATGTACCTTTTTGAACTAAATTTCCCTCTGGATATATGCCAAGGTGTGTAATTGCTGGAGCATATGGTAAGTCTATTTTTAGTTTTTTGATGAATGTCTATATTGTTTTCTATAAAGGCTGCACCAAACTACATTCTCACCCACAATGTGCTCCACATAAATTCTTGATAATTTTTTCAAGCATTATTTGCCTCTAGTACTCTTGGACTTTCCTCTCCAACTCAACACTAAAATTTACCTTTGAGCATGCTTAATGGTTTCCCCCACTTTTGACAAAAAGAACCCGCAACTTTCTCACCCCAACTCTAGTCCCCAAAGGACTCCAGACTATCTGGATCTACCTTACCTGGCCCTCCCCTTAGGAAAGAAAATACTGGCAATCAATGACCAGATATGAAATTTCAACTTATTTTACTTTAAATTTCATACATTTCCTTCCTACTTTAGTTACTAGAAATAAAGTAGGAAGATCCTACATAGCAAATATAAAAACCCAGGGGACTGTCTTTATTCAATCTATATGTAAAGCAAGCAAAAGAGGGAGCCAGTTGCAATAAGACAATTACAGGTCTCTGACCAAGAACTGATTCTGACTAAAATTTATGACAGCATGAGGTAAGAGTTTTAATGAGAACTAACAAAGACAGTTTGCTATTTCCTGGCTCTTCCTGACTTAAAACCCACTTCTTGATTCTAAGTGTTCAAGCACACAAATCCAGGGTTTTTAATGGGTTGGTTGCCTTTCCCCAGGGAAGTACAGTTGAGCTGGATGAGGAGTTTGTTTGCAGCTAACAAGGTGAGAGTGTGTGAAAACCCCAAATACAATAATAATATATGCTTACTCAGAACAGGATAACTAAATTCCTGTAATTCAAATTATTAAATACTAATAATAAAATGCTGGCATTCTTTGGTTCTAATAATGTGCCTGATTCCTCAAGAGGGGCATTGAGCCCTCTCATTTATACTCCAGATATCTACTGTACCCAGGGTTATTGGAGGCTTTCTCCAAAGCCTTACATTGGGAACTGGATTTACTTACAAAACTAACATTTGTATTTGTTTCATCAATTTCACATAATTTTCATACCAATATGAAGCTGTCTTGATGACTGTAGCTCTATAGTATTGCCTGAAGTCTGGGAGATTTATTCCTCCAGCCTCTTTCTTTTTCTTCAGTAATGCTTTGGCAATTCTAGGACTCTGATTGTTCCATATAAATTTTATTATGATTTGTTCTAGTTCTGTGAAATATGTCCTGGGTAATTTGATAGGGATTGCATTTAATCTGTAGATTTCCTTAGGCATTGTATAGATCAATGGAACAGAATAGAGAGCCTAGAAATGAACCCACAAACTTTTGCTCAACTAATTTTTGACAAAGGAGGCAAGAATATACAATGGAATAAAGACCATCTCTTCAGCAAGTGGTGTTGGGATAACTTGACAACAGCATGTAAAACAATGAAGCTAGAACACTCCCTTACACCACACACATAAATAAACTCAAAATGGATCAAAGATTTAAACATAAGACAACATACAATAAAATTCCTAGAGGAAAATATAGGCAAAACATAAACTGACATGCATCTCAAAAATGTTATCCTAGAACAGTCTACTCAAGCAATAGAAATAAAAGCAAGAATAAACAAATGGGACCTAATGAAACTTACAAGCTTCTGCACAGCAAAGGAAACCATAAGTAAAACAAAAAGACAGCTTACGGAATGGGAGAAAATTTTTGCTAGTGAAACCGACAAAGGCTTGATCTCAAGAATATATAAGCAGCTCATACAACTTAATAAGAAATGAAAAAACCCAATCCAAAAATGGACAGAAGATTAAACAAGCAATTCTCCAATGAAGACATACAAATGACCAATAAGCACATGAAAAAATGCTCAATATCATTAATTAACAGAGAAATGCAAATCAAAAGTACAACGAGGTATCACCTCATACCAGTCAGAATGGCCATCATTCAAAAATACACAAATGACAAATGCTGGAGAGGCTGTGGAGAAAAGGGAATCTTCCTACACTGCTGGTGGAAATGTAGTTTTGTGAAGCCACTATGGAAAACAGTATGGAGATTCCTCAGAAGACTAGGAACAGACTTACCATATGACCCAGGAATACCACTCCTGGGCATATATCCAGAAGGAATCCTACTTCAAAAAGACACCTGCACCCCAGTGTTCATAGAAGCACTATTTACAATAGCCAAGACATGGAAACAGCCTAAATGTCCATCAACAGATGACTGGATAAAGAAGATGTGGTATATTTATACAATGGAATACTATTCAGCCATAAAAACTGACAACATAATGCCATTTGCAGCAACATGGATGCTCCTGGAGAATGTCATTCTAAGTGAAGTAAGCCAGAAAGAGAAAGAAAAATACCATATGAGATCACTCATTTGTGGAATCTAAAATAAAAATTTTTTAAAAACCACAAAACATAAATACAAAACAGAAACAGACTCATATATATAGAATACAAACTTGTGGTTGCCAAGGGGGCGAGGATTGAGAAGGGATAGATTGGGATTTCAAAATGTAGAATATATAAACAAGATTATGTTGTATAGCACAGGGAAATATATACAAGATTTTATGGTAGCTCACAGAGAAAAAAATGTGACAATGAATATATATATGTTCATGTATAACTGAAAAATTGTGCTCTACACTGGAATTTGACACAACATTGTAAAATTATTATAAATCAATAAAAAATGTTTTAAAAGTAACATAATTTTCAAAAAATTCTGAATGATGAAATTACCAATTGACCTTTCCTGCTGTGTTAGCCCTATGTGTATATTTTTCTTTATAGAAATACACACTAGTATTAGTGTACACACATACACACAGTTGCTTGCATTGACAACACTGTGGCTGTCGGTGCAATAAAGCATTCTCTTGCATTTTTCTTGACATATGCTGATAACTCTTCCTGGAGACTACTTTTCTCTGGACCTCAGACTTTCATACATACTTTAGTAACCAGTGTGAATATCACCTCTCTGAAAATTCTTCTGCAGCTCCTCAGGTAAAATTCATTGTTTCTTGCAGTTAAGACTTCAAAAATAACTATAATCACACTGAAAATTGCTATTCTATTTTTTACTTTATGAACACATCTTTTCAAATTCACATAAGACTATAGTTTCCTTTGACATTTATCAGCTTTTGATTCCGTACATAAGAACCAAAGAACTTAGTAGTTGTTAAGTTTGTTACCAAATGCTAATGTTAACAATTTCATTAATTTTTTTCTCCACAAATTGCCAAAACTAGGAATGATCCACCAAAGGCATTCAAAACCTCTCCATTATTATAAAATTAAATATTATGTTAAAGTGAATCAGTGCTTGTGTCTTAAATCATACTGAAATAGGAGCCTAAATATTCTTCTGGTTAAGTATCCATTGCTATTGATACATGGGCATAACACTACTCTATAAGTAAAACATTGCCTTTGCATTATATTCCTAACATGAAAAGAATCCATATTATCAGTGAAACTCTGTTCTTGGGGTCACCAATGAAGATATTGATAGGTAATCAGAGGAATCCTCTCTGACTATTGTCCATGTGGAAAACTTTATATTCACATTACATCCTATTCTAGATGATAGGCCAAAGTCACATTAGACTGACTAAAAGATAGAAATCCTAAATTCAAGTTTATATTAACGATAGGTCTATAATGTCTATAACTTCTCAGTACCTGAAACGTTCACATTGCCTACCCTGAGCAAGAGTCAGAATTCGAGGGGATGTTCACCTAAACTCTGGGAAAGCCCAAGTGACTGCTCTGTTTTTGTCATTCTAGATTCATTTCTTTGGACAAGGAACTATTTACATTGATAAAATTAAATTCTCTTGATCCCATTTTTTTTAATGATGACTTCAATATTAGCCATTTTTGCTGCATAGCAACTGTGCTAACACTTAGTGGATTAAAACAACAACCATTTAATAATACTCACAAATTTGCAGGTCAATATGCCTGGCAGTTGGCTGGCTAGAAACTTCCTGATGCATGGAACTGAGCCAAATCAGAAGTTCATTTTCCTTTCTTTGAGGACTCCTAATTTGAAGAGTAGCTCCAAATTTACTTTGCCAATGGCATGAACATGGAGATACTTCAACAATAATGGGTATTTTTGCAAACAATTACAATCTCTACTTCCTTGTTTGACACATCCTTTCTTTAGATGTGTTAAAATCATTGATTAAGCTGCAATCAAGTTTCTGCCAGCCTGTGATCCTGAAAGATGTTCTGGCTCTTACTATTTTTATTAACTCTAAATATATCTTCGATATAGTTATTCATCACGAGGCAAATATTTTTTATGTCTGACTCATTGCCATTAATTTTTTGCTTCACATAAATATTATGTAGAATTTTTGTGGCCACAGTTAATGAATGCCAGAGAGTGCAACTAGAAACAGACATTTTCCAAAAAGTGGTAAAAAGTGTTGAATAAAAAGTAAATTAATTACACTTGTATAATTTAGAATTGTGAATATATATGCCAAATGGGACCATGATTCATGTGGATGAATGATATTCCTACCAAAATTCCTGCTAAAAACTACTCTAGCCATGGTCCATTATGTATCTTTGGGATATTTTGTAGGGGATTTTGAGTGTCATAACATGTAGTGACTTCATCTACAGTTTTACAACAGTTTCAAAATGAAATTTTTGATACTGTGGTCTCATCCAAGTTCTGAGACATATATGCAACTTATTCATGAAGAAAACTCTGGTGTAATTGCAAGAACCTCTGTGCACAGGCCTAGTGATCTCACATTCAGGCAAGAATACAAGATACGTATTTTAATGTTCATGCTATGGCTTATTCTTCTAATTTCCAAGAAAATATGTTTCATCTAATCTCAATAGACCATATAAATTTTAAATACATGTAATCTAACACTGTCAACAATCTATAATATTTAAGACCAACTTGTAAGAATCCACTCTTATAGCACTACCAGTGGGTGGTTTGGAAACATAAAAAGTTGCATAATCCTGCATTACATGCCACTGTGAAGTACTGTGGAGAGAAAAGTTCATGGTATACACTTCATATTCAAAATTCAATGATGTGGAATATTCTGCAGCATGACACTCATTAATTAGTAGGGGCCAAATCCTCAAAGCTCTTTCTTCCATAGGTAATTAGGAGTCAATGTATATAGTCAACATATTTCAGTTCAAATTGGATCTACATCAAGCTGACCTTGTAGGAGGATTATAAGAATAATACACAGTGATGCTATGAACATTGGGGTGCAGGTGTCTTTTTGAAGTAGGTTTCCTTTTGGATATATGCCCAGGAGTGGGATTCCTGGGTCATATGGTAAGTCTATTCCTAGTCTTTTGAGGAATTTCCAAATTGTTTTCCACAGTGGCTGCACCAAACTGCATTCCCACCAGCAGTGTAGGAGGGTTCCCTTTTCTCCACAGCCTCTCCAGCATTTGTCATTTGTGGATTTTTGAATCATGGCCATTCTGACTGGTGTGAGGTGATACTTCATTGTAGTTTTGATTTGCATTTCTCTGATAATTAGTGATATTGAGCATTTTTTTCATGTGCTTTTTGATCATTTGTATGTCTTCCTTGGAGAATTCCTTGTTTAGGTCTGCTCATTTTTGAATTAGGTTGTTTGTCTTTTTCTTATTAAGTCATATGAGCCGCTTATATATTCTGGAGATCAAGCCTTTGTCGGTTTCACTTGCAAAAATTTTCTCCCATTCTGTAGGTTGTCTTTTTGTTTTATTTATGGTTTCCTTTGCTGTGCAGAAGCTTGTAAGTTTCATTAGGTCCCATTTGTTTATTCTTGCTTTTATTTCTATTGCTTGAGTAGACTGTTCTAGGAGAACATTTTTGATATGTATGTCAGATAATGTTTTGCCTATAAATTCCTCTAGCAGGTTTATTGTATGTTGTCTTATGTTTAAGTATTTGATCCATTTTGTGTGGATTTTTGTATATGGTGTAAGGGAGTGTTTTAGCTTCATTGTTTTACATGCAGCTGTCCAGTTTTCCCAACACCATTTGCTGAAGACACTGTCTTTATTCCATTGTATATTCTTGCCTCCTTTGTCAAAGATTACTTGAGCAAAAGCTTGTGGGTTCATTTCTGGGCTCTTTACTTTGTTCCATTTGTCTATTTGTGTGTTTTTGAACCAATACCATGCTGTCTTGATGACTGTAGCTCTATAGTACTGTCTGAAGCCTGGGAGAATTATTCCTCCAACCTGTTTCTTTCTCTTCTCTTCAGTAATGATTTGGCAATTCTAGGTCTTTGATGGTTCCATATAAATTTTATTATGATTTGTTATAGTTCTGTGAAATATGTCCTGGGTAATTTGATAAGGATTGCGTTAAATCTGTAGATTGCCTTGGTCAGTGTGACCATTTTAACAATATTGATTCTTTTAATCCAAGAGCATGGGATATCTTTCCATTTTTTAAAGTCTTCTTTAATTACCTTCATCAATGGTTTATAGTTTTCCATGTATAATTATTTCACCTCCTTGGTTAGAATTATTCCTAGGAATTTTATTACTTTGGGTGCTATTTCAAAGGGGATTGTTTCTTTACTTTCTTTTTCTGTTGATTCATTGTTGGTGTAAAGAATTTCAACTTATTTTTGAACATTAATCTTGTAACCTGCTACCTTGCTGAATTCTTAAATCAACTCCAGTAGCTTTTGTGTGGACCTTTTAGGGTTTTCTATATATAGAAATATGTCGTTGGCATATAGTGACAATTTTACCTCTTCTTTTCCAATTTGGATACCTTTTCTTTCTCTCTCTTGCCTGATTGCTGTGGTTAGGACTTCCAGGTCTATGTTGAATAGGTTTGGTGATAGTGGGCAGCCTTGTCTTGTCCCAGATTTTAGTGGGAAGCTTTTGAGTTTTTCACCATTGAGTACTATGCTGGCTGTAGGTTTGTCACTTATAGCTTTTATTACGTTGAGATGTTTCCTCTATACCCACTATAGTGAGAGTTTTTATCATCAGTGAGTACTAAACTCTATCAAATGCTTTTTCTGCATCTATGAAGATGATCATGTGGTTTTTGTCCTTTTTCTTGTTGATGTGATATATTACATTGATTGAGTTGTGTATGTTGAACCACTTTTGTGTCCCTGGGACAAACCCCACTTGGTCATGGTGTATAATCTTTTTATGTGCTATTGGATTCTATTTGCTAATATTTTGGTGAGGATTTTGGCATCTATGTTCATCAGTGATATTGGCCTATAATTCTCTTTTTTGGTGGTGTCTTTCCCTGGTTTTGGTATCAGGGTGATGGTGGCTTCAAAGAATGTGTTTGGGAGTATTCCCTCCTTTTCAAACTTCTGGAAGAGTTTGAGAGGGACTGGTATGAGACCTTCTTTGTATGTTTTGTAGAATTCCTTGGTGAGGCCATCCAGTCATGGACTTTATTTGTAGGGAGTTTTTTTATTGCTATTTCAATTTCATTTCTAATGATTGGTTTGTTCAAGTGGTTGGATTTTTCCTTGATTCAGTCTTGGTGGACAGTTTGTTTCCAGAAACTTGTCCATCACCTCTAGCTTATCTAGCTTGGTTTGGTATAGTTTTTCATAATATTCTGGTATGATATTCTGTATTCTATTTTATTTGTTGTAATTTCTCCATTTTCTTTCTTATTTTGCTAATTTGTGCTCTCTTTTTTTTCTTTGTGAGTTTGGCCAAAGGTTTGTCAATTTTATTTACTTTTTCAAAAATCAGCTTTTGGTTTGATTGATTTTTTCCATGGTTTTCTTAATCTCCATTTTATTTATTTCCCCCCTAATCTTTATAATTCCCTTCCTTCTGCTGCCTTTTGGGATTTTTGCTCTTCTTTTTCTAGTTCATTCAGCTGGTGGGTTAAATTGTTTATTTGAGATTGTTCTTCTTTTTTAAGGAAGGCCTGTATGACTATAAACTTCCCTCTTAGCACTGACTTTGCTGTGTCTCATACATTTTTTGTGATTGTGCTTTCATTGTCATTTGTCTCAAGGTATTTTTTAAGTTCAGCTTTGATTTCCTCATTGACCCATTGGTTTTTTAATAACATATTGTTTAATCTACATGCTTTCCTTTTTTTCTCCTTTCTTTCTCTGTTGTTGATTTCTAGTTTCATGGCATTGTCTTCAGTAAAGATGCCTCAGATAACTTCTATTTTCTTAAAATTGCAGAGGTTTATTTTGTGCCCAAGTACATGATCAATCCTAGAAAATGTTCCATGTACACTTGAAAAAAATGTATATCCTAATTTTGAGGGGTGCAATGCTCTGAAACTATTTACCAAATCTTATTTTTCTATTGTATTATTTAATTTCTCTGTTGCCATATTTATTTACTATCTGGGATATCTCTGTAGTGATGTTAATGTGGCGTTAAAATCTCCAACTATGATTGTATTCCAAACAAAATCCCCCTTTGTCTCTGTTAGTAACTGTTCTATGTACTTAGATGCTCCTATATTGGGTGCATATATATTAATGAGTGTAATATCCTCATTATGTATCATTTCTTTAATGATTATAAAATGTCCTTCTTTATCTTTCTTTATGGATTTTGTTTTAAAGTCTAGTTTGTCTGAAATCAGTACTACAACACCTACGTTTTTGGCTTTTCCATTTGCATGGAATACCCTTTTCCATCCTTTCACTCTCAATCTATATGTGTCCTTCTTCCTAATATGGGTCTCTTGTATGCAGCATATTGAAAGTTCTTTCTTTATTATCCAGTCTGCCTCTCTATGTCTTTTGACTGGAGCATTTAGTCCATTAACATTTACAGTAATTAATGATAGATGTGTGTTTATTGCCATTTAGAACTTATTTTTGCCTTTCATTTGATGTTTCATCTTTGTTCCTTTCTTCTTCCTTTTGTGATTTGGTAATTTTCTTTTGTATTATCATGGATTTTGTTTAATTTTTGTGACTTCCTTGTAAGTTTTTGGCTTGAGGTTACCCTTTTTTGTAAACCTATTAGCCCATTACTATAACTGTTTTTTTATTAAACTGATGGTAACATGATCTCATACCCATCCTACTGAGAACAAAAAATTTAAAAAGAAAGAAAAAATTATATTTTCCTGCTTCCTTCTCCCAATCTCATTGATTTGTATGTCTTCTTTTATAATTTTGTGTCTATTTTATTTGTAATTCCTGAGTTATTACCTTTCCCTTTGTGAGTTTCTCATTTCTGTAGCATCCTACTGCTTTTCTATTTAGAGTAGACTTTTCAATATTTCTTTTAGCATGGGTTTAGTGTTTTTAAACTCCTGCAGCTTTTTATTGTCTGGGAAATTCTTTATCTCTCCTTCGATCCTAAAGGATAGCCTTGCTGGATAAAATATCATAGGCTGCATTTTTTTTTTTTTTCATTCAGGACTTTGAATATATCTTGCCAATACCTTCTGGCCTGTAGTGTTGGTGTAGAAAAATCATCTGAGAGCTTTATGGGGGTTCTCCTGTAATTTACTCTTTACTTTTCTCTTGATGCCTTTAGAATCATTTCTTTATCCTTGACTCTGGCCATCTTGATTATATGTGTTGATGTGGGTCTGTTTGGGTTCTTCCTGTTTGGGACCCTCTGAGCTTCCTGTACTTGGATATTTGATTCCTTCTTTTGTTTGGAAGTTTTCAGTCATGATTTCTTCAAAAACCTTTTCAATCCCCTTTGATCTTCCCCTTCTGAGAACCATATTATGCAATGATTGGCATGCTTTATATTATCCGATAGGTCCCTTCTGCTATTTTCATTTGTTTTTATTTGTTTATCTTGTAGTTCTGATTGGGTGCTTTCTGTTGTCTTGTCTTCTAGGTCACTAATTCGTTCCTCTGTATTATCTAGTCTGCTTTGCACAGCCTTTTCATCATTTCTCATCTCACCCAATGAGTTTACCAGTTCTACTTGGCTCTTCTTTATATCTTCCATTTCATTTTTGATATATCTTATATCTCTAAACACTATCTCTTTTAGTTCCTTCAGCACTTTGATCACTCCTTTTTTGAAATCTTGATCTAGTAGGCCATTGATGTGTATTTTATTGATCATTCTTTCAGGGGAATTCTCATTCTTTTAATTGGGAATGGTTTCTCTGCTTCTTCATCTTGCTCATAACTCTCTGGGACTGTGGTTTATGGCATATCAGTTATCTATTGTGGTACTTAGGGTGTTTATCTATCTAATGCCTATGTAAGAATAACACTTAGGGATAAAAAGAGAGAGAGAAATAATTTTTAAAAAAGGGAGAAAAAATATCTTGAAAACAGTTTATAATGAATAATAGAAGAGCAAGTTGAAGCAGAATAGCAATCAGGTTGAGACATCGTTTAAAACCTTTGAAAAAGGAGAAAAGAGGAAAAGATGTAATTGAAACCTGTGTCTAATCAATAACAGGACATCAAAACCAAGAGAAATAAAATTAAAATGATGTGGATTTTTTAAAATAATAATAAAAAAGTATTTTTAAAAAATTTAAAATGGATTAAAACTGGGGGTATATATAATTGTTTAAGAAGTAAAAATTAAAAGGGTAACAGAAACTAGAACAGGTAAAAACAGATTTAAACAAATAAAGGGAGAGGATCTTTGTTCTCCTGGACACTGTGTCCTTTTAATGCAAAGTCTTTCTGTCTTTGTCTTGTTTTGGAAGCTCAGCTTGCTGTTTCCAGAGCCCCTCCATTGACACCCTCATCTGTGCTGCTCCCAGTGCCTGTTGGCAAGCAGATCAATCCTCCTCCCAACACTTGGTCAGGTGTAGCTCTCCTTTGCTGTGGGCTGGCAGGTCACTGCCTCTCCCAGTGCTGCAGCTGGATGTTGCAGACTTGCCAGGTAGGAGGGCGGGTCGTGAACCCTCCCAGCACCATGGCCAGGGGATGCATTCCTGCCCAAAAGGCAGGGGGCTGCCTACCCTCTCCCGGTGCTGGTTGCTCTGGTACTCTGTGCCGCTACGTGCTCTGCCTCAGGTCGGTGCTTCGCAGGTGGGCTCAAGGAAGACTGAGAAACTGCCCTGTCCCTGCTCCAGGCCAAAACTCAGCTCCTTTTTTGTCTTGGCAGAGCAAGTTCTCTGAATGACCAGGATGGAAGGATCCTATCTGCCTCGGGCTGTAGACAAGCCTCCATCTGGCCTTTGAGGCTGCTAAGTCCTTAGGTGCAGATGCAGGTTTCACTCCTGCCCCCACCTGGGTGCTCAGCACCAGAGGATATGGTGACTGTGCCTGAGCCCTGTGTCTCTTCACCCAAAAACTTTCTGAGGGTTTTCAGAGATGGGAGTATGCACCCTTCCCCCCAGGGCACATCAGCCTTGTAGTTTTATGGAGGGCCCTGGTTGTTCTGCCCTGTGAACCCACAGCCACAGTGTGCAGCCCCTGCAGCAACTGTCCCCATCTTCCACCTGGTTCGGGCAGCCTGGCCCTGCCCCCAGCTACCAGCCTGTGTCTCAGACTGGGTGTCACAGGGACACTCTGTGCCCTTTAACTTAGTTCTGTCAAGGGCTACTCTGTACAGATCCAAGCCTCAGAGGCTCCCCCTTCATCCCGCTTGCCTCTCAGTTGGAGAGGGAGACCCAGTGAACAAGTGCCAGTCCTCCTTTGCCGCTTTTTCCCCACAGGACACATCTCACTCTGTTTTGCCTTTCTTCTTTCCTTTTTCCTTTTCTCCTACCTGATTTTTGGTGTCTCTATCTTTTGAAGAGGATGATGTTCTTTCGGAGTTCCACAGGTGCTCTGGTTGGCTGAGTGGGTCTGTGGATGTAAGTCGTGGTGTATTTGTGGGAAAGGGTGAGCTATGAGCTTCCTTCTACTCTGCCATCTTGGCCTTCTCTATCTATCCTCATCTTGTATTACTCCTTTAATCATTATAAAATGTCCTTATTTATCTTTCTTTATGGCCTTTGTTTTAAAGTCTAATTTGTCTGAAATCAGTACTGCTGCACCTACTTTTTTGACTTTTCCATTTGCATGGAATATCCTTTTCCACCCTTTCACTCTCAATCTATATTTGTCCTTCTCCCTAATGTTGGTCTCTTGTATGCAGCATATTGCAAGTTCTTGCTTTATTATCCAGTCTGCCACCCTATGCCTTTTGACTGGAGCATTTAGTCCATTAACATTTACAGTTATTAATGATAGATGTGTGTTTATTGCCATTTTGAACTTATTTTTGCAGTTGATTTGGTATTTTCTCCTTGTTCCTTTCTTCTTCCTAAGCAGCCCAAATGTCCAGCAACAGATGACTGGATAAAAAAGATGTGGTATATTTATACAATGGAATGCCACTCAGCCATAAAAACTGACAACATAACACCATTTGCAGCAACATGGATACTCCTAGAGAATGTCCTTCTAAGTGAAGTAAGCCAGAAAGAGAATGAAAAATACTATATGAGGTCGCTCATATGTGGAATCTAAAAAAAAAAAAAAAAGCATAAATACAACACAGAAACAGACTCATATACATAGAATACAAACTTGTGACAATTAATATATATATGTTCATGTATAACTGAAAAATTGTGCTCTACACTGGAATTTGACACAACATTGTAAAATAATTATAAATCAATACAAAATGTTAAAAAAGAGAATATGTTTGAACTTAAATGACTGTCAGTTTAAAACGAGTATATATACAGTCAAAAATATGAAATAAAAAGCCTGAAACAGATACACAAAAATTAAAGAGAAAGTAACACTTTCTCTAAACTAACACTAAATAAAACAAACTTCAAGTACAGAGACTAAAAGAAGAAACTAACAGAGAAGACCAACAAAAGTAACAAGAACACAAGTAACAAAATGGCAACAAGCACATACCTATCAATATTTAATTTAAATGTCCATGGAATAAATGCTCTAAGCAAAAGACCCATGTGACATACACAGATGACTGAACAAAGAAACAAAATTCCATGTGAAGGACCAAGATGGCAGAACTCATAGTTCATCCTTCCCACAAGTAAACCAAGACTGACATCCACAGACCCACTCATCCAATCAGAACTCCTGAACTTTGACAGAACATGAACTTCTTCAAAAGGCAAAATACACTGCTAATCTGGTAGGAGAAAAGGAAAAAAGAAGGAAGAAAAGAAGATAGTGTGGGACTGTTCTGGAAGAAGAGGCAAAGGAGGATTAATGCTCATTCACTGGGTCTCTCTGTCTCCAACAGAGAGGTCAGTGGGACAGAGGGGAACTTCTGAGGCTTGGATCTGTTCAGAATAGACTTTAACTGATAGGACTAAATTAAATAGGCACAAAGGGTCCCTGCAACCCCCAGCCCTAGATGCCAACCAGAAGGTGTGGGATGGGACAGATTGCCCAAGCCAGGAGGAAAACTCGGGCCCACTCTACAGAGGCAAACTCAGGGGACTGCAGTGTGCTGTGTGCCATGGCTGAGAGGGTATACAGATCAGAACAACCTGAATTCCCATAAAATATGAAGAAAAAAGCAAAATAACACTGCTGGTGTGCCCTGGAGGGAGGGGTGCCATAACCTTTGTCTCTGCAGACCTGAGGCACCATTACTGGTGCCATCTTGGGATAAGGGAGGTGAGGCTCAATCAAGGCCACCATATCCTCCAGTGTGAAATCCCCCAGTGGAGGCAGTTTTGAAACCTGAATCCATAATTAGGGGCTCCACAACCTCAAAGGCTGGGCTGAGATTAGTTCATAGCCCAGGCAGATAGAAAATTTCTGCCCTCATGCCTCTGTGAACTTGTGCCTCTAAGACAAACATACAAGGCTGCCTACAGACCACGGATCCAACACAGAGCAGGGAGCTACACTGAGCTGGGGAGTGACCCACACATCTACCATACACTAGTGCAGCACTGAGACACAGCACTGGGAGGAGGCACAACCTGCCTGCCAACCAGCACTTGGAGCAGTAAATAACAGGAGCATGACCAGAAGGCCTCTGGAACCAGTGAGAGGAGTTCATGCATCAGGGTGAAGACAGGATCAATGGAAACCACAAAAAAACAGAGGCCCCATTCAATAGCTAGGGTAGGCTCTGGCTACTGGATCATAGCCATATCCCCAACGAAAGGGAAAACAGACAAAAGGCACTGAAGGAAGACTTGACATCCAAATATATGTAAGTGGGACCTCTTGACAAAATTATTAAGTGTACACAGTCTCCACAGGAACACAACCACTTTTTCTTTCCTTTTCTTTTTTTGCATTTTTAAATTTTACTTTTTAATTGTTTGTTTCTATTTTTTAATACCTTTTAAAATTTTCTTTTGAAATAATTTTATTATTTTCTTTAAATTTTTCCTACTTTTATTTTTACTTCTCTTTGTTTTATTCTGTTATTGATAATAATCAATTTTCACATATTTTTTCTTTTTAAGTTTCTTAATATTTGTCTGAAATCAATTTTTATTTCTCTTTGATTTGTTTTCCTATTATTGATTATACTCTGTTTTCAAATCTTTTTTCTAATTTAATTTTTTTTTTTAGTTTGATTCTGCATCCACTTTAGATAGATAGGTAGGTAGGTAGGTAGATAGACAGATAGATAGATAAACCCCTTACAGACCACAGTAGATAACTAATATTCAATGAACCATAGTGCCAGAGATACGTAAGTAAAAGGAAGAAGTAGAATGCCTCCAAACTAAAGGAACAAGAGAAATCACCTAAAAGAATGATCAATGAAATAGACCTTGAGAGTCTACTAGATAATGACTTCAAAAAAGGGTGATCAAACTACTGAAGTAACTAAAAGAGATTGTGTTTAGAGACAGAGAATATGTCAAAAAGGAAATTGAAGCAATAAAGAGGAGCAAACTAAAATTGGAAAACTCATTTGTTGAGATGAGAGCTGAACTAAAGACTGTAAAATGTAGGCTAGATAATGCAGAGGAATAAATAAGTGACTTAGAAGATAGGACAACAGAAATTACCCAATCAGAACAGCTGAGAGGAAAACAAATAAAAACCACTGAAAAAAATATAAGGGAACTATGGGTTAAAATAAAGCACGCCAACCTATGCATGATAGGGGTCCAGAAGGAGAAGAAAGAGCAACGGGGATTTGAAAGGTATTTGAAGAAATCACGAATGAAATTTCCCAAACCTATAAATGGAATCAGATATCTAAGTACAGAAATCACATAGGATCCCAAACAAGAAAAACCCAAACAGAATAATACCAAGGCATATTATAACCAGGATGGCCAGTGTTAAGGATTAAGAAATGATTCTAAAGGCAGCAAGATAAAAGCAAAGAGTGAGTTACAAGGGAACTGCCATAAGGCTTTCAGTTGATTTTGCTACATAACTGCAGGCCAGAAGGGAGTGGCAACATATATTCAAAGTCCTGAATGAGAAAAACATGCAACCTAAGATACTTTATCCAGCAAGGCTAAAACTTAGAATAGAAGGAGAGATAAATAACTTCACAGACAAGCAGAAACTAAAAGAATTTAGCAACAATAAAACTAAGCTAAAAGAAATATTGAAAGTTCTACCATTAATAAAAAACAAACAGGATGCTACAGAAAGGAGAAAACCATAATTGGAAAGGTAATGACTACAATGAATTAAAATAGACTATACATGAAATTGTAAAAGAGGACATATAAATCTATAAAGATGGGAAAGCAGTGCAAGAAAATATACAGGTTTTTTTTCTTTTTCTTTTTTGTTACTGGTAGGATGGGTTTGAGCTTATATTACTATCTGTTTAAAACAAACAGTTATAGTAATGGGTTAATATACATACAAAATGGGGTAACCACAAGCCAAACCTTACAACAGAATCAGAAAAACTAAAAAGAAACCAAGATAATACAAAGAAAAATTATCAAACCACAAAAAGAAAAAGAAACAAAGAGAAAATCCCAAATCAACTACAAAACTAAGTTCAAAATAGCAATAAGCACACATATATCAATAATTACTATAAGTGTCAATGGGCTAAATGCTCTAATCAAAAGACATAGAGTGACAGACTGAATAATAAAGCAACAGCCTACAATATGCTGCATGAAAAAGATACACTTTAGGGTGAAAGACACAAATAGATTGAGGGTGAGAGGATGGAAAAAAGATATTCCACACAAATGGAAATGACAGGAAAGCAGAAGTAGCAATTCTGATTTCAGACAAAATAGAATTTAAAATAGAATTTAAAACAAAGGCCATAAAGAAAGATAAAGAAGGACATTTTATAATGATTAAAGGAGAAATAAAAGATGAGAAATTTACACTCATTAACATATATGCACCCAATATAGGAGCCTGTAAATACATAATGCAAATACTAACAGGTATAAAGGGAGAAACTGATGAGAGTACAACCATAGTAGGAGACATTAACAACACTTTAACATCACTGTACAGATCATCCAGTCAGAAAATTGATAAGGCAAAAAAGACATTAAATGATACAGTAGAAAAATTAGACTTGGTTAATATCTTCAGAACTTTCCAAAATAGAATATACATCCTTTTCAAATACACATGGAACATTTTCTAGGCTGATCAGGTACTCGGGCACAAAAGAAGCCTCAACAATTTTAAGAAGATAGAAATTATTTCAAGCATCTTTTCAGACCACAATGCCATGAAACTAAAAACAAGCTATAGAAAAACAAAGGAGAAAAAAATGACAGAATGGAGATTAACAATTATCCTACTAAAAATCCAATGGATCAATGATAAAAACAAAGAAGAAATTTTTAAAAATACTTTGAGTAAAATGACAATGAAAACACAACCATACAGAATCTATGGGATGCAGCAAAGGCAGTGCTAAAAGGAAAGTTTATAGTGATACAGGCCTTCTTCAAAAAAAGAACAATCTCAAATAAACAATCTATTATGCCAGCTAAAAGAATTAGAAAAAAAAGAGCAAGCAAAAACAAAAGTCAGCAGAAAAAGGAAATAATAAAAATCAGTGTGGAAATAAATAAAATAGAGATTTAAAATACAATAGAAAAAGTCAATCAAACCAAGAGCTGGTTTTTGGAAAGAGTAAACAAAATTGAGAAACCTCTGGCCATGCTCATGAAGAAGAGGAAAGAGAGAGCACAGATAAAGAAAATAAGAAAGGAAAATGGAAAAATGACAATCAATACCACAGACATACAAAATATCATACAAGAAGACAGTAGAACAACTCTTTGGAAACAAAATGGATAACGTAGAAGAAATGGACAAGTTTCTGGAAACAAACAGTCCACCAAGACTGAATTGAGAAGAAATTGACCACTTGAACAAACAGATCACTAGAAAGGAAATTGAATTAGCAATAAAAAAAAAAAACCTTCCTAGAAACAAAAAGTCTAGTATCAGATGATTTCACTGAGAAACTCTACCAAACATACAAAGAAAAACTCATATTGCTCCTTCTCAAACTCTTCCAGAATATTGAAAGTGAGGGAGTACTCCCAAACTCATTCTATGAAGCCACCATCGCCCAGAAACCAAAGCGAGACAAAGACATTACCAAAAAAGAAAATTACACAATAATATCACTGATGAAAATAGATACAAAAATCCTAAACAAAATATTAGCAAAAAGAATCCAACAGCACATAAAAGAGATAATACACCATGATCAAATTGGGTTCACCCCAGGGACACAAGAATGGTTTAAATATGCAAATCAATAAAAGTAATACACCACATCAACAAGAGAAAGGACAAAACTACATGATCATCTCAATAGATGTAGAAAAAAACATTTGATAAAATTCAACACCAATTTATGATTAAAAAAAAACCCTCAACAAAGTGGGTATAGAGGGAACATATCTCAACATAATAAAAGCTGTTTATGACAAACCTACAGTCAGCATACTAATCAATGGTGAAAAACTGAAAATCTACCCACTAAAATCTGGGACAGGACAAGGTTGTCCACTCTCATCACTTCTATTCAACATAGTCTTGGAAGTCCTAGCCACAGCAATCAGGCAAGAGAGAGAAATAAAATGGATCCAAATTGGAAAAGAAGAGGTAAAATTGTCACTATATGCATATGACATGATACTATATATAGAAAACCCTAAAAAACCACACAAAAACTACTACAACTAATCTAAGAATTCAGCAAGGTAGCAGGATACAATATTAATGTACAAAAATCAGTTACATTTCTTTACACTAACAATGAATCAAGAGGAGAAGAAAATAAAATAACAATCCATTTTAAAATAGTACCCAAAGTAATTAAAAACCTAGGAATAAATCTAACCAAGGGGATGGTAGGCTTACACATGGAGAGTTACAAAACATTGTTTAAGGAAATTAAAGAAGACTTCAAAAAAGTGGAAGGATAGCCCATGCTTCTGGATTGGAAGAATCAATATTGTTAAAATGGTCCTACTGCCCAAGGCAGTCTACAGATTTAATGCAATCCCTGTCAAATTACCCAGGACTTATTTCAAAGAACCTGAACAAATCATGATAAAATTTATTTGGAATCACAAAAGACCCAGAATTGCCAAAACATTACTGAAGAAAAAGAATGAAGCTGCAGGAATAACCCTCCCAGACATCAGACAATACTACAGAGCTGCCATAATCAAAACAGCATGGCATTGTTTAAAAAAAAAAAGACATATGGATCAATGGAATAGAATAGAGAGTCCAGAAATGAACCCAAAAACTTTTGGTCAATTAATATTAGATAAAGGAGACAAGAATGTACAATGGAATAACGACAATCTCATCAGCAAATCATACCAGGAAACCTGGATAGCAGCATGTAAATCAATGAAGTTAGAATACTCCCTCACACCATACACAAAAATAAACTCAAAATGGATTTAAGACTTAAACATAAAACAAGACACAATAAACCTCCCAGAAGATAACATAAGCAAAACATAATCTCACATACATCTCAAAAATATTCTCCTAGTGCAGTCTACTCAAGCAATAGAAATAAAATCAAAAATAAACAAATGGGACCTAATTAAACTTACAAGCATCTGCACAACAAAGGAAGCCAAAAGCAAAATAAAATGACAACCTACAGAATGAGAGAAAATATTTTCAAAAGGTCAAACTGACAGGGGCTTAATTTCCAGAATATATAAACAGCTCATATGACTTAATAAGAAAGTAAAAACAATCAGAAAATGGAGAAAAGACCTAAACAACCAATTCTCCAATGAAGACATACAAATGGCCATTAGGCATATAAAAAACAAAAGTGGTTAATATCGGTAATTTTCAGAGAAATGCAAATCAAAACTACAATGGGGTATCACCTCACATCAGTCAGAATGGCCATCATTCAAAAGTCCACAAGTAATAAATGCTGGAGAGGGTGTTGAGAAAAGGGATGCTCCTACTCTGTTGGTGGGAATGCAGTTTGGTGCAGTCACTGTGGAAAACAGTATGGAGATTCCTCAGAAGACTAAAAATAGACTTACCATTTGACCCAACAATCACACTCCTGTGCATATATCTGGAAGGAACCCTACTTCAAAAAGAGACCTGAACCCCAATGTTCATAGCATCACTATTTACAATAGCCAAGACATGGAAACAACCTAAATGCCCATCAACAGATGACTGGATAAAAATGTTGTGGTATATTTTTACAATGGAATACTACTCAGCCATAAAAATGACAACATAAGGCTACTTACAGCAACATGGATGTCCCTGGAGAATATCATTTTAAAGGAACGGAGCCAGAAATAGAAAGAAAAATATCATATGATATCACTCATATGTGGAATCTGAAAACAAAACTAAAAAGGAAACAAATAAACATGTAAAACAAAAACAGACTCATAGACATCAAATACAGACTTGTTATTGCCAGGGGGAGGGAGAGGGAAGGGATAAACTTGGAGTTCAAGATTTGCAGATGCTTACTGGTATATATATAAAATATATAAACAAGTTTATACTATATGCACAGGGAAATATATTTGATATCGTGTAGTAGCTTATGGTGAAAAAGAATATGAAAATAAATATATGTATAGTCAAATATGACTGAAGAATTGTTCTATACATGAGAAATTGATGCAACATTGTAAACTGACTATAACTCAATAAAAAAAGAAGAAGAAACAAAACCCATCTACATGCTGCCTACAGGAGGCTCACTTAAGACCTAAAGACACATACACTAAATGTAAAGGAATTGAAAAAGATATTATATGCAAATGGAAATGAAAAGCTGGGGTATCAGTATTCATACCAGACAAATTAGACTTTGAAAAAAGTTTATGATAAAAGACAAAGAAAGGCATTATATAATGATAAAAATATCAATCCAAGAAAAAGATATATTGTAAACATATATGCACCTAATATAGGCACACCTAAGTACATAAAGCAGATATTAATAGACATAAAGGGAGAAATTCTCAGTAATTCAATAATAGCAGGGACTTTAAACCAGCTTTACATCGATGATCATCTAGACAGAAAATAAATAAGGAAACAATGGTCTTAAAAGACACATAGGGCCAGTTGGATTTAATGGACATCAACAGACCATCCCATCCAAAAACAGCAAAATAACATTCCTTTCAAGTGCACATGGAATGTTCTTCAAGGTAGATTATGTACTACACCACAAAACAAATCTCAATTAATTTAAGGAGATTGCAATTATATCCATCATTTTCCATCCACAAAGGTATGATATTAAAAACCAATTACAGGAAGAAAAATGGAAAAAATGACACAAGCATGTGGAGAATTTCTACTGAAAAACCAATGGGCTAGTGAAGAAATCAAAAAGGAAATCAGAAAATTTTCTTGAGGCAAATGAAAATTAAAACAAAATTTCCCCAAATCTTTGCTTTTTGACACAGCAAAAATTGTTCTAAGAGGGAAATTTCTAACAATATGAAGCTACCTCAAGGAAGAAGAAAAATCTCACATAAACAGCATAACTCTCCATCTAAAGTAATAAGAAAGAGAATAAATAAAACCCAAAGTCAGCAGAAGTAAGGAAATAATAATAAGAATAAAGCAGAAATAAAGGCCAAAAAGTAGAGAAAATCAATTTAAAAAGAAACAATATTGATAAAACTTTGGCCAGATTTATTATGAAAAAAGAGATGTCCTACATAAAAGTAGAACAGAAAAAAGTACAACTGATTTCACAAAAATTCAAATAATCATAAGAGAATGCTATGAACAGTTATACATCAAGAAATTAGACAACTAAGAAAAAATGGATAAGTTTCTAGAAACGTACAATATTCCAAGACTGAATCAGAAAGAAATAGAATATCTGAAAGGCTAATTACTAGTATCATAATGGAATTAGTAAGAAAAAAACTCACAACAAACAAAAATCCAGGACAGGACAGCATCACAGGAGAATTTTGCCAAACATACAGAAAAAAGTTAATACTTATATTTCTCAAACTATTCCCAAAAGTTAAATAAAAGGGAGCACTTCAAAATTCATTCTATGTAACCAGCATTATTGTGATACAAAAACTAGACAAAAACATAACAAAAAAGAAAATTATAGGCCAATTTTGCTGCTGACCTTAGAAGAAAAAATGCCCTGTATAATATTAGCAAATCTAATTCAGCAATAGATGAGTAAATTCATGCACTGTGATGAAGAAGGATTTACTCAAGGAATGCAAGGATTTTTCAATATTCACAAGTCAATCAATGTGACACACCACATAAACAAAATGAAAGGTAAAATTCATATGATTTTCTTAATATATGTAAAAAAAGCATTTGAAAAAATTCAGCATCCTTTTGTGATGAGAAAGCTTCAACAAAGTTGATATAGAGGGAATATATCTCAACATAATAAAGGCCACTTATAACAAACCCACAGCTAACATAATGCTCAATGGTGAGAAGCGCAAAGATTTTCCTCCAAGATCAGAAACAAGACAAGAATGCACACTGTCACCATTTATATTTAACTTTGTATTAGAAGTCTTAGACATAGCAATTGGACAATAAAAGGAAATAAAAACCATTTGAATGGAAGAGAAGTAAAACTCTTCCTATTTGCAAATGACATTACTATATAAATTAACCATTAATCTCCACTAAAAAAACTATTAGAACTAATACATGAAGTCAGTAAAGCTGTAAGATGTAAGGTTAGCATACAGAAGTCTGCTGCTCTTATACATACTAATAATTTCTATCAAATAGAAATAAGATAATCCAATTTACAATCATATTAAAAATAATAAAATTCTTAGGAATAAAATTAACCATGGAGGTGAAAGACCTGTACTCTAAAATGTATAAGACTTTGATGATGGAAATTGTAGATAATACATTTAAGTGGAAAGACCTTGTTTTCATGGATTGGAAGAATTAATAGTGTTAAATGTTTATAATACCAAAAGAAATCTAGACATAATGCAATCTCCATCAAAGTATCCATGACATTTTTCATAGAACTAGAACAAATAATCCTAAAATATGGTTGGAACAACAAAAGACCTCAAATAGCTAACACAATCTTGAAAAATAAGAATAAACCTGGAGGTATCATGTTCCCTGACTTCAGACTACAAACCTATAGTAATCAAAATAGTATGGCAGTAGCAAAATATTTACAAGGCAAAGACACATGGATCCATGGAAAAAAATAGACAGCCCAGAAAAAAACACAAACACTTAACTTCAACTGATCTGTGACAAAGGATGCAAGAATATACAGTAAGAAAAAGACAGTCTTTCAAATAAGTGGTGTTGGGGAGCTGGAGAGATACATGCCACAAAATGAAAGTAAAATTTTTTCTTATACCATATACAAAAATACACTCAAAACAGATTAAAGACCTACATGCAAGATGTGGAACTATAGAGATCCTAGAAGAAAATACAGGCAGTGCATTCTTTGACATATGTCTTAGCAATATTTATTTGCATCTGTCTCCTGAAGCAAGAGAAGCAGAAACAAAAATAAACAAATGCAACCTAATCAAACTTAAAAACTTTTGCAGGAAACCACCAATAAAACAAAAAGGTGACATACTGAATTATTTGCAAATAATATGTTTGATAAAGGATTAATATCTAAAATATATAAAGACTTCCTAAACAGAATAAAAATAAAAGAAAGAACCCAATTTAAAAAAGGGCAGAAGACCTGAATAGGCATTTTTACAAAGAAGACATACAATTGGCCAACAAGCACATGAAAAGATGCTCAATGTCACCTAATAATCAGGAAAATGCAAATCAAAAACACGATATATCATCCTACACCTGTCAGAATGGCTATCATCAAAAAGACAATAAATAGCAAGTGTTCCTAAGAAAAAAGAGAAAGGGGATCCCCGTACAATGTTGGTGGGACTATAAATTGGTAAAGCTACTATGGAAAAAATAAGGAGGTTCCTCAAAAAATTAAAACTAGAACTACTATGTGATCCAGCGATTCCACTCCTGGGCATATTAAAAAAAAAAAAAAAAACCTCAAATTAGTAGTTAGAAAAAGATATAGGCACCCCAAGGTTCATAGCAGCATTATATTACAGAGACAAAGTATGTAAACAAGTTAAATGTTCATCAACAGATGAATGGATAAAGAAGATGATATATATATATATATCAATAATATTGATAATAATTGATTGATATATATATTGATATATATATATATATCAATATTATTCAGACATAAAAGAATTAAACTTTGCCATTTGCAACAAAATAAATGGGCCTGGAGGATATTATGCTTAGTGAAGTAAATCAGGCGGAGAAAGACAAATGCTGTATGTTTTCGTTTATATGTGGAATCTAAAAAACAAAACAAATTAACTAGTATAACAAAACTGAAACAAACTGATAGATACAGAGAAAAAACTAGTGGTTGCCAGTTGGGAAAGGGGTGTGGGGAGGGGCTACATAGGTGATGAGGATTAAAAGATACAATCTACCAGATATAAATAAATCAGATACAGAGATACAATGTACAGTACAGGAATATGGCAAATATTTTATAATATTTTTATATGGAGTATAATCTATAGAAACATTGAGTCATTATGTTGTACTCCTGATATTATTTTAATATTTTAGGTCAACTATACTTTTTTAAAAAGCCTCTCCTTTATCTTGATATGTATAATCAACTGATTACCAATACCTGTCTTTGCATAAATGAGCCAAGATTCCCAACTTTTCAGATAAAATCTAAATTGTTATAAGGCAAGCAGAGAGGACAATATTGATCAGGGTGGTAATGGATTTCATCATTGACTAGAGATAGAATTTCATTAATCTGTATGTCAGTAAACAGGAACATATTAACTTGGAGTGTCAATGGTTTTAGCATTTAAAAATCATATGTTGAGATAATTAGAAGTTTCAGAAGTAACAAACACTAGGAGTTAGAAGAGAGAAAAGAAAGCAAAAAGTAATGCATAATTTATCTTTGTTCATACTTTACTATAAAAAAAAGTGAAAGAAAAGATCTTGAAAGGAGATTTAATTTTCCACCCTTGTCTTTCAAGTTCTTGTTTAGAATTTTGGTTGCATTGCTTCATTCTGTAAACATAAGGGACATAATCTTATCACCTAAGCACAACTTTGGCCTCTTAGTCTGCATGATTTTCAGCTGTTGCTATATTTTTCATGGATGACAGCAAGAGAGCAAGATAATATTCTCTTTGAACTTGGAAAATAACTGTCCCAGGGATTCAAAATGTAGACTGATTCACATTGTTTTTGCTATATGGCTCCATCTCTTATGCTGGTAAACAAGGAAATTTATAAAACCAAGGATTTTTCTCTAACTTTCTGTTTTAGAGGGATTTATGAGCTGTCACCTCACTAAATTAAGAATAGGTGCCAGGAGAGGCTGGAAGCAAGATGGTGGAGTAGAAGGACACTTGTAGCTCACCCTCTCCCACAAATACACCAAAACTCACATCTACAGACCCACTCAGCCAACCAGAGAACCTGCCGAACTCTGACAGAACATTGCCCTCTTTGAAAGACAAAGACACCAAAAATCTGTTAGGAAAAAAGGGAAAAAGAAAGAAGAGGCAAAACAGTGTGGGACCAGTCCTGTGGGGAGGGAACAACAATGGAGGACTGGCGCTTGTTCGCTGGGTCTCCCTCTCCAATGGAGAGGCCAGCAGGACGGAGAGGGAGACTCCAAGGCTCAGATCTACCCCAAGCACCCCTTGACCGACAGAACTGAGTTAAATGGGCACAAAGGGACCCTGCAACACCCAGCCTGAGACCTGAGCCAGTAGCTGGGGCTGGGACAGGCCGCCCAAGCACAGGCAGAGGACTGGGGTGGCTGCACTGAGGCGGCCCTGGGGGACTGCAGGGGGCTGCGCACTGTGGCTGGGGGGGCATATGGAGCAGAACAACCTCAGTCCCCTATAAATTGTGAAAAAAGCAAAGCAACATGGCTAGTGTGCCCTGGGGGGAGGGGCATCATTGCCTTTCTCTCCTCAGACCTGTGCCATCATTACTGGTGCTTCATGTGAGAAAAGAAGTAGGGCTCAGCCACAGCCACCATATTCTCCTGTGTGCAGTGCCTGGGTGGAGATGGGGCTGAGACCTGAATCCGCACCTGGGGGCTCTGCAACCTCCTAGGCAGGAATGAGATTTTATAGCTGGAGACAGATAGGATCTTTCTGCCCTGGCACCTCTGAGAACTTGTGCCAAGACAAACAAGGAGCTGAGATTTGGCACGGAGCATAGATGGGGCCATTCCGCAGTCTTCCCCGAGCCCACCTTTGGAACACTGACCTGAGATGGAGCAGGCAGCTGCACAGAGCAATGGAGCGACTGGCGCTGGGAAAGGGCAGGCAGCAACCCACTTTCCTGGCAGGAAAGCAGCACCTGACCATGGTGCTGGGAGGGGGGGCGATCTGCTCACCTGCCTCCCCCAAGTGCAGCATCTGACTGCAGCATTGGGAGGGGGAGTGACCCGTCCACCCAGCGGATAAGAGCTCAGCACCTGATCCAGTGTTGGGGGGGTGTGATCTGCTAGCTGACAACCACTGGGAGCAGCACAGAAGAGGGTGCCAACAGAGGGCCTCTGGAAACAGCAAGCTGAGTTTGCAAAACAGGGTGAAGACACAAAGGCCTCTCAATAAAATCATTAAGAGCACAGCATCTCCAGGAGAACTAGATAACTCCTTAAGCCACAGTGCCAGATAGATATGAGCAATATGAAGAAGCAGAGGAACCACTCCCAATTAAAAGATCAAGAGAAATCCCCTGAAAGCACAATCAAAGAAATAGACATTGATGGCCTACTAGATCAGGATTTCAAAAAAGGATTGATCAAATTACTGAAGGAACTAAAAGAAATAGTGTTAAGAGATATAAAATATGTCAAAAATGAAATAGAAGCTATAAAGAAGAACCAAGTAGAACAAGTAAACTCATTTGCTGAGAAGAGAGCTGACCTTAAGGCTGTACAAAAGCAGGCTAGATGATGCAGAGGAATGAATAAGTGACCTAGAAGACAGGACAACAGAAAGCACCCAATCAGAACAGCTGAAAGAAAAACAAATAAAAAACAATGAAAACAATATAAGGGACCTATGGGGTAATATAAAGCGTGCCAATCTACACATAATAGGGGTTCCAGAAGAGGAAGAAAGAACAAAGGGAATTGAAAAGGTATTTGAAGAAATCATGACTGAAAACTTCCCAAGCCTAAAGGAATCAGATATCCAAGTACAGGAGGCTCAGAGGGTCCCAGACAGGAAGAATCTAAACAGATCCACACCAAGACATATTATAATCAAGATGGCCAGATTCAAGGATAAAGAAATGATCCTAAAGGCAGGAAGAGAAAACCAAAGAGTGAGTTACAAGGGAACCCCCATAAGGCTCTCAGCTGATTTCTCTACACAAACACTACAGGCCAGAAGGTAGTGGCAAGATATATTCAAAGTCCTGAATGAAAAAAGATGCAGCCTAGGATACTCTATCCAGCAATGTTATCCTTTAGAATAGAAGGAGAGATAAAGAACTTCACAGACAAGCAAAAACTAAAAGAGTTTAGCAACACTAAACCCATGCTAAAAGAAATATTGACAGGTCTACTCTAAATAGAAAAGAAGCAGGATGCTACAAAAATGAGAAACTCATAACTGGAAAGGAGATAACTGCCATGAATTACAAAAAGAATAAACACAAAATTGTAAAAGAAGACATCTAAATCATTAAGAGTGGGAGGGGGAACTAAGGGAAGACATTGTGGAAAACAGTATGGAGATTCTTCAAAAGACTAGGAATAGACTTACCATATGACCCAGGAATCCCACTCCTGGGCATATATCCAGAAGGAATCCTACTTCAAAATGACACCTGCGCCCCAATGTTCATAGCAGCACTATTTACAATAGCCAAGACATGGAAACAGCCTAAAGTTCCATCAACAGATGACTGAGTAAAGAAGATGTGGTATATTTATACGATGGGATACTATTCAGCCATAAAAACCAACAACATAATGCCATTTGCAGGAACATGGATGTTCCTGGAGAATGTCATTCTAAGTGAAGTAAGCCAGAGAGAGAAAGAAAAATACCATATGAGATTGCTCATATGAGGAATCTAAAAACAAAACAAAACAAAATATAAATACAAAACAGAAACACACTCATAGACACAGAATACAAACTTGTGGTTGCCAAGTTAAATATAAATGGTGGGATTTTAAAATGCAGAATAGATAAACAAGATTATACTGTATAGCACAAGGAAATATAAATAAGATCTGTGGTAGCTCGTAGTGAAAAAAAACTGTGACAAAGGATATATATATGTTCATATATAACTGAAAAAATGTGCTCTACACTAGAATTTGACACAACATTGTAAAATGACTATTACTCAATAAAAAAAGTTTAAAAAAAAGAATAGGTGCCAGGAAAAATATATTAGCTCATTGTCCCCAAATTTCCACCTCTGAGATAATTTTGAGTATAGATTCAATAAGTATTATCTTACCAGGACAATTTTTAAGTCATGAAAATAAACTTTGTCTCTCTGGGCCTCCATTTCATTTATAGAGATTTCCCAAAATGTCCCTAAGGGCCTTTCCAGTTTTAACATTCCAGGATTTATAAGAAAAAGTACAAGTAGCATTGCACAAGTGATAAGTAAGGGACAAAATCCCTAATGATTTGTAGAAATAAAGAAGAATCAAAATCCAGTATTGTTGACTTTTAAATACCAAATAGTTTCTCATTTATTTATTGGTAAGGTACAAAACTTTAATATAGAATTCTTTAAAATTCTCTAGGTCATAGCTCATTTTCCCAATTCCTACTTGAAATACACTGCCTTTTAAAAACCTGAATAAGTTGTTAAATCCACTTCTGCATTTTTATTTTTAGTACAGTCAATTGAACTTAGCTGTATTTAATCTACAAGATCTGTCGGGCTTTCTGCTCTTAAGTGCTTTGTTTTGTTTTGTTTTCTTATGAGGTGGAAGTAGTTAAGTTTTATTCATTTATTTATCTTTGGAGGAGGTACTGGGGATTGAACATGGGACCTCATGCATGTTAAGCATCCACTCTACCACTTGAGCTATACCCTCCCCTCTCAAGTGCCTGCTTTGAACACTATAACTTTTGATGAGATGATATATAGGGTATACCTTTTTATAAATATGTCAATTTGTAGAGGTAAAGAAATTAGAAATCCTAATCTCACACTGTGTGAGCCAAAGGAAATCTGGCCTGATGTGTTTCAAACAAAACCTTTTCATCTTTGCAGATGCATCTATATCTCTATCCAACACAGGTCTTTTCCAAGACATTTACTCATAATCAGATCTTTTCATGCTCCTCCAGAGTGACAATGTCTTAAGCACAATTCCAAAGACTTATTGTTTCAAATACAGTTGCTTTCTCTCATTTCCTTGTTCCCTTTTTTCCCTTAATTTTACAGACAACCAGCATAATCAGAGTGTATACCTCCTCTACTTTTTTTTTCCCCCGAAGAAAGATGTGGGACATGGGTGAATTTGTTCTACTTGAGTGTTCCTGTGTTTCTCAGTGGAACAATTTGACTTAAAATATTTTTCCTGTCTTTCACTGTACCATTTTAGGTTTCCAAAAATAAAAGTGTGGATTCTAAACCCCATTCCTCTCTCCTCTTATATCTCACCCTCATTCATATGCTGACGTTTGTAAGGGTTATGTGTCTCTATTCCTCAGCATTTTCTTGTATTTTGTTTGTCTCTTGTTCTCTGTTTCTCATTTGTTTCACCAACAAAACATTAGCTCTAATTTCAGCTCTTTCTCTGAACTCTTACTAATGAAAAACTTAATTGCAAATGTCTTTCTCAATACTTTCTCAGATCTTCACTTCTGAGAGTCAGAAGAGCCAGAAGTGGGCCTCTGTGTACCTATTCAGTTATAGTGGCTTAGACAAAATTTATCTTCTGTTTTTCATTCACCTGTGAGATAAGTTTGCTCAGTAGAAATAAGATATGATTGGGGATGGGGAATATTTCATATAAAAAGAGAGAAACCTGGAAGAATTTTTAGAAAAATTTTATAAAAGAGAGCTTCAGCAAAGACCTTGGATCCCTCTAAAATGTCTTAAGAGACCCCCCTGTCACAGGCTTACACCTTTCAAAACTTCATTATAGTCCTAATCAGAGCCAACTATCTAAATGTCAAATCTAATTGGCATATGGCTATTAATATTTTCCATGCATCCCTCCAAACCTCCAAGGTAATGCCTTGGCCTATTAGCATGACATGCAAAGCCCTCCATGATCTGACCCTTACTAGTCCTCCAGCTCCATCTCTTTCCTCCCAGCTCTTTCTCCTAACTCCAACTTATAGCCTATGCTCCAGTCACATGCAATAACCTGCAGGTTACCAAATATATCTTGCTCAAACATCTCCCTCGGCTCAGAATAGCTTTCTTAAATTAACCTGCCATTGGATATCTCTTTATTTTTAAAAACTCAACTCATAGTATGAAACCAATTCTTAACAACTGTTTTCAAGGAAAATTGAAAACTCTTTTTAGAGTACAAATTTATCTTACATAGACATCTATAAAGATATGAGCAATGCTTCTCGGACTTACAGCAAAGAATCTCTTCTTTCCCAGGAAAGCTGTAATTTCTCTAAAGGCAAGAACATGTCTGCCCTGTTTATTTCTGACTCTCCAGGGTCTAACATAGTGCCTTCCATATAATAAGTGCTTAATAAATGTTAAACAAATGGAAAACTTAAAGCATTATTTTTCTTCTTAAGTCTGTATGAAAGAACACAACATTTTATCATCTAATCCAAAGGACCACAGCACACCTGGGGAAATTCTAAGTTAAATGTATCATGCACTATTTTTTTCTTAATTATGCAAATAAAAATCTGCTCAGATACCATCTGAGATTCATTTTCTGTGTATAATTCAGGATAAATGGGAAATTAGGAAAAGAGTGTCCTACTTTGTACCCATAAAAATCTGAGTGGCATCAGATTCACTTCAAGTTATGGAAAGTCTCAATTTTAATGGTGCATCTTTTCTCTTTGGACAGAATTCTAATTCTTTTAAATTGCATTTTTAACATCTGTTGTCAAATATTAAATGTCTTTCTGATTTAAATTCTAAATATTAAATTCCAAACATCTCAATTATGTAAATGGTGAAAGAAAGGGGCAGTTTTTCCTTAATGTGTTTTACCTTCCCTTTCTTCCAATTATGGTTATTCTTTGTGCCCCCAGCAAGGCAGCTAAGTTTGCTGGATTACCCTAGAAGTTCATTTTTGGAAATGAAAAGGATGACTACATTCTGGCAATGTGTTTTCAAGAGAGCAAAAAAAAAAGTCAAACAAACTACCATTTATTCATTATATTATTTGCTGGTCACCATGCTGGATCCTTGAAGCAAATTTTTGATATATTTCAATCCTCACAATTGTACAATTTCACATATCTCTTTTAAGGAAATTGAGGCTAAGATACACAAGAAACTTGGCCTAGCTTATATAGCTAGCAAAGGGTGATTTAGAATTCAGCATAGATAAATCAGATTCTGTATAATCTCTTTACTACATTGCTTATCTCCAAACACCAATCTTAATGTTCTCTTCCAGGACACAATGTTGGAAATTTTCTGAAAAATTGAATTTAGCAAGGAACATTTTGATTAAATGGACAGAGAGACATGGAGAAGGGAGCTTTAATACAAAAAGTAAAATAATATAAAGAGTACATAATGTCTGTGGCCAGCATTTTTTTAAGTGTATTTCATGCACACCAGTATGAGATTGGTAGGAGATACAATCAGGAAACTCAGTCTATTGAAGGCCTTAAGGACCTCACCTTTCAGCTTCAGACCAGCTTCAGTGTTTCCACTCTGTTCTACCTTCCTCCAAACCTGCTCCACCTGATTCTTACATAGAATGGTTTTTACCATGGTTTAAAACTACAATTCTGTTCTTGGATGTTTCTGATTCCTTTTCTCTTTCCTCATTTGTTTCCCCTATACTCAAATATTCCCCTACCCACTGCTAAAGTGTTTCTAACAACCATAAGTAAGCATTCTACACCCTGAGCTGTCTACTCATTTTATCATGATACAGCAATTGTGTAGCAATCACATAAATATTTCTCCTTGCCAGACTGAAGCTGCATGTTTTTTTGTAAAGAATCTGCAACAGATTGTTTGTATGACCTTAGTCAGCATATTTAAGTTCTTTGGATTTCAGCTTATACATCTGTGAAATGAAAAGAGTAAAAATTTACAGTCCAAAACTCAGTGAGATTAATTAAAATAATATGTATGAGAAAGCTTGTGACACAAATCAAGTGCTCTGTGGATTGTATGTATTCACAAATGTTGAAATTGTTCTCATTTCCAGGCACTTGAATACACTGGTGAATTAGTAAAATTCTGGAGCTTTATTCTAAAATGCTGAGTCATATTATAAACAACAGAAAAATTCATAAAGTATACACTATTTTATATAGTGATAAATGTTATGGATAAAATCAAAGAGGAGGTGAAGATTAAACAGGTGCAGGAGTGCAGGAAAGAATGAGAGAGGTGTAGACTGGAATATTAAAGAGGATGATGATTGGGAGGGTATGAAACTTAGTCAAGCAGATATCTAGAAGAAGAGAGTTCTGGTCAGAAAAGACTTCACTGCCAGTGGATTCAAGAAAAAATTTAGAGGACTGTGATGTTGGAGCTGAGCTCTGGAGAGGGAGCTTGTTGAGGGCCAAGCTCAGAGAGGTGAGAGGGATCAACTATGCATACCAGGAGGCCATTGTAAGGACATGGAGTTTTACCCTGAGTGAGATTAGTTGCCTTAACTTTCATCTGAAGCTTAGTATGATGATTATTAGAAATTTTTTCCTATTCTTGTACATCATCAGTGTGATGCCTTCAGTGAACTATGGAAGTTTCTATGAGAGCAGTGAGGTGAGTCTTGCAAGATTAATAGAATTCCAACACATAGAGGTAAAGGGAACAGCTACTCTAGGCAAGAAAATCATCATATAGTTCTGAAAGGACTTGAAACATATACAGTTGAGAATAGCTCTGTCTGACTAGGTCAAAATGAACATATTTGGAGAGAGGAATAATACTGGGAAAATGGAAAGAGATAGGCTGGATGTGTTGAATAAAACCAGATTGTAAAAAGAATTTTTCTGCTGCAGATTTTAAATTTTCTACGAAGAAATAGAGAGCTACAAATATTTTAAAGAAAATATATGAGATATGCATGTTGGAGATTTTTTTTTAATTAATTTTGCCAAATAGATGAAAAGGAGAGGTAGAAACACATCTCCTGAAGTATGGCTATCTACCTTCTGTATCAGACTAATAATATTTTCCTTAGACCATGCAGTAATCACTGATTCTTCATACTTAATCATGCTTCCATGCAACAAATATTTATTAAAATTTCCTCATTGTACTAGATCTATGGGGCACAATGTTGAACAAGACAAATATATTTCTGGTTCTCATGGAGTTTACAGTCTACTGGGAAGATAAACATTAAATGCATAAAAGAGACAATTATAGCACTCACTGACACTGTTACAAAGCATAACAGAGCTCACAGAGGTCACTGATACTGTTATAAAGATTTCAGATTGGGTTCACCCTCATCATCCACATAAAATGTCTGTGGAAGTTACCTTTTTAAAAGAATAGCAGAATTATATTCTCCTTGTGAGTCATGGCATTTGTCAGTGAATTGGGAGTTAAGTAACTGGTCCATCACAAACCACTGTAGTATCTGCAAGGTTTTTAGTGTTTGTTTGTTTGTTTTTGCTACTTGAAACATTGAAAAATTACTGGAAATTTTATATTTTGCTAGAGAGTAGAAATAGTCAAGATTTAAAATGTATGATTTCACTGTTAAAAAGGTCAGATGGCTGAGATAATTTTAATAACTACAGAGGAAAAAAAATTCACTTTGACCTGAAACTTCAACAGAATTATTTCTTTATAAAATTTTGGTGACTTTTTGCTTAACGTTCTAATTATTACAAAATTGAGAGAGTAGCTAACATCAGAAACTTTCCCTAAGAATAAGAATATTGGGTCATTTCTCTACGTGTGACTTTTTGTCCACTTACTTGAAGATCTTATTTGGTCTATGGAACACTTGAAAATTTAGTTAAATGCTCATATTTAATTACAAGTATGAAGGTAAAGTTTAGCCTTAGTTAAAAAAAGTAACTGAACAATCTAATATATATTCCTATGAGATTACATTTTTCTCTAAATATTTAAATTTCTTTTTTCTTTACTTTTTATTGAAAGATAATTGATTTGTAATATTGTATTAGTTACAGGTACACAATAAAGTTATTTGATATATCTATAAATTACAATCAATCTAAAGTTATTATAAAATATTTGCTATATTCCCTGTACCATAAATTAAATTATATCCTTGTATCTTATATATGTTCTAGCTAGTAGTTTGTAACTCTTAATCACCTTCCCCTTTTGTGACTCTCCTTCATTCTTCTCCCAGTGGTAATCACTAGTTTGTTCTCTGTATCTGTTTGTGAGCCTATTTCTGTTTTTAGAAACAGAATAGGAATTAATTCAAAAAGATACATACACCCTGCTATTAACAGCAATATTCTTTATAATTGCCAAGATATGGAAACATCCTAAGTGCACATCAATAGATGAATGGGTAAAGAAGATGCAGCATATAAATGGAATACAATTCACCCACAAAAAAGGCTACCTTGCATTTGTGGCCCTTCATTCACTTTCCTTTTTTCCACTTCAAAAACCAGAAATTTATAACTGATATAAACATTTCCTTTACATCAAAACAAGATACATAGAAATAAACTTAACCAAGGAGGTTACCTATACTCTAAAAACTATAAAACATTGATGAAGTATATTGAAGATGATACAAAGAGATGGAAAGATATCTTGTGCTCTTGGATTGGTAGAATCAACATTATCAAAATGGCTATACTGCCCTAAGCAATCTACAGATCCAATGCAACCCCTTTCAAAATATTCATGACATTTTTTACAGAAGTAATATAAACAATTTTTATGGAACTGTAAATTTATATGGAACCATAAAAGACCCTGAACAACCAAAGCAACCTTTCGTAGGTCTTTTTGTTTTACTTATTTGGTGCTTTTATTTTTTAGAGTCTGCATATAGGTGAAATCATACAGTATTTGTTTTCTCTGCTTGAATTGTTTGACTAAACATATCTTTAAGGTCCAAAAATTTTGTTGCAAATGGCAAAATATTATGCTTTTATAAGACTGAGTAATTTTCCATTATATATGCATGTACATAATTATTTAATTATCAGAGAAATGCACATCAAAACTACAATGAAGTATAACCTCACACCAGTCCGAATGTGATCATTAAAAAATCTACAAATAATAAATGCTGGAGGGTGTGGAGAAAAAGGAACCCTCTCAAACTGTTGGTAGGAATGCAAACTGGTGCAACCACTGTGGTAAAGAGTATGCATGTTCCTTAGAAAACTGAAAATAGATTCAGTATATGATCCAGCAATCCCACTGCCAGGCATGTATCCAGAGAAAACCTTATTTCAAAAATATACATGCACCTCAGTGTTTATAGCAGCACTTTCTGCAATAGCCAAGACATGGAAACAACCTAAATGTCCATCAACAGATGACTGGATAAAGAATTATACAAGGATTATATTAAGAATTTTATATATATCTTAGAATACTATTTTATATATATTAAAGTACTATTCAGCCATAAAAAATTAATGAAATAACATCATTGGCAGTAACATGGCTGGACCTAGAGATTTTCATACTAAATGAAGTAAGTCAGAGACATCATTTAAAGCTGACACTGAATTTTTTGAAACCTTTTTGACCAATGAAAATAAATAAATGCACATAGAAAACTAGAAATAGATTTTCAACATAATTCAATTTAAGGAACTGGTGTCTTAGCTTTAACCTTGAAAATATCATTTGATGATTTGAATGAGAAAATGGAGACTGAATGTAGTATGTCCATCACAAAAGCCTTGGTAGCTGCAAAATTAATAGAAGGTATTGCAGATAAAATCAACTGTAGATCTTAAAATAAGGAGTCCATTGATTGTTTCAGGTAGACAGCTGTTACAAAATCACCTATCTTGCTGCCTTTGTGGCTTAAGTTAAGAACTACATAGAATACTGGAAAAAAGAAAGAGAGGGTGGAGATAGGAAGAGCTGAAATAAATATGTAGTGGACAGCTTCCACTAATTTTTTTTTTTTCATATGATTGTAGGAGTAGATAGAGTAGTTCACTGTGATTTTGTAGTCTGGTCTCAGATTTACTGCTGGAATTGATGCATATACTTTCTACTATTTTAAAAATAATTCTAATGAATTTTTGCTCTAGCTTAAATGGGAATGATAAAGAGGAGTTGATAGGCTCTGAATTTTTAGAACAACTTTCAACAAGATTAAAGCCATAAGGCATCCCAAGTCCACTCTTCTAAAAACAGAAAATAACCATCTGCTGTGACTGCAGTTATTTTACTCTAATATACTATGTAAACAAGGATTTAGTTTATAGCACATGGAAGAATATTCAATATTTTGTAATAAACTATAAGTAAAATAATAAAATATAGATAGATACATATAAATGTATAACTGAATCACTTTGCTGTATGCCTGAAACTAACACAATATTGTAAATCAATAAAAAATAAAATGCTGTGTGTTTCAATAGAGTAGACACAGCTCACAGTATACTCCGATACTAAACTGATACTTGGACAGAGTCATGGCCTTTTGCATTTTCAAGAAAATATATTTACAAGGCTTATTTAAAATATCCTTCATTTCTATTTGACAGAACTATAGAAAACAAAGAGGCCATTCTTAATTTTTCCATACCTGTAAGATGTAGATACCTGTAGTGAATTTACTAGTAATTTTATAGACTAGCTCGATAGGACCCAAGTGGGGCCAGGGAGGAAGACTGCCTTGAATGGAAAGAAGATTAAAACTATTTTAACTTTGTTCATTTTGTTTTGTTTTGTCATTGAGGATTTTGCTTTCTTCTGAGACCTCTTTCTTGTTTCTAAAACTTCTCCTGTCAACATTCGTTTTGTGTTTAGCTTTCTACACTGTACTTGTAGTGGAATCTGCATTAGAAAGCTACTTCTCAGGGATCCCCCTTCTTCCCTAACATCCTTGGTAAGCTTTTAATGAATGTATACTCTCAAAGGCAAAGTATGGAGTAAGAATAATTTTTGCCACAAAATGCAGACATTTATGATCTTTACTTAAAACATATTGATATCTGAAGGAAAGATTAGATATCTAAAGACATGCTGACCCTTAATCATCCCTAATAAGGAATTCTTCCCAACTGGAATGCTTCTTTGAGAATACAATGTGGTGTTTGTTTGCACAACAAATGATTGAAAACTGAGATGTTCAAGAAAATGTTTGATAAGTACTGTTGCCTGGCAAGCTCAACATCTACTCTCAAGCTCCTTCCTTGCCCAACTCTGTTATAAAGGCTGAGGAAGCTAAACGTTTTCCCAGTTTTTCATGCAACTTGAAGTGATCAGTTAGTTCCAAGCTGAGATGAGAGCAGAGGCTCCTGGAAAAAAGTAAGCAGAAGCTTCTAGCAGTAGCATCTGTTGGGGGCCTCTAGAAATGCTTGTATTTTCCTAATGAAAACAACAAGTGAGGCATGTGCTTCCTCTCTTATCTACTTTCTTTCTACCTTGAATGCAGATGTGTCTGTAACTGCTGCAGCCATTTTTGAAGCAAGAAGCATAAAGACAAAAGCCAATGTGCTCAAGATGATGGAATTAAAATCAGAGACAGATCTTTAGTCCCTGATGGCATTATTGCACCAGCTGAACAAATATTTTCCTTTGTATTTCTTGTTGATAAGAAAAATTGGCTTCTGTTTCTTAAGTCAATGATTTTTCTGGTTTTATTTCTTGCAATTAAAATCATTTCAAAGGATAAAGAAATTGTATTTTCAACATCTGATAAACAATTTTTCTGTGATGATCAAAGTACCTTGCATTTTGGCTATTTACATTATTTGAAATAGCCAAGACATGGAAACAGCCTAAATGTCCATCAACAATGACTGGATAAAGAAGATGTTGTATATTTATACAATGGAATACTACTCAGCCATAAAAACTGACAACATAACGCCATTTGCAGCAACATGGATGCTCATGGAGAATGTCATTCTAAGTGAAGTAAGTCAGAAAGAGAAAGAAAAATACCATATGAGATCGCTCAAAAAAAAAGCATAAATACAGAACAGAAATAGACTCATAGACATAGAATACAGACTTGTGGTTGCCAAGGGGGTGGGAGGTGGGAAGAGATAGACTGGGATTTCAAAATTGTAGAATAGATAAACAAGATTACACTGTACAGCACAGGGAAATATATACAATATCTTATGGTAGCTCACAGAGAAAGGAATGTGACAATGAATATATATATGTTCATGTATAATTGATAAATTGTGTTCTACACTGGAATTTGACACAATATTATAAAATGATTATAAATCAATAAAAAATGTTAAAATAAAAAAACCTTGCATTTTATAGCATTTCCAATTTACAAAAGTTGTTTTGTTATACATGACCTCACAATAAATTGGTAACTTAGAAATTGTTATCCTAACTTTAATAGTGAGCCAACTTAAACTCAGAGAAATAACTTACTTAAACTCAATGAAAGAAACTGTGGTAGAATCCAAGACTTCAACCCTTATCCTCTGGCTCTGATTCCCAACTGAACCAAGTTTGTTTATGTTGGAAGCCAAATTTATTGTATTCACATATTCATTACATTCTTACAACACTATGAAGAGCTTCTGTGTAACAGTCTTTAGAAAATAAGAAAGAAGAATTGGATAAAAATTACTGAACTCATAGTCTGGAGTGAATTAAGTCACTTTATTATTAACCTTGTGATTTTAAAGATTAATACTATAAGATATCCTACTCTGAGAATTTTACAGGCCACTAAGGAATACAAATGTGAAAATACCTTATTCTACATATGATACAGAGTGGGCCATAAATGCATGTATGTTCATTGTAGAAAAGGAATACTAATTCATGCTTTGAAGGAAGTTGGGGTGAAGGGTGGGTGGAGGAGAGTGCCAAGGTAATATAAATGAGTCTCAGCTGTTTTGTATGACTATACATTTGGGGGAGTTAAGATTTATGGAGCTACAAATCTGACCATATCTAGATCATAAAAGGTTTTTGTTGGTCCTGATGTTTTGTATCCATGTTTTTAAATTTTTTATTTATTTTATTTATTTATTTATTTATTTATTTATTTATTTATTTATTTATTTATTTATTTATTTAAAATATATTTTTATTGCAGTATAGTCAGTTTACAACAATGTGTTAATTTCTGGTGTACAACACTGTAATTCAGTCATATAGGAACATCCATATATTCATTTTCATATTCTTTTTAACCTACTATGTTACTTTTTAACTTAACATATGCTACTACAAGATATTGAATATAGTTCCCTGTGCTATACAGTATAAACTTATTATTTATCTGTTTTATGTATAGTATTTAGTATCTGCAAATCTAGAACTCCCAATTTATCCCTTCCCACCCATTTTCCCCCTGTTAACTATGTTTGTTTTCTATGTCTGTGAGTCTGTTTCTGTTTTGTAAATAAGTTTTTCTATTTTTTTAGACTCCACATATGAGTGATATCATATGGTATTTTTCTTTCTTTCTGTCTTGCTTCACTTGGAATGACATTCTCCAGGTCCATCCATGTTGCTGCAAATGGCATTATTTTTTTTTTCTGGCTGTGTTTTATTGCATTGTATAAATATACCACAAATTCTTTATCCAGTCATCTGTCGATGGACATTTAGGTTGTTTCCAGAATCACATTCATATTGATAGATAAGATCAATAGATTTCAAACATGGTTATAATATATATAGAATTATATTTCTGAATACTGATCTGGAAACAAGCAGTAAACTGGAAGTAAATAAGATTGGAGACAGGGTGCAAGAAGAATCCTGGGCAATTTTCCCAGCAAGATATAAATCCAATGCAAGTGATGCCTGACAATTGGGTAGGAGGAATCAGATTGCAGAGATATTTAAATGTTGACATCTATAGGAAAAAGTAATAAACTAGATATGATTGGAGATGTGGTTGGGTGCATAAGAAGGAAGAAAATATGATTCAAACCAAGTTTCTGTCTTGAGCTTCTAAAGAGGTAGTAAATGCATTCATGATAAGATGTACTAAAGGAGTGGATGGATAGAGAGGCATAACAAAGGAGATAAATTCCTCACTTCATGTATTGAGTTCAGCAGTCCTTTGGAACACCTAAGATGGAGATGCTCATTAAACAGTCAGAAATAAAACCCTATACAGACAATTCTCAACTTAAAATGATTCAACTTAATGAGTTTTCAACTTTATGATTCTGAAAAGCTATGTACACTTGATAGAAACCATATTTCTTCACATAAATAACACTTAATACTTCTTCATTTCCCTTCTTCCATTTTCCCCCATATCTTTTCCCAGCTCTCTTCCTTTCTAATTTTCATATATGTATATATGCAGGATGGTCACAAAATTTATTGTCCAATCTCTGAAACTTTATATGAAAAAGCCCATTTTTTAGGATGAAACTAGGACAACAAGTCAACCTGGGACTAATTTGGGTTAACCTGACCTCATGCTCTCACAATAAAACCAACAAAAAAATGGATGAGGAAAGAAGGCATTCAGAACAGGACCCTTTAGTTCTAGGAAGAGAGAAAATTGAGGAAAATGGAGAAAAGACTGGATATAAAAATAAAAATATGATTATTTTTACCATCAGAATTAAGAAGACACCTTTTTCAGCTTATCTAGTTAGAAGAAACCGGATCCGATCTAGTACAACCTACTTATTTTATGATTCTTCCACTTGAAGCCATATTTTTTTTCATATTTGTATACTGTTTTGTCTGCCATCAAACATTCACCATTTGTGTGAATAAGCATAAATCAAATCAAGAAGTAGCTGTGGAGAGCTTACTGTGTCAGTTACTTTGCTAAATGTTAAATACACAGAAATGAGTAAGATACAGTCTGTATCTCAAATAATTAAATTTAATAAGAGAGAGAAGTAAGCAAATCATAATGCCCAATAAATGCATCAATACAAGTATATATAGGAGACAAAATTAATCTCAAGGAGGAAGTGATTACACAAGCAATACGTTTTCAATGCTTTCAAAAAGAGATGATTACTGAAATGGATTTAAAGGATGAATAGAACTTCCCCAGGCATGATATTATGAGGAAAAAGCATTTTAGTCAGAAGCATGGAAGACATGGAAGCTATGAAAAAGCACAATTGTGGATGGATTCCATTATAAGTCATTTGGACTTAATTCTATATGCAACAAGGAGCCATAGAAGTTTTAAACAGAAGAACAATGTGATGGATGTATATTTTTGAAAGATCACTTTGATAACTGTGTGGAGAATATTTTGTATTGCTTTTTGTCAAGAGAGGTAGAAACTGGAGAAACAGCCCTAAAGTGAGTTGAGTTAACAACAAATACTATAGATTAGTGAGGGTTCAAAATTCAGCTTACAGCTCAAGAAGACATTTTTGCAGAGGGACTTCAGATTTTACAAGCAGACTTTGGGGTAAAATAAAGCTTGCACATAACGTCAAAACTATCTTCCTGTTTCAGCTCAAATTAAATACATTTACTTTTGAAAGGTTAGCAAGCTTGGGTTTTGCTGAAATATTCCTTCTCCACACTTTGTTTTAATATTACACTAACAAGCTGCCTTCACTTGGAGGATTTAGCTCCCTTTAGATGTAGTTTACCAAACAGTAGTTGTAAAGTACTGCATTTCAAGGGGGTGATTAGTGGTAATGGGTAGAGTTTGAGGGGATGGGGGAAAGATTGTGTGCAGTGCCATGTCAGGAAAAGAAAGCTTCTCAACCTCCAAGCCATCTGAAAACATCTTCAATCCAAATTTTCAAGGGATCATAAGCTCAGACTGTGGTTTCTTACACCCCTGGGGAGGGGCAGTTTGTCATGGGTTTTATTGAACTCCAAGAAGGAATCACAGGTAAGCACATTTTTCAGTAGGCCTATGGACTTCTGGCTTGGGAAACGTGGCTATACAACTTCCCTTTTAGTCCTGGAATTCTACCTCTGGCACTATTTGTTTCCTCTTCTTTTGCAAAAGGTAATCTGCTTCATTGACATAGGGCCTAGGTCTCCTTCTTCCCCGTGAAGGATTTAGGCCTTGGGAATCTGGTCACTTTTTCTCTCACTGGTCTTTGCCTGTTCCTTGACTAAACCAAAGGAGCCACCTCAGGCTCACAAACATGACATCCTAACCAAAATGAGGACAACTACAAATATCCCAAATAATTCCCCATTAGGATGCTTATTAATTAACTGGGAAAAGTTTAGACAGGATAGTTTGAGGAAAAAGGAATTAACTTTCCTTTGCAATACTACATGGCCCCTATACAAGCTAGGGGAACAAGAAGTCTGACAATAAACAGACAAAAAAAAACCAAATCATTAAATTACAGTATCATCTTGTAGCTGGACATATTTTGTAAAAGAGGAGGTAAATGGGGAGAATTTCTATACATACAAATTTTCTGGACCCTATTCCAAGACCCAGGTTTAAGGAACTCCTGCCAGGTATGCCTGGGTCATATCCCTTCAAAGACTCTTCCATGACAGGAGCTCGATGTTTTATTTTTTTTCTTTAGTTACAGTCAGTTTACAGTCTGTGTCAAATTATGGTGTACAGCAAAATTCTTCAGTCATACATGAATATACGTATATTTATTTTCATAATCTTTTTCACCATGAGCTACTAAGAGATCTTGAATATATTTCCCTCTGCTATACAGTATAAACTTGTTTATCTATTTTATATGTATCAGTCAGCATCTGCAAATATCAAACTATCTGTTTACCCCTTCCCACCCCCTCTCTCTTGACAGTCACAAGTTTGTATTCTATGTCTGTGAGTCTGCTTCTGCTTTATAAATAAGTTGCTTTGTCTTTTTTTATTCCACATATGAGTGATATCATATGGTATTTTTCTTTCTATTTCTGAATCACTTCACTTATAATGACATTCTCCAGCGACATCATGTTGCTGCAAGTGGCATTATGTTCTCATTTCTTCATGGCTGAATAGTATTCCATTGTAAAAATATACCACGACTTCTTTATCCAGTCATCTGTTGATGGACATTTAGGTTACTTTCATTTCTTGGTTATTGTAAATAGTGCTGCTAAGAACATTGGAATGCAGGTGTCCTTTTGAAGTAGGGTTCCTTCTGGTTATATGCACAGCAGTGGGATTGCTGGGTCATATGGTAAGTCTATTTTTAGTGTTTTGAGGAATCTCCATACTGTTTTCCACAATGGCTGAATCAAACTGCATTCCCACCAACAGAGTAGGAGGGTTTCCTTTTCTCCACACCCTCTTTAGTATTTATTATTTGTAGACTTTTGAAAGATGGGCATTCTGATTGATGTGAGGTGATACCTCGTTGTAGTTTTGATTTGCATTTCTCTGAAAATTAGTGATATTGAGCATATTTTTCATGTGCCTAATGGCCATTTGTATGTCTTCATTGGAGAATTGGTTGTTTAGGTCTTCTGCCCATTTTTGGATTGGGTTGTTTGTTTTTTTTTCTTATTAAGTCATATTTACATACTGCTGTCCAGTCTTCCCAACACCATTTGCTGAAGAGACTGTCTTTATTCCATTGTATGTTCTTGCCTTCTTTGTCAAAGATTAATTGACCAAAATTTGTGGGTTCATTTCAAGTGGGACCCAATTAAACTTAGAAACTTCCACACAGCAAAGGAAACCATAAGTAAAACAAAATGACAACCTACAGAATGAGAGAAAATTTTTGCAAATGATGAAACTGACAAAGGTTTGATCTCCAGATTATATAAGCAGCACATACAACATAATGAGAAAAAAACAAACAACCTAATCCAAAAATAAGCAGAAGACCTGGACTCGCTATTCTGTTCCATTGATCCATATGCCTGATTTTTTACAAACACTATGCTGTCTTAATTATGGTAGCTCTGTAGTATTGTCTGAAGTCTGGGAGGGTTATTCCTCCAGATTCATTCTTTTTTTCTTCAGTAATGCTTTGGAAATTCTGGGTCTTTTGTGAGTCCATATAAATTTTATCATGATTTGTTCTAGTTCTGTGAAATAAGTTTGGGGTAATTTGACAGGGATTGCATTAAATCTTTAGATTGCCTTGGGCAACATGTCTATTTTTAACAATATTATTTCCTCCAATCTAAAATCATGGAATAGCTTTCCACTTTCTTAAGTCTTGTTTAATTTCCTTAATCAATGTTTTGTAGTTCCCCATGTGTAAGTCTTTAACCTCCTTGGTTAAACTTATTCCTAGGATTTTATTACTTTGGGTGTTATTTTAAAAAGGATTGTTTCTTTAATTTATTTTCATGTTGTTTCATCCTTACTGTAGAGAAATGAAGCTTATTTTTGTACATCAAACTTGTATCCTGCTACCTTACTGAATTATTTGGTTAGTTCTAGTAGTTTTTGTGTGCGTGTGTGTGTGGACCTTTCAGGGTTTTCTATATATAGTATCATGTCATCTGCCAATAGTGACAATTTTACATCTTCTTATCCAATTTCAATCCCTTTTATTTTTCTTCCCTGATTGCTGTGACTAGGACTTCCAAGACTATGTTGAATAGAAGTAGTGAGAAAGGAAAACCTTGTCTTGTCCCAGAATTTAGTGGGATGGTTTTGAGTTTTCCACCACTGAATACTATGCTGGCTGTATGTTTGCCATAAATAGGTTTTATTGTGTTGAGATATGTTCCCTCTATACCCACTTTGATGAGGGTTTTTATCATAAATGGGTATTGAATTTTATCAAATGCTTTTTCTTCATCTATTGAGATGATCATGTGGTTTTTGACCTTTTTCTTGTTGATGTGATGCATTACATTGTTTGACTTGCATAGATTGAAACTCCTTTTGTCCCTGGGGTGAACCCAACTTGATCATGGTGTATTATCTTTTTTATGTGCTGAGGGATTCTGTTTGCTAATATTTGGTTTAGGATTTTTGCATCTATGTTCATCAGTGATATTGGTCTCTGATTTTCTTTTTTGGTAGTATCTTTGTCTGTTTTTGGTCTCAGGGTGATGGTGGATTCATAGAATGAGTTTCGGAGTACTCACTCATTTTCAATCTTCTGGAAGAGTTTGAGAAGGACCAGTATGAGTTCTTTGTACATTTGGTAGAATTCCCCAGTGAAGCCATTCATTCCAGGACTTTTATTTGTAAAGAGGTTTTTTATTGTTATTTCAATTTGATTTCTAGTGATCGGTTTGTTTAAGTGATCAATTTCTTCTTGATTCAGTCTTGTGGACTGTATGTTTCCAGAAACTTGTCCATTTCTCCTAGGTTATCCATTTGGTTTCTATGTAGTTGTTCATAGTATTCTCTTATGATATTTTGTGTTTCTGTCATATTGGTTGTAATTTTTCCATTTTCCTTTCTTATTTTCTTTATTTGTTCTCTCTCTTTTCTCTTTGTGAACTTGGTCAGAGGTTTATCAATTTTGTTTACTCTTTCCAAAAATCAGCTCTTGATTTGATTGAATTTTTCTATTATTTTTTAATCTCTATTTAATTTATTTTCTCTTTGATATTTATCATTTCCTTCCTTCTGCTGACTGTTTTTTTCTGCTTTACTTTTTCTAATTCTTTTACTGGTATGCTAGACTTTTTATCTGAGATTGTTCTTTTTTGAGGAAGGCCTGTATCACTATAAACCTCCCTCTTAATACTGCCTTTGCTGCTTCCCATAGATTATGAGTGGTTGTATTTTCATTGTCATTTGTCTCAAAGTATTTTTAAATTTCATTCTTTATTTCGTCATTGACCCGTTGTTTTTTTAGTAGCATGTTGTTTAATCGCCACCTTGTCATTTTTTCTCTTTTGTTTTTCTGTAGTTGATTTTTAGTTTCATGGAATGGTGGTCTGAAAAGATGCTTCAAATTATTTATATTTTCTTAAAATTGTTGAGGTTTCTTTTGTGCCCAAGTAAATGATCTTCCTAAAATATGTTCCATGTGCACTTGAAAAAATGTATATTATATTTTGGGGGAATGTAATATTCTGAAAATATTAACTAAGTCTAATTGTTCTATTGTTTCATTTAACTTCTCTGTTGCCTCATTAATTTTCTGTCTGGAAGATCTGTCCAGTGATATAAATGGGATGTTAAAGTCTCCTACAATTGTTGTTCTCCTATGAATTTCTCCCTTTATTTCTGTTAGTATTTGCTTTATGTATTTATGTGCTCTTATATTGGGTGCATAGATGTTAATAAGTTTAATATCCTCATCTTGTATTTTTCCTTTAACCATTATAAAATGTCCTTCTTTATATTTCCTCATGGCCTTTGTGTTAAAGTCTATTTTGTCTGAAATCAGTATTGGTACTCCTGCTTTCCTGTCATTTCCATTTGCATCAAATATATTTTTCATCTTCTCACTCTCAATATATGTGTTTCTTTCTCCATAAAGTTGTCTCCTGTATGTAGCATATTGAATGTCCTCATTTTATTATCCAGTCTGCCAATCTATGTCTTTTGATTGGAGTACTTAGTCGATTGACATTTACAGTAATTATTGATAGATGTGTGTTTATTGCCATTTTGAACTCAGTTTTGCAGTTAATCTGGTGTTTTCTCTTAGTTCCTTTCTTTTTCTTTGTGTGGTTTGATAATTTTCCTTTATATTATCTTGGTTTCTTTATAGCTCTTTTGACTCTGTTGTAAGGTTTTGGCTTGTTGTTACCCTGTTTTGTAAGTATGTTAACCCATTACTATATCTGTTGGTTTTAAACAGATAGTATTATGAGCTCAAACCCATCCTACCAATAACAAAAAAAGAAAAAAGGAAAAAAGTCTATGTTTTCTTGCTCCCCTTTCCCACTCTTAATGATTTAGATGTCCTTTTCACAATTTCATGTTTATTATATTGTAATTCATTGTAGTTATCGCTTTCCAATTATGGTTTTCTCCTTTCTGTAACATCCTGCTTCTTTTCTATTTAGAGTAAACATCACAATGTTTCTCTTAGCATAGGTTTAGTATTGCTAAATTCTTTTAGTTTTTGCTTGTCTGTGAAGTTCTTTATATCTCCTTCTTTTCTAAAGCATACCCTTGCTGGATAAAGTATCCTAGGTTGCATCATTTTCTCATTCAGGACTTTGAATATATCTTCACACTGTCTTTTGGCCTGCAGTGTTTATGTAGAGAAATCAGCTGAAAGCCTTATGGGGGTTCCCTTGTAACTCACTCTTTGCTTTTCTCTTGCTGCTTTTAGAATCATTTCTTAATCCTTAATCCTGGCCATCCAGATTATAATATGTTTACTGTGTGTCTGTTTGGGTTCTTCCTATTTGGGACTCTCTGATTTTCCTGTACTTGGGTATCTGGTTCCTTCTTTAGGTTTGGGAAAATTTCAGTCATGATTTCTTCAAATACCTTTTCAATCCCTTTTACTCTTTCTTCTCCTGGGACCCCTATCATGTGTAATTCAATATGCTTTATATTATCCCATAGGTCACTTATATTGTTTTCACTGGTTTTGTTTGTTTGTTTTCCTCTCAGCTGTTCTGATTAGGAGATTTCTGTTTTCTTGTCTTCTAAGTCACTTATTCATTTCTCTGCATTATCAAGCCTACTTTTTATAGACTTTAGCTCAGCTCTCACCTCAGCAAATGAGTTTTCCAGTTTTAATTGGCTCCTCTTTATATCTTCAATTTCCTTTTTGACATATTCGCTGTCTCTATACACAAACTCTTGGTTCCTTCAGTACTTTGGTCACTCCTGTTTTGAAATCATGATCTAGTAGAGTATCAAGGTCTATTTTATTGATTATTCTTTCAGAAGACTTCTCTTGTTATTTTAATTGGGAGTAGTTCGGCTTCTTCCTTTTACTTATATGTCTCTGGTACTATGGCTCATGGAGTATCATTCATCTACTGTGGTCCTTAAATGGTTTGTTTGTTTATTTACTTATTTATTTAAAGCAGATGCAGAAATAAAACTAAAAAAGAAAAGAAATTCAAAAGAGGAAAAGATTTGAAAACAGAGTATAATAAATAACAGAATAACAAATTGAAGATAAAAATCAAGTTGAGACAAATTTTTTAAAACTTAAAAGAAGAAAAAATATTTGATAACAGTATAATCAATAACAGAATAACAACACAAAGAAATAGAAATCAAATTGATAGACATTTAAAAGTAATTAAAAGAAGAAAAAATATTTGAAAACAGTTTATAATTGATAACAGAACAAAACAAATAAAAATGAAACTGAGACAAGAAGAAGCAGCAGAAGCAGCAGCAGAAGAAGAAGAAGCAGAAGCAGCAGCAGGAAGAAGAAGAAGAAGAAGAAGAAGAAGAAGAAGAAGAAGAAGAAGAAGAAGAAGAAGAAGAAGAAGAAGAAGAAGAAGAAGAAGAAGAAGAAGAAGAAGAAGAAGAAGAAGAAGAAGAAGAAGAAGAAGAAGAAGAAGAAGAAGAAGAAGAAGAAGAATTTTTAAAGGAATAAAATAGAAACAAAAAATTTGTAAAGTAAAAATTTAAAAAGAAAAGAAAAAAAAGTGGATGTGTTCCCCTGGAGACTGTGCACTCTTAATAATTTTGTTGAGAGGTTCTTCTTAAGTAAGGTCCTTCTTGGTAGTTGCCACGTCTTCCTTCCCTGCTTTTTGCCTGTTGTCCCTTCAGTTGGGGGTGTGGCCAGTGATCTGGTAGCCAGAACCTGCCCTGTCTATTGAACCTCCTTTTTTTTTTTGTGGTTGTCATCACTCCTGTACTCACCCTACTGTGTGAACTCTGCTCAATGTTTCCAGAGGCCTTCTTGTCACACTCCTGGTCTGTGCTGTTCCCAGTTCTGGTCAGAGGGTGGTTTGCATCTCCTCCCAAAACTATATCTGGAGGTGTCACTACTTCATGGTAGGTGGGCAGGTCATGCCCCTTCCCTATGCCAAGGTCTGACACTGTCCTCATGCCTGGTAGGTGGGCACATCACTCCCCATTTGAGTGCCACTCTCCACACCACATAAGGTCCAAGCTCTGTAGGTGGGCTTGGACAACATGGCTGCACCAGCACTTGCCCCTGCTCTATGCCAGAACTCAGCTCCTTATTTGTCTTAGAGGCAGGAGTTCACAGAGGCACCAGGGCAGAGCATTCCTATCTTCCTGGGGCTGTAAACAAATCTTAGTTTCGCTTATGGGCACCTAGGTAAGTATTCAGATTTTGACACCCTCCTCTGAGTGAGGATTTGGTGGCTGTGGTTGCACCCCACCTCTCATCTCCCCAGAACACACCAGTAATGGTGCCTCAGGCCTCAGAGACTAAGGCTACTGCACCTCTTCCCCCAGAGCACATCAGTATTGCTGCTTTTCTTTTTATTCCTATTTTATGGGGGACCCAGACTATTCTGTTCTGTATACCCTCTGAGCCATGGCACATAGCACACTGCAGTCCCCCAAGGTTGCCTCTGTACAGTTGACCCAAGTCGTCCAACTGGCTTAAGCAATCTGTCCCATCCCACACCTACTGGTTCATGCTTAGAACTGGGGGTCATGGAGACTCTTTGCATCCATTTAACATAGTTTTATTGGTCAAGGGCTATTCCATACAGATATGAGCCTCAGAGTTTCACCCTCCATCTTGCTGGCCTCTCTGTTGGAGCAGGGGTGACCCAGTGAATGACCACTACTCCTCCTTTGCTGCTCCCTCCTTCCAGGACTGGTCCCACACTACTTTCCTTTTTCTTCCTTCTTTTTTCTTTTTCTCCTTCCAGATTAGTGGCATATTTTGTCTTTTGAAGAAGGTGATGTTCTGTCAAAGTTCAGCAGGTGTTTTGATTGGATGGGTGGGTCTGTGGATGTTAGTTCTGGTGTCTTGTGGGAGAGGGTGAGCTATCAGTATCCTTCTACTCTGCCATCTTGACCCTCCTCTGGAGCTCGATGTTTAAGATGACCCCTTATGGGTCCACCTCCACAAAGTCCACAGCCAAGAACTTTTACCTCCCCTGACTCTAAGGGAGAATATTCTTCTCAATCATTAAGCCCTAATACCATTCCTGGGCAGCTGGAGACCCCAGGCCACCATGAATCATCTCATGGATCTGGCATTTGGAGTATTTAACAATAGAGACAGGGTTCAATAGGCAAAAGGGAATCAGGGACAACAGCAAAAGTCACAATTCTCAGCATCAGCCCTAACCCCTGCACCCCCTCAGGGTTACCCTTTCTTGTGAAGACCCATGACAAAGACAGGATCAAGGACTCTTAGATCTGAGCCACATCTTCCTCAAAAAAGACCTGATTTAAGTACAGCCAGGAGAGCCACTGGAAAGACAAGTGCCCTATCTTGGTTCCACTGGGAACCTGCCCAACATGAAAACCAAAATACCACTGGAAGCGAGGCTGACAATTGTCCCAAGGGATTTGGGTCTCCCCTGCCCATGGGGCCCCTAAATTAGGCATTTAGAGATTTTTTTACTCTCTGATAGTCAGGGTCAATGCTCCTACTCAGCCCTGAAGCAGTTTTGGAAGACAGACCATCATCCATCTGCACCCTCATAAGATTATGGGAGTAAAATCTCTGAGGGAGGAATGAGACAGGAAGGAAGGGGGTAGGTCAGAGTCATTCAAAAAATAACTCAGCAATTAACACCAAAGTGGTGAAAAATTCATCTCCCAACAGGCCTTGAGGCCCAAGATGATAGGATATTTGACTTCTAGTAGACCTTCAGATTCTCTGTAATATATTAGCATGGTAAATGACACTCCCACAGGTATCATGACAATTTCAAGGTTAATCATAAAAGGTAAAAAAGTGGGTAGTGGGCCAATTCCTGAGAATCTCAGTCCCTTCCCCAAAGTAGTTGGAATAACCCTCCCACTTGTTAGCATATGAAGTTACTGAGCCCAAAAAATTTAACAATCCCTACACCTTGTGGCCACTCTCCCTTCTGAGTAAGATGACCTGCACCCTGTCTATGGAGTGTGTAACTACTTTTGTTTTAACCAAGCACCAGGAAGTGGCCAAGATGGTGGAGAAGAAGGATGTTGTTAGCTCACCCTTTCCCATGAATACACCAAGAAAGACATACATGGACCCACCCATCCACTCAGAACACCAGCTGAAATTTGACATAACATTACCTTCTTCAAAAGACAAAATTCATCACAAATCTGGTAGTAGAAAAAAAAAGAAGAAGGAAATTATTGCAGGACCTGTCTTGTGGGGAGGGAGTGATAAATGAGGTATACTGCTCCTATAATGGGATTCCCCCTCTCCAATGTAGAGGTCAGCAGGGACAAAGGGATAACCTCCAATTCTTGGATCTGTGCACAGCAGACTTTGGCTGAGAGAACTAAGTGAAATAGGTATAAAGGCTCCCTGTGATCCTCAGCCCTAGATGCAAGCCAGTGGTGGTGGGCCAGAACTGACTGTCCAAACTAGGTGGAGGACTTGGGCTGACTGTGCAGAGGCAACATCAGGCACCATGAATAAAAGTGTATACAGAACAGAATAACCTGGGTCCCCCATAAAAAATGGGAAAAATCAACACTGCCATTGCATGTTGTGGGGAGAGGCACAATGCGGCTGGGCTGTACCTTTGTCTATGCAGAGCTGCAGCACCATCACTGGTGTGTTCTCAGAAGAAGAGAGGTGGGGCTCGCCCTAGCCACCATATTCACAGGTGCACAGCTGTAATGTGGAGGTAGGGTTGATATCTGAATCTTTACCCAAGGGCTCCACAAGTTCATAAGCAAGACTGAGGTTGCTTTACAGCCCCAGGCAGAGGGAAACATTTTGCAAAGTGAGTGCCTTTCTGGACATGCAACTATATGACAAAGGATCAAAGAGCAGAGTCCTGTCACACAGCAAGGGTTAGGGCTGGTGCAGCTGTTTTCTGTAAGCCTGCCTACCACACACAGACATGGTTCTGGGAACTATGCTGACCCCATTTTGTGGTCTTTGGGCCTCTGGAATGAGTAAGCAGTGGTCATGCAATGGAGTGAATGAAGGGGCAGCTTGTGGTGCTGGAGATGGCAATGACCCAATAGCATGAACTTCAAGTCACTGAGGGCTAGGGGCCCTAATGACACAGGCCTCTAAGATGAGTAAGCAGAGATCATGCAACAAGGCAAGTAAAGGAGAGGTGATTAGTGCTGGGTATGTCACAGACCTGATAGTGTACCATGATCCAGGTGTCCAACCCAGATGTTAGTGGAAATGTACTGGTACCCTGAGGGCAGAGAACCTGGGGGACACCAGTGCAGTGCACTGACATTCTTATGGCTAAAGCAAGGGAAAAGGTACAGTCAACAAAGTGTACTTAATGAGCTCAAAGACACCTACTATGAACTGCAGCTCAGAAACAGATCTGGAAGTTGCCATTGCAACAAAAAAGGAACAGACTCAAAACCTATCAATACTGGGACAACCACAGAACAAAAAGGAGGCCCTGCCCAACAACCAGGTCAGGCTCTGTTCACAACACCAGCCACACCCAAAATCAAAGGGATAACAGTCAACACACACAGAAGAAAGACATGGAAAGCATCCATACTAAAAACAGACCTCAAAACAAAATTATTAGGGGTACACAGTTTACACAAGAATGCATCCTCTTAAAAAAAAAAAAAACTTCAAGACCACAGTAGATAAATAATACTCCACAATCCACTGAAAGAATAATTAATGAAATAGCCCTCAATAGTCTACTAGGTCATAACTTCAAAACAGGAGTGATCAAAGCACTGAAATCACTAAAAAAGACTATGAATAGAGACAGAGAAAACTTTAAAAAGGAAATGGGAAGTATAAATAGGAGCCAACTTCTGTTAAAAATAGAAAACTCAATGGCTGAGATAAGAGGCACATTAAAAGCAAACAAAAGCAGACTGGACAACACAGAGGAAAAAATTACTGACTTAGAAGCCAAGATAAAAGAAGTCTCCCAATTAGAACAGCAGACAGAAAAGCAAATAAAAACCAATGAAAGTGATATAAGGGACCTATGGGATTATATAAAGTGTGCCAACCTACACATAATAGGGATCCCAGAAGGAGAAGTAAGAGCAAAGGGGATTGAAAAGGTATCTGAAGAAATTATATTTGAAAATTCACAAACCTAAAGAAGGAATCAAATATCCAAGTACAGGAAACACAGAGGGTCCCAAACAAGAAGAGCCCAAATAGACTTACGCCAAGACATGTTATAATTAGGATGGCCAAGGTTAAAGATGAAGAAATGATTCTAAAGGTAGCAATAGAAAAACAAAGAGTGAGTTACAAGGGAACCCCCATAAGGCTTTCAGCTGGTTTCACTACACAAATACTGCAGACCAGAAGGGAGTGGCAAGTTATATTCAAAGTTCTGAATGAGAAAAAGTTGTAATCTGGGAAAATTTATCCAGCAAGGCTATCCTTTAAAATAGAAGAGATAAAGAATTTCACAAAGAAGAAACTAAAAGAATTCAGCAATACTAAACCTATGCTAAGAGAAATATTGAAATGTCTACTCTAAATAGAAAAGAAGCAGGATTCTATAGAAGGTAGAAAACCATAATTGGAAGTGCGATGACTACAATGAGTTGCAACAGAATAAACATGAAAATGTAAAAGAGGATATCAACATCATAAAGGGTGGAAGAGGGGAGCAAGAAAATATAGATTTTCTCCTTTCTTTTTAGGATGTGGTTGTGCTTATATAATTATCAGTTTAAAGTAAATAGATATACTAATGGGTTAATATATTTGAAAAATAGGGTAACCACAAGTCAAAAGCATACAATATAATCACAAAAACCAAAAGGAAAGCAAGATAATACAAAAGAAAATTATCAAACCACAAAAAGAAAAAGAAAAAAGAGGAAATACCAAATCAACTGAAAAACTATTTAAAATGGCAATAAACACACATCTATCAATAACTACTTTTAATGCCAATGGACTAAATGCTCCAATCAAAAGACATTGAGTAGCAGATTGGATAATAAAAGAACTTACAATATAATGCATACAAGAGGTACACTTTAGGGTGAAAGACACACATAGATTGAAAGTGAGAGGATGGAAAAAGATATTTCGTATAACTGGAACTGACAAGAAAATGGGAGTAGCAATACTGATATCAGGCAAAACGGATTTTAAAATGAAGGCCGTAAAGAAATATAAAGGACAATATACAATGATAAAAGGAGTAATATAAGATGAGGATATTACACACATTAACTTATATGCACCCAATATAGGTGCTCAATATAAGAGCACCTAAGAACATAAAGTAAGTACTAACAGATATAAATGGAGAAATTGATGGGACCACAATCATAGTAGGAGACATTAACCCCCAATTAACATCATTGGACAGATCTTCCAGACAGAAAATCAATAAGGCAATAGAGAAACTAAATGATACAATAGAGCATTCAGACTTGACTTTTCAGAACATTGCATCCCTCTAAAATAGAATATACATTCTTTTCAAGTGCACATGGAACATTTTCTAGGATAGATTATGTGCTCGGGCACAAAAGAGTTCTCAACAAATTTAAGTAGACAGAAATTATTTCAAGCATCTTTTCTAAAACAGTGCCATGAAACTAAAAGTCAACCACAGGAAAACAAAGGGAAAAAATGACAGCATGTAGATTAAACAACATACCATTAAAAAATAAATTAGAAATTCATTAAAAATTACTTTGAGACAAATGACAATGAAAACACAACCACAAACATCTATGGGATGAAGCAAAATTGGTCCTAAGAAGAAAGTTCACTGTGATACAGGCCTTCCTCAAAAAAGAAAAACATCTCAAATAAACAATCTAACTCATCATCTAAAAGAATTAGAAAGAGAAGATCAAGCAAAACTAAAAATCAGCAGAATGAAGGAAACAATAAAGATCAGGGTGGAAATAAATGAAATAGAGGCTAAAAAAATTTTTAAAAATCAATCAAACCAAGAGCTGTTTTTTTAAAAATAGTAAACAAAATTGACAAACCTCTAACCAGGCTCACCAAGAAGAAAAGAGAGAGAACACAAATCAAATTTAAAAGGAAAATGGAGAAATTATAACCAATACCACAGAAATATAGAATATCATAAGAGAATTCTATAAACAACTGTATGGAAGCAAACTGAATAACCTAGAAGAAATGGACAAATTTCCGGAAACATGCAGTCTAGTAAGACTGAATCAAAAAGAAATTGACCATTTGAACAGACAGATAACTAGAATTGGAATACAAATAACAATTAAAAAAAAAAACTTGCAAACAAAAATCTAGGACCGGATGTTTTCACTGGGGAATTCTATCAAACATATGAGGAAGATCTCCCACTGGTCTTTCTCAAACTCTTCCAAATGATTGAATAAGAGTGAGTACTCCCAAACTCACCATCACCCTGAGACCAAAACCAAAGACACTATCAAAAAATTAAATTACAGGCCAATATCACTGATGAACATAGATGCAAAAATTCTCAACAAAATATTAGCAAACAAAATCCAACAGCACATAAAAATATCATACACCATGATCAAATTGCATTCATTCCAGGGACACAAAGATGGTTCAGCTTATGCAAATGAATCAATATGATACACCACATCAACAAGAGAAAGGACAAAAATCACATGATCATCTCAATAGATGTAGAAAAAGCATTGGACAAAATTCAACATCCATTCATGATTTAAAAATTACTTATTACCGAAAAGGATATAGAGGGAATATATCTCAACATAATAAAAACTATGACAAGCCTACAGCCAGCATGATATTTAATGGTGAAAAACTGAAGGCCTTCTCCTGAAAACCTGGAACAAGACAGGATGTCCACCTTCACCACTTCTATTAAACATAGTCCTGGAAGCCTTAGCCACAGCAATAAGGCAATAAAAATAAATAAAAAGGATTCAAATTGGAAAAGAAGAGGTAAAATTGTCATTATATGTGGATGACATAATACGATATATAGAAATCCCTGAAGACTCCACACAATAACTATTAGAGCTGATAAAAGAATTCAGCAAGATAGCAGGATACAAGATTAACATACAAAAATCAGTTGCATTTTTTTACACTAATGATGAATTATTAGGAAAAGAAAGTAAAGAAACAATTCCTTTTAAAATTGCATCCAAAACAATAAAATACTTAGAAATAAATCTGACCAAGGAGGTAAAAGACTTTTACATGAAGAACTGAAAAAAAAAAAAAATTCCTAATGAAATTAATGACTTAATAAAATAGAAAGATATCCCATACACTTGGTTTGGAAGAATCAGTATTATTAAAATCGCCATACTGCCCAAGGCAATCTACACATTTAATATGATCCCTATCAAATTATGCAGGATATTTTTCATAGAACTAGAACAAGACATCTTAAAACTTGTATGGAATCACAAAATATCCAAAATTTCCAAAGCAATATTGAAGAAAAAGAACAAAACTGAAGGAATAACCCTCCCAGACTTCAAAAGTGCCACAGAGCTACTATAATCAAAAGGTCATGGTTTGGGCATAAAAACAGACATATGGATCAAAGGAACACAATAGACAGCCCAGAAATAAATCCACAGACCTATGGTCAATTAATCTTTGACAAAGGAGGCAACAGCATATGACAGAGGAAAAACAGTTTCTTCAACAAGTAGTGTTGGGGAAACTGGATAGCAGCATATAAATCAATGAATTTAGAACACTCCCTCATACTATAAACAAAAATAAACTCAAACTGGCTTAAAGACTTAAATATAAGACAAGACATAGTAAATCTTCTAGAATAAAACATAGACAAATCATTCTCTGACATAAATCTTAGCAATGTTCTTCAATGGCAATCTACTCAGGCAATGGAAATAAGAGCAAAAATAAACAAATGAGACCTAGTTAAACTCATAAGCTTTTGCACAGCAAAGGAAACCATAAGCAAAACAAAATGACAACTTATAGAATGGAAGAGGATATTTTCAAATGATGCAACCTACAAAGGCTTAATTTCAACAGCTCATACAACTTTACAACAACAAAATAAACAAAAAACTCAACCCAATCCAAAAATGGGCAGACGATCTAAGCAAGCAATTCTCCAACGAAGACTAAAAATGGCCAATAGGCACATGAAAAGAGGCTCAATATCTCTAAATATCAGAGAAATGCAAATCAAAACTATAATGAGTTATCATCTCACACCAGTTAGAATGGTCATCATTAAAAAGTCCATGAATGAGTAATGCTGGAGAGGGTATGGAGAAAAGGGAGCCCTCCTACTCTGCTGGTGGGAATGTAGTTTGGTACAGTCATCAGGGAACAGTATGGAGATACTTCAATAAACTAAAAATAGACTTACCATTTGATATAGCAATCCTTCTACTGGGTGTATATCCACAGGGATCTCAAAAAGGTACATGCACCCAAATATTCATAGAAGCATTATATACAGTAACCAAGAAATGGAAACAACCTAAATGTCCATTGACAGATGACTGGATAAAGAAGTTGTGGTATATTTACATGGTGGAATACTACTTAGCCATAAAAAATAAAATAATGCCATCTGCAGCGATGTGGATGGACCTAGAGATCATCATTCTAAGTGAAGTGATCCAGAAATAGAAAGAAAAATACCATAAGATATCACTCATTTGTCAAATCTTAAAAAAAAAAAGACAATATGAACTCATCTATAGAACAGAAACATTCTCACAGACATAGTAAATGTTCTTATGGTTACTGAGGAAAGAGGGTAGGAGGGGATAAATTTGGGAGTTTGACATTTATAAATGTTAGCCACTAAATATAAAAATAGACTTTAAAAAAGTTTCTGCTGTATAGCACAGGGAACTATGTTCAGTATCTTGTAATAACCTTTGATGAAAAAGAGTATGAAAACAAATACATGTATGTATATGAATGACTGGGACATTATGCTGTATACTAGAAATTAACACATTGTATCTGATGGTGCTTCAATTAAAAAATAAAAGCAAAGTAAGCACACAACACCCACACCTCATGGCCTTTCTCTTGTCTTCTGAAATAGCCTACATTCTATGAAGTACGTATCTCTCTAAATAAATCTCCTTTTACACAATTGTGGCTCACTCTTGAATTCTTTCCTGCATGAAGCTAAGGATCCCCACTTGCTGGGAAACATCCCAAGTACTCAGCTGAGACCTGGGACATGGCTATCTTCTCACCTAACATTCAATTTTTCTGTATTGCTAGCAGTGATCTTTTGTCTCTCAAGTTGTCAAGCAACTGTAGGTCTACACCAAGTTTGGAAGGAAGAAGAAAATAGTCCCAAAGGAAAAAAGCCTTTGGCAGCTGCTTAGGTGATTTTCCTCAGCTCCCATTCTCCCACCTCAGAGTCCCAGCCATTGATAATGGCCACTGGAGTGGCTCAGATACAGGTCCTCTCCTGTTATTGATTGCTCCGGTGATCTGGCCTTGCTGAGCTCCCCCTAACCCTCTGCTCTCCCAAGGAAGGCTGGTGCAGGGGTTGCCTTTAGGGTGTCTGATAAAGCCAAGGTGTCCAGGGGTAGGAAAAAGGAAAGGAAAGTCAAGACCCATGTTGGGTTGACAAGGCTGTTGCCACAAAACCAGCCTTTGCACCCCAAAAGCCAGATTGAGACTCAGAGGCAGAGTTTTGGGAGAAAAAGAACAGCTTTATTCCTTTTCCAGTGAAAAGGGAGTCACAGCAGGCTAATGCTTTAAAGACTTGGGATTGGGAACTTGAAGTTTTATAGAAAAACTAGATGGAACAAAAGATGATAACAATCAGGGCATTTTAGAAGAGAGAAGATGGCGGAGTAGAAGGACGCTTGTAGCTCAGTCTCTCCCACAAATGCACCAAGACTCACATCCACAGACCCACTCAACCAACCAGAGCACCTGCAGAGCTCCAACAGAACATCACCCTCTTCAAAGGATAGAGACGCCAAAAATCTGGTAGGAGAAAAGGAAAAAAGAAAGAAGAAAAGGCAAAGCACAGCAGGACGGGCCCCGTGGGGAGGGAGTGGCAAAGGAGGACTGGCGCTCATTCGCTGGATCTCCCCTCTCCAACTAAGATGCCAGTGGGATGGAGGGGGAGCCTCCAAGGCTCGGATCTGTACAGAGCAGCCCTTGACTGACAGAACTAAGTTAAACGGTCACAGAGGGTCCTTGTGACACCCAGCCTGAGAAGCAGGGCAGCAGCTGGTGGCAGGGCCGGGCTGCCCAAGCCGGGTGAGAGATGGGGGCATCTGCACTGAGGCAGCGCTGGGGGACTGCAAGGGGCTGCATGCCAAGGCTGTGGGTGCACAGGGCAGAACAACCTCAGCCCTCCATAAAACAACACAGTTGATGTGCTCTGGGGGGAAGGGTGCATAGCCCCATCCCTGAAAACCCACGGAAAGTTTTTGGGGGAAGAGAGATGGGGTCAGGAACAGCTTCCATATCCTCTGGCACTTAGCATCCAGGCAGGGGCTGGGCGAAACCTGCATCCAGACCTAACGGCTTAGCAGCCTCAAAGGCCAGACAGAGACCTGTCTACAGCCCGAGGCAGATAGGATCCCTCAATACTGGTCCCTCAGAGAACTTGCTCTGCCAAGACAAACAAGGAGCTGGGTTTTGGCCAAGAGTAGGGACAAGGCTGTTCCTCGGTCTTCCCCGAGCCCACCTGTGGAGCGCCAACCTCAGCTGGGGCGTGCAGCTGCACAGAGAAGCAGAGTGACTGGCACCAGGAGATGGAGGGCGGACTCCCACCTTTTGGGCAGGAATGCAGCCCCTGACCAAGGTGCTGGGAGGGGGCACTACCCGCCCTCCTAACTGGCCAGTCTGAACCATCTGACTGCGGCATCAGGAGGGGCAGTGACATGCCCGCCCACAGCAAAGGAGAGCTATACCTGACCCAGCTTTGGGAGGAGGCTTGACCTGCTTGCTGACAGGTACTGGGAGCAGCACAGAAAAGGGCGCCAACGGAGGTCCTCTGGAAACAACAAGCTGAGCTTCCAAAACAGGACAAAGACAGAAAGACTTCACATTAAAAGCACACAGACTCCAGGAGAACACTGACCCTTTTTTTTTTTAAATCTGTTTTTACCTGTTCTATTTCCTATTACCCAATTAATTTTTAGTTCTTAATTCATTTTTACTTCTCTTGGGTTTTGACGTCCTGTTATTGATTAGACACAGGTTTCAAATACATCTTTTCATCTTTTCCCCTTTTTTTAAACGTTTTAAAAGGACATCAAACCCAATTGCTATTCTGCTTCAACTTGCTCTTCTATTATTCATTATACACTGTTTTAAAACCATTTTTTCTCCGTTCTTTTAAAATTGTTTCTCTCTTTCTCTTATTTTTTCTTTTTTTCCTAAGTCTTATTCCTACATAGGCATTAGATAGATAAACTCGTTAAGGACCGCAATAGATGACTCATCCTCCATAAACCACAGTGCCAGAGAGGTATGAGCAAGATGAAGAAGCAGAGAAACCATTCCCAATTAAAAGAACAAGAGAAATCCCCTGAAAGAATGATCAATTAAATAGACATTGATAGTCTACTAGATAAAGATTTCAAAAAAGGAGTGATCAAGTGCTGAAGGAACTAGAAGAGATAGTGCTTAGAGATATAAAATATGTCAAAAATGAAATTGAAGCTATAAAGAAAAGCCAAGTAGAATTGGTAAACTCATTGACTGAGGTGAGGAATGATTAAAAGCTGTGCAAAGCTGACTAGATAATGCAGAGGAAGGAATTAGTGACCTAGAAGACAGGACAATAAAAAGCACCCAATCAGAAGAGCTATAAGAGAAACAAACAAAAAATAATGAAAATAGCATAAAGGATCTATGGGATAATATAAATCATGCCAAACTTTGCATAATAGGGGTCCCAGAAGGGGAAGAAAGATCAAAGGGGATTGAAAAGGTTTTTGAAGAAATCATGACTGAAAACTTCCCAAACTTAAAGAAGGAATCAGATATCCAAGTACAGGAAGCTCAGAGGGTCCCAAACAGGAAGAACCCAAACAGACCCACACCAAGACAAATCATAATCAAGATGGCCAGAGTCAAAGATAAAGAAATGATTCTAAAGGCAGCAACAGCAAAGCAAAGAATAAGTTGCAAAGAACCCCCATAAGGCTCTCAGCTGATTTCTCTACACAAACACTATAGGCCAGAAGGGACTGGCAAGATATATTCAAAGTCCTGAATGAAAAACAAGATGCAGCCTAGGATACTTTATCCAGTAAGGCTATCTTTTAGGATAGAAGGAGAGATAAAGAATTTCACAGACAAGAAAAATCTGCAGGAGTTTAAAAACACTAAACCCATGATAAAAGAAATATTGAAAGGTCTATTCTAAATAGAAAAGCAGCAGGATGCCACAGAAATGAGAAACTCACAACTGGAAAGGTGATAACTCATGAATTACAAATAAAATACACACAAAATTATAAAAGAAGACATACAAATCATTGAGAGTGGGAGAGAGAGGAAGGGAAATATAGAATATATTTTTTTCTTTTAAATATTTTTTTCTTGGTAGGTTGGGTTTGAGATCATTTTACTATCACTATAATAAAAACAGTTACAGTAATGAGCTAATAGATTTATGAAAAAGGGTAACCACAAGCCAAAAACTTACAAGGGAGTCACAAAAATTAACTAAAATATATGATAATACAAAGGAAAATAACCAAACCACAAAAGGAAGAAGAAAGGAACAAAGATGAAACATCAAATCAACTGCAAAGAGAAGTTCAAAATGGCAATAAACACACATCTATCATTAATCATTGTAAATATTAATGGACTAAATGCTCCAGTCAAAAGACATAGAGTGGCAGACTGGATAATAAAGCAAGAACCTTTAATATGCTTCATACAAGAGACCCACTTTAGGGAGAAGGACACATATAGAATGAGAGTGAAAGGATGGAAAAGGATATTCCATGCAAATGGAAAAGTCAAAAAAGCAGGGGTTGCGGTACTGATTTCAGACAAATTAGACTTTAAAACAAAGGCCATAAAGAAAGATAAAGAAGGACATTTTATAATGATTAAAGGAGTAATACAAGATGAGGATATTACACTCGTTAATATATGTGCACCCAATATAGGAGCACCTAAGTACATAAAACAATTACTAACAGAGATAAAGGGGGATATTGATGGGAATACAATCATAGTTGGAAATTTTAACACTGCATTAACATCACTAGACAGATCTTCTAGACAGAAAATAAATAAGGCAACAGAGAAATTAAATGATACAATAGAAAAATTAGATTTGGTGGATACTTTTTGAGCATTACATCACCAAAAAATGGGATATACATTCTTTTCAACTGCACATGGAACATTTTCCAGGATTGATCATGTACTTGGGCACAAAAGATACCTCAACAATTTCAAGAAGATAGAAATTATCTCAAGCATCTTTACTGACCACAATGCCATGAAACTAGAAATGAACAACAGAGAAACAATGGAGAAAGAAAGGAAAGCATGGAGATTAAACAATATGTTATAAAAAGAACAATGGGTCAATGAGGAAATCAAAGCTGAATTTAAAAAATACCTTGAGACAAATGACAATGAAAGCACAAGCACTCAAAATCTATGGGACACAGCAAAGGTAGTGCTAAGAGGGAAGCTTATAGTGATACATGCCTTCCTCAAAAAAGAAGAACAATCTCAAATAAACAATTTAACCCACCACCTGAATGAATTAGAAAAAGCAGAATAAAAAGCCCCAAAAGGTAGCAGAAAGAAGGAAATTATAAAGATCAGGGAAGAAATAAATAAAATAGAGATTAACAAGACCATAGGAAAAATCGACCAAACTAAAAGCTGGATTTTTGAAAAAGTAAATAAAATTGATGAACACATGGCAAAACTCACAAACAAGAAAAAAAAGAGAGCACAAATTAGCAAAATAAGAAAGGAAAAAGGAGAAATTACAACAAACAAAATATAAATATGGAATATCATACAAGAATATTATGAAAAACTATATGGAATCAAAACTATATAACCTAGAGGAGATGGACAAGTTTCTGCAATCATACTGTCCACCAACCCTGAATCAAGAAGAAACTGACCACTTGAACAATCCAATCACTAGAAATGAAATAGAAATAGCAATTAAAAACCTCTCTACAAAGAAAAGTCCAGGACCAGATGCTTTCACCAGGGAATTCTACCAAACATACAGAGAAGAACACATAGCAGTCCTTCTCAAACTCTTACAGATGATTAAAAAGGAGGGAATACTCCCAAACTCATTCTATGAAGCCACCATCACCCTGACATCAAAACCAGGCAAAGGCACTACCAAAAAAACAGAATTATAGGCTAATATCACTGATGAACATAGACATCAAAATCCTCACCAAAATATTAGCAAATAGTAACCAACAGCACATAGAAAAGATTATACATCATGACCAAGTGGAGTTCATCCCAGGGACAAAAGGGTAGTTCAAAATACACACATCAATCAATGTAATACATCACATCAACAAGAGAAAGGACAAAAACCACATGATCACCTCAATAGATGTAGAAAAAGCCTTTGATAAATTTCAACACCAACTTATGATAAAAAAAACTCTTACCAAAGTGGGTAAAGAGGGAACATATCTCAACATAATAGAAGCTATATATGACAAACCTACAGCCAGCATAATCCTCAACAGTGAAATACTCAAAAGCTTCCCACTAAATTCTGGGATAAGATAAGGCTGCCCACTTTCACCACTCCTATTCAACATAGTCCTGGAAGTTTAGACACAGCAATCAGGCAACAGAGAGAAATAAGAGGGATCAAAATTGGAAAAGAAGAGGTAAAAGAGTCACTATATGCCAAAGACATGTTACTATAGCAATTTTCCAAGGAAGACATACAAATGATCAAAAAGCACATGAAAAAATGCTCAATATCACTAATTATCAGAGAAATGCAAATCAAAACTACAATGAGGTATCACCTCACACTAGTCAGAATGGCAGTCATTCAAAAATCCACAAATGACAAATGCTGGAGAGGCTGTGGAGAAAGGGGAACCCTCTTACACTGCTGGTGGGAATGCAGTTTGGTGCAGCCACTATGGAAAACAGTGTGGAGATTCCTCAAAAGACTAGGAATAGACTTACCATATGACCCAGGAATCCCACTCCTGGGCTTGTATCCAGAAGGAAATCTACTTCAGGATGACGCCTGCACCCCAATGTTCATAGCAGCACTATTTACAATAGCCAAAACATGGACACAGCCTAAATGTCCATCAACAGGTGACTGGATAAAGAAGAGGTGGTATATTTATACAATGGAATACTACTCAGCCATAAAAACCGACAACATAACGCCATTTGCAGCAACATGGATGCTCCTGGAGAATGTCATTCTAAGTGAAGTAAGCCAGAAAGAGAAAGAAAAATACCATATGAGATCACTCATATGTGGAATCTAAAAAACAAAAACAAAAACAAACAAACAAAAACATAGCATAAATAAAGGACAGAAATAGACTCACAGACAGAGAATACAGACTTGTGGTTACCAGGGGGGTGGAGGGTGGGAAGGGATAGACTGGGATTTCAAAATTGTAGAATAGACTACACTGTATAGCACAGGGAAATAAAAATAAATAAATAAATAAATAAAAAGAAAACCCTAAAAGGTCCACACAAAAACTACTAGAGCTGACCGAAGAATTCAGCAAGGTAGCAGGTTACAAGATTAAAGTTCAAAGATCAGTTGCATTTCTTTACACTAACGGTGAATCAACAGAAAAAATAAGTAAAGAAACAATCCCCTTTAAGATAGCACCCAAAGTAACAAAATATCTGGGAATAGATCTAACCAGGGAGGTGAAAGAATTATACACAGAAAACTATAAACCATTGATGAAGGAAATTAAAGAAGACTTTAAAAAATGGAAAGAAATCCCATGCTCTTGGGTTGGAAGAATCAATATTGTTAAAATGGTCACACTGCCCAAGGCAATCTACAGATTTAATGCAATCCCTATCAAATTACCCAGGACATATTTCACAGAACTAGAACAAATCATAATAAAATTTATATGGAACCATCAAAGACCTAGAATTGCCAAATCATTACTAAAGAGAAAGAAAGAGGATGGAGGAATAACTCTCCCAGACTTCAGACAATGCTACAGTCATCAAGCAGCATGGTATTGTTACAAAAACAGACATATAGACCAATGGAACAGAATAGAGAGTTCGGAAATGAACCCACAAATTTTGGTCAACTAATCTTCGACAAAGGAAGCAAGAATATACAATGGAATAAAGACAGTCTCTTCAGCAAATGGTGTTGGGAAAACTGGACAGCAGCATGTAAAATAATGAAGCTAGACCACTCCCTTACACCAGATACAAAAATCAACTCAAAATGGATCAAAGACTTAAACATAAGACAACACACATTAAGCCTCGTAGAGGAAAATATAGGCAAAACATTATCTGATATACATCTCAAAAATTTTCTTCTAGTAGGAATAAAAGCAAGAATAAACAAATGGGACCTAATGAAACTTACAAGCTTCTATACAGCAAAGGAAACTATAAGTAAAACAAAAAGATAACCTATGGAATGGGAAAAAAATGTTTGCAAATGAAACTGACAAAGGCTTGATCTCCAGAATATATAAGCAGCTCATATGACTCAATAAGAAAAAAATAAACAACCCAATCCAAAAATGGGCAGAAGGCCTAAACAAGCAATTCTCCAAGGAAGACACACAAATGATCAATAGATACATGAAAAAAATGCTCAATATCACTAATTATCAGAGAAATGCAAATCAAAACTACAATGAGGTATCACTTCACATCGTTCAGAATGGCCGTCATTCAAAAATCCACAAATGACAAATGCTGGAGAGGCTGTGGAGAAAGGGGAACCCTCTTACACTGCTGGTGGGAATGCTGTTTGGTGCAGCCACTATGGAAAACAGTGTGGAGATTCCTCAAAAGACTAGGAATAGACTTACCATATGACCCAGGAATTCTACTCCTGGGCATATATCCAGAAAGAACCCTACTTCAGGATGACACCTGCACCCCAATGTTTATAGCAGCACTATTTACAATAGCCAAAACATGGACACAGCCTAAATGTCCATCAACAGATGACTGGATAAAGAAGAGGTGGTATATTTATACAATGGAATACTATTCAGCCATAAAAACCGACAACATATCGCCACTTGCAGTAACGTGGATGCTCTTGGAGAATGTCATTCTAATTGAAGTAAACTAGAAAGAGAAAGAAAAATACCATATGAGATCACTTATATGTGAAATCTAAAAAACAAAAGAACAAAACAGACAAAAAAAAGTGTAAATACAAAACAGAAACAGACTCATAGACATAGAATACAAACTTGTGGTTGCCAAGGGGGTGGAGGGTGGGAAGCGACAGACGGGATTTCAGAATTGTAGAATAGATAAATATTATACTGTATAGCACAGGGAAATATACACAAAATATTATGGTAGCTCACTGAGAAAAAATGTGACAATGAATATATATATGTTCATGTATAACTGAAAAACTGTGCTGAACACTGGAATTTGACACAACATTGTAAAATGATTATAAATCAATAAAAAATGTTTAAAAAAACAATCAGGGTGTTTTACAGGATGCTACATTCTACTTATCCTATTTGATCTTCCTAATGTCAGGGAGGAATTTTGTAGGGTCTGTCCATTCTTCTGAAATTATCAGCACATTACCTCTTCCTAGTTAAAGCTGTTGAATGGGGGTTGTTGAGCATAAAAAGCAGTAAAGGAGAGAAAGCACGTTGCAGGATTTCTTAGTCAGGGAGAATTAATATTAGGAAAGTTAGTTCTTTTCCTACTTCACATTTAGAATCTAGGAACTGCAAGCTGCTTTCTAATTCAGCTCTGGGCTTCTAAGGACTTTGTCTTGACAGCCACTAGGTTCTTGTGAATGAAAAGTGAGCAAAGCAGCTTTAATGCAGAGCAAACAGTGCCTTGAGAAGTCTGACTCTAGGAAAAAATAGTCTGTCCTATTTTGATCCCTGCTCATAAACACCCGTGGCACTAAAGTTTCCAAAGTATTTCTGTACTTGCAGCGGGCACTGGCCCTTCCAATTCATTGAGAAGGAAGCCTAGAGAAAAAAAAAAAACAGTTATTTTAGGGTACAGAGGAAGAGATGATAAGGTGAAAGTCTTAGCAAGATGGTTGATTGAATAAGCCTTCAATTAATGTTAGTTGTGTGTGCAGGATTGTTGGTGTTTCCTTCTTAGTGGGAGGATACATTCAATCAACTAATATAAAAAGATTCCATTAGGCAATCATAAATTCACAGAGACCAACTGTGGAGCAAAATATTCCTTTACTTTTTTCATTTAATTATCTATTAGTTTAAATAATGTGTATCCAAGTGTCTCTTTAATCCCTGGTCTCTCATTCTTCCTCCTTACAATCCTTCTTTCTTTCTACACCTCTACACTCTCTCAAGGGTAAGAGCTTCATCCTGGAGAAAGGGAAATGGAAATTTTGTCAGACTTAACACTCTAAGTAGTGACAGCAGACCCTTCTGCTAAAGAGGGAATCTTATTCAAGCCAATCTCTCTATATTATATTACCTTTCTCTCAGAGCATAAATTTAAAGTATTTATTATTATTATTATTATTATTATTATTATTATTATTATTATTATTATTATTATTATTAATTATCATCGTCATCTTCATCATCATCAAAATATTGCTTATGTTTGTCATTTTTCTTATTGAACACCTTTAATCCTATAAAGAATAAGAAAGAGCAGAAAAAGATGAGTGGAATAGAGAAAATATGTTCTGATACATAGTGTTGCTCCTGTGGATTTTATTACTATTATTGCTATGCCATAAAAACTGACAACATAACGCCATTTGCAGCAACATGGATGCTCCTGGAGAATGTCATTCTAAGGGAAGTAAGCCAGAAAGAGAAAGAAAAATACTATATGAGATCGCTCATATGTGGAATCTAAAACAAACAAACAAACAAAGCATAAATACAGAACAGAAATAGACTCATAGACATAGAATACAGATTTGTGGTTGCCAAGGGGGTGAGGGGTGGGAAGAGACAGACTGGGATTACAAAATTGTAGAATAGATAAACAAGATTATATTATATAGCACAGGAAAATATATACAAGTTCTTATGGTAGCTCACAGAGAAAGGAATGTGACAATGAAAATATATATATGTTCATGTATAATTGAAAAATTGTGCTGAACACTGGAATTTGACACAATATTGTGAAATGATTATAAATCAATAAAAATTTTTAAAAAAAGAAATAACAATTTTAATGGAAAGATGAAAGAAAAACTATCATTTTGTAGTGCAGTAGCCAGAATCAAAAATAATGGAAACAGTACCAACAAAATAAAAAGGATTGTTTGAAAAAACATTAAACCCAAGCATTAGGAGGGATGAAAGAACAAATTAAGAACTCGATCTCTGGGAATCTGATTCCAAATTTTGATTTAGAATGAAAGCAATATAAGTCAAATCTGAGACAAAAAGTAAATTACATGGAGCTCCTATCACCGTTGCCAGTAAGTAGGACTGATTTGGAATCCAGGGTATCCTGAGTTGCAGGCAAAATTAAGGAGAAATAGTTACCCTAGTTGGAAGCTACAGGAAGAGAGCTGATGTTCCTGTCATCTGTTACTAATAATTTATTATTCACATTTGATATCAGGAAGAAATCTCTCAAAAACAAGAATAAAATCTTTTAAACTCTGAATATTTCCAATAGTGGTGGAGTTACTGAATTAAACGTTATAGACACTGCTTAGGCCCTAAACCAGCTAAGGTTTGTTGCCTCAGCGTGGGATAGTTCTTTTTTTCTATTTGGGTTCCAATAAGTGAAAAACAAAACTGAAGTTGAGATCAACACAGTAGAAGCTTTATTCAGTCGTCAAAGAATGGAGGAGTGGGAACAAAGTTCCCAGATCAATGACTTACCAACATGGTGAGAGTGATTTGATTTTGAAGAGTAAAGACCAAAGAAGCAAGATGAGGCTAATGATGGGGAAGCATATGCATTAGTATATGCAGGGCTTTTTCAAGGAAGTGGGGTGCCATTTTTTTTTAATTTCTTTTTTTATTGATATAGAGTCAGTTTACAATTTTGTGTCAATTTCTAGTGTACAACTTAATATTTCAGTCATACATGTACATACATATATCCTTTCTTATATTCTTTTTCATTATAGGTTACTACAAGGCATTGAATATAGTTTCCTGTGATATACAGTAGATCCTTGTTGTTTCTTAATTTTATACATAGTATCTAACATCTGCCAAACCCAAAATAACTATCTCTCTCCACATTTTCCCCCATTCAATAACCAAAAGTTTGCTTTCTATGTCTGTGAGTCTGTTTGTTTTGTAAATAAGTTCATTTGTGGCCTTTTTTAGATTCCATATATAAGTGATATCACATGGTATTTTTCTTTCCCTTTGTGGCTTACTTCATTTAGTATGACAATCTCCAAATACAAGCATGTTGCTGCAAATAGCATTATTTTCTTATTTTCTATGGTTGAGTAGCATTCCATTGTATAAATGTTCCACAAATTCTTATTTTAACTATTTTATTTATTTATAATCATTTTACAATGCTGTGTCAAATTTCAGTGTAGAACACAATATTTCAGTTATACATAAACATATATATATAATTCATTGTCATATTTTTTCTCTGTGATCTACCATAAGATCTTGTATGTATTTCCATGTGCTCTACAGTATAATCTTGCTTATCTATTTGATATTTTGAAATCCTAGCCTATCCTTTCCCACCCACTGCCCTATTGGCAACCCAAGTATGTATTCTATGTCTATGAGTCTGTTTCTGTTTTGTATTTATGTTTTTTGTTTGTGTGTTTGTTTGTTTTACATTTCACATATAAGTGATCTCATATGGTATTTTTCTTTCTCTTTCTAGTTTACTTCAATTAGAATGACATTCTCCAAGAGCATCCACGTTACTGCAAGTGGCGATATGTTGTCGGTTTTTATGGCTGAATAGTATTCCATTGTATAAATATACCACCTCTTCTTTATCCAGTCATCTGTTGATGGACATTTAGGCTGTGTCCATGTTTTGGCTATTGTAAATAGTGCTGCTATAAACATTGGGGTGCAGGTGTCATCCTGAAGTAGGGTTCTTTCTGGATATATGCCCAGGAGTAGAATTCCTGGGTCATATGGTAAGTCTATTCCTAGTCTTTTGAGGAATCTCCACACTGTTTTCCATAGTGGCTGCACCAAACTGCATTCCCACCAGCAGTGTAGGAGGGTTCCCTTTTCTACACATCCTCTCCAGCATTTGTCATTTGTGGAGTTTTGAATGATGGCCATTCTGACTCATATGAGGTGATACCTCATTGTAGTTTTGATTTGCATTTCTCTGATAATTAATGATATTGAGCATTCTTTCATGTGCCTATTGATCATTTGTATGTCTTCCTTGGAAAATTGCTTGTTTAAGTCTTCTGCCCATTTTTGGGTCGGGTTGTTTGTTTTTTTCTTGTTAAGTCATATAAGCTGCTTATATATTCTGGAGATCAAGTCTTTATCGGTTTCATTTGCAAACATTTTTCCCATTCCATAGGTTGTCTTTTTGTTTTACTTATGGTTTCTTTTGCTGTGCAGAAGCCTGTAATTTTCATTAGGTCCCATTTGTTTATCCTTGCTTTTATTTCTATTGCTTGAGTAAACTGTTTTAGGAGAATATTTTTGATATGTATGTCAGATAATGTTTTGCCTACACTTTCTCCTAGGAGGTTTATTTTATCTTGTCTTATGTTTAAGTCGTTGATCCATTTTGAGTTGATTTTTGTGTATGGTGTAAGGCGGTTTTCTAGCTTCATTGTTTTACATGTTGCTGTCCAGTTTTTCCAACACCATTTGCTGAAGAGACTGTCTTTATTCCATTGTATATTCTTGCTTTCTTTGTCGAAGATCAGTTGACCAAAAGTTTCTGGGTTCATTTCCAGGCTCTCTATTCTGTTCCATTGGTCTATATGTCTGTTTTTGTACCAGTACCATGCTGCTGATGACTGTAGCTCTATAGTATTGTCTGAAGTCTGGGATAGTTATTCCTCCATCCTCTTTCTTTCTCTTCAGTAATGATTTGGCAATTCTAGGTCTTTGATGGTTCCACATAAATTTTATTATGATTTGTTCTAGTTCTGTGAAATATGTCCTGGGTAATTTGATAGGGATTGCATTAAATCTGTAGATTGCCTTGGGCAGTGTGACCATTTTAACAATATTGATTCTTCCAACCCAAGAGCATGGGATTTCTTTCCATTTTTTAAAGTCTTCTTTAATTTCCTTCATCAATGGTTTATAGTTTTCTGTGTATAATTCTTTCACCTCCTTGGTTAGATTTATTCCTAGGTAGTTTATTACTTTGGGTGCTATTTTAAAGGGGATTGTTTCTTTACTTTCTTTTTCTGTTGATTCATTGTTAGTGTAAAGAAATGCAAGTGATTTTTGAACGTTAATCTTGTAACCTGCTACCTTGCTGAATTCTTCGGTCAGCTCTAGTAGTTTTTGTGTGGACCTTTTAGGGTTTTCTATATATAGTAACATGTCATCAGCATATAGTGGCACTTTAACCTCTTCTTTTCCAATTTGGATCCCTTTTATTTCTCTCTCTTGCTTGATTGCTGTGGCTAGGACTTCCAAGACTATGTTGAGTAGGAGTGGTTTTAGTGGGTAGTCTTGTCCAGTCCCAGATTTTAGTGGGAAGCTTTTGACTTTTTCACCATTGAGTACTATGCTGGCTGTAGGTTTGTCATATATAGCTTTTATTATGTTGAGATATGTTCCCTCTTTACCCACTTTGGTAAGAGTTTTTATCATCAAAGATATTAACTTTTATCAAATGCTTTTTCTGCATCTATTGAGATGATCATGTGGGTTTTGTCCTTTCTCTTGTTGATGTGATGTATTACATTGATTGATTTGCATATGTGAACTACCCTTATGTCCCTTGGATGAACCCCACTTGGTCATGATGTATAATCTTTTCTATGTGCTGTTGGATATTATTTGCTAATATTTTGGTGAGGATTTTGGCATCTATGTTCATTGGTGATATTTGCCTATAATTTTCTTTTTTGGTAGTATCTTTACCTTGTTTTGGTATTGGGGTGATAGTGGTATCATAGAATGAGTTTGGGAGTATTCCCCCCTTTTCAATCATCTGGAAGAGTTTGAGAAGGACTGGTATGAGTTCTTCTCTGTATGTTTGGTAGAATTCCCTGGTGAAGCTGTCCAGTCCTGGACTTTTATTTGTGGGGAGGTTTTTAATTGCTATTTCTATTTCATTTGTAGTGGTCGGTTTGTTTAAATGGTAAGTTTCTTCTTGGTTCAGTCTTGGTGGACAGTATGCTTCCAGAAACTTGTCCATCTCGTCAAGGTTATCCATTTTGGTGCCATATAGTTTTTCATAATATTCTTGTATGGTCTTCTGTATTTCATAATATTCTGGTATGATATTCATTATTTGCTGTAATTTCTCCTTTTTCCTTTCTTATTTTGCTAATTTGTGTTCTCTCTTTTTTCTTCTTTGTGAGTTTAGCCAGAGGTTTATTGATTTTATTTACTTTTTCAAAAAAACAGCTTTTGGTTTGATTGATTTTTTTCTATGATTTTTTAATCTCTGTTTTATATTTCCTCCCTGGTCTTTATTATTTCCTTCCTTCTGCTGAGTTTTGGGGTTTTTTTTGCTCTGCTTTTTCTAACTCTATTAGCTGGTGGGTTAGATTGTTTATTTGAGATTGTTCTTCTTTTTTAAGGAAGGCCTGTATGAGTATAAACTTCCCTCTTAGCACTGCCTTTGCTGTGTCCCATAGATTTTGAGTGGTTTTGTTTTCATTTTCATTTGTCTCAAAGTTTTTTTTTTTAATTTCAAATTTGATTTCATCATTGACCCATTGTTTTTTTTTCAAGTATGTTTTTTAATCTCCATGCTTTCCTTTTTTTTTTTTTTTTTCCTGTTCCTCTGCAGTTGATTTCTAGTTTCATGGCATTGTGGTCAGTAAACATGCTTGAGACAATTTGTATCTTCTTAAAACTGTAGTGGTTTCTTTTTTGCCCAACTACATGATCAATCCTAGAAAATGTTCCATGTGCACTTGAAAAGAATGTATATTCTATTTTTTGAGGGTGCAATACTCTGAAAATATCCACCAAGTCTTATTTTTCTATTGTATTATTAATTTCTTTGTTGCCGTATTTACTTTCTGTCTGGAAGATCTGTGTAGTGATGTTAATGCAGTGTTAAAATCTCCAACTATGACTTTATTCCCAACAATATCCCCCTTTATCTCTGTTAGTAATTGTTTTATGTACTTAGGTGCCCCTCTTTGGGTGCATATATATTAATGAGTGTAATATCCTCATCTTGTATTACTCCTTTAATCATTATAAAATGTGTTTCTTTATCTTTCTTTATGGATTTTGTTTTAAAGTCTAGTTTGTGTGAAGTCAATACTGCTACACCTGCTGTTTTGGCTTTTCCATTTGCATGGAATATCCTTTTCCATCCTTTCACTCTCAATCTATATGTGTCCTTCTCCGTAAAGTGGGTTTCCTGTATGAAGCATATTGAAGGTTCTTGCTTTATTATCCAGTCTGCCACTCTATGTCTTTTGACTGGAGCATTTAGTCCATTAATATTTACAGTGATTAATGATAGATGTGTGTTTATTGCCATTTTGCACATATCTTTGCAGTTGATTTGGTATTTCTTCTTTGTCCCTTTCTTCTTTTTGTGGTTTGGTAATTTTTCTTTGTATTATCATGGATTTTATTTAGTTTTTCTGACTCACTTGTAAGTTTTTTCCTTCTGGTTACCCTTTTACGTAAGGCTATTAACCCATTACTATAACTGTTTTTGTTAAACTGATAGTAACATAATCTTAAACCCATCCGAATGAGAACAAAAATTTTAAAAAGAAATAAAAAAATACTCTATATTTTCTTGCTCCCCTCTCCCAATCTTATTGATTTAGATGTCTTCTTTTACAATTTTGTGTTTATTTTATTTGTAATTCATGAGTTATCACCTTTCCAGTTATGAGTTTCTTGTTTCTGTAGCATCCTGCTGCTTTTCTATTTAGAGTAGACCTGTCAATATTTCTTTTAGCATGGGTGTAGTGTTGCTAAACTCTTTTAGTTTTTGCTTGTCTGTGAAATTGTTTATCTCTTTATCCTAAAGGAAAGACTTGTTGGATAAAGTATCCTAGGCTGCATTTTTTTTCATTCAGAACTTTGAATATATCTTGCCACTCACTTCTGTCCTGTAGTGTTTGTGTAGAGAAATCAGCTGAGAGCCTTATAAGGGTTCCCTTGTAACTCACTGTTTGCTTTTCTCTTGATGACTTTAGGATCATTTCTTTATCCTTGACTCTGGACATGTTAATTATGATATGTCTTGGTGTGGGTCTGTTTGGGTTCTTCCTCTTTGGGACCCTCTGAGCTTCCTGTAGTTGGATATCTGATTCCTTCTTTAAGTTTGGGAAGTTTTCAGTCATTATTTCCTCCAATACCTTTTCAACCCCCTTTGATCTTTCTTCCCCTTCTGGGACCCCAATTATGTGAAGATTATCACTCCTTATATTATCTCATAGGTCCCTTATGTTGTTTTCATTTGTTTTTATTTGTTTATCTTATAGCTGTTCTGATTGTGTGCTTTCTGTTGTCCTGTCTTCTAGATCACCTATTTATTCCTCTAAATTATCTAGTCTCCTTTGAACAGCCTTTAGATAAGTTCTCATCTCAGCCAATAAGTTTACTGATTCTACTTGTCTCTTCTTTATAGCTTCCATTTCACTTTTGACATATTTTATATCTCTAAACACTATCTCTTTTAGTTCCTTCAGTACTTTGATCACTCCTTTTTTGAAATCTTGATCTAGTAGGCTATCAATGTCTATTTCATTGATCATTCTTTCAAGGGATTTCTCGTTCTTTTAATTGGGAATAGGTTCTCTGTTTCATCTTGCTCATATCTCTCTGGCATTGTGGGTCCTGGAGTATCAGTTATCTATTATTGTCCTTAAGGAGATTGTTTATTTATGTATCTAACACCTATGGAGAAATGAAACTTAATTTAAAAAAAAAAGAGAGAATGAGAGAGAAAGATAATTTTAAAAGAAGGGAGAAAAAAGGTTTGAAAACAGTGTATAATCAATTATAGAAGAGCAATTTGAATCAGACTAGCAATCAAGTTGAGATATCTTTTTTAAAACTCTTTAAAAAGAAAGGAAAAAGATTAAAAAAAAAAACAATATTTGAAACCTGTGTATAATAAAACCAAAAGAAATGAAAATGAAATCAGGTGGCTTTAAAAAAATAATAATAATATAATTACTTTAAAATAAGAATTAAAAGGAATTAAAACTAGAAACATATACAATTGTTTAGAAAGTAGAAATTAAAAAGGTAATAGAAAAAAATTAAAAAAGATAAATTAACGAGAGAATTCTAAAGAAGGGATAAAAAGTTTTGAAAACATTGTATAATCAATAATAGAAGACCAAGTTGAAGCATAATAGCAACCAGGTTGAGACGTCTTTTAAAAACCTTTTTAAAAAAGGAGAAAGGAAGAAAAAAATATTTGAAACCTGTATATAATCAATAACAGGAGATCAAAACCAAGATAAATAAAAATGAAATGATGTGGATTTTTTTAATATAATAATAAGAAAAATATTTTAGAAGAAAAATTTAAAAGGGATTAAAACTGGAAGCATATATTATTGTTTTAAAAGTAAAAATTAAAAAGCTAATAGAAAATAGAACAAGTGAAAACAGATTAAAAGAAGGTGGGGGGATGTTCTCCTGGGGACTATGTTCTCTTAACAAGAAGTCTTTCTGTCTTCACCCTGTTTTGTGAACTCAGCTTGTTTTTTCCAGAGGCCCTCTGTTGGCGTCCTCATCTGTGCTGCTCCCAGTGCCTGTCAGCAAGCAGATCACACCCCCTCCCAACATTGGGTCAGGTGCAGCTCCCCTTCACTGTGGGCGTGCAGGTCACTCTCCATCTCTATGCCCTAGTCAGATGTTGCAGGCTGGCCAGATAGGTGGGCAGATTGCACCCTGTCCCAGCACCATGGTCAGGTGCTGCACTCTTTCCAGGAAGGGGGATGGGCACCCACCCTCTCCCAGCACAGGTTGCTCTGCAGCTCTGTGCCACTGCATGCTCCACCTCTGATCTGGACTCCGAAGGCAGGTTCAGGGAAGACCACGGAATAGCCTCACCCCTGCTCCAAGCCAAAACTCGGCTCCTTGTTTGTCTTGGTGATGCCAGTTCTCTGAGGTACCATGGCAGAAAGTTTTTATCTGCCTTGGGCTGTAGACAAATCTCCGTCTGGTCTGGCCTTTGAGGCTGCTAAGCCCTTAGGTACGGATTCAGGTTTCAACCCCGCCCTCACCTGGATATGGCAGTTGTGCCTGAGCCCCACCTCTCTTCACCCAAAAACCTTCCACAGGTTTTCAGAGATGGGGGTATGGCACCATTCCCCCCAGGGCACATCAGCCAAGTTGTTTTATGGAGGGCCTAGGTAGTTCTGCCTTGTGCACCCACTCAAACATGACACATAGCACCCTGTAGTCCCCTGAGGCTGCCTCAGTGTGACTACCTCATTTCTCCACCCAGCTCAACCTGTCCTAGCCCCCAGCTGTCAGCTTGCATCTCAGGCTGAGGGTCGCAGGGGCTCTCTGTGCCCATTTAATTTAGTTCTGTCAGTCAACTGGTGCTCCATAGAGATATGAGCCTCAGAGTCTCCTCCTCTGTCCTGCTGGCCTCTCCATTGGAGAGGGGGAGACCCAGCAAACAAGCACTAGTCCTTCTTTGATGCTTCCTCCCCACGGGACACGTCCCAGACTATTTTGCCTTCTATTCTTTCTTTTTTCCTTTTCTCCTACCAGATTTTTGGCATCTTGTTCTTTTGAAGAGGATGATGTTCTGTCAGAGTTCTGCACAGGCTCTGGTTGGCTGAGTGGGTCTGTGGATGTGAGTCTTGGTGCATTTGTGGGAGAGGGTGAGCTACGAGTGTCCTACTACTCTGCCATCATCCACAAATTCTTTATCCAATCATCTGCTAGTTGACACAGATTGCTTCCATGTCTTTGCTACTGTAAGCATTCTTGTTATGAATATTAAGGTGCATGTATCTTTTTCAATTAGATTTTCCTCTGGATATATGCCCAGGAGTGGGATTGCTGGATCATATGTTAAGTCTATTTTTAGTTTTTTTAAGGAATCACCATACTGTTTTCCATAATGGCTGTAGCAAACTACATTCCTAACAACAGATTTTTTGTTGCAAAAACTAAAAGAATTTAATGATACTAAACCTATCCTAAAAGAAATATTTAAAGGTCTACTCTAAATAGAAAAGCAGCAGGAAGCTATAGAAGTGAGAAAACCATAATTAGAAATGTTATAACTAAATAAGTTGCAAGAAAATAGACATGAAGAAGAAAAAAGAAAGAAAAAAAGAAAAAGGAAATCAAAATCATAAAAAGCAGGAGAGGGGAGCAAGAAAATATAGGGGCTTTTCCCTGATTCTTTTTTTCTTTTTTCTTGTTCTTTTTAGAATGTGTTTGAACCTACATGACAACCAGTCTAAAGCAAATAGATATATTAATGGGTATAAATACTTAAAAAACAGGGAAACTACAAATCAAAAGCATACAATAGAATCACAGAAATCAAAAAGAAATGTAGATAACACAAAAGAAAATTATTAAATCACAAAAAAAAAAGAAAAGAAAAAAGGAAGGAACAAAGAGGAAATGCCAAATCAACTGGAAAGCTAAGTTCAAAATTGCAATAAACACACATCTGTCAATCATTACTATAAATGTCAATGGAATAAATGCTCCAATAAAAAGACATAGAGTGTCAGGTTGGATAATCAAACAAGAAACTACAATATGCTGCCTAAAAGAAACTCACTTTAGAGTGAAGGGCACACGCCGATTAAAAGTGAGACAATGGGAAAAGATGTTTCATGCAAATGAAAATGACAAGAAATCAGGAGTAGCAATATTCATATCAGACAAAAGAGACCCTAAAAGAAAATCCATAAAGAAAGATAAAGAATGACACTATATAATGATCAAAGGAGCAATATAAGATGAGGATATTATACTCATTAACATATATGCATCAAATATAGGAGCCCCTAAATATATAAAAAAATACTAACAGACATAAAGGGAGAAATTGATGGGGATACACTAATAGTAGGAGATTTTAACAACCAACTAACATTACTGGACATGTCTTCCAGAGAGAAAATCTATTTAAAAAATGGAGCTACTAAATGCCACAACAGAGCATTTGGACTTGGTGGATATTTTTAAGCCATTACATCCCTTAAGAACAGAATATACAATCTTTTCAAGTGCTTACATGACTTTCCCTAAGATAGACCACATACTTGGGCACAAAAGAAGCCTCAACATATTTAAAAGGATAGAAATTATTTCAAGTATCTTCTCTGACTGCAATAGCATGAAATTAGGAATCAACCACAGAAAAACAAAGGGGGAAAAACAGCATGGCAATTAAACAACATGCTACTAACAAAAACCCAATGATTCAATGATGAAATCAAAGAAAAAATTTAAAAATACCTTGAGACAAATGACAATGAAATCCCAACCACACAAAATCTATGAAATGCAGCAAAAGCAGTGCTAAAAGGGAAGTTTATAGTGATACAGGCCTTCTGCAAAAAAAGAAAAGAAAAAAAAATCACAAATAAACAACCTAAAGTAAAACCTAAAAAAAAAAAGTAGAAAAAGAAGAACAAACAAATCCTAAAGTCAGCAGAAGGAAAGAAATAATAAAGATCAGGGAGTAAATAAATAAAATACAGATTTAAAAAACAAAAGAAAAAAAATCAATCAAACCAAGAGCAGGTTTTTTGAGAGTAAACAAAACTGACAAACTGCTGGCCAGGATCACTAAGAAAAGAGAGAGAATGCAAATATACAAAATAAGAAAGAAAAATGGAGACATTACAACAAACATCACAGAAATACAAAAATTCAAAAGAGAATACTATGAAGAACAATATGGCAATAAACTGAACAACTTAGAAGAAAACATACAGCCCACCAAAACTGAATCAAAAAGAAATAGATCATTTGAACAGATCAATCACTAGAAACAAAATAGAATCATCAATTAAAAAAAAGAAACTCCCTGAAAACAAAAGTCCAGGACCAAATAGCTTCACTGGGAAATTCTATCAAACATACAAAAAAGAGCTCATATTGACCATTTTCAAACTCTTCCAAAAGATTAAAAAGGAGGGAGTATCCCCAAACTGATTCCATTAAGCCACCATTACCCTGATACTAAAGACATACAAAGACACTAACAAAAACAAAACTATAGGACAATATTCTTTATGAACATTGATGCAAAAATGCTCAACAAAATATTAGTAAACAAAATCCAGCAACACATAAAAAAGATTATACACCATGATAAGGTTGGTTCATCTCATGGACAGAATGATGGTTCAAAATACAGAAATCAATCAACATGATACACCACATCAACAAGAGTAATGACAGAAAAACACATAATCATCAAATAAATGAAGAAAAACAATTTAATAAAAATTCAACATCCATTCATGATAAAACTCTAGCCAAAATATGTATACAGGGAACACATCTCACCATATTAAAAATTACTTATGACAAGCTACAGCTGGCATAATACTCAATGGTGAGAGGTTGAAACCCCTATAATCTGGAACAAGACAAGGATTCCACTCTCATCATTTCCAATCAATATACTATTGAAAGTCCTAGCCATAGCACTTGGAGAAGAAAAAGAAAAAAGGGATAAGAATGGGAAGAGAAGAGGTAAAATTGTCATTATATGTGGATGACATGATACTATATATAAAAAATCTTACAGTCTCCACACAAAAACTACTAGAGCTGATAAAAGAATTTGGCAAGTTAGCAGGATATAGTTGACATACAGAAATCAGTTGCATTTCTTTACACTAACAATACAGTAGCTGTAGAGCTACAGTCATCAAGACAGCATGGTATTGGTACAAAAACAGACATATAGACCAATGGAACAGAATAAATATCACAGAAATGAGCCCACAAAATTTTGGTCAACTAATCTTCAACAAAGGAAGCAAGAATATACAATGGAATAAAGACAGTCTCTTCAGCAAATGGTGTTGGGGAAACTGGACAGCAGCATGTAAAACAATGAAGCTAAAACACTCCCTTACACCAGATACAAAAATCAACTCAAAATGGATCAAAGACTTAAACATAAGACAACACACAATAAACCTCCTAGAGGAAAATATAGGCAAAACATTATCTGACATACATATCAAAAATATTCTCCTAGAACAGATTACTCAAGCAATAGAAATAAAAGCAAGAATAAACAAATGGGACCTAATGAAAATTACAAACCTGCACAGCAAAGGAAACCATAAGTAAAACAAAAAGACAACCTATGGAATGAGAAAAAAATGTTTGCAAATGAAACCGACTAAGGCTTAAGCTCCAGAATATGTAAGCAGCTCATACAACTCAATAAGAAGAAAATAAACAACCCAATCCAAAAATGGGCAGAAGGCCTAAACAAGCAATTCTCTGAGGAAGACATACAAATGATCAATAGACACATGAAAAAAATGCTCAATATCACTAATTATCAGAGAAATGCAAATCAAAACTACGATGTATCAACTCACACCAGTCAGAGTGGCCATCATTCAAAAATCCACAAATGACAAATGCTGGAGAGGCTGTGGAGAAAAGGGAACCCTCCTACGCTGCTGGTGGGAATGCAGTTTGGTACAGCCACTGTGGAAAACAGTGTGGAGATTCCTCAAAAGACTAGGAATAGACTTACCATATGAACCAAGAATCCCACTCCTGGGCTTATATCCAGAAGGAACCCTACTTCAGGAAGACACCTGCACCCCAATGTTCATAGCAGCATTATTTACAATAGCCAATACATGGAAACAGCCTAAATGCCCATCAACAGATGGCTGGATAAAGAAGAGGTGGTATATTTATACAATGGAATACTACTCATCCATAAAAACTGACAACATAACACCATTTGCAGCAACATGAATGCTCCTGGAGTAGGTCATTCTAAGGGAAGTAAGGCAGAAAGAGAAAGAAAAATATTATATGAGATTGCTCATATGTGTAATCTAAAAAACAAACAAACAAACATACAAACAAGCAAAGCATAAATACAGAATAGAAATATACTCATAGACATAGAATACAGTCTTATGGTTGCCAAGGGGGTGGGGGGTGGCAAGAGATAGACTGGGATTTCAAAATTGTAGAATAGATAAACAAGATCATGCTGTATAGCACAGGGAAATATATACAAGATATTATGGTAGCTCACAGAGAAAGGAATGAACATATATATGTTCATGTATATTTGAAAAATTGTTCTTTATGCTGGAATTTGACACAACATTGTAAAATGATTATGAATCAATAAAAATTAAAAAAAAACAATACAGTATCAGAAAAGTAAAGAAATAATCCCTTATAAATGGCATCCAAAACAATAAAATACTTAGGAATAAATCTGACCAAGGAAGTGAAAGGCTTATATACAGAGAACTACAACTCATTGTCTAAGGAAATTAAAGATGATGTAAAGAAATGGAAAGATGTACCATGTTCTTGGATTGAAAGAATTAATATTGTTAAAATGGCCATAACACCCAAAGCAATTTATAGATTTAATGTGATCCTATCAAATTATCCAGGATATTTTTCACAGAACTAGAATAATATTCTTTATATTTATATGGAATCACAAAAGACCCAGAATTGCCAAAGCAATACATAAGAAAAAGAATGAATTTGGAGGAATAACCTTCTGAGACTTCACACAATCCTACAGTGCTACAATAATCAAAACAGCATTGTATTGGTGCCTAAAGAGACATGTTGATCAATGAAACATAATAGAGAGCCGAGCAATAAACCCACACGTTGTTGGTCAATTAAATTTTGACCAAGGAGGCAAGAACATTGAATGGAGTAAAGATAGTCTCTTCAGAAAGTGGTGTTGGGAAAACTGGATAGCAACATGTAAATCAATGAATTTAGAATACTCCCTCACACCATACACAAAAATAGACTCAAACTGGCTTAAATAATTAAAAACATAAGAGAAGACACTAAAATTCTTAGAAGAAAACACAGGCAAAACATTCTCTGACATAAATCTCAGCAATGTTCTCTTAGGGCAGTCTACCCAGACAATAGAAATAAAAGCAAAAATAAACAAATGGTACCTAATTAAACTTATAAGTTTTGCACAGCAAAGGAAGCCATAAGCCTAACAAAAAGACAACCTATGAAATGGGAGAAAATATTTGTAAAAGATGAAACTGGCAGGGCTTATTTTCCAGAATATACAAGCAGTTCATACAACTTAATATTAACAAACAAGAAAAAATCCAATCCAAAAATGTGCACAAGTCCAAGCAAGCAATTCAATGAAGACATAAAAGTGGCCAATAGGCACATGAAAAAAATACTCCATATTGCTATTTATCAGAGAAATGCAAATCAAAACTACAATGAGATATCACTTCACACTAGGCAGTATGGCCATTATTAAAATGTCCTTGAATGATAAATGTGGGAAAGGGTATGGAGAAAAGGGAATCCTCCTACCCTGCCAGAAAGAAGGTAGTTTGGTGCAGCCATTATGGAAAACAGTATAGAGATTTCTTAAAAGGCTAAAAATTGACTTACCATATGATCCAACAATTTCACTCTTTGGCTTATCCAGAGGGAATCTTAATTCAAAAAAAAAATGTACCCCAATGTTCATAGCAGCACTATTTACAATAAGCAAGACATGGAAAACAACCTAAATTCCCACAACAAATTACTGGATAAAGAAGTCTGGTATATTTATACAATGTAATACTACTAAGCCATAAAAATGACAATATAATGCCATTTCAGCAACATAGGCGGACCTGGAAATCATCATCATAAGTGAAGTAAGCCAGAAAGAGAAACAAAAATGCCATATGATATCACTCATATTTAGAATCTAAAAAAGAAAAATTAACTTAATTGAAAAACAGAAACAGACTCAAACATAGAAGACAAACTTATAGTTATAGGGTGGGGGTGGAAGGGATAAATTGGGAGTTCAAGATTTGCAGATACTAACTGATACATATAGAATAAAAAACAGGTTCATACAGCATAGCACAGGGAACTACATTCAATATCTTGTATATCTTACGGTGAAAAAGAATATGAAAACCAATATATGTATGTTCATATATGACTGTAGCATTGTGCTATATGAAAGAAATTGATACAACATTGTAAACTGACTATACTTCAATAAAATACATATACAAAAAAAACCATCTTAAAAAAATATAATAAGACTCATGGTCTGTTGGTGGTCAGAATCATTGTCGTCTTGATCATAGCTGGTTCCATGTGGGGTGTGTGTCTGTGTGTGTGTGTGTTTGTTTGTATACATAGCTTCCTTCCTTATCTCTGGGTCCTTAAACTTAAGGCTAAATGTTGGGGAGGGGTGTCAGGTTTTGAGTAAGGTCACTTCTGCTAATGGTGGGGATTGGATGGTTGAGAACAAAGATATTTCTCTTGTGGGGGTAGATTGGTTTTGAGTGAAGATATGAAGCAACCCTGGCAACAGCAGCAATTTTTTAAAAATTATTGGATATACAGATCAGCCAAGATGACAGTAGAAGGACACTCATAGCTCACCCTACTCTACAAATACACCAAGACTGACATCCACAGACCCATCCAGCCAATCAGAGAACCTGCTGAACTTTGACAGAACATTGCCTTCTTCAAAAGACAAAATACACCATGAGCCTAGTAGGAGAAAAGGAAAAATGAAAGAAGTAAAAGCAAAATAGTACATGACCAGTCCCATGGGTAGGAAGCAGCTAAGGAGGACTAGTGTTCATTCACTGGATCTCACCCTCTCCAACAGAGAGGTCAGGGAATGAAGGGAGAACCTCCAAGTCTTGGATATGTACAGAAAAGTCCTTGACCTACATAACTAGGATAAATGGGCACAGAGGGTCTCCATGACCCCCAGCTCAAGAGGCAAAGCAGTAGGTGAAGGAATGGGACAGGCTGCCCAAGCCAGGTACAGGACTAGGGCAGGCTGTAAAGAGCAACCCCAGGGGACTGCAGTGTGCTGTGTGCCATAGCTGGGAGGGTATACAGATCAGAATAACCTGGACCCTCCATAAAATATGAAGAAAAAAAGCCACATGGCTGGTGTAACCTGGGGGGAAGGGTACCATAGACTTTGTCTCTGAAAACCCACTGAACCAGTACTGGCATGTTCTCAGGAGAAGAGAGATGGATTTCAACCACAGCCCCATATCCTCTCTGGTGCTTAGCACCCAGATGGGGGTGGGGTCAAAACCTGAATCCATACCTAGGGGCTTAGCAACCTCATAGTTGGGACTGAGACTTGTTTACAGCCCAAGACAGATAGGATCCTTCTGCCTTGGTGCCTCTGTGAACTCCCACCTCTAAGACAAATGAACAAGTAGGAGAATTCTGGCACAGGGCAGAGGTGAGTGCTGTTCCACAGTTTTCCCTGAGCCACCAAAGAAGCACAGACCCAAGGAGGAGCTGGGAGCTGTGCAGAGCAGGGGAGTGATCATGGCACTGGGAGAGGGCATCACCTGCCCGCCTAACATGAAGGAGTGCAGCACCTGACTGCAGTGTTGAGAGGGAGTGTGAACTGCCTACAGACCAGCACTGGAAGCAACAGAGACTAGGGGCGAGAATAGAGGGCTTCTGGAAACAGCGAGCCAAGTCCATGCAGCAGGGTGAGGGCAGGAGTGGTGACAACCACAAAACAAAAAGGAGGCCCAATTCAATAACATGGGCAGGCTCTGAGTATCAGGTCAATGGCCACCCTCCTAAACAAAGCAAAGTAAGACTTGGCAACCACTCATACTTAAGAAGGACCTCTTGACAAAATCGTTAAGATCACACAGTCTCCACAGGAATATATCGACTATTTTCTCTGTTCTGTTTTATTTTACTTTTTAATTTTTACTTGTTATACAATTGTATATGTCTCTATTTTTAAACAGTTTTAATTTTTTCTTTTAAAATATTTCTATTATCATTATTTTAAAAATTGGCCTCAATTTCATTTTAATTTCTCTTGGTTTTGTTCTCCTATTATTGATTATACTCAGTTTTCAAATATTTCTTTTCTCTTTTAAAGTTTTTAAAATATGTTTGAACTCGACTTTTATTTTGCTTCCATTTGTTCTTCTGTTATTGATTATATACTGTTTTCAAAACTTTTTCTTTCTTGTTTTAAATTTCTCTTTTTTAGCTTCATTTCCACATACACTGTAGATAGATGAATAAATAAACTCCTTAAGGACCACAGTAGATAACTGATACTCCATAAGCAATAGTGCCAGAGAGATATGAGCAAAATGAAGAAGCAGATGAACCATTCCCAAAAAAAGAAAAAGAGAAATTCCCTGAAGAATGATCAATGAAACAGATATTGATAGCCTACTAGATCATAATTTCAAAAAAGGAGTGATCAAAGTACAGAAGAAACTAAAATAGATTGTGTTTAGAGACAGAGAATATGTTAAAAATGTAATTGAAGCCCTAAAGAGGAGGCAATTAAAGTTGGAAAACTCATTTACTGAGATGAGAGCTGATCTAAGGGCTGTACAAAGCAGGCTAGATAATGCAGAGGAATTAATAAGAGACAGAAGACAGGACAATACAAATCACCCAATCAAAATAGCTGAGAAGAAAAAAATAAAAACCAATGAAAACAATATAAGGGGCTTATGGGTAATGTAAAGCATGCCAATCTATGCATAAGAGGGGTTCCGGGGGTGGGGAAAGAACAAAGGGGATTGAAAAGGTATTTGAAGAAATCATGACTAAAAGTATCCCAAACTTAAAAAGGAATCAGACATCCAAGTACAGGAAGCTCATACCGTTCCAAAGAGGAAGAACCCCAAACAGACCCTCAGTAAGACATATTATAATCTGGATGGCTAGGGTTAAGGATGAAGAAATGATCCTAAAGGCAGTAAGAGAAAAGCAAAGAGTGAGTTACAAGGGAACCCCCATAAGACTCTCAGCTGATTTCTCTAATCAAACAGTGCAGGCCAGAAGGGAGTAGGAAGATATATTCAAAGTACTGAATGAAAAAAAAAATCCAACCTAGGATAATTTATCCATCAGATTATCCTTTAGAATAGAAGGAGAGATAAAGAACTTCACAAACAAGCAAAACCTAGAAGACTTCATCAACACTTTATGCTAAAAGAAATATTGAAAGATCTACTCTAAACAGAAAAGAAGCAGGATGCTACAGAAACAAGAAAACTATAACTGGAAAGATGATAACTACTGTGAATTAAAACAGAATAAACATGAAATTGTAAAAGAAGATATCTAAATCATTAAGAGTGGGAGAGGGAAGCAAGAAAATATCAAATTTTTTCTTTTTAAATTTTTTTTTGTTCTCAGTAGGATGGAATTGAACTTATATTACTATCTGTTTAACACAAACAATTATAGTAATGGGTTAATATACACAAAAATAAAAAGGGAACCACAAGCCAAAAACTTACAATTGAGTCACAAAAACTAAATAAAGTCCAAGATAATACAAAGGAAAATAATCGAACCACAAAAGAAAAAAGAAAGGAAAAAATAGGAAATGCCAAATCCACTGCAAATCTAAGTTCAAAATGGCAATAAACACAAATCTACCATTAATTACTGTAAATGTCAATTGACTAAATGCTCCAATCAAAAAACATAGAGTGAGAGACCAGAAAATAAAACAAGAACCTTCAATATGCTGTATACAAAAGACCCACTTTATGGAGAAGGACACATATAGATTGAGAGTGAAAGGATGGAAAAGGATATTCCATGCAAATGGAAAAGCCAAAAAAGCAGGTGTTGCAGTACTGATTTCAGACAAACTAGACTTTAAAACAAAATCCATAAAGAAAGAGAAAGAAACACATTTTATAATGATTAAAGGAGTAATACAAGATGAGGATATTACACTCATTAATATATAGGCACCCAATATAGGAACAACTAAGTACATCAAGCAAATACTAACAAAGAGGGGGAAATTGATGAGAATACAATCATTGCTGGAGAATTTAACACCGCATTGACATCACTGGACAGATCTTCCAGAGAGACAATAAACAAGCCAATAGAGAAATTAAATACTACAAAAGAATTAGACTTGGTTGATATTTTCAGAGTATTGCACCCCCAAAAATAGAATATACATTCTTTTCAAGTTCACATGGAATATTTTTTAGGATTGATCATGTACTGCACAAAAGAAGCCTCAGCAATTTTAAGAAGATAGAAATTAAATCAAGCATCTTTACTGACCACAATGCCATGAAACTAGAAATCAACTACAGAAAAACAAAGGAGAAAAATAATGACAGCATGGAGATTAAACAACATGCTACTAAAAAACCAAAGTGTCAACAATAAAATCAAATTTGAAATTAAAAAATACCTTGAGACAAATGAAAATGAAAACACAACTACACAAAATGTACGGGACACAGCAAAGACAGTGCTAAGAGAGAAGTTTATAGCAATGCAATTCTTCCTCAGAAAAGAAGAACAATCTCAAATAAACAATCAACTCACTGTGTCCCATAGATTTTGAGTGGTTGTGTTTTTGTGTGGTTGTGATAACTCATGAATTACAAATAAAATAAATATGAAATATAAAAGAAGACATACAAATCATTGAGAATGAGAGAGGGAGGCAGGGAAATAAAGAATTTTTTTTCTTTCTTTTTCAAATTTTTTGTTCTCGGTAGGATGGGTTTGAGATTATGTTGCTATCAGTTTAATAAAATCATTTATAGTAATGGGCTAATAGATTTATGAAAAAGGGAAACCACAAGCCAAAAACTTACAAGGGAGTCACAAAAATTAAATAAAATCCATGATAACACAAATGAAAATTACCAAACCACAAAAGGAAGAAGAAAGGAACAAAGAGGATATACCAAATCAACTGCAAATATAAGGCAAAGGCAGTGCTAAGAGGGAAGTTTATAGCAATACATGCTTTCCTCAAAAAAGAAGAACAACCTCAAATAAACAATTTAACCCACCAGCTGAATGAATTACAAAAAGAACAAAAAGCCCCAAAAGGTAGCAGAAGGAAGGAAATTAAAAAGATTAGGGGGGAAATAATACAAAAGAGATTAACAAGACCATAGAAAAAATCAACCAAACCAAAAGCTGGTTTTTTGAAAAAGTAAATAAAATCGACAAACCTCTAGACAAACTCACAAAGAAGAAAAAACAGAGAACACAAATTAGCAAAATAAGAAAGGAAAAAGGAGAAATTACAACAAATAAAATAGAAATACAAAATATCATACGAGAATATTATGAAAAACTATATGGAGCCAAACTATATAATCGAGAGGAGATGGACAAGTTTCTGGAAACATACTGTCCACTAACCCTGAATCAAGAAGAAACTGACCACTTGAAAAAAACCGATCACTACAAATGAAATAGAAATAGCAATTAAAAACCTCCCTACAAATAAAAATCCAGGACCGGATGACTTCACTGGCGAATTAAACCAAACATACAGAGAATACATACTAGTCCTTCTCAAACTCTTCCAGAAAATTGAAAAGGAGGGAATACTCCCAAACTCATTCAATGAAGCCACCATCACCCTGATACCAAAACCAGGCAAAGATACTGCCAAAAAAGAGAATTATAGGCCAATATCACTGATGAACATAGACACCAAAATCCTCACCAAAATATTAGCAAATAGTATCCAACAGCGCATTAACAAAAGTATTCATCATGACCAAGTGGATTTCATCCAAGGGACACAAGGGTGATTCAACATATGCAAATCAATCAATGTAATACATCACATCAACAAGAGAAAGGACAAAAACCACATATCATCTCAATAGATGCAGAAAAAGCACTTGATAAAATTCAACACCCATTTATGATAAAAACTCTTGCCAAAGTGGGTATAGAAGGAACATATCTCAACATAATAAAAGCTATATATGACAAACCTACAGCCAGCATAGTACTCAATGGTGAAAAAGTCAAAAGCTTCCCACTAAAATCTGGGACAAGACAAGGCTGCCCACTATCACCACTCCTATTCAACATAGTTCTGGAAGTCCTAGCTACAGCAATCAGGGAACAGAGAGAAATAAAAGGGATCCAAATTGGAAAAGAAGAGGTTAAAGTGTCACTATATGCCGACAACATGTTACAATACATAGAAAACCCTAAAAGATCCACACAAAACATACTAGAGCTGATCAACAAATTCAGCAAAGTAGCAGGTTACAAGATTAACGTTCAAAAATCAGTTGCATTTCTTTACACTAATGATGAATCAACAGAAAAAGAAAGTAAAGCAACAATCCCCTTTAAAATAGCACCCAGAGTAATAAAATACCTAGGAATAAATCTAACCAAGGAGGTGAAAGAATTATACACAGAAAACTATAAACCATTGATGAAGGAAATTAAAGAAGACTTTAAAAAATTGAAAGAAATCCCATGTTCTTGGATTGGAAGAATCAATATTGTTAAAATGGTCACATCTACAGATTTAATGTAATCCCTATCAAATTACCCAGGACATATTTCACAGAACTAGAACAAATCATAATAAAATTTATATGGAACCATCAAAGAACCGAATTGCTATGACATTCCTGAAGAGAAAGAAAGAAGCTGGAGGAATAACTCTCCCAGGCTTCAGACAATACTATAGAGCTACAGTCATCAAGACAGCATGGTACTGGTACAAAAACAGATGTATAGACCAATGGAACAGAATAGAGGGCCTGGAAATGAACCCAGAAACTTTTGGTCAACTAATCTTCGACAAAGGAAGCAAGAATATATAATGGAATAAAGACAGTCTCTTCAGCAAATGGTGTTGGGAAAACTGGACAGCAGCATGTAAAGCAATGAAGCTAGAACAGTTCCTTACACCATACACAAAAATCAGCTCAAAATGGATCAAAGACTTAAACATAAGACAAGATACAATAAACCTCCTAGAAGAAAGTGTAGGCAAAACATTATCTGACATACATATCAAAAATATTCTCCTAGAACAGTTTACTCAAGCAATAGAAATAAAAGCAAGAATAAACAAATGGGACCTAATGAAAATTACAGGCTTCTGCACAGCAAAAGAAACCATAAGTAAAACAAAAAGACAACCTATGGAATGGAAAAAAATGTCTGCAAATGAAACCGACAAAGGCCTGATCTCCAGAATATATAAGCAGCTCATATGACTCAATAAGAAGAAAATAAACAACCTAACCCAAAAATGTGCAGAAGACCTAAACAAGCAATTCTCTGAGGAAGATATACAAATGATCAATAGACACATGAAAAAAATGCTCAATATCACTAATTATCAGAGAAATGCAAATCAAAACTACAGTGAGGTATCAACTCACACCAGTCAGAATGGCCATCATTCAAAAATCCACAAATTACAAATGCTGGAGAGGTTGTGGAGAAAATCGAACCCTCCTACACTGCTGGTGGGAATGCAGTTTGGTGCAGCCACTGTGGAAAACAGTATGGAGATTCCTCAGACGACTAGGAACAGACTTATCATATGACCCAGGATTCCCACTCCTGGGCATATATCCAGAAGGAACCCTACTTCAGGATGACACCTGCACCCCAATGTTCATAGCAGCATTATTTACAATAGCCAAGACATGGAAACAGCCTAAAGTTCCATCAACAGATGACTGGATAAAGAGGAAGTGGTATATTTATACAATGGAATACTATTCAGCCATAAAAACTGACAACATAATGCCATTTGCAGCAACATGGATGCTCCTGGAGAATGTCATTCTAAGGGAAGTAAGCCAGAAAGAGAAAGAAAAACACCATATGAGATTGCTCATATGTGTAATCTAAAACGAAGAAACAAAGCATAAATACAGAACAGAAATAAGAGTCATAGACATAGAATACAGACTTGTGGTTGCCAAGGGAGTGGGGGGTGGGAAAAGATAGACTGGGATTTCAAAATTGAAGAATAGATAAACAAGATCATGCTGTATAGCACAGGGAAATATATACAAGTTCTTATGGTAGCTCACAGAGGAAGGAATATGACAATGAATATATATATGTTCATGTATATTTAAAAAATTGTCCTCTATGTTGGAATTTGACACAACATTGTAAAATGATTATAAATCAATAAAAAATGTTTAAAAAAAAACAAATCAATTCACTATCTAAAAGAATTAGAAAAAGTAGAGCAAAAAATCCCAAAATTCAGCAGAAGGAAGGAAATAATAAAGATCAGGGAGGAAATAAATAAAATGGAGATTAAAAAACAGAAAAAAATGAATCAAACCAAAAGCTGGTTTTTGGAAAGAGTAAATAAAATTGACAAACCTCCGGTGAAGCTCACAAAGAAGAGAAAAGAGAGAGCACAAATTAGCAAAATAAGAAAGGAAAATGGAGAAATTGCAACCATTAACACAGAAATACAAAATGTCATGTGAGAATACTATGAACAACCCTTTGAAAACAAAATGGATAACCTAGAAGAGATAGACATGTTTCTGGAAATGTACAGTCAATGAAGACTCAATCAGAAGAAACTGACCACTTGAACAAACCGATCACTAAAAATGAAATTAAAATAGAAATTTTAAAAAACTCCATACAAATAAAAGTCCAAGATTGGAAGGCTTCACTCAGGTATTCTAACAAACATACAAAGAAGAATACATACCAGTCTTTCTCAAACTTTTCTAGAAGACTGAAAAGGAGGGAATACTCCTAACTCATTCTATGAAGCCACCATCACTCTAATACCAAAACCAGGCAAAGACAATATCAAAAAAGAGAATTACAGACCAATATCACTGATGAACATAGATGCCAAAATCCTCACCAAAATATTAGCAAATAGAATCCAACAGCACATACACCATGATCAAGTGGGGTTCATCCCAGGGACACAAGGGTGGGTCAATATATGAAAATCAATCAATATAATATATCACATCAACAAGAGAAAGGACAAACAGCATATGATCATCTCAATAGATCCAGAAAAAGCATTTGATAAAATTCAACACCCATTTATGATAAAAATCCTCACCAAAGTGAGTATAGAGGGAACATATCTCAACATCAAAGCTATATATGACAAACCTACAGCCAGCATAGTACTCAATAGTGAAAAACTCAAAAGCTTCCCACTAAAGTCCAGGATGTACAAGGCTGTCAACTCTCACTGCTCCTACTAAATATAGTCTTGGAAGTCCTAGCCACAGCAATCAAGCAAAAAAAGTAATAAAAGGGATCCAAATTGGAAAAGAAGAGGTAAATTTTTCACTATATGCAGGTGACATGATGCTATATATAGAACACCCTAAAAGGTCCACACAGAAACTACTAGAACTAATCTAAGAATTCAGAATGATAGCAGGATACAAGATTAATGTTCAAAAATCAGTTGCTTTTCTTTACAGTAACAATGAATCAACAGGAAAAGAAAGTAAAGAAACAATCCCTTTAAAATAGCACCCAAAGTAATAAAATACCTAGGAATAAGTCTAGCCAAGGAAGTTAAAGACTGATACATGGAGAACTATAAAACATTGATTAAGGAAATTAAAGTAGACTTAAGAAAACTGAAAGATATCCCATCCTCCTGGATTGGAAGAATCAATATTGTTAATACGGCCTTACTGCCCAAGGCAATCTACAGATTTGATGGAATCCCTATCAAATTACCCAGAACATATTTCACAAAACTATAACAATCATAATAAGTTTTTTTATGGAACTGACCTAGAACTGACAAAGCATTACTGAAGAAAAAGTAAGAGGCCGGAGGAATAACCCTCCTAGTCTTCAGACAATACTACAGAGCTACGGTAATCAAAATATTATGGTATTGGTACAAAAACAGACATATGGAGCAATGGAACAGAATAGAGAACCCAGAAATGAACGAACAAACTTTTGGTCAACTAATCTTTGACAAAGGAGGTAAGAACATACAATCGAATAAAGACAGTTTCTTCAGCAAATGGTTTTGGGAAAACTGGACAGCAGCATGTAAAACAATGAAGCTAGAACACTCCCTTACACCATACACAAAAATAAACTCAAAATGGATCAAAGACTTAAACATAATGCAAGATACAGCAAACCTCCTAGAAGAAAACATAGGCAAAACATTACTCACATACATCTCAAAAATGTTCTCCTAGGGCAGTCTATCCAGGCAATAGAAATAAAAGCAAGAATAAACAAGTGAGACCTAATGAAACTTACAAGCTTTTGCATAGTGAAGGAAACCATAAATAAAACAAAGCAACAACCTATGGAATGGGAGAAAATATTTTCAAAAGATGCAACTAACCTAGGCTTGATCAAAGGCTTGATCTCCAGAATATATAATACATAACAGCTCATATGACTTAATAAGTAAAAGACAAACAACCCAATCCAAAAATGGGTAGAAAACCTAAACAAGCAATTCTCCAATGAAGACATATAAATGATCAATAGGCACTTGAAAAATGCTCAGTATCACTATCAGAGAAATGAAAATCAAAACTACAATATGGTAACACCTCACACCAGTCAGAACGGCCATTCACAAGTGATAAATGCTGGAGAGACTGTGGAGAAAAGGGAAACCTCGTACACTGCTGGTGGGAATACAGTTTGGTGCAGCCATTGTTGAAAACAGTATGGAGATTCTTCAGACTAGGAATAGAATTATTATATGACCCTGTAATCCCACTCCTGGGCATATATCCAGAAAGAACCCTTCTTCAAAAAAAAACCTTCACCCCAATATTCATAGCTGCACTATTTACAATAGCCAAAACATGGAAACAGTCTAAATGTCCATTGATAAATGACTGGATAAAGAAGTTGTGACATATTTATACAATGGAATACTATTCAGACATAAAAAATAACAGCATAATGTCATTTGCAGCAACATAGATGTCCCTGAAGAATGTCATTCTAAGTGAAGTAAGCCAGAAAGAGAAAGAAAAATACCATACAGGATCGCTCATATGTAGAATCTTAAAAAAAAAGAAAAAGACAATTGAACAAAAATATAAAACAGAAACAGACTCATAGACATAGAACACAAATTTGTGGTTGCCAGTGGGTAGTGGGGTGGGAAGGGACAGACTCAGAGTCAAAATTTGTAGATACTTACAGGTATATATAGAATAGATAAACAAGATTATATTGTATAACACAGGGAATATATACAAGATCTTGTGGTAGCTCAATGTGAAAAAGAATGTGACAATGAATATGTGTATGTTCATGTATAACTGAAAAATTGTGCTCTACAATGGAAATTGACACAACAGTGTAAACTGACTATAACTCAATAAAATATAATTTAAAAAATTATATATATAAGTTATTGTTATTGTATTCCCAAACTTTGAAACCTGCTTCCTAAGCCCCAGCCTGATCCCAGGGAGGGAGAAATGTGAATTATCAAACTATAAAATAAATACTTATAATATTTTTTTGTTTTCAAATTATATCTGTATACAATTAGATCTAACATATAGCACAAACCACCACATTATGCTATTTGGGCTTGCTATGTGTTTCTTCTTTATCTTTCAGAAAGAGTGGATATGTTTGCACAGCAGGCTCTCTCCCTTGTTCTTATAGTCTGTCTCTTCTCCACATAGCAGCCAATGAGATTCTTTAAAACAGTTGTTCTCAACAAGAGTCAAGTTTGCCTAGCAAGAGACATTTGGCAATGTTTGGAGACATTTTGGATTGTAACAGTGAGGGGTGGGAGTGTATGGGCATCTGGTAGGTAAAAGGCATGGATTCTGCTAAACATCCTACAATGCACAGGAATACTCTCTATAACAAAAAATTATCTGACTTTAAATGCCAATAGTACTAAAGTTGAAAAACTCTGGTATAATCATGTCACTTCTGCTCAAATCACTCCAATTGCTTTCTATAATATTAATAATGAAATCCAACTTATTTTTAAAAGAGTGGGTTTATAAATATATAAAACAAAATAGTTAATTAATTATTTAATGTTGAACAGCAAGACTTGTTTACCAACTTCCATAATCTTGTTGAAAATTATATTAAGTTTAACCAAAAGTGATGGGGATAAACATTACGTGATTTAGACAGAGAGTTCAGATGTAAAGTTTACTGGATTAATATGTGCGTTACTTATGGATGAAGGGCATTTTAGGTAGCGCCTATTGAAAAGTCAGGTGGATTTACTGTAAGGGGTTTTGAAGGTCACAATGAAGTTTTTTAGTGAGTGAAGCCATTGAATATTTTCAGGGCAGATAAATGGTTGAAATCTGTGTTTTAGATAGATTTTTCTGGCAGCACAGTACAATACAAATTAAAGGAGAATTACTGGAGACAAGAAGTATTGAAAATAAAAATAATCTGAAAGTAATGTAACTTCTAGTTGATTGAGAGTGAAGGCAGTGAGAATAGACAGAAAGGGAGCAAAATATTCTTAAAGGTAAGGATTTAACAATTCACCCAGCAACAATGAATGTGCCTAATAGGCCAGAAAAAACTTGGCACTGAAAAAAATTGAATTCCTTATTTCAAGATCTCTTCACTCAGGAACATCATGCATTCACTCATTCTTTCATCATTAAATATTTAATGGCTGCTTGTATGTACCAGGCAATATTCTAGGTCTTTGTAATTCAACAAAGAACAAAACAAATGCTCCCTCATGGAATTGATATTCTGGTGGGAAATACAAGTGGTAAACATGTATGTAATGAACTGCTAGGAGAACACAAATATTTAGTTCTATAATTTTAGTGAGTACTTGCTGACAGCCTAGAATTTATTCAGTATTCTTGAAGAGAAACAAAAATATATTTGAAACAGAAGCTTGAAGTCTTGCAGTCTTATAGAGCTAATGTATAGGACACATAAAACTATGGAAAATGTTATAGACACCATATAGTTTACAAAACTTGTGATGCTTAACTTATTTGAGGCAACTCTTTGAGGCAAGTATGTTGATGTCCCTTTTACAGAAGAAGAGAGAGAGCCTCAATGATTTAGAAATCTAAGGCCCCAGAACTCAAAAGTGGCAGAGGCAGAACTTGCATCTACCTCTCTAACCATGGAGGCTTTGTCATGCTCACACAGCAGTAGATGCCAAATACCACCTCCTGAAGCCAGATGTGTACACTGATGTGTGCTTGTTTGCTAATGCAATTTTAGTTTCAATCTGTAAATCAGGTGGGATCTAATGACATAAGGTCATTCTTAATGCAGTGCCTAATTTTGGATTCTGGTTCCCACAGTGACAGACTATTAAAAGATAATCAACTTCTGAGTTTCTATGGGTAAAGTGAGTTTGAATAGGGAGGCAGGAAAGTAACAAGCATGTGGAGGAGTAAAGATTTGCTCATTGCCTTATCATATCATCAGGGTCCACTTGGGAAACTGCCGTTTAAGGTATGGTTTCCAGACATTTATTTTAAAAGCTCAACATTCCTTTCAGAAGTGTCATTCATTGACAGAAAGATTAAAGAAGCATGCATTAGTGTGTTTAGTGCTATGTAATTGAACAGCCCAAAATTAGGATCAGAAGATCTTTATTCAAGCTTCTTCATAGTATGTGAATTTAGGAACCAAATAACCTTTATCAGCCTCAACATTATCATCTGAAAGTGAGTATTATGATAATTAAAAATCATTAAAATCATTTTCATAACAATAAAGCTGTATAACTTTACTGTTAACTTTGGTTACATTGATATTTTTCTTACAATCTCTGCATTACATGGGAAAAATAAAAAGATAAATAGAATAAAAAATGACCTATCCAGGTTGTTGAGAAGATAAAATGAGGCAAGTTTTGTAAATTATGAAAGTATGTATTTTGCGGCCACTATTGTTATTCTCTGAGAAAAAATCTGCTTCACAAGGCAGTGACACCTCTTAGGATTTTCTGTTTCCAAATACAGTGTATTTTCTCAGCACCAAAGAGTGGATATCATGAGTTTAAGCATATAGGCTTTACACTTAAAAGAACTGAGAGTTGAATTCTAGCTTTGCCCATTTCCAAGTATTTAAACTAGGGTTATCTTCTGGGAATCCCATTAGAGTTATAGTGTGATGTATTAGTCTTTCACTCATATCTATTCAACTATTTTTTGTTGCTTTGTCTCATAATCTGGAGGATTCTTTAGTTTTGTAAATTTATAGAAGATTTCTTTCTAAGTGTTTTCTTCATAAATGTCATTGATTAACATTTCTGTTCTTTTTTTTAATTTTAGAAAGTATATTCAAGATTAAATGAATTAACCATTAAACCCTCCAGGTTCATACACGTTGTTGCAAATGGCAAAATTTCATTCTTTTCTATGACTGAGTAATAGCTCATTTTGTGTGTGTGTGTGTGTATGTATACACACATATATATCATTGTACATATACATTGTATATGTACATATACATTGTGTGTATGTATGTGTGTATATGTGTATATGTGTGTGTGTATATATATATCGCACATGATCTTTATCCATTCATCTGTTGAGGGATACCTGGGTTGCTGCCATATCTTGGTTATGGTAGGTAATGCTACTATAAACATTGCTGTGCATATATCTTTTATAATTATTGTCTTCACTTTTTTCAGATATATACCCGAGAGTGGAATAGCTGGATTACATGGTAGTTCTAGTTCTAATTTTTTGAGAAATTTCCATTTTGTTTTCTCTGATTTTGTGCCAATTTATGTTTTGACTAACAGTATACTAGGGTTCTGTTTTCTCCATATCCTCCCCAAACATTATTATTTGTTGTCTTTTTGACAATAACCATTCTGATAAGTGTGGTTTTGATTTGCATTTATCTGAAGATTAGTGATATTGAGCATCTTTTAATGTGCCTGTTGGCCAGCTGGATGTCTTCCTTGGAGAAATGCCTATTTAGGTCTTCTGCTGATTTTTAATCATATTTTTTTTCTTGATGTTGAGCTGTATGAGATTTTTGTGTGTTGTAGGTATTAACCCTTTATCATAGATGCACTTTGCAAATATATTCTCCCATTCATTATGAGACCTTTTAATTTGGTTGATGGTTTCCTTCACTGTGCAAAAGCATTTAGTTTGGTCACATTTGTTTATTTTTGCATTTGTGTCCCTTGCCTGAGGAGACAGATCCAAATAAATATTATGAAGATCCATGTCAATAAGCTAATTGCTTATGCTTTCCTTTTAGGAGTTTTATGGTGTCCTGTCTTACATTTAGGTTTTTAATCCATTTTGAGTTTGTTTTTGTACATGGTGTGAGGAAATCTTCTAATTTTTTTTTTTGCAAGTATCTGTCTAGTCTTCCCAATGCCATTATCAAAGAGACTGTCTAAATTGAAGATTTGCGTGTAGGCTCATTTTTGGGGTCTCTATTGTGTTTCCATGGATCTATGTGTCTTTTGTGTTTGTGCCAGTATCATACTATTTTGATTATTGTCATTTTGTAGGATAGTCTGAAATCAGGGAACATGATACTTCCAGCTTTGTTCTTTTTGTCAAGATCCCTTTGGCTAAGCAGGGTCTTTTGTGGTTCTGTACAAATACTAGGATTATTTTGATAGGGCTTGAGTTCCATCTATAGATTGCTTTGGGTAATATGGATACTTTAAGAATAATAATTCCTCCAATTCATGAACATTGGATATCTTTCCACTTATTTATATAATCTTCAATTTACTTCATTAATGTCTTAACACTTTTCACAGTGTCAGTCTTTCAAGTCCTTGGTTAAATGTATTCCTAGGTATTAATTTTTTTGATGCAATTGTAAATGGGATAGTTGTTTTCTACTTTTGGTAGTTCATTATTAGTGTATAGAAAAGCAACAGATTTCCATATATTAATCTTTTGTCCTGAAACTTTAGTCAATTGATTAAGTGATTCTAATAGTCTTTTGGTGGGGACTTCAGAATTTACTATAGACAGTATTATGTCACCTATGAATAGTGACATTTTTACTTTTTCCTTTCAAATTCAGATGCGGTTTATTTCCTTTTCTTGTCTAATTGCTGTGGCTAGGACTCTGTTAAATAGAAATGGTAAGATTGGAAATTCTTGTCTTGTTCCTGATGTTGGAGATGAAGCTTTCAGCTTTTCATCATTAAGTACAATATTAGCTATGGGTTACTCATTAATGTCCTTTATTATGTTGAGATATGCTCCCTGTATACCAATTTTTTAGTTTTTATCTTGAATGGGAGCTGAATTTTCTCAAAAATTTTTCTGCATCTATTGAAATAATTTTGTGAATTGTATTCTCCATTTTGATAATGTAGTATATCACATTGATTTATTTGTGGATATTGAACCATCCTTGCACTCCTAGAATTAATCTCAGTTGATCATAGTATATGATTCTTTATACATATTGTTGAATTTGACTTATAGATATTTTGTTAAGAATTTTTATTTATTCATCAGGGTTATTGAACTGTAATTTTCTTTTTGTGTGGTGTTTTTGTGTTGTTTTGGTATCAGGGTAACAGTGGCTTCTTAGAATGTGTTTTGAGTGTTCCCTTATCTTTAATTTTTGAGATTATGTTGAGAAAAATAGGTATTAACTCTTTTATTAAATGTTTGGTCAAATTCCCTGTGATGCCATCTGATCCTTGGCTTTTGTTTGTTGGAAGGTTTTTGATTACCAACCCAATTTCAATACTAGTACTCAATCTGTTTATATTATCTTTTCTTCCTCATTTAGTCTTGGGAATTGTGTTTCTGAGAATTTATACTTTTTTTAGGTTGTCCAATTTGCTGGTGTACAACTGTATGTAGTATTCTCTTCTGATTGTTTGTATCCGTGATTTCATTGCAACTTCTCTTATTTTTTATTTTGTTTATTTGAGCTTATTTTTTGTTAAAGAGTCTGGTTAAAGGATTTTCTCTTTTATTCATCTTTTTAAAAAACAACTCGGTTTTATTTGTCTTCTCCATTGTTTTTTTACTCCATATTAATATTTTTCTGCTCTTATCTTTATTACTGCCTTCCTTCTGCTGACTTTGGGCTTTGTTCTTTTTCTAATTCCTTTATAGGGTACATTAGGTTATTTATTTGAGATTTTTCTTATTTCTTGAGGTAAGCGGTATTGCTAAAAATCTTCCCTCTTAGAACTGTTTTTGCTGCATCCTATAGATTTTAGAAAGTTGCGCTTCAATTTTCATTTGTTGCAAGACTTTTTTATTTCTTCTTTGATTTCTTAATTGATATATTGGTTTTTTAGTATTATATTGTTTAGCCTCCATGTGTTTTTGTTTCATTTTTCTTCCTGTAATTGATTTCTACATTCATACTGCTCTGTTTGGAAAAGACGCTTATTGTAATTTTTATCTTCTTAAATTTCTTGAGACTTGTTTTAAGGCCTAGTACATGATTTTGGAGAAGTTCATGTAAACTTGAGAAGAATGTATATTTTACTCTTTCTGAGTGAAATGTCCTTTAGTTATCTATTAAATCCAAATTGCCTAATTTGTCCTTTAAGACCACTGTTTCCTTACTGATTTTCTGTCTGGATGATCTTTTCATTGATGCAAGTGGAGAGTTAATGTCCTCTACTATTTTTATATTACTGTCAACTTCTCCATATTTGCTATTAATAGTTTCTTTACATATTTAGGAGCTCCTCTATTAACTAGGATATATGTTTATGAATATTCTATCCTCTTCTTGAATCAATCCTTTTATCATTATATAATGCTTCTTTGTCTTTTATTATAGATCTTGTTTGAGAGTTTACTTTGCTTCATATAAATATCGCTACCCCAGCTTTCTTTTCATTTACATTTACATGAAATATATTTTTCCATACTCTCACCTTCATTCTGTGTATGTCTTTAGCTCTTAAGTGAATCTTTTGTAACCAGTATATAGATAGGTCTTTTTTTTTTTCAGTCATTGACTGTGTTTTTTAATTGTAACATTTAGTCCATTGACAAAGTGATTACTGACAGGCACTTATTGGCATTTTGTTACTTGTTTTCTGGTTGTTTTTGTAGTTCTCTGTTAATTTGTTTTCCTTTTGGTCCCATCCCTTGTGGTTGATGATTTTGTTCAGTATTATGTTTGTGTTCCTTCTTCTCTAGTTTTTGGATATCTACTGCATGTCTTTGATATGTGGTTACCATGAAGGTTATATGTGTTGACTTATGTTTTAAACTGATAGATATTTAAACTCAATGCTCAACTCAAACATACTAAATGATCGAGTTTTAATTCCCCACCTTGTTTTGTGCTTTTATATTTTACAACTTTCTCTCTTTTTTAATAGTTTAGTTATAGTTGATTTAAAAATTTTTGTCTTCTAAGCTTTGTACTAGCTTAAGTGGTTGAACCACTGCCTTTACTATATATTTGTCTTTACCAATTGAATGTTCCCCTTTCTTTGTTTTCTTATTTCTTGTTATAGTGCTTCTTTAAACTTAAATAAGACCTTTTAACACTTCTTGTAAGGTTAGTTTAGTGGTGGTGAACACTTTAAATTTTGCTTGTCTGAGAAACATTTTATCTCTTTTTCAACTATGAATGATAACCTTGCTGAGTAGGGTATTCTACATTGTAGGTTTTTCCTTTCAGCACTTTAAATATGTCATGCACTCCCTTTTGGCCTGCACAATTTCTGCTGAAAAATCAGCTGATGTTCTTATGAGGATTCCCTTGTACATGACTTTTTGCCTTTCTCTAGTTGCCTTTAAAATTCTCTCTTAATGTTAACTTTGATATTTTAATTATACGTATTAGTGTGAGTCTCTTTGGGGTCATCGTGTTTGAGATTCTCTGTCCTTTCTGCACCTGAATATCTATTTCTTTCTTTAGGTTAGGGACATTTTCAGCCATTTCATTAAATACATATTCTGCCCTTTTGTCTCTCTCTTCTCCTTCTGACACCCCTATAATTCAAATATTAGTATGCTTACTGTTGTTGCAGAGGTCCCTTGAACTATCCTCATTTTTTAAAATTTGTTTTTCTTTTTGCTGTTCTGATTGGGTGGTGTCCACTATTCTATCTTCCAGATCACTTGTGTATTTTTCTGAATCACCTAATCTGTTGTTAATTCTTTTGAGTATATTTTTCATTTCAGTTATTGTATCCTTCAACTCTGACTGGTTCTTTTTATATTTTCTAGTTCTTTGTAAAATTCTCATTGTTTTAATCTAATCTTCTCCAAAGTTCAGTTAGGATTCTTATTATTATTGCTTTGGAATCTTATTCAGGTAAAATTTTAACTCTGCTCCACTAAAGTATTTTTCAGGGGTGTTTGCTTGTTCTTCTATTTGCAACATATTCCTCTATTTTCTCATTTTGTTTAACTTTCTCTGTCTTTATGAAATTTAGTGAAACAGTTACCTATCCTAGTCTTCAAGATGTGTCCTTGTGTAGGAGTTTCCCTACTCAATCTGCTGTTCCCTGTGGCTTTGGTGGGAGAACTGGATTTGAACTGAGCACAAACTGCATCTTCCCAGGCTTGCACTGGCAGCCACCACCTTGATGGGATGTAGTGATGAATTCAGAGAGGCTAGAGCCAAAGCCAGCTGTGAGCTGGGGCTTTTGTTGTGCTCAGTAGCAGTCACTGCAGGTCTAGGCCCAAGGGACTAGAGCAGGATCCCTGAGGGAATTGGATTTCTCCCAACTGTGATGGTAGTCTGAGCCTTTGTTGGGAGTGTAACTGGGGCCTAAGAGCTTGGGGCTGCACTTCTATGCTGGTTTCATTTTTTTCCCCAGGTGTGCACAACATAATTGGAGGCTAGGTTAGGACTAGAAGGTTTGGAGCCACACTACTGAGCTGATTTTCTCCTTCACACATCTATGCACAGATGTGCATTCCTGAAACAGTGACCCCTGTCCTATAGTTTGTTCCACTCCCTCCCATGTTTGTGAATGAATATGCATGCCAGCAATGGCAACCTCCATCCTGGAGCTGATTCACCTTTCTCCCAAGTGTGCACACAGATGTGTATAGTGGTAATGATAGCCTCCTTGGAGGCTTGGTTCCATTTCTTCCCAAGTGTGTGCATGGATGTGCCCACAGGCAGTGACTGCCTACACTCTGGTCAGAAGAAGGGCCAGGGCCTGAGCCAGATCTATTATCTCCAAGTGTGTGCATACTCTTTGGTAATGGCAGCTTCCACCTTAGTGGAGAGTAGCACTAGAGCAAGAACGGCTGGAACAGGAGCTTGATGTAAGCTAGGGGGTGCAATGAGGTGGTCCTGGCAAATTGGCCAGTTCACCAGGAAGTGTTCAGCCTGCTGTTTCTAAACTGAGACCAGAAACAAGCAAGTTTGTGCATGCACTTTTCAAGAGTGGAGTCTTGTTTTTTTTTAACATCCTTCCAATAAGCCCCACTGGTTTTCAAAGCAGCTAAAGGGGCTTATCTTCTCAGGGTTGGAACACAGGGCAGGGATGCCTAATATGTGGCTCAAACCTCTTGCTTCCCAGGGAGGATACCTGAGCCTGAAATATCTCTTCCTCTTCTGGGACACCCCCTAAGGGTATGGATCCTGACTTGATTGCTTTTACTCTACCCCTACCAGACTCTGTGTGGTTCTTTCTTTATTGTCTTTGTTGTAGAAGAGCCATTCTGCTAGCCTTCAAGCCAATTTCAGCAAGAATTTCTCTCTATATAGTTGGAATTTTCATGTGTTCATGAGAGGAGGAGAGCTCAGAATTCTCTTACTCCACCATCTTGTGATTCCACCTCTCCATATCTTATTTTATCATTTGTACATTCATACATAGTTAACACCCATACTGGAATGTCCTATTTCTGAAATTCATTGCCCATGATCTCTCTACTTTGCTCTATCACTTGAGCTTTGCATAGCATTGTATGAAACTTGATCCTGGACCTCTAGTGGGTAGGGCAGTGTCTACAGGCCTTTGTGGCTTAGGAAGTCTGCTGATGGGTGGGGCTGTGTTCCCACCCTGTAACCCTGTATGTTGTTTGGACTGAGGCTTCCCTACAAGCTGTTGAGTGGGGCTAGGTCTTGGTGCTGATGATCCAATCAAGATGTCAGCCTCCAGGAAAACTCACATAGTTGAACATTCCTAGAATGTTCACCACCAGCTTTTATGTCCCGTGGGTGAACCACAGACGTCCCCTACATCCCCAGGAGATCCTCCAAAACCAGCAGTCAGGCCTGACCCAGGTTCCTTTGGACCTGGTGCACTCAAGATTCTATGTATGCTTCCCAAGAGAGTGAGATTTCTGTTTCCCCTAGTCCCGTAGTGCTTCTGGAGTTAAGCCCCACTGGCTTTCAAAACCAGATGTCTCGGGGTCTCCTCCTCCTCCCAATGCCAGATCCCAAGGCTGGGGAGACTGAAGTGGGGCTTAGAATTCTCACTCCTGTGGGAGAGCCTCTGTGACTTATTCTTAAGCTTGTGGGTTGCTTACCTAGAGGGTATGGGGTCTAGTTATATCACGAGCATTCCCCTCCTACTGTCCTGCTGTGGTTCCCTCTTTATGTTTCCAGTTGAAGATAATCTTCTTGGTTAGGTTCCAGTCTTTTTATTTCAATGGTTGTCTAGCAGTCATTTGTATTTTTGTTGTATTCATGAGGAGAAGTGAGCTCGTGGTCTTACCACTCCACCATCTTGACTGGAAATCCCTAGCCAATGATCATTTTGAAACATGGACACAGAAGTCAATGAAAAAGGAAGAATCTAATCATAGAACAGAACTTGGAGCCATCAAATTAACTGACCAAGAAATCTACTCCTTTATCAGAGATCAACATTCCTACTTTCTGACCTGCAGGATATAATTGCCATGGATGCATGACCACTGTATATTATTTATCAATAATTACTTCAAAGAGGAGTTTTACATTATCTATACCAGTTGGATGAGTTAGTTGTGGATAAATTGATAATTTAGACATATATCTAAAGACAAAGAGATACTGTATCCCAAAGTGACAAAGAGAGTTACATATCAGCTAAGGAAGAATTCTGAACTTGAGTTTTCTCCCTTTAGTGAGTTTTATGTATGGAAAAGTTGGTGTGTGGTATACTTTGAACAGTACAGGTTGTACTTTCTAGGATGCCTGTCTTTTCTAGCCCAGCATCTACTTCTCCTCCTTATGGGAAAATGATTATGAATTTCCTTGGGAAAACTACCCTACCTCCTCTCTCAGTCCTGTGGATTGGGTTAGATTGACCACATACTTGCTTAATGGGCGCTAACTAGGTTAAGTCAATCAACGAACCCTAACTTCACTAGATTTGAACTTATAATTTGATATCATTAACGCAGTATGTATCTAATGTCTATGAACTTACTTGGTGGTTTGTTTGCTCCAAGATTTACACTACAATTTAAAGAAAATATTTTGATCAATTTCCACACAAAGATGAACACTAATGTTAAGCTCAATGTGTAGCTGTCTCTGTGACATAAAACTCAGGAGCAGGTTAATCAAAGGACACCTATCTGTGACATATATGTTGGGGAGAGGGGCAATTAAGACAGTGAGAAATAAGAAAAAAAGTCTTGGTTATGAAGGCAGATTTGGTCTGTATAAGTTCTCTTCTAGTTCTGAAAATCAGTAAGTGAACATTAAGATTTTCAAATGAAGATTTGTATTAGTGTTCTTTTCTGTCAAAACAAACAGGTAGACATTTAATGGCTTAAGACTAAGCAAATTTATTATCTTCAGTCACATGTCAGCCTGTAAGTCAGAAGTTTGACATTGGTCTCATTAGGCTAAAATCATAGTATTGGCAGCCCTGTGTTTCTTCTGGAAACTCTAGGAGAGATTCCATTTCCTTAGTCATTCACATTGCTGGCAAAATTCAGTTCCTAGTTTTTTAGGATTGAGGCCCCCAGGTTTTTGCTAAGGGTCAGTTGAAAGCCATTCCAGATTTTAGTATTTGCCTGCATTCCTTGATTAGTGGTCTCTGTCTTCCATTATTAAAGCCAGCAACATTGTATTCAGTCCCTTCCCTTGCAAGTTCCCTCTTATTTTTTACATCATATCTCTCTGACTCACTTTCTGCTTTCCTCTTCCACTTTTGCTCAGATTTAGCCCATCCAGATGAGCGAGGATAATCTCCCCATCTCCAAGTCCACAACCTTATTCATACCTGCAAAGTCCCTTTTACCACATATTCACAGGTTCCAGAGATTAGCATATGGCCATATTTGAGAAGGGGCATTATTCTGCTTGCCATAGCATTGCTATAGTAATTTTTAACAGGATTTTAATGAAATTTGTTTCAGAAATAGAAATCACAGTGGCAAGAAGCAACTCAGTTCACTATCTTAAAATTAGCATGTTGCTTTTGACACTTGCAGGAAGTGAAAATACTGCTCATTACCCACACATCCACTGATGTGTGACATACACCACTTTACCTTTGAGTGCCATCTACAGTACATAGTGTTACTTGCACAGGAGAGAAGTTTTAGATTCTTCCCCTCTGTAACAAAAGGACAGTAGTTTAGGAAAACTTACAGGTTGGGTCATTGACACAGAAAATCCATGCATTATTCCTCTTTTCCTAAAAGATTGTCATATCCCAACCTCCAAGTGCTGTTTAGCTGGGCCAATGAGATTTTAAAATATATATATAAATTATCATCTCCATATTAAGGTTTGCCATAATTTGGTTTATGTTGTCTATACCAAAGCCAGATGCATTGTTTAATTTATTAAAATCCAAACACACCTACAAAGTGAGTAAGAAAAAAAAATAGCACTAGGGATTGAGAGAACAGAGTTTTAATTTCTACTCCACCTTGTGTCCTTGGGTGTGTCACTTTACTCCATGGGTTTTCTCATTCGCGGAATGAAAGAGATGAGAGAAAATAATTTCATTTTCAGTTATGTAAGTCTATATGTAGTAACTAAATCAGATATTGAATCCAGAGAGGGACCTTTGAAACTCCCACTCTCATTGAATTTACCAATTTAATCAGTACCCTATGGAAAAACTATCTTTTAATATATTAAAACACAAAATAATAAATAAAATTTTAAACATTAAAAAGGAAAAATATAATTTATGCCATTAGTTATTGAATAGTGCATTTTGTTTTTTACAGCTTATCTTCTGGAAGTTATTTCTCTGAACTGTTGAAGAGAAGAGAGTGCATGTGTCCTTTCTACAAAAGAAGTTTTACAGTATAGTTGTCAGGTACATATGCTCTGTCTGTACCAGACTACCTGGGTTCAATTACCTGACTCAATAGCTGTATAATTATGGAAAGGTTACCTCCTAATTCTTTAGTTTCTTCATCTGTGGAATAAAAGCCATGATAATAGCCATTCCACAAGTATATGGGATGGAATAAATGAATACACAGGTCTTACTACAGAGCCTGCATATATAGCAAATCTTTGATAAATATGAGCTATTATTATTTAAAGACACACAGATTCATTTTTTTATAACTGAAAGGTCTACCTTGAAATAGTCACAAGGCCCATTTTTAAATTTGAACCATCCCCAAAAGCCTGGGATCCTCTAGCCTATGGCAAATTTTCAGGAAAAAAAAGAGAGGGAAGCCAGGGAAACACACACACACAAAGAAACATTCCTTGTACCAATAATGGTAAAACTTAATTAAGCTAAGTTTTTTTGGGTTTTTTTTTCCTGTTTGCATTTTAAACATGTACGTGATTTTAAGTAAGACTTGGATCTGACAGAACAAATTAGTGTCTGGTTCAAAAATTAAGGCCTATGATTCTATACTAACAAATAGGAGGATGAAGATGAGAATCATTGTTAAGCAGGCTCTAAAATGTTCTGGGAGTCCTTACACATTAGCCATTACTAATATTTAGGCTAGGACTAATGCTTTCTATATAAGCTCTGGAGTTTAACTGCAGCTTCTAAAAAGTCCTCATTTGTGCTTCTTTCCAGACATGGTCTAATCACTCCCATTTGTAAATGAGTGGCAACAGCAAGCTGAAAGTGCATCTCCAATTACCCTGTTCTTCAAGGGTGTTTGCTAGAGCCTAGTTCTCTGCAGAAACAGCATAGGAGCAGTTGTGATGATCAGTTCAATCCATGGTTTTTTCTGGGTCTCCTCAAAATCAATTGTCTAATAAGAAGAAGCATGGTAGTTATAGATGAAGGTGAAGAAGATGATGATATTAATAATAAGAAGAAACATTTTTATTAGGTACCAGCAGCACTTTGGACACATTTATATAGCTTGATCCCTGTAACAAATCTGTAAGTTGGGAATATCACAGTTATCTTCTGTGGAAGAAGACCAAGGCACTGGTCCAAGGTCATAGCGTTATTTAAACCTGTGTCTGTTTGAGATCAGAGTCTCTGATATTGACTACTGTATTTCATTCCCTCCATAAAGACCCCAGGGAGGCACTCATTTTCACCACATCCCCAAGGTTGTCTTTCCTTTGTCTTATTTTTCTTTAGCATCCCGTTTTACTATTTGTGTTTACTTATGAAGGGTTTTGCTCTGGTGATTAAGAACCTAAAGCAGATAATTACCACATGATTTGTAAGCAGTGCAGTGGCTGATAGTTCTCAAAGTAACATCGCCATACAAATATTACCTATATGCTGTGTCGGCCTACTGCCCACCTTGAGAGCAACTTTCCTGTTAGCTTTATGGCACATTAGGTCCCCTTTTGAAATAAACTGGGTTTGTATGTGTGGAACTGGTTACATCAGGATAAGAGAGTAAACAGTCGATGACTGAAAAGCCACATAACAGAAGCACTAGGGAAAAGGAAAGAAGAAGGTAGGATGGGGTGGAGAGGCTTTTAAAGGAGACCTTTAAAATGATAAACTAGTAGAAACTGGGTGACAGTTTAAGAAGATTATTCTTAATGCAGAGAGTGTGACTGTTGCAACAGCGAGTCAGAGGATGAAATAACAGCTCTACAGAAAGGAAATTACTCAGGGAAGGGAGAGGGAAGAAGAGAAACGTTAGGTTTATTAAATGTCTATATGTTTCTCCCTGTAACTTTAAGCCAGCTTCAGGGTGGAACTGGATTCCTCTTGAAGTCTTTTAACTTGTCTCCCATGTGCTCCACATTATCCAATGCCAACAAGTGGAACAGCAAAGGGGAAAAAAAAAAAGAGGCTTAAGCATCAGGTGCCAAGCGTTAACACAACCATATCAATGCTAAAGGGTATATTTTCTCTGTGAGTGTTTTAACCACTTGAGGCCAGAAAACATCTTGTGTATCTTGGTATACCAAATACTGGCATGAAGCTAAGTACTTGTTTATTCAAAAGAAAATATGATTGTATTAAGCAGAAAATTCCCTCATAAAAGGGCTGACAGAACTGGATTTTTTGGTGAAAATTTCAGTAGCCATTCAAATGCAGTTTCACTTACTAATCACAGAATACTGAGAAAACAGGGTTTATATATATATAAATTATATATATATATATATATATATATATATATATATATATATATATATATATATAATTATCTTTTTCTTTGATTTTTTTTCTGCGGGGGAGGTAATTAAGTTTATTTTTATTTTTAGGGGAGGTCTTGGGGATTGAACCCAGGTCCTTGTCCATGCTAAGCATGCACTCTACCACTTGAGCTATACTCTACTCCAGGGTACAGATTTTATAGTCAGAGTCCCTAACTTAGAAAATCTTTTTTTTTTTTTAGATTGATTTGTGTTCCAGGTATGAAATTATTTAAAATACCTAGTATAAGAAATATAATATATCATCTGTTTATTGTTATAAAGGGGTCTTTATGATATATTATAAGTGAAAAAATGTAAGATGGAGAAAAGAAGTGTTTAAAAAGAGTGTACAAACATGTGCACTGAGTTTGCTTATTTTAAAAAATAATTGATATATTGAAAAATTGAAATGGTACCCTAAGGGAAGGAAGAAGGCTGTAGGGGACAGAGATTAAAGCTAGAAGTCTCGAACTATATCTTGTTTTATATGCTTGATCTTGGTATCAAATATTTAAAAGAATTAGAAAATAAAAATAAAACTTAAAAAAGCAGTTTCTAAAAATGGAAATCACATGAAACAAAAGAACCTAAATGTGTATTTAATTGGCCAACTCAATACAACATAGAATAATTATTTTGAGAAATTTAAAACATTTGTTATGCTGAATATCTCTAATAAAATACATCCAAGGACAGTAAGATTAATAATTAAAAAAAAATCTTTGTAACCATGCCTTCAAGGTACCATTGGTGTTGTTATTCTGAGACTGTCATAAATCTTAGAATTTAAAAAATTAGTAATTATGTTAGTGACACTAGGAACAAAAACTTTTGACATGAGAGAATGATACATATATCGTCTATCATTGTAAGATGTAACATAGATGAGATTAAGTGAAAACTTAATAGCCTAAATTTTAATTCAAATTTTCATTTTAATTGGAAGTATAAACTTATAATGTGCTTTATCTTTAAATATAAATATACAAAAATTAATACATATGTATATGTGTACAAGACACAAATGTAAATATATACATATATATCAATGTATATATGATATAAATATACTTTTATATTTCCCCCATAATTCTGTCCCTGAAAAGGCCTAGAAACAAAGGCCAATCCAGGAGCAATGAACAACCGTACCACACAGATTATGAACTTAAATACCAAAGTTCTTTAAGAAATTTTTGATTCTAGCTCTTGGATAAGTTGTATAAGATAAGCTTGTAATATCTCATTATACCAGAAATTTACCAAAGATCACATTTTTTTTACACATTTATGCTGGAAGCAAATAGAAATTTTTTTTCATTAATCACTGTTTTGTGTTTATACTAGTCTTTCTACCCATTAGTATAACACAGACAGAGACAGACAAACACTTTATGAATTTATGGTAGATAAATATACACATGATTACATTTGAAGGAAAAGAGTAAACCCGCTAAAACTTCATTTAGATAAATAAAAACTACCCTTTACATCCACATAGGGTCTCCTGAAATCTATTCTCACTTAAAATCATTGTCATATGTTTTGATTAATTCGAAGTCTTGGCCATTCACTGGCTTTGCATTTTAGTTTGTTTTCAAATAGTATTTTCAGTTTCTTCTCATTTTGTTCACATTCTATACTCTGCTTTTCACTACTTAATTAACTAAGCAATAGAGTAATTTTTATGCTTTTACAAAAATCAATAAAGGTTTATGTTGCCTTTGAATATAGAGGAAACTGAATAAAATCAGCTATTTGACTGTTTTAATTACACAATTTATAGTTACATTTAAACTTTATAATTTTTTATTTTCTGTTTTAAAAGTTACATTTAAAATACATTTGATGATTTATTAATTGGTATATAAATGTTCACAATTATTATATCTTTACTGAAGATTGTGTCTTTAGTAGTATAAAATAACCACATTTTTTGACACTTAATTTTACTTACTTTGAATTCTACTGAGCTGGAATAAAAATTTTCACCTATGCCCTTGTTTTCCTGGTGGACATTTCTTAAGCAACATAGGATTGAATTTTGCATTTTATCCAGTCAGCAAGTTTGATGATAGCGATAGTTCTCAACTGCCTGTAGAATTTCAGCAAGGAAAAATGCCCCAAATAAGAAGAATTAATAGAATCATCTCAACTATGATGCAATGAAGGGGAAGAACCTGACTACATACCCTGTTGCCTCTTAAGAGATAGATATTCAAGTGTGATCTGTGACTAACTGTATCAGATTCACCTGGGATGTTTGGTAAAAGATGAGCCGGGAGCTCCACCTTAGGCCTTAATTCTGAATCTTTGTGGGATGGAGTCATGGGGTCTGCATTTTCATCAAGTTCCATAGGTGATTCTTATGGTCATTACAGCTTGAAAACCGTTAACCAAAAGGATAACAGAAGGGTATCATCAAAATAAATTCACTTCTTATTTATTTGGTTGATTTTAAAAGGAAAGTTTACAAATGAACTTTTTTTTTCCTGTGCAGGAAGAGTGAAAGATTTAAAGAGAAGAATTTCACAAGATTCACAAATTTTTTTTGCCCAGTCTCTCTCACTAACCCAATATTGGAAGAGGTGATGTTCGAATTTGCCCTCTTTCCTGCTCTAGATTTTTCTCCCACTTTGAATGTTTCCTATTTCTCCTTCCCCTCCATCTTTAGCTATTGCTGCTTTTCTATTTATATTCCTTAATTTTGAGCTATAGACTCTTTTGTATAAACAAACCAAGATTCCTTCAGATTTTTTTTTTTTACAAAAAGGAAAAAACATATTTGAAATGATAACAGTGTGTTAACATGCTCTGATTATACAGTCAAGGTTTACTTTTTTTTTTTTTTATTCACATGTAACAGAGTTTTAACTTACCAGGCCAAACATCTCAGTACTTCTGCCGTGAATCAATGAAGCTATAATATGTAACTCAATCGAAGTGCATTCCTTCCCCCTCTGAACAAACATTTACTGACTTTTTAGATTAATCTTTTGATTGAAGAAACTGAAAACATTGTCAAACACATACTGGTGTATAATAACTACATTGAGCTTCTTCCCTCTGCCCAAGGCGTTAGTGAGGCAAATTTCTATTTATTCACTCTGTTTTATTAGGTCAGGTCATTAAAATGAGACTCTGTGCAAGCTTTAAATGATATCTCAATTCATTGGGCGCATTCCTAATAGAATTCTATACACTTTTCTCTCAGGAAACACTTTCCATATGAAGCAAAGTCTCCCCATGTCACTAATTGGTTCAAAATATGTACTAGCAAATAAAGGTCATGTTTAATCTTTCATAACATATGCACAAGTGAAGTAAATGGACATTTAGAGGCATCTAGTTTACCCTTTAATTTTTACAGGTAAGGAAATTCAGATATTTCTTGCTTAGGGTCAACTTATAAGTGACAAGGCTCAGAAAGGTGGGTTCTTAGTCCAGTGTTGCATTTGCTATGCCATCTTGTCAATGACACGTGTCAGGATATTATTGTTCACATTAGTAAAACTTTTTTGGACCTACTGATTCTTTACCCACTTACAAAAATTGATATGCATGTCTTCCATGATGAAATTCTTAGCCGTTCTATTTCTTCCATCTTTATAACCATCAAAAAGTCCTGTAGATACTACCCTTGAAATAGATCCCAAATCTAACCACTTGCCATGGTTTAAGACTCCAACATCTTCTGCTCTGATACTGTGAGTTATAATAAGAAATATATATTTAGTATTCCTCTCCCTTCTGTCACAGAGCTCCTAAAACCCTTGAAATAATCCTGAGTGATAAGAGCAATTAAAGTGTCTTTTGTTATGTAAATGAAGTGATTTTTGGAAAACCCTTAGGTAACCTCATATGAGGACTGGTTGCCAGGGGATTAGCAGATGAGTTGGGAATTTCTGTTCACCCCTTCATCATTCAAGGTGTACAAGCACAGTCTGGACAACCACTGATGGATACAACTATAGAAAGAAATTTAGTATTAAACAGATAATGGCAGAAGGTTGTCTGAATGGTCCCTTCCAGTCCTGAGTTATTCTAATATTGAGATTCCACCCATATTATCACTATTCATAACATTTCTAAGATCTGTCCTGGAAATTGTTTCCAAAGCTAGTGATTCATTACTTAGACTATATTCATTAACAGCAAATTCAAGTTTACTGAAGAAAGTGAGTGATAAAATCTGTCGATACATTTCTTATTTTTAAAAAATGGTTGCAACTGTAAAATAGTCATTTTAGTTATAGCATGAATGTTTTTAAATCCATTTTCAAATAAGAATTGTCATCTTATTTTGCAAAATGATGGCATTGTTGAAAAAGTCCTTTTAGACGTTCTTCCTTTGAAGAACAGTTATTCTAACATGCAAATTTTGTTTTATGTGAATTAAAAAAAAAACAATGTAAGATACTAAAGTCATCAAATTACATTATATTTCACCTCTTGTGTAACAATCATTAACTTCTCTAATATATGCAAAATGCTTTTTAAAAAATCTCATTTTAATGTCTTCTTAACAATAATATTAGTGTCTCCATTTTTCTTATGTGTACATTGATGATCAGAGACGTTAGGGTATTATTCATAGTTACATAGTAAATAAAAGACAGTGTGCCAACCAGGTCCCAAACTTTCTGACACCAAGTTTATGGTCCTATTTTTCACCCATGCTCTTCTAATGTCAAGACTTTCACCAACATTGAACAATTACAGGCCCTGTCAAGGGTATATGGAAGACATAATTCTGGGAGGTTTACCTTTTCATTTCCCCTCAAGCCTCGCTATATGAGAAGCCTCCTATTCAGCCTACTTGTTGGACTTTTGCAGCTATAAAGCACAATAAAAATGTCAAAAATTATTTTCCTCTCCTGTAATGAGGAACTTTTTTGTCTCAGTGTAAAAGTAATGCTGAATTTTCCCACACGCTTTATAAATTGTCATACCCTCATTATTTTGTTTTCCAAATCTATTTACATTCCATGGCTTTATGTTAAGCTTGGGTTACTAACTCACGTATTTATTCTAAACTTAATTGAATTTGTATTACTTATGATAAAATTGATGTTTTGCAGTTTGTACAATATTTCTCTGTTATAGGCTTTCATAAGGTACAATTACACTTGAGTAAGAGCCTGGGGCAATTAATTATTAATAAATGGAATAAAGATATTAATGTCTATCTGTAGCAAATAAGAGGCTACATTTGCTTCCTTCAATCTTCACAGCAGAGCTTGAATTTTGATGCCCTTTCCTTGTATTAATTAGTAAATTCCAATCACAGGATTACCACAGACAGATTATATTAATCTAGATTATGTTAATATTAAGTCACTTCTGAAATCAAAGTGTGTGTGCGTTTGTGTGGGTGTATGTATTTATATATATATATGCCTACATATATATAGCTATACATATAAAATATGCATAGTTACATACATATACATACATGCAGATGTATACACACATACATAAAGTGTTCTGCACTGATTTTTTCATAAGCTCTACTACCCAGTAGCCCTGTGAAGTAAGGAAACTCAGTATTAATTTCTTAGTTTTAAAGGTGAAGAAACTAACACCTAGAGATTTTAACTGACTTACCCAAGATCACAGAACTGGTAAACAGCAAATCGAGGACCCAAATTTATATCTCACTGATCTGTTCACAAAAACTGAGTGCTCAGGAGCTGACAATGATGGCTCCATGCATTTAGGGCTTACTGTTATACCAGGCATTTTGTGTGTATTATCTCATCTGTTCCTTAAAAGAGCCCAGTGGGGTAGATACTAATCTACCTAATACAGTAAAATAAATAAACAAATAAAACTGTTGCAGAGTTTTTTTAAAAAAAAAAGTCAAAATGAAATTAAAACAACAACTGAAAAACCCAGACTGGGAAAAGTTAAGTGACTTTCCCAGGTAACTTCTAAATGGCAGAGCAGTGATTTTAACCCATGTCTTCTGATTCCTATTTCAGTTCTCCTTCAAACCTTATCTTCCTGATGTTTTTCCTCCTTGATAAGAATAAGAAAAAAAAGGTTTAGTTAGTTAGTGCCAAGTAAATATTTGTTTTTGCTTAAAATAGAAATATCTGCTTGTATGATTGTCTACTCTCCTTTACTTCACCTTCCCTAAACAACAAACCCAACCAGCTAAGCAAAGATCATTGTACTGGCTGGCAGAGGTGGGTGGTGGGAAGGACTGTAGAACAGGATGCATGAGAATCATAACTTGATATATGCTGTGTCTAGTATTTGATGTTTTAAAATTCATGGTTGGCATGTTTCATGAACCAGATATTGCATTTTCCAATTATAATTCTATATAAATTTATATTAATAATTATTAAGTACCTATCATGTGTTAAATGTTGTTATTTATACTAGCCCATGGAATTATCTCAATAATTTTATATGAAAGATGTTTTTATCCTGTTTTTGCAAAGAAATTGTGGCTTTAAGTGTTTTTGAAGTCCTTTTGAAATCCCATAGCTGATGAAAGTTATATTTCAGATTCAAACACTAGCCTTCTGATTCACGGTTCAGTGACTATCCACTGTGTTCTATGCAGTGCCTAAGTTTAGTACAGTTTTGGATTTAGGATGACTTACCTCTGCTATCAAGCTTTGCTCAACTATTATGGTTCATATTGGACATTCCTTCTCTGAGTTCCTATAAATGTCTTTAAGTCTGTAGGTCAGCTTTATTACTTCTTTAACTCAGATGACCTCAGAGTCAAGTCTCCAGACCAGAAGACATAACTTTTCTTTTTGCATCTATTTTGTTTTCTGGCAGGTTCTAGGAATATGGAATTGAGGCACCATCCTTGGTGCCTCTGGCTATTTTGGAACTGATTAATCAACTGTGATTATGAGGAGGGTTCAGCCTTCAACTATTGTGGAGCAAATGAAGGCTATGAGATGCCAAATTCAAAGGCAGGAGAAGAGACTGCAGGGTAGCCTGCTTAGTTTCATAGGGCAGTGAGAGAATAACATAGAAATGAGTTTTGGAAAGGCAAATATTTATGAAGATATGGGTAAGACAACAGAACCACTGGTGAATTACAGAGAAGAGCACTGCTTCAGTCTCATCAAGCACTGTGAAAAGCAGCTGAGAAGCAACCCTTCATTTTCAAAACCCCAGACTCTAACAACTAATGTAGTTCTACCACATTAGATAGTATTTTTTCCTCCATCAAAGTCCCGTCATTATTAGAATTAGCGGATGTGTCAGTTATTAAGCTATCATATTTTAGTTCCAAATTCTTCCATACTCTTGTGATACTGTGGCTGGGTCTTTATCAAACACATCTCTTCTGTCTCTGTTAGGTTTTGCCAACAGAGGGTTACTAGAAGGAGATTAGAAGGCAGGAGGTGGGAGAAAGGACTTGATCCATTCAGTTTTTACAAGTGTCTCCCCAGCAACAACTCTTGCTTCAGCAGGTAACCATTGGTCTGCTTTCCAGTTTCTTCCAGCAGTCTCAGAACCAGCCTTCATCAGAGCAAGTGCTGCATCAGAGATATAAGCACAAGTTGACTAACACACCCTCCTCAGAGGTACAGCCCCTCCTCTGAGCTTCTAAAGTAATAGTATCAGTGGGAAACACTTTCTTCTGAGAGGTATAGGTCCCAAATTATCAAGAACCCCTCCTTCAGGCTTCTAGGCTCTGATAACCCTAACATCTTTGCTTTGTCTTCCCAGTCATAATGGTGGTGGCTGCTTCCTACAGTTACTCTCTCTGGGTTAGACTTGCCTGTCAGCTTTTTAGTTCTCCAATACCTGTTCAACCAATTCTCTACACTAAATTCTCTCAGAAAAATAACAATTGTTTTTTTGTTTTCTTGACAGGACACTGATTGGCTGATTGGGTCTGCATTTTCTAGTTTGGGTTTCCACTAGAGTAATAAGAAATGTCCTCCCCTCAGTAGAAAATGGTTAGGTTGAGGTTCTTAAGTTCTTTTATGGCTAGATACCTTCATTTTAATTTTGGTCATTGCTTCTTCACAGGAATAAAGTATATCCAGCCTGACTCAAGGCTGTACCTGGTGGTTTAAAGTAGACAGTTGGTAGTGATAGAAGAGGCTACCCCTTGACAGAATTCAGTGGCAAACAGTTTGGTTAAAAGTCAGTCTCTGAATCATTATAGATCCAGTTTCTTTATGCCAATGGACCTTATCCAAGCTTTCCATAATTTGACTTGTGACACTATCACCCTGCACCTCCTTAAGAGTTCAAGAATATTAAAATCAATTTTCTTAAAAATATTTAGGAAACTATTGAAAGAAAATGGGGACTCTCTGGGAATGGGACTCACATTTTGCTTTATACTCCTTCTTTAGTTAAAGATGATTGTTGAAAAAAAACTAGATCAAGTAATTATGGATTGAACTAAATCCAAGAATTCAAAAATTATTATGGCAACACATCGAAAATTACCATCTTCTTCTGAAATTTACTTATACAAGAGGAAAAAAAATAGGTCTCGTTCCATTATTTTTTTTCTAACAAAAAACCTGAAGTGAAGATGGCAAGATGCCAATATATTTCATGTTTTACAGGAAGGATAGTGAGAAGCAGCCACCAGAAATTCCTGGTTTATTATGAGAGAAGTTAGTGACTTGAAATGAAAATATTTTTTTAATAGCTGATCATTTAAATATTTGATTCATATTCATTTAGTTCATCTTCCTGTAGAAATACCAACTTACCAGAGATTTAAATGAAACATATTTTCACAAGTAATGCTTATGTCTTTCTCTCTCCAAAGGGGAAATTCATCATAAGGTAATATCAGCTCATATGGGTCTTTAAAAATTCATTAAGATTCAAAGATTCATTAAGAGATAGTGTTTGAACTAGTGAGTTGAAAACCATCACTTGATTATAAGTTTGTTATATTTATAGTATCCCTGATATTTTATAATACCTGACAATAGCATGTTTATATTTCTGTAATGAAAATTCCAGTCTTACAACCCTCTTTGATCTCAACAGTTGTTAATTCTGTTGGAGAGTATGGCTACTCATACCGCTCCTGTGCTACTTGGCATGAAGTTCTTTTTAATTTAAAGAATTTTCTCTGGTCCTCTATTTAGCAGCAATCAGAGAGTAGAACTTTGTGGGTTTCCTACTTCAGTTAACTCAACTCCTGCTTTATTAAATCCACACAGTGGTATCAGGGAGAAAAATTCTTGTTGAAGTTGGATAAAAATCTGAACATCTCAATTGCAGGAGAAGAAAATAAGCTAGATGTGCAGACCCCCTACAGTAGGGTCTCACATTCTGTGTTGATTTGAAAATGGAATTACTTTTAAAGCCTTCCAGTTACAGCTTCCTCACTCTTGAACATCTTCAAGCTTTGAATCTATTCAATATTTTTCACACAAATATTTGATGTTTAATACTATTGGGTGAAGGGAGGGGGCAGCGCTATTTCCTCAAGGGTAGACCTCAGTGCTGGTGAGTGCATACCTAGGACTGAAAGTATGACCAAGGATTTAAGTGTGTGTGTAAGAAACATAGGCTTGAAGCATCTCATATAAACATGAAAGACCCCACTTGAGGCCCCTGGCAAATTGATTCAGTGCCAAGAGAAGGAGAGAGGGTCACGGGCTTGAGGATGAAAGATCCATCAGATTTACTCTTATCCTGGGCCTTCACATATTTGTGATAGGTCTGTTTGCCACATTCATTATTTGTAAATTCTCCTAATAAATAAATGGGATGTATGACTCTATAATCCAGCATGTAGAAAATGCTGAGTAGTAAACCAGAATATGTTTTTCAAGAGCAAAATAAAAAGCTAAATACTTATAATTTTAATGCTAATCATTAGGGAGGCAATGTGAAAAAAATGTTGGCCAATTATTTTTAAACCTAATGCTAACTCCAAAATTATACAAGCTGAGATGGTAGCAGACTGTTGTACTAATTAAAGCTTTTCTTTAAACCTGAGAATCATTATGGAACTAAAATCCTCTATATTGATCTATACTTGCTATTTGAAGCAGCTACTGCAGCTGGCTTAAGGAGAAAAGGAGAGGATTCTTATTGGTATAAAACTTCACTAGAAAGTGTTTAATGTAAAACCGCAAAACCAAACATACACACACACAAAGTGAAGTGGAACTGAAAGTGTTCTGGATGAAAAGCAGAAAATTTGGGTGAAGAATCTTCCCCAGAGCTGAATAATTGTGGATAATATATTTATTTCTGTATTTTAGCTGCCACAATGTATTACTCGGTAACAGCAGAAAGAATGATGGGGATGGAAGGTCCTTCGAAGAGGTAATTGAGAGGACATGACCAATAGTTGAGCTGGCAGCAGGACTTTGGCAATCAAGGCACCTCCCTGTCCTTGGAATGTTATGTTCTGCTCACCTTTCTAACAGTGGGAGCCTTTTAAAGGATGCAGTCTTGAGAGAGTAAGGTGTTGTTGAGATCAACTGGGCTGAAAATGTGACTGAACCCCAGTTAAGCCCTCTATATAAACTTGTAAGATCCTGGTTGGCAGGTATGGAGATATACTCATTTTGCAGCCACCCAAGACAAGCCTCTTACATAAGTTTCCTTGCTGATTAAAACTGCCACTTCCTAGTCTGGAGTAGCCAGCCTTTTTCTTTGTTCTCTGTGTCCAGGAACCAGTTCAGGAAGCAACACAGGTTTAAAAATAAATAGGAACGCTGGAGTCAAACTCTGCCTCTGCCTCTGCCTCTGCCTATATTTGAACTTGGACACATCATTTAAGCTTTACACCTCCCATCTTCTTACCTGAAAATTAAGGAAACTGGATTGGGTCAGGCCTGAAATTGTATTAAAGTGCACTTGAAATGTTCCATCAAATCCATGATGCAAATGCAAGAAATACGAAGTTATTTAAATAAACAAATAAACCTATTCAATTTTTCAGAAATCATCTACAGAGTGCCTGCTATTTATTCATTGCAAATAAGTCTTCCACTTGTAAAATCTCAAGTTCAGAAGGCTGGATACTTGAAAGAGAGATTAATTGTAATGAAAAGAAGAAAAGTGTAGTTATGGGTGTCACTAATTTCCAAACTGATGCCCAAATTATTGACCAAAATGCCATAAAGTTAGTATTAGTTCCTAGTCATTATTCATCTGTCAAAATTTAAATAACAAATAAGGAATAGCATTTTATAGGAATAAAATATCCACTGTCTCCTTTAACAAATAAAATTCCTCATGTTGGTTACAAATTATAGTATGGATGAAAAGAAATCCTATTTTAAAAATATGTTCTATTTCAAAAAGATGTCTACACCTTAATCCCTAGAATTTGTGAATACCTTACCTTACATGGTAAAAGGGATTCTGCACATGCAATTAATTTAAGGATTTTGAGATGGAGAGATTATCCTGGATTATACAGGGGATCCAATATAATCACAGAGATCCTTAAAAGGAAAAAAGGGAATTAGGGAGTAAAAGAAGGGGATATGATGATGGAAGCAGAGGATGCATTAAAGCCTTGCTGAAAGGCAGCCATAAGCAAAGGAATGTAGATAAACTCTAGAAGCTGGAAAAGGAAAGAAACAAATTCTCCCCTGAGACTCCAGAAACAGTGCAACCCTTCAGACTTATTTCAGAATTCTGACCTCCAGAACTGAAAGATAAAAAGTTTGTGCTGTTTTAAGCCACTAAATTTTTAATAATTTATCACAGTAGCAACAAGGAAACAAATGCACTGCTTGATGGTCTCAGCCTGCATGTTGGATAGTAAAATCCTAGTCCCCCTTTTGAGGTTCTTCCCTCCCCACTACTAACTCTTGAGGAGTCCCTGTAGGGATAACCTATCTGTAACCATAATCCATGTCATAACCAGGTTCTTCACCTGCCTCTTTCTTCCACATATCTCTCTGTTCTGCCAGTGGTATGCCTTTGTGTCACTTTCCATCACACTCTGCAGTTTGGCATACCACCAAGAGTTTGCCTCTGCTACCACCTCTACTCTGGTTTTGGATCTGCTGCAATTCCCCTTATCATTGTAGCCCAAGCGTCAGCACACAAATTTCCCCACAGTATGTTGCAGTGTTTATCAAAAGTCACTTGAAGAAACAGGAGGAAGGAAGAGCATTCAGAGATGAATTTTTAACTGGTTACTAGATAGGATTGCTTTCAGATTACAGAATTATACGCCAGTCTTATTGGTTTTCCTCAGGGTATGTTCTGTCTTACTATAAGGCTTCCTCCCTGCTTAGCTCATAGCCCATATCTCAGTGCCAGGATCCAGCCATCACCATTAAACATGCTCCTGAATGTACAGAGCCCTTTGCCTCTCATCCTAACTCAGTGAAAAGAAGTATTCTTGTTCAGCTCCACTCTAAAGCTCATCTTCCATTTTTTTTTTAAATTTCTGTCCCAAGATCTGCCTCTCTCCAGGAATGACTGGATAATTTTTACTACATTTAAGAAAGATCTCCCCACCTAATGCTAGGGGAGCTTATCATATGTTCCCAACAGGATAGTTATATTTTAACATAATAGTCTATTACCTGTAAAACAGATAAAGATGCAGGTACAACATTAGAGCTACTTCTTTGAATGACAATTTCCAAATTAAAGAACAACTCCTATAACTGTCAGTATTTTTCAAAGTCTGGGTAATTTTACAGTAATATTTCACATAGAACAGCAACAGTGCACTAAAGTTGAGCTTCTCTAAGCCTAGTCCAGCCACAGCTTATTAAATACATCCATTTGATTAATTATGATTATAGTCTCTCCCTCTATTTGTGAAAGCTAATGATCCACTTTGATGGATAATCTTTAGATGTAACTAACATAAAATAAACTTCACATGTTTAGGTAATTGTCCATGGTTCCAAAAGCTCTTTGGAGGGAATCTGTTCCTCTTTGGCAAACTGCTTTCTTTTCAGTCCCTCCAACAATCCTTTTTTGGGCGGTGGACTTTCATGGCATGGAGGACCTCCCCGACCCAAGTATACTTCCCAAAAGGGCTAATTCTCACTACTTCAGATTCTTTCAATATTTTGAGGTTTCTTGTCTTTTTTGCTGAGCCTGGAAGCTCTCTACATAAGAATCCTGGATTTCCTTCATCTGGGCCTAGATTTTTTTTTTTTTTAATGTGCTGACCACCTGGAGTCCTTAGCCTTCATCTCAGAGACCAGATAGCTCAGTCACACCTGAGTTTTAAACAGTAGGCAAATCAGCCTGTGGTTCTTTTTTCGAATCCCTGAAGGCAGCAGAACTACGCAGCTGTGGCTCCTAACGTCTGCCAAGCCCAGGAAGCTCACCCGGGCATAGTCACAGTGGCTGCTCTGCTCAGTCTCCTTGCTCTCCCACCCCTCACCCAACAGCCGCTCTGCAAAAAGACCCGCGGTACTCCTGAGCGGTTGGAGTCGGTTAAAGAACCCTGGGAACCCTGCAGTATAACTCCTTTGGTTCTAACCCCGCATTCTCAGATGCCTCACAGCCTGGAAGCCTTACTAACTTGACTGTGAGGATGAACGGTACCAATTTCCCTTCCCCTTCGCCTTCTCCATTTATCCAGACTTTATGTAGTTATTTGACCGAGCCTCACACTAAAATGGCTTCTAAACAACAAAAATTAAAAAGTGCAAAAAATCCCCTGCGGGTTAGGTGTGTTTGTGTTTGTTGTGTGTCCATCCGCGCTTGTGCAAAATCTCCAAACGTCATAGTTTGCAATCTGAACAAGCTCTCCAAGATATGCAAGATCTTTCCAGGGATTTCCCCTACCCTGTCTTCTTCTTCGGCACTTCAAAAGAGGTAAGTCTGGGCTTTCTCGAACCTCTACTGCGGCCGTAGAGGTAGTGCCAATCTGCTATTTTTCCTGTCTTCTCTCGCTGCCAGCTCTTCTCAGGCGAACAGTCCCGAGCTCAGGGTTTCCTTCCGATTCCCTTGTAAACGGTTTACCAGGGCAAGTCCTTTCCTGGTCGCGGCGAGATCTCCTGCGGACCAGCGGCTCCGGCGTCGGCCTGGGACTGGGTCATGAATAGTGCTCATGCAGCCCCCACCTTTCCCCGGGGCCTTGGGGAGCCGGGCTCTGGGCGTGTGTGTGTGTGCGCGCGCGCCCGCGCGCGCGCCCGCCCGCGGTCGGTAGGGAAATCTGGGGAAGCTGCTGAGCGTTGCTGCCAGAGTGTTCTGGAGCTCAGCAAAAGCCTCCAAAGCACTTAAGCTTCCCGAAAGAAAAACGGAATAAACGAAACGAAAAGAAGGGAAGCTTGTTCCCCTAAAGCCGGGGTTTCCAGTAGTCCTGGAGAGGCGTAGTTGGCAGCGGCCCCTGCTCACACCCGGACTTGGAAAGACGGTTTTAGCCGGTTTCGGGAGGAGAGAGGTGAGGGACTTGCAGGACCTGGTCTAGGAACCTGCAGAGAGAACTCTGGGGTAAGTAGTGTTCAGGCACTGGAGCGGAAAGGGAGAAGGAGGAGGGGGCAGGAGAGGAACGACGGAGAGGGAAGGGAATGAATTATGAAGGAAAAAAAAAAAAAACCACCAACCAATATTCCGCAGCAGAGGGAGAGCGCAGCACAGCACTCCCAAGATGAGTCCTGCCCAGGTCTCCCGCGCCTAACCAGCTGGCGCGAAGTTCTTTTTATGGAGAAGAAAAACTCCCCAAATCCTAGAGGGTGATAGAGGCAGCCGGGGCGGGGCGGAGTGAGGAGCTGGAGCTCAGCACTGGGGCCCTGGCGGCTGCTGTGGTGGCCCGAAGCTCCGACGCTCAGCCCTCTGCTTCTCATTATGGCCGCGTTAAGCGTCACCTCCCAACCGCATCCTGCTGCCTCCGCCCCCGGGCGCGGGGCGGCTGGGTTGACACCGAGGCTCCGGGCGGCAGCGAGGACGCTCACCTGGCGTAGCCCACCTCCCTCCTCCTCCACCCCTCCCCCACCTGCCCTCCACCTCCCCTCAGAATCGGGAAGCGTCGGGATCCATAGGCGAGGCAATAACGACCCCTGCAGTTGCATTGCGGAAAATCGCGGCGGCGGCGGCGGCGGCAGTGGCAGTGCTAGTTGCGGACGATGGAAGCGAGGCAACTGGCGGTTCTGGGGAACCCAGGAAAATAGCAGAGGAACAGAAAGCGCGCGCGCAAGGTAGGGAGCCCGCGGGCTCCCGATGCTCCTGGGTACCCGGCTCCCCACGGTTCCTGCTCTGCGCCTTGGACGCGCCGCCAGAGCCGGGCTCCGAGGCGGCAGGCTGCGCGCGGACTTGTGTAGCAGGGAGGGTCGGCGGAGGCAGCTGGCAGCCGGCAGTTTCGGACAGTAATCCCTGCCTCTTTCTGTCTCCCTGTATTCTGTCTGCTCCTCCTCCCGGCGGAAGCAGGAGGAAAACGGCCCCGGAGCGGAACAGCCACCGTCTGACCATGCCCCGATGAGGAGGGCGGACTTCGAGGGCAACTCGTCGCGGACTGCTTGGGCTTAGCCAGCAAGCTGCGAGCTGCCAGCGGCACGGAACTGCGCGGCACGGCCCGGCGGGGTCTATCTTCTATGTCTTCTTGGGGCGCAAGGCGGATCGGGGTCTCATTTTTGCAGGAAGAGCCCTGCACTGGTGGCTTCAGGTGGCTGTCGCCGCCGCTGCTAGTGCTGTTTCTACCCCTTGTGCGAGGAGCAAAGACCGGCGAGCGGGGACACTACCCGGGCAGCGAGGCATCGGATATGTGTCAGCACATCTGGGGCGCACATCCGTCGAGCCCGAGGGGAGATTTGCTGGAACAATTCAAACTGCGATATTGATCTTGGGGGTGACTGTCCCTGGCTGGCTGTCTGGTGGGAGTGCGAGTGTGCGCTCGCTGGGAAGTGTGTGCGCGTGTGCATGTGTGTGTGCCGTGTGGGGGCCCCCCTTTCCCCCCTGTTTTCCCGTCGAGTGATGCACTTGGAATGAGAATCAGAGGATGGAAATAGTCTGGGAGGTGCTTTTTCTTCTTCAAGCCAATTTCATCGTCTGCATATCAGGTATGGGACGCGCTGGAGGCACAGGCGGGATCGGGTTATGTTGTGATCTTCGGAATGTATGAGGTTTTGTTGTGTGTAGATATTTAAGTAGCCTCTCGGGGTGGGACGGGAGAGAGGTGGTGGCAGAAACCTTTTCAGCTTTGCAGGTTTGCTACTTTCAGAATTGAAAACCTTCTAAGCCCAACAGTGTGTGTGTGTGTGTGTGTGTGTGTGTGTGTGTGTGTGTGTGTGTGTGTGTGTCTTGTGGGTAGTATCTGAATGGAGTCCTAGAACATAGTAGGGGTGGGGGCCCCCTGAGAAAGAAGAGGCAGATCGAGCTGATTTTCAACTGCTTTCCTGGTTGAGAACTCTGGCATGGAAATCTGATCCTTGGCAACCCCCACCACCATCCCCTGGCTTTCAGAGTTCCCAAACTCGGCGGTTCCTGTCCGAAAAAAATGGATGCAGAGCCCTGCCCTGGTATCTAGGCACTTTCAGGAGACTGCAGGAGGATGCGGGGCCTGGAGAGTACCAGCAGGGACTAGAGAGATGTAGAGGTCCTCCATGCCTTCCCCAAACACATCAGGACCACCTCAAATAAAAGCAAAACTCATCTGAAACAACACAATATTATAAATACCACTTTGGATCCCAGTCTTTCCTAATTCCCAGTGGCAAGAATGTACTGGCTCAGACTTACTGACCTCAGGTTACTTGTGCCAGTCTGTGGTTTTAGGAGCCAGTGGGAAGCCAGGGCATTGAGCTGAAGGAAGTAGAGCTTGTGCCTGCCAGTGCTGTGTTTCTGTGTTGGAAAGGATTCTGATTTCCAAGCAATGTCTTCGTAAGTGCAGGGAGTTGCAGGTGTGGAGTGAAGATGTGAGAAAAAGCCCCAGGATCAGCAGTATTCTCCAGTTCAGTTCAGTGCCTCCTTTCATTGACAACGTCCATACCATTTCCCTTCACACTTGTCATTTAAGCACCCAGAGTAAGGCCCATTTGCACTACTCCCTTCTGCCTGCATTCCCTCTGCAGAATTGGGGACTCAGCCAACTTCCCATGAAGTCAACAGAAGAGGAGAGCAGAAACCTTGCCTCTGTGAGCAGGCATATTTGAGCTGTGTTGGGGTGGAGGGAGATGTTTCCTGCATCTTCCTTCAGCCCAGCCAATCCCCACCCTTTAAGCCTGACGTGATTCTGGATATTAAAATCCCTTCTCTGCCCTTATCCTGGACCCAGTTCCAAATACCATTATTCAGGGCAGGAATAGGGGAGATCTTTTATTTGAAATCATTCTGTTTGGGGCTTGACCACCTTACTTAGAAATTTGCCTCTATAATACTTTAGAGATATGTCGTGTACCAAGAAGACAATCAAAAGTGCCCTGGGGCTACCCCATATCTTCTACCCTTTTCCCCATGCTACATCTAAGAGAAAAAATCTGCAGGTGACTTGTAACGGTTTATATCAGTCATATGTCCAGGGATAGACTGGGTGGTGTCTTATATGGCCACATTTTACATCTTTCTCTTCTACTTGTTTCTTATAAACTCTCTCTTTGTTCCTTATTATTTCACCAGTTATAAAATAGCCTTTCCCTGTCTCTTTCCAGCATCATAAATAATTTTCAAATCAGACAACCAGGGTCCCTTTAAGATCTACAAAAGGTTAACATTCATTAAGGCTCTGGACCTCCCCATCCTTTGTCCCCAACCCCTATTCTGCATTTGGTCAGGCCGGCACAAAGGGAAACCAGCTGAGAATGCATTCTGGTCTTAGACTCCAAAAGAGGCATTAGTGGGATGCTTGTCACAGCTATACTTGGTTTGGTGTATTAGCAACTAAATTATATAAATAGAAGCATTAGGAAGATTTTTTTTTTTTCCGACCCAGGAGAGGTACTATGGCCTTTCACATGTATTTACTAAATAATCACCATTGCTATGTAATGAGGAGATAAAAGTGTAAGCAAAATTGCTAGCTATTAACTAAACATGGAAAACTAGGTTAGCGTTCCAGCATTAATTTTACTTTATGAAGACATTTAGGCACAGATGCAACATAATGTACTCTATATTTACACGTCCATAAACTTTAAAAGGTCATTCTTCCTCCAGGGCCAAGGTGGCCTCCTCTCTCTATAAGCAGAACTGTTCATTCAGAGATGTCCCATGTATGTCACAATTCCGATTAGTAATATATTTATGACTCACATTTGCCACAGTTTGGGGGACTTTGTTTTCCCATATGGCAGCCTTAAGGGGTATAGGAATGCAATGCACTACAGTTAAATAATTATGGCTCAGGCAGAGTTTAGTGGAACTATCATTTCTGTTTCCATGATTTGCAGTTTTAGTTTAATCATGACTTAGCTTTACCAAAAGGAATATAAGCCTGTATTCATAGAACCTACTCAACCTTAAATTAAAAGAAAAAAAAATATCTATCTGCTATTTGGGATGAATTGTCCTACCTAGTAAATGGGTACTAATTCTTACTGAATTACCAGGCATCAATGATTGATGCATTTGTAGAGTTGGTTTCATTACTGAGAAATACCAGACAAGAAAAGGTCAGCAAAAGTCTGCAGTGTAAACATTCTGCAGAAGAAAAATTTTGGAAGTAAATTTGGTCTGTAGAAGGTATATTAACCGAATTTCAATTGGCTTTCAGGAACACTCTGGTACTTTGTAACTTAGTGTTTTGTTAACCAAAGCTTCCCACTCTCATCCCACCTCACCCCCTAAATTTAAATTATACCCAAAGGAGTTTTCTCTCTGGTCTGTGTGGCAATATTGCTTAAAATACAGACACCAGGGCTTATTTGTTTGCTAGCTCTACATTAATCATTTGGTTGTGATGAAGCTGGGGGTCTGCTAGCTAGCTTAGTCAGGCTTGGGTGGATGCTGGGGAGGTAGCATGTGTGCCTTCCATTTGAGAGAATTTGGCTATTTAAACACAACACAGCTAGTCTGAAGAGGGAATGCCATGATCTGGAAGTTCTTGGGGCTCCGCTTTAGATCCAGATCTCATTTTACTGAAAACGTAAGGCAGCCAAGATCTGTGGAGATGGGGGAGGGAGAGAGAGAGAGAGAGAGAAAACCAGGATGATATTTCCCTGTGCTAGCAAGAGCACCACCCCTTTCTTACAAAAGCAGCTCAGATCAGCGAGAATGATACATAGCAGCACCAGGAGAGAATTTCCTGGTCCAAAGACAGCTGTCTGATTTAATTTACACAGCACATCTGACTTCCTTATAAGTAACTTTACATCCTTGTCAGTTTATTCATAATAATAACAGCAATAGTAATTAGAATTATATGGCACTTTCACATGCATTACATAATATTGAACATATTCTAACTCATATAGTCTCAGAATTTGTAGGACGATTTTATAAATGAAGCAACCAAAGCCCACAGAGGTTCAGCTTGGAGGGTTCACACCCGGTTCTGAGTCAAAATTTAGTATATCACTTATGTTTTGGTGCAAGATTTCTTTCAAATGTTCTTATTAAGTATTTTTTATTTTGATGTCTCCAATTTAAAAAGTAGGTTGCATTTAAATGTTGTAATTCTTAGAGAGTTTGGAAGTGGAAGTTTAGTGTGATTACAGTCTAGGGCTGGAATTAAGATAGTGTTTGAGTTGTACATGACTCTGTCATTCAAACAGATGAGACTGTTAACCTGTTTGTCCCCAGTGCACTATGATCAGCAATGCCTATAGGAAAGGAATATTTCATACATTATTTCCTAATCTGAAAATTAAAATGATTTCACATCAACCTCTTTACATGGAAGAAGGGGATAATAGTACATACCTCACATGTTTGTTCTATGATAAAATGATAAAATGGTTAATGCTTTTCATTTAGCACAGTGTCTCAGGAATAGTAAGCTTGCAATATATATATTTTTTTTCCTACAAACCTGGCATTGCATGAGTTTATGAGGAATAGGAATAGAACCTTTACTTCCCTCCCTAACAACTTAAGAGCAAAAAAAAAAAAAAAAAAATCGTTAGTGCATTTTATAACATTGAGCACAAATCCTACTTTCAATAAGGTCTTGGCTTAACAACTTTGAAACGTCTCAATTTTCTTTCTAATATGGTAACATTAGGCTTTGGTGCATAGTTAGAGTATAACCCACTTTATCCCTGTAAGCCCAATATTGAGGTGAGGCTTGGAAAATTTCATCACCTGAGAACCTGCTTATTCCCAGGGGAGCAACAGAATTTTTTTTTTCCTCTTTTTGCTTGTAAATTATAACTCAATATAGATCCAACTTTAAAGTGCTTCCAAAATGGCAGACTACATATGCTGTCAATATGATTTGAGATAGAAAATCCCATTAAATAAAAAAAGAGCTCCACCCCAACAAAGAATCTGATGATCTTATTGGCAGTATGATTTCTTTGAGTCCAGTTTCCCATGTGATGTCACATAGTCTCATCATTGACAGAAATCATAGATGAGGCTCTCTTGGCTGTGAGACAAGAGGCTTCCTGAGTAATACAAAATCCCAGGGTCGGGAAAGAATTGTCAATATTGAGAAACATTTTCTTACGTGGGGAGAGGGTGTATGATTGCCACCCTAGGCAGTCAGTGCTTAACATCCCAATTTTTCACCTTAATTAAGCATTACATATTTGGGCCTGGGGTTTAGGTAAGGAAGAGATCCAGGGATCATAAATGTAAATGGTAGCAGGCCACTGTAGAAAGGAAATGGAAGTTAGAAGATCCACCCTGCAATCGAACTCTGCCTTAGTTACTTACATGACTGGGCAATTCTCTTAACCTTTTAGAGTCTCAGTTTTCTCGTCTGTGAAATGAAAAGTTATATCTTCTTTGCCTATTTCAAATAATTGTTGAGGGAAACATCAGAAAATGACCCTGAATCTTCTTTGTGTTATGTAAATGTAAAGTATCTCTCTCTTTACTGTATTATAGAATGATCCATGCTTAAGATATAGTTACAAAACTTGAGATACATACACATAATGTAGAGTGATTTAAAATAATATGAATAATGCTTAATGATTAAAATAGTTATGAAAGCAAAGTTGTCATACACAAAATGTATCATGATATAAGACAGTATGAATAATGCCTAGTTGTCTGATAAAGAACATAAATGCTGTGGAAGAGAAAGATCCAGACATGAAGGAAGAAGAGGATATTAGATAGTAGTTAGAGGTTAAGAGAGAAGAGATAGAGGGGACCACATCATTCAAAGGAGTGGAATAGGAATGAGTAAGATGTACAGAGAAGACTGTCCTAGTTGGAAAAGAGAAAACAAATTGACTTTAGGAAATACTGGAAAGTTGGGAGGAGCCCACTTAGGGAGGTGTTGAATTGAGAGAATATGGAGTGTCCTAATATATTTAATTTCCTGGTAATTTTTATTTTTTTAATTATAGAACTTACATGAATTCAGTGGATTGAACTTGTGAAAAGTTGTTTGAAATTCTAACATTTCTTTATTTTTAAGTTTTGTTCCATGTCTCCAACTATTGCTATACTTCACATAGCTTGTAGCCTATTTGAGGTTGTGGACAGTTGAGTTTTAGGAGGACTTTAGCGTTCTCATCTGTAAAATGGAGATGATACTTATTTACCAAAGTTTTTGACCTTACAGGGTAATTGTAAGAAATAAAACAAATGCCTAGCATGGTGTCTGGAATACAGTAATCACTGGCCAAATCACACATATCGTATGAGAGTAAGCATGGGCTTTGGAACCAACATAGGCCGAAATACGAATACTCCCTTCAGCATTCACTCTCTGGTCTTGGAGAAGTTGTTTACATTCTCTGAGTCTCTGTAAAATGAACACTGGGGAAAATGTACATGAGATTCTGCCATGGTGCCTGACATGTGGTAGTCACTCAGTGGACTGGAGATAACTCCCATAAAATCATCATCCTCATTGCCATCAATAATAATCCTTATTTTTGATACTTTGGGCCTGTTTTTGTAAATTACAATTATTCAGTCACTTCTTCTGTGTTCAACAAAACAGTATTGCCAGCTAACTACATGCCAAGCCTAGGAGTTACAAAAAAGAGCAAACGACACTTGGTCCTTAGAATTTACAAGATGGTATACATGTTATGTGATAGATGTGTGTGCAGAGTACTTTGGAATTATAAAGAAAGAGCAATAAATTCTGTTGTTAGAAGTTGGCAGATGCAAGTGGGGAAGGGGAAGGGTTGATGGAGGAGAAAACAATTGAACTAGGGCTAGAAGGACACATGAGATTTCAAAGGAACAGGAAAAAGAAACACACATACCTTGAGGCAAAAATACTATATTCTAGACAAGAAAGGATGGAAGAAAAATCCCCAAAGTATCAGAAGTATGCTGAAATGAGCATATAAAATAGATGGGTTGGATTAAATGACTAGATATAAGGCTAGAATTAAAACTTGGGGTTAATGTGAAGGAGCTTGCAAGCTAAGGTAAGAAGTCTAGTGTCTATCTTTTAGTTATGAGGAGCCAAGGTAGAGATAAGGAAAATGACATTCAGGTTTGTGTACAATTTAATGATACTTTTATACTTTGATTGCAATAAGCAATAACTTAGAAATGCAACTATTTGTATGCTTGTCAACCTTTATTCTTGCCCATAAAACCCATTAAAAAATTGGTCTAATAGATCAATTAGGCCATTATGGGACATTCTGAGGGAGAGACAAAAAAAAAATAAAAGACCGTTGTCCTATCTCTTAATGGACCTGCTATACCATAATCTTTGAGATTTGGTATTTTCATAATAAGTAAATGCAGATGTCTCCAATTTTGTATTTGAATAATAATAATAATAATGCCATTAGATAAAGGCTAATGAATTATCCACACACATCTTTGTGTTGTGAAGAGTAATTGTGTGCCAAGCAATAGATGAACAGTTTGGCAGGAAACAGATGCTTGGAGCATAGCAAAGCCCTGTAGGGCTGCTTTACCTTATTGTACTCTGTACAATTCTCATTTCCAATAGATTGCATGTTCACTTAAGAGAGTATATTCATGGTCCACTGAATTATATACCCATTTTACCCTTTCAGTGGTCTAGTTAATATACAGTCCAGAGACCTAAAGTGAAATGACTTCCTTTGTTTACTTAATCATTCAAAATTTATTGAGGGTGCACTATACTTAAGGTACTGGAGATCCAACAGGAATGAGTAAGACAACTGACCTTTCTTTCCAGGAATTCATTATCTTCTAGTAAGACACTGATTTTAAACATACTAGTAGTTATAGCAGAATGTGATAAGAATTGCAGTGAAAAGAGATACAGCAGCGTGTGAGTAGGGCAGAGAAGCGGTGTCTAAGTCGTTCTGGAGGTGGGAGGAATAGAGGAAGGAGAGTAAGTAGTGTCAGAAGGTGTGTCAGATGAGTCTTAAAGGAAGCTAAAGAGTTGGCTTTGGGATATTTTTGCTGATTGACCAGGGGTTTGATGGGGGAGGGATGATCATAGGAAAAACAGCATTTTCAAAGACAAGGCAATCAGATAGGACATGATGAACTCAGAGGACGGTCAGGAGGTGGAGTATGATGGATGAGGCTGAGCTAGAAGACCACTGAGGAAATATGATTCCAGTAACAGTAATATCTTACATATAATAATAGTCAGTGAAAACTACCCATTGCTTCTCTGTGCAAGGAGGGCATCTTTTGAGGCCCAGGAGGGTAGGTCTAGTTTATACCTTTCTCTTCTTTAGGAGCAGACCAATCAGGGTTAGATCTTTTGGCTCTTGTCCAGCTATGCTCTGTTTGGCTCAGATCACTAGTTATTTTCCAGTATCATCTCTAGCTCCAGGTAGCTTTCCAGAAGCTTTTGTGATAATGTAGGTTTAGCTTACAGAATTTGTCTCCTTACTTAGCTTGTATCCATGCATTTTTACTCTAGGAAAAAGAGCCAGGACTTTGCTGGTTGACTGGATTTTGCAGCATGGCAGCTATCATCTTATTCCCTTTCATAATTGAATCTTTCCTGAAACTTTTTGCAATTTTCATTTCATGTAACCTTAAACAAAACTTTGAGGGATTTCTAGCATGTAGGGGTGGGGTGGGGTGCTGTGTATGCTAAGAAATGGTCTGGGATTGACTTTATAACAAAGCCTTAATTACTTTTATTAGCAAGATTGGACTGGTAATGGGGTAGCCAGTGTTTGGGTTTGATTTTATTTGCATTAAGGTGCTATCAGGATCAGGATAGAGGTGGAAAGATCTTTAGTGGTTGTGAAGGAGACAGCCTACAAATGCCTTTCCCTCCTAACCTGGGAGAGGTGGAGCGTTTGTCACAGTAAATGCAGAATTAATCTTTAATTTTGTCCAGTACTTCATGCCCTGAGGCCAAAGGGGCTTGCAGTAGGAAATTAAGCCTGTGCCTTTCAGGTGAGCTTTCCAGAGCCAAGTCCTGCTGTCTTCATGACACATTTGGCAGCAGTGCCAGAGTTGGAATAAACATATTTACTGAAGGATATGAGTCAACGTATTCCTCCTGTGCTCCCTCTTCCTGCTGTACACACAGCTACCTTTCACCCTCAAGGAAAACAATTTTGATGGCAGCATTTATTGAGTGAGCACAGGCCATTCCTCCTCCATGATTTTGGAATAATAATAAATACCTTATAGTATTTTTGGAAAGGACAAATACAGGTGCATGTCTATGGAAGGGCCCTCTGTCACTCTGAAAGGGTTTAATGTCTTGGTTTATCAATCCCACAAATGCTAATAAATCCCTCCTATGCATGAGGCAGTGGGCCAGACAGAAGATAAAATGTAGTAAGCCAAATGACTGTGATGTTTACCCTTGTAGAATGTATATTTAGGGATCACATTTTTTCCCCAATGCCCAGCCCAGTGCCAAGCATTTTCGTAGATACTCAATAATGAATGACTGAATTAATATATAAATGAATAACAAGGAGTGATTCAGAATAGCTTTCCTGTCTTCACAGGAGACTAGGAAACAGGATTCAGATTTTGTATAGAGGCTGAGGGAGAGAAAATGAAGAAAACATCTCTGTTCGCTGCCTTTTTGCTTCTATAGCATGGAGGTCTTTTAAGCATGCAGAGTCAGAACCTGAACCATCCCAGGGAGCAACTTATTGTAAACTTTTTTATTTCCTTCTCAATCTCAACTGTTATCTGCATTTGACAAACCAGTGTTAGTTGGAGCACTCAATAGTTGTTTAAAATGTATTTCTGCTCCTCTGTATTTTGTGATACCACACTGTAAGACTTCACTAGGGCAACTGAGGATCAATAGATGCATTGTTGTTCTTTGTCCATGCCATCTCTGTTCCTGTTAAAGGAGATTGCTTAGATGTGGTGTTTTCTTACTGGGTTCCAGCTGAGGAGAAGTCAGCACTTGAGAAAGTTCACTGTTCTTTAGTTAGTAATGAACTAAAATGCTTCAGGGGAAAAGCCTACCCACCCTTTAGTATTGACTGATTCGGAACAACACAGGAAACTGGTTTCTAAGGTGTTTTCAGCCTTGTGTGAGAAAACTTTACTTCTCCTCTGACCTTTTATAACAGAACTATGGTGCCCACTAGTTCTTACTATAAGGGAGAGTCAGGAGCCTAGAAATTTAAAGAACATAGTGGATTTGCTAATCTTGGCTGCATATTCTTCCTGCAATCTCTAGTTGATCTTTACAGCTTTGAGGAGATGGTCAGTTGGATGGTTTATTGTTTGTTTGTTTGCTTGTTAATTTAATTATAGAGAAAAATAAGGGGAGGTTGTAGAAGAAAGACTCCTACTGTTAATCTTGCAGTAGCTATATGGAGATTATACTGGTAGTTAGAAAGTGAGGCATCTATGAGTAATACATGTCTGTTAGATAGCCTGGATGTGAATGGAAGTATGTCACTGGCGTCTGTCTTGCAGTACGCTGTAATGGTACCAGCCCTTTGTTGTTTGCATCCTGTAGACTGAAAAATAAAGTGGTGAGATCATTATTTTCTGTGTCTGTAACAGGTTCCACCTCGGTTTCTCCACTGTGGTGAAGATGTTCTTTTAGTTTGCATCTTTGAATTTCTGTGCTGCAGTGGCTAAATGAGAGTCCTATGCAAATAAAATAGTGCATGAGTTGGTGCAGCCCCCCCCTTTTTTTTTTTCTTCCTTCTGCTCTTAGAACTGCTGAAATTAGGGCCTGATTGAGCCAGGTAAAGTTTTATAATGTGCCGTGTCTAAAGGTAAGATATGTTGAACAACTTAAAAATGAGAGTTTTATTTATGCATTTGCTATTTAGGCTAATTGTGTGTTCAATTGAAATGTTCCTCCTTGATCAGTGCTCCTTGCAAGCCAAGGACTGTATGTGCATGTGTGTTACTGTCACAAACATGAGTGATACTAGAAGTCATTGAGTTAATTTTAATGCTAAATATGGAAGAATAATAATATGACAGAAAATTTAGGAAAACAGATTTCTCATAGACTAAATTTTTATTTACCAAAGTTTGCAATTATACTTTTTCCCTTAAAAAGCTTTATACTTAAAAAAAAAAAAAACCTTTTACGTTGTATCCTAAGTATTCCCCCATGTTGCTTCCTGGTTGTGTTAGATCAGGAAATCCAGGACTCTGGGACTGGTAAACCCCCCAATCTCAGTAACAACACGGTAGAAGCTTACTTCCCGCTCACATTAATTGTCTAATATGTGTGTGGGTGTGTGGTGGTGTATAGAGTCTTGGTGAGGGGGAAGGGATAAAGAGAAGGAATCCTGTCTCTGTAGTGACTTGGGAGTCTCAGGCTGATAGAGTCTCTGCTATCTCCAAGATATGCTTCCAATGTTATTCTTAGCATCAACATTAACAGTTAGAAAAGAGTATGAAGGAGGATTATGGGAGAGGTGTTTATGGGCCTAACAGGAAAATTGTGTACATCACTTCTGGCAGCATTTTATTGCAAAAGAGATTGGGAATTGTAGGCTTGTCTTGTGCCCAGAAAGAAAAGAAAAATGTTTTGGTGAACAACTGGCTACTATCTGCCACTTTAACATTTATAATTTTCATTGTAATAGTTCCATAATAATTTATTAATCTAAAATAGCATTATTTATATTTTTCCCTATTTTTGAGCATCTATGTTGTTTCTAGTTTGGCCATTTTGGGCAATTTTATTGTCTATAGTATTTATCTATATTAAATATTTATCTATAATAAATATTGATAAAAATTTTTTATCAGTATTTATTTCTATTGAATTATTTCTTTAAAATAATCCCAGTGTTGTGATTACTGGGTAAAACAGTATGAAATTCTTTATTGTTTTACCATGTTATATTCATAAGTAATGTATAACCTGTTCATAATTCTCCAGAAATATGCTTGAATTCCTCAGAGTAAACAAGTATGTAGAACAGTGATTAAGCTTTCAAAGATATGTTTAAAAAGTTCAACCAAGTCAGTTTTAAAGATACTATTGGTTTTATTCAGCAGTTCATAAATTGAGCAGAATCTCATCTAGCTAATAGAAAGGAGCTGCAAAGAACTATACAAAATGGAAAACCTTTTTTTTCTGAGGTATAGTCAGTTTATAATGTTGTGTCAATTTCTGGTGTACAGCACAATGCTTCAGGCATACATGAATATACATATATTCATTTTCATATTCTTTTTCACTGTAAGCTACTACAAGATATTGAATATATTTCCCTGTGCTATACAGTATAAACTTGTTTATCTATTTTATATATACCAGACAGTATCTGCAAATCTCGAACTCCAGTTTATCCCTTCCCCTCTCTCCCCTGGCAACTACGTCTGTGAGTGTTTTTCTGTTTTATATATAAGTTCATTTGTCTTTTTTTTTTTTTTTTAAGATTCCACATATGAGTGATACCATATGGTATTTTTCTTTCTCTTTCTGGCTTACTTCACTTAGAATGACCTTCTCCAGGGCCACCCATGTTGCTGCAAATGGCATTATGTTATTCTTTGTTGTGGATGAATAGTATTCCATTGTATAAATTTACCACTTCTTCTTTATCCAGTCTTCTGTCGGTAGATATTTAGGTTGTTTCCATCTGTTGGCTATTGTAAATAGTGCTGCTATGAACATTGGGATGCAGGTGTCTTTTTGAATTAAGGTTCCTTCTGGATATATGTCCAGGAGTGGGATTGCTAGCTCATATGGTAAGTCTATTTTTAGTCTTTTGAGGAATCTCAATACTGTTTTCCACAATGGCTGCACCAAACTGCATTCCCATCAGCAGTATAGGTGGATTCCCTTTTCTCCACACCCGCTCCAGCATTTTTGTCTTGTGGACTTTTGAATGATGGCCACTCTGATTGGTGTGACGCGATACCTCATTGTAGTTTTGATTTGCATTTCTCTGGTAATTAGTAATGTTGAGCATTAAAATGGAAGACTTTTATAGCAGAAGGGAGTGGGACAAGAACGTTACTAGCAAACAGTTGATTGTTTCAGGCAGGGTCACCTTCCTTCTGTGGATGACAGGAGTCTACCTGGTGGATTACCTTATTAGTGCTGACCAGGAAATTCCAGAGTGACTAGTTAAGACTATATTCCTGGCAGAGACTGAAACTGCAACTAAATTAGGTGTTAAGTCTCGATTTGGTGACATGGGCCTTAGCACAAATGACTCCATTTTTGGCCTTCTATTTCTTTTGTGACAGATCCTTTCAACAGTGGTTCACTGCCAAAAACTATTAAGCAAAAACCAAATAGCCATGGCATTCAAAATGTTATTTTTGCTTGGTAAGTCAAACCAAAGACAGGAAACCATGGTTAAGAATAAGCAAGTATCTTTCCTAAGTCCAGAATTTTTAGCCTTCTTAAGTATCATTCCTAGAGCATATTTTTATTAATTACAGGAAAGAATGGCATAGGTGGTTTTCAGAAAAGATTACTGAGATGGAAATTAGAATATGTTGTAGTTAGTATTTGTTTTGCCACTGTGTTGTGTTGTGGGGGAAGTCGTTTTACTGGTCTGAATCCCAATTTTCTCCTTTTAAACAGGGATATTGGACTAGGTAATTTCTAGATCCCTTTTCAACTTGGAAATTTTATAGTGTTAAGAGACTTTTAAGAAAGTTATCAAAGTTTACTGTTGATGCTAAACTTTTCCAGTTTTTGAAATGTCAAGGCAGCAATATTAAATTACAGGAAGAACTTTGGAGTCTGTGAGTGAGCAGAAAAGTGGGAAATGGCTTTTGAGATAGACAAGTATAAGGATAAGGCATAATGAGAGACTAATCCAAACTATAATTGTGGAATGATGATCTTGTAGATCTCTAGAAAGGTCCTGGGAAAGATTCCAGGGGTCACCACTGACTGTTCCATAAAAGCATTTGCTGAAAACCTTGGGGGAGCAGTGGTCTGTATATTAGAGCCTTAGAATTTTATCTCACCTCTACTGTTACTTGTGTGACCTTAAGAAGTTACTTAAAATCTCTAATCCTTAGTATCAGCTGGAGGTAGTAATATCTATCTTTTGAGTTAAGGGAGACTGAAATTTAAAAATGCGGCATAATGTTTGGCATATGTACTTGATAAATGGTGGGTTTTATATTGTGATAACTGAAGCTAAAAGAACAAAAGACATGTGGGGCAAAATTAGGAAGGAATTTGCCAATATAATGTAAAACATGAGGATTAAATGAGCCAATTCATGTGAAAATGTTTAGCACAATGCCTGTGCATAACACATAATCAGTTAAGGTTGGTTGAATCTGATTCACTAGGGGAAGCTAGGATGTTTGAGGAATATTGTAAAGATAATAAGAAAGAAGACCATCATGTCTTTTTCATAAAATGATCTTCAGAGATAATTTACTGAGTCTGGCCCACATTTTTCTTTAATAATAAAAAAAAATTAGTGACATATTTTCATTTTACAGCTAAGGTTTAGACTTATCAAGGACCCTAATATAAGCGTATGGTCTCATGTGACCCAGTAAATTCTCGACCTTGACAATGACAGCATAATCAAAATCCTGATTCAGGAATTTGCTCATCGTTTTTCTTGCTTGGTACATTAGTAAATACTGGCATATTGACCAGAACAATAAAGATAGCATCATGATCCAATCCATTTATAATAAAATATATAATATGTACATGTTCTAAAACTTGCTATTTTTTTTTCACTAGAATTTGGTTGCTCTCTTTTCTTTTCATTATTCAATCTTGCCAGCTTCCCCAAGCACTAATTTACACTCATGGTAAACTTAATCATATTTTTTTTTCAGTAAATTTTCAACCTGAAAAGATAGTTTTGATTTATGTTTCATGTTCAGTTGAGCAAATGTTTTTTTAAAACATGATAATTAAATGCTAGGCCATTTGTGGGAATGCACCATGATTCCTTTTCAAATATATCTGTTCTGAGATTTTCAGCAAAACGCATAAAAGAAAAACCAACAAGAAATAGGACAGATGACAAACGCTGTGTTGATGTTAAGTAAAAACAAGCAAACTGTGACCTAAGTATGTCAGTCTCTAGGGAGCTGGCTTTGGAGCTTTACTGAGTGGGTTTTTGTGGAATTTTTTTTCCCCCAATCACTTTGGTAGAGGCTGGATTACAATTGAGAAAGCAGAGATTAATGGCCTGTTGTGACTAATCCACTAAGCCCCTACTCTTATTTCTCTTAAATTGATTGAATTTAGGGAAGCCAAAGATAGGCCCACACCAGCTACCCTGATATTAGATCCGAGTGAGTTAATGATAACTCTTAATAACTCTAAGTGCATGTAACCAAGAATCATGGAATCGTCATGGAACATAGTCACTTTTCACATTAGGGAATTCCCTTATTAGTTGCTTATTAGAGTAGATCCCAATGTGTTGTTTCATAATCTTTTGTTTTAAGAGAATATTTTCTCATGATTACATTTTAAAATTATAACACTAGTAGAATTCAATTTTAATTAATTTAGAGAATAAGAGAAAAGAAAACAGATCTCCTGTAATCATATAACTTGAATGCAACTGTTGTTAACTGTTTGTTCCCCTCTAGGTTTTGTTTATAAGCATTTCTACTTATTTTAAAATTTATTCCACTATTCTGTGTAAGCAAAAAGTCATGTGAGATAAATATATGGTTTGTGTTCATTAAAGCAAGGCTCACCTAAAATGTAGACAAAAACAAAGTGAAAATAATTATAGAGAGAGATGGATAGCTCTAGCATTGATTTTTTAAAAATCACAATTTTATGTTAAATTAGTGAGCTCAGATTGGATACAATTTCAACAGAATTAAAATTTCTAAATTTTAATTATGAATCTGCTGCTCTTTAAAAAAATAACTAAAAGGAAGATAAAAAGATGAGAAACATAATCATAATACTGGGAATTTTTGAGTAGGAGAAACACTCAAAGAGACAATTTTGAAATGAGGTTTTAAAAATGTTTTATTTAACTATTCAAACATAATATGTTTAAATGCACTGAGAATCTATTTAGGAGAATGGTTAAAAGCTTACAGGCACATAGACCTAGGTTTAAATCCCTACTCTGCCTCTTCCAAGGTGAATGGCTTTGGGTAAGTTAGCTTCTTTTGCCTCTCAGTTTTCTAATCTGTAAAATCGTGATAAAAATAACCACCTAGTGATTTTTTTGTATAAGTGTTAAATGGCATATGATAGTAAAGCACTTAGTATGTTATTATCAGGCAGATAATAATAGCTTAATAAATGTAACCCATTAGTAACATCACATTCATAACATGTAAGTTGCAGCCAGCCACATCGTCTTTCTAAAGGAGGAGGATTCCTTGAGTTGCCTGCTTTGTAAGTAACATTGTACTAGAAGCTCAGAAATATTCAATACCTCCCACTAACTACAAAAAGTTCACATGGTTTAAACTTATGTTTAAGAGTCTTCTATGATACTGCATAAACACTTTTCCAACTGTGCTGCAATCTACCTACTCACCATTCTGTGAGCACGTTTTATGAATACTTACTTATGCCTTTATTCATGTTGCATTTCTCCATCTGGTTTTCACCCACCTGAATCATACCCATCTCCCAAGTTCAGCCAGAGGTCTCCTTCTCTGTAAATGCTGTTGTGATCAGTCCAGTTAGCAGTGGTCTCTGGGTTCTCTACACCCCATTAGCTTTTACTGTATCTCATACTGCTCATCACTGACCTGTCTTTCTTCTTTTATCAAATGGAAAACTCACTGTGGTCAAGATTCATCTAGTCTACTTGTATATCCCGTTCCCACTCCTAGCACAATGTGCTGATTGGTTGGATTTTACTCCCTAATCTCTAATGATGGTTACAAGATTACCTGCAGATATTCTGAGTAATATCTGTTAACCTAAGTTTTATTTTTTCTTCCCCAATCTACCTAGTTCCACTTAGGGATACCACAGCTCAGGACAGGGCTCAGCAAACAATAGCCTATAGGTCAAATCTAGCCCACCATCTAGTTTTGTAAACAAAGCTTTCTTGGGACACAGTCATGCTCATTCAATTATACATTGTCTACAGCTGCTTTTATATGACAGTCAACACACTTGGGTAGTTACAGCAGAAACTGTATTGTCTGAAGTGCCTAAAATATTTACTGTCTGACCCTTTACAGAAAAAGTTTGCAACTCCCTAATACAAATGATTGATTTAAATACTTTTATTCAATGAAAACATTTTCTTCTGTAAAAGGTAGGTTAAATTTTAGATGAAATTACTCAAAACAATTTTTTTAAAACCTTGAGGCTTTAGGAACCCCAGAATTATCTTGACTTTTGTGGAAGTCTTGGCAGTTTTTACCACCCTAAAAAAGTTCTGTAAGTTCCTATCAGTGTCGGGAACCAAAAACAACAAAACAAAACAAAAAAGAAAGAAATCTCAGTTTGTGCTGATTTGGATTTTTAAAGCTCCCTTTGTTGTCAGAGGAGCTTGAAGTAGCTCTGGACCTACCCAGCCAAATATTTTCAGAGGAAGCCTTCCCTAAGGGATGATTTGTGCTGGGGATGGCAGTGGCAGAGAAGGAGTAAGCTTTAAGAGTACTGTTCTGCTGCCAGTTCTTGAAAAAATAACCCTTCTCTTTTGGGAATGCAAAGGTCAGACCACATTCAGAAATAAGAACATCAGCTGAAAAGATAAGCAATTTTAGGAATGACAACTTAAAAAAGAAAACCTTTCCCCCAGTGATTGAGATAGGCCAGACACATCACCTGAGTCATGATCAGTTGTTGCACTTGGATAGAGCATTTTCTCCCAAGTAACAAAAAGAATGAGCTTTTTGGGCCTCTGGGAGACAACTGTCCTCTCTGAACAGATGGGGAACTTGAAGGTGGGAAACAGCAACTTAGCCTAGCCACAGAGGGGGTGGGTTCTGGCAAGGACCCCACAGGTCTCACAGGAGCTAGATTCCTCAGCCTCTTAGACATGGCATTTGCACTGAGAAGCTCCTAAAGCAGATTTCAGAGTGCTGCGTGACTGACTCTTTTGAACTGTAGAGCAGGGTTTGGCAACAATGGCCCACAGACCAAATCTAGCCTGCTGCCTGTTTTCATAAGGCCAGAAGGTAAGAATGATTTTTACATTTTTCAGTGTTTGCAAAAAAAAAAAAGGAATATTTTGGAACACATGAAAATCATATGAAACCAAATTTCAGTCAAGAAACAAAATGTTACTGAAACACAGCCACACACATTCATTATTGTATTTTGTCTAGGGCTGCTTTTGAATTACAACAGAGTAGTTTTAACAGAGCCTACGGCGAGCAAAGCCTAAAATATTTACTGTCTGTCCCTTCACAGAAAAACTTTGCCAACCTCTACTCTAGTGTGCATGCAATATAATAATGAAAATCAACTTTATTGAAGTATATATAAAATGCACTTATTTTAAATCTACTGTGTGATGAATTTGGAAAAAGAATTTAGGCATGTAACAACTGCCACAGTCAAGATAGAGCATTTCCATTGTCCCCCCAGATTTCCCTGTGCCCCTTTGTAGTCAGTTCCTCTCTTCTCGAATTCAGGCAGCCATGGATCTGACCTCTGTCAGTAGTAGCAGCTTTTGAATGTTTCCTGAGTATTTTGGATCACTAGGGACTGTATTAAAGGAGGGCGATAGTGGTGGGGGCGGGGTATGAAAACATGAAGTTGATTTTATTCTCTCATTTGGTAACTTCTTAATTCACTCCAGGTACCCACTGCAAATGGCCACATAACAGTTTATAGTATTAGTAGCTAACAGGCATTGTGCAGAGAGCATGCCATCTCATTTAATCATTTAACCTTATAAGGGAATTCTTATCCATCTCCCATTTTTGTTGGGAGGAGACAGAGACAGAGACAGAGACATGCTGAAGGGCACACAGTTGTTACCTATTATTTGAACTCTGATATGTCTGAATCTAGAGCTTGAGCTTGGCTACCAAACCACACACTTACTCAGTCTTCTCTACAAGCCTGCTTAGGGGTGTAATACCAACATTTTATAGAAGAAGGAAGCTCAAAGAGATTAAGTAGCTGGTCCAAGTCACCCAGCTACTAACTGCCACAGTCAAATTTGGACTCCTCCTAACTGTAAGGAGAAAGCACAGGACACAGAGAAAATTAAAGAAAAACAAAAATGTTATTTTGAAAAATCAAAATCACTCTGTCCTACAAAGAAGTGAACTAAGGGCTTGGATAAATGAGCTGTAGATAATGCAGTGGTGAGAATGGCACTGGGTGAAAAGCAATCTTAAGTCAGATGTACTTTTGCTTTCTAAACTAATGGACATTCCAAGACTGTTTAATTTCATATAAACAACTAATGGGGTAAAGTGCTTTGAAGAACACTGAGGGATGCATCCATGCTGACCAGCATCAATAATCAAAATGTCCCTTCCTATCCCTTCACAAACAGCATTATATTTGTATTGGTCTGTTTAGATTGAGAAAGTCTGAGTAGAGCTACATAAGGTGTTCTCTTAACGTTCTCCTCCTTACTCCTACTATTACAAAGGATGGTGCATTTTACCATCCCTTAGTTTGAATGATTGCACAGCAGTTCTTCAGAGCCTTTTTACTAAGCACTTGGCATCTAAGAGGCACCCCAAAATATTGTTTGTTGTCCTGGCTTTCTAGGAGTACTCCATCAGCCTCTCTGCTGGCACTTCTTACAACTCAGGACTGGAGGCTTGTATCCACTGGGGTCCTTAGTTGTAAATAAAAGAACCCCTTCAAGAGTAATATAAGCAGAAAAGAAATTCATTAAAGCAGGTGCTCACTGCGTCTATGACAGGGACAAAGAATCAGATTTGGAGGCTACACTTATAAGATGGTTCTATAGATTGTTCTAGAAAAGACCCCTGTCTCTGCCACCATTGGGCAGAGACAACCAGATCCCATCACTGATGTGGACTGGTCACCAGACACCATTGGTGTCCAGAAAGTCGCACAATTCTGCCACCAATCTCATCAGAAAATGGATTCCATATCAGATCTACTTTCTCATGTTGTTCGCTTCAGAACTGAAGTCTCAGGCATCTCAGATTGGCCAGATTCAGTCACATGCCTGTGTCCTATCAAAAGTAGAGTTCAAGATTCTACCCAGGTGAGATTGAACACTAAATGGGAGAAACATAGTGGTTTGGCTGAATAATGCCCCACCCCCACTTAAAGGTGTCCACATCCTAATCTTGGGAACCTGTAAATATGTTACCTTGCATGATAAAAGGGACTTTGTGGGTGCAATTAAGTTAAGGCTCTTGAGATGGGAAGATGGTCCTGGATTATCCAGGTGGGCCCAATGTAATCAAATGGGTTCTTATAAGAAGGAGGCAAGGAGATCAGAGTGAGAAAAAAGACATGTGATGGCAGAAGCTGAGGTTGGAATGATTCACTTTGAAGATGGAGGAAGGAGACTGGGAGCTAAGCAATGCAAAAGGTCTCTAATAGCTGGAAAAAGCAAGGAAACAGATTTTTGCTTCTGGAGCCTCAAGAAGGGACACCAGTCTGCTGACACCTTGATCTGAGCCCCCTAAGACTCATTTTAGACTTCTAAACTTCAGAACTATTAATAGGTTTGTGTTGTTTAAAGCTACTAAGTTTGTAGTAATGTTATAACAGCAATAGGAAACTAAGACACATAGGAAAACATCCAAAATGTGATGGGACACTAGAAAGAATGAAAAATGTCCAGCACGGCAGAACTGAAGGAAAGCTAGAGAAATCGTTTCCACATCCAATTTATAGGGTTTCATCTTTCTACCCTTTGAGAGCATTTTAAGAGTCCTGAAGCTAGGTTGGGTGAACAAGCTGAGTAAATTGCTTGTCCACCTACTTTATTCATTCCATGATATATTCAACAAATGTTCTACTCATTAAATAAATATTTGCTGGGGTTAGTGTCAAGCACTGTGGAAGATATTATGGTTACAAAGAGAAATAAGAGAATAAGACTAGAGCTAACAGTCAAGAAGTTCACAGACACTGGGTTTAGATTTAACTGCTTTTCAGTTTTCTCTGTATTATCAACTCCCACCAAAAATCCACATTTAGGCCATTTGGAAGAATGGGAGTTACGATGTCCAGATGATTCCAGAAAAGGAGCTCCAATAATATAATGCCCCAATAAAGGCATTATAACTGGTGTGTTTGTGTGTGTGTGTGTGTGTGTGTGTGTATAATTAAATCTCTGTTATAGCAGCAGTAAACACCTGTTGACTCTTCTCTGTGTTAAAATAATGCTAAGTATTTTATATGCTTTATTTTTATATAATTATATCAACCCCATGTGGTGTGGATAGTTATTATCCCCATTTTACAGATGAAGAAACTGAGATTTAGGAAATATGACCAAATTCACTTTGCTAGGTAGCAGAGCTAGAATTTGAACATCAGATCAAATTTGAACATCAGATCAGGGTTTGAATATCTGACTCTGGATGCATATGTTTTGTCACCCTGCCTGCCTACTTGTGTACTAAGCACTGAGTTAGAGACAAAGGATTCACATGTGTAAGAGGAAAAAATCTCCAGATAAGTGAACCTCAAAACTTAGTACATAAAATAAGCTAGGGAACACAAACAAAGAATTATATAGCTTTCCAAGGTGACTGATTTATACACCCTCACTTGGATGTATAATTTCTGGTCCACCTGGTTAAAGATCATAGTGCAGCTGAGGTAGGAGCAACCCCTAAGTTGTTTTCACTAATTTAGGTACAAAATATATTTTAGATCATTTCAATTTTAAAATCATGTTCCATAAGGAATATATATGAATCATGCATTCCCCTTTCTCTTCCTTCTTTCTACCCTTAGCTGTAAACTAAGGTCAATGCTTTGGTGAATGGTATTGTTTACAGTAGTGTCCCTTGAAGCCTCTTGCCAGAAAGTGTAAGGGCCAGGGATGTAGCCCTCTAGCACCCTGTTCTAAGCCAGGTGCCTCCCCTTTGCAATGGTTCATCAAGTACTCACACAGAGAATGTTGAGAGTGGGCTGGACAGGGAGCAAAGACACACATATGTCAAGTGAAGAAAAACACACAACCTAAAAGTTGTGAGTTATGTTTTATTTGGTGACCTTACTGAGGACTATAGCCTGGGAGACAGCCTCTCAGATAGCTCTGAGGAACTGCTCTGAAGAGGTAACAGAGGAGCCAGGCTATCTAGGGGGTTTTGCTGAAGAAAAATAAAAAAAACCCCAAAAACCATGACCATGTAGTTGAACATCAAAAGATTATTGCTAATCACAAAAACCAGACACCTCAAGTTAGCGATTTTAGTGCTTTTCTATGTATAGGAAAATGCAAGAGTCTGGGTTCATTGAAATTATTCCTGGATATGTGTTTTCACTGTCTAGGGCCAGTATCTTATTTTTCTTCATTCTGAATTCCCTTTAGGGCACACCATCCAGGGTGGCTGCAGTGGCTGATGGCTGGATGGCAGACAACATTCACTGTTGACTGGAATGGCAGGCAACATCTTGTTTTTGTCCACACATATCACTTGTTGTTCCTAGGTTGAGTAGTTAGAGTGTGTAAGATCTTTTAACCACTGAGCCAAGGGCTATATCTTACCCAAATGGCACCAAAGTATTCTACTCCTTGGGTTCTTGGAGCTAAAGTTTGTAAAGCTACCACTCAGCAATCCAGTTGACAGATGGTGTGCCTTGCTCATTAAATTGGAGTTCTCTCCACTCTGAAGGCCCCAGGCATGTTGGGAGACAGACTTGGTAGTGTTTTCTAATGCTGAATGGTCTGAAGCTCAAGGGTGTGAAGATAAATATTCTACTTCATTGTGTATCCACTAACTTAAGCTTTACTCAGTCTATTCCCTTCACTTTGACAGGGCACATTTAGAAAAGTAAAATGAAGTGCTTTTAGGCACTCATCTCCTCCATCCATCACCTTTCTCTTGTGCTATATCAGCTTGGCCCTTTCTTCTGAGACTTGTCTTCACACAGGGCTTAACATCAGTTACATACAGTATCCTGAACCAAAAAGAGACCCTCCTAGTCCAGAGTTCAGAGCTTAACTTTATTTTTGAGACAGTATTCTACAAAACCTGTTTCTTCAGAGAGACTGTTAGAGGAAATGATAACAGCCTAGGCAAAGAGGAGGCCCTGATAGAAACCAGTGTGGCTCCAACACAGATGTGTGGCTTTAGAGAACAACCTTGTTAACATGCTGGGTGTTTATCCTCAGAGAAATGGGAAACCATGAGAGGGCCTTAAACTGGGTGGGAGGTGTGGTCCAGATGGTCACATCTGAGTTTTAAGGAGCCCTCTCATGCTATAGAGTGGAGAAGTGAGTGGGAGTAAAGTGGGGTGAGGGAGACAGATAACCATGAGAGGGACAATCGATAAACTGGTGGCTGAGTTAGAGATGGAGGTAATCTGATGAAGGTGGTGGTAGGTATGGAGAGTAATGGAGAGAATCAGGAGCTGTTTAGGACCTGTATCAATAGAGCTTAATGAATTGCATGTGGCAAGTGGGAGGGAGAGTGGTAGGTTACAATGTGTCCCAGATTTTTGGCTGGTGAGCTGGGTGGATGGTAGTGGCATTTGAGGGTCAAGGTCACAATAGAAGAGGGGAACCATGATGCATAGCATGCCTCTGCATTGAACCACACAGAACTGAAAGACTCCTTGAAGGGGAGAGGAAGATGCAGAGTTTGGGAAGGGGGACAAAAGGAAATAATAATGAAAGAAAGAAAAGTGTCCTCTATCAGAGAATATACCAGGCCATAAACACAAACAAACCTACTATTACTACTATTTTAAACTGGTGTTGGCAATACCACTATCACTGGCTGCTACTGATTGCTTACTATATGGCTAAACCTTAAATAGCTTTCAATTTTTACAAAAAGCATGTTGATAGGCATCATTCATCATCCTATACAGCTGAACAGACTGAGGCTCAGAGATGTTAAATAGTTTAGCTGGAGTTAGAAAGCTATCAAATGGACAAGCTATGATTTGAATCCAAGTTTGTTTGGTTCTGAAGAATATACTCATAACTTTTAGGGAAAACTGACCACCCCAAGGGACAAATAAACAAGTGCAGGGTTAGAATCATGTAAATTAAGAATAAAGTACCGAGATAATAAAGAGTCTGATAGGAAGTCATTTTAGGAATGTTTCTTGGAAATGCTGAGGTCTGCTGATTTTGAATAAATATGCCAAATCTCTGGGTGCAAGTACATTAGTCTGAACTAGGGAACAAACAAATGAGGTTAATAACATGCAGGGTGAAGAGGGCATTGGAGGTAACTTTTTGAAACGTCATTCTTTCGGCTTTATTACCTTTGATTGTGCTTCTTTGCCAGTGTGATAAAGCTCCAATGTTTAGCTTGAACCACGTGACTCTCAAGATGCGCTAAGATACTTTTATGGACTCACATCCTGCCTCCCCTCTGTGCACCCTGTATTTCAACTATAAAGTTGAATGAAATTTCACCTATAACTTCTTCCTCCTTTTCTCCCTCCCTCCCTTCCTTCCCTCTTTCCCACTGTTTCCTTCCTTCACTTTTTCCCTTACTCATTCTTTTTTTCATCTGTTCAGTGATCATAAATTGAGCACCCATTGTGTACAGTGCCAGGAACTGTATAAGTCTTGAGGGTCTTGGACATGTTAAGATGAATGTCCTCTAAGGAGATCATGGGTAGCTATAATACTTGGAGTTTAAACTGTACTTTGAAATACACTATTATAAACATTGGGTCACATGAAAACAGACCAGATGAGGATGTGGCTTTCTCTAAAGGAGGTGAATTTTGAGGTAGAAACACATAGAAATGGAAAATGGAGAGTAGAAAACTGTGTTCTACAAATGTAGATATGAACGGTTTCTGATTTGTAAGTTATTTTCCCCCCTTGTTACCAACCTTTGCATTTCTCTTTCAAAATCCTGAGGCCTCTTCTTCCACTGTCTTTTCTTCTTCCTTTCACCCTCACTGGCTCTTGGGATTAAACTCTTCATTGTGGACCCCTGAAAATTTCTCCTCTGCTTTGTTAACCACTTGAAAAAAATAGACATTTAAAAGCCTCTGTGTGTCTCCTGCTATGTTATGGCTCTCGTGCTGTGTGAATCGATGCTCCCCACCCAGAGGATGTGTGCCCCACCACTGGGAATCCGGAGGCTGTGAGACTTGCTGTCAAGGTTTGTTCCATGGTCTGTTCCAACTGACAGCTTGGCTTCGGTTTTCCAGTCAGTCACCTGCCATGTGCCTGCCTTCAGCAAAGGGCACAGCACCAGACAGCTTGCTCACCAACAGGGTGAGGCCTGAACAGGGCGCTGAGGCAGCCCCATTCAACATGGATCAGGTCCAGCCTGACTCCTAGCTTTTTCTTACCTTAGTGCTATATGATCCCTTCCTTCATGCTCAGCCTGCCTGGGGTTCTCAGGGCTGCTCCTGAGTGGAGATAGGGCTGATTTAATCTGCCTCACCCCATATATTGGGTTCTGCTCTAGGGCGACCTTGTTGCTGTCTCACTCTGGCCTTTGGCTCAGCTGAGCCATGATATTTCACCTGTGTCCGGAATGAATCCTCAGTTTGTGGCTCGGTTCTGATGAAAGGCTTCTCTTTTAACCAAGCAAAGGCTTATGTACCTGTCTGCAGAACAGAAAGCCAAACTCTGACAGGCGGTGTTTGCAGCAAAATAAGGATTTATTGCAGGGCACCAAGCAAGGGAGTGGGTGACAAGTCTCAGATCTATTCCCTCTTGGTATTTGAGTTAGGGGTGTTTTTAAAGGGGAAGAGCAAAGAAGGTGGAATTAATCACTGTCTTATGACATTTTTTAATTGTAGTTTCAGGGGGTCATGCTGTCTCTGGTTTACAATTCTTAGGCCAGGTGGTCCTTGGCTTGGGGCCCTGTTAGCTTATCTTGCCCTGGAGAAACAACCTGAATTTGTGCATTAATGATAATATTTACAACAGCAATTTTAGTATGTTAGCAATGTTATCGATAACAACAATCTTAGTCATCTGACTCTGGTTGATTAGTGTTCAGTTAGCACAGGATTGAGGTCAGAGGGGACAAGAAAGGGATTGAGGTCAGAGGAGACAAGCAAGGGAATACAATTTTTGATAGAGATTAATCACAAAGGGAACTTGGTTTTAAGGGGGCTCAATTTCAGTCTCCCTGTACTTGTTGCCTTCCTTTCTGCAGGCATTACACAGGGACTTTGATCTCTAGATTTAGGGCCCAGTGCCCTCCCTGAATTTGATTCTGCTACTTTTGGGCTAACCTCACTAGAACCCATTGGATTCAGGTAAAGATGCTGAATTCTGAATGTCCACCATGCCTTTATTCCCCGTTGCTGCACCCCATATACAAGTCAGGAACCCATTTATCAGAAATTGTTCTTTATTCATTATTGTGTATAATATTGCAGTTAACACATAAAGTGCTGCCCATTACTGTGCTAGACACTTGAGAAGAATTATCTCACCTGGCTTCTCAATAGCTCCATGAGAAAGACACTTCATGGCACTAGGATTCCAGTTCAGACAGCCTTGTTCCAAAGCTCAGTGCCTTAAACAGAAGGCACTTTATTGTCTGCCTCAACTGGAGTGTGTTCTCTTGTTGTCGTGCTCAGTGCTTTTCCGGCCATACCAACTTCCTGGAAGCATCTTCTTCTGGGTCTGCCTCTCCAATGGGTCAATAGATTTGGGGGGCAAATCTTGATCCAGTCTGATCCCTTCCTCCATAATTGGACAATGGCCTCTTAAGTAATTGGTCAATGTACAGTTGAGTCTTAAAATGATTATAGAGAGGACTTAAGGACACTGAAAGGACCACTAGTGCCAAATTGTATACCAAGTGTACAGTGAATTCTTGTTGGGTATTACTTCTATGCTCAACTTTTTTGGTACAAAAAGGGATCACATACAAGAAAAGATCACAGTGGTTAAGCTCATGGGCTCTAGAAACAGACTGCCCAGACCTGAATACTTGTTTCATCACATAGTATCCATGTGACCTTGAGCAAGTTACTTATCTCTGTGCCTCAGTGTTCTCATCTGCTAAATGGAGAAATTATAGCACCAGCCTCATAGGGTTCTTGTGATGATTAAATGAATTGATTTGTGTAAAGCATTTTTACACACAGCAAAGTGTTAATTAAATATTTGTTATGATGTTGATGACAGTGATTAAGGAGAATCTGGCAATATGACCCCTGTTTCAAGAAGCTTTTAGTTTAATAAGGCAGGCTGTAAATCACATTAAAAATGAGATCATATATAATTAAACATCAGAAGTTTAAGAAGTTTCTCAATAATTTGCAGGGAGGAAATTGAGAAAGGAAACATGGAGGAGGGACTTGATCATAGCTTTGGGGATTAGTCAGCTGGAGAAAGGCAGAGAGGAAAGTGGTGGTTTAGTCTTCTTGACACGAGGGTTGCTTCCTTCACTGGAGCACTGATGATCCTTGTTACCATGTTTGTTATTACCTGTTAGCCAGATTTCCATCCAAATAAACAAGAGCCCAAGATTCTTGGTGTAATCTGAAATCTTGATGGCTAGCATTCATCATGAGGGTAGGGTAGAGTGTGATTCTCCCTTGAGCAGCAGAGCATGGACTGAAAGGTGAATCAAGAGGTAGTGTCTGGGCTTGGAGCTGACCTGGAAACTGGACAGCTCCAAGTCCATCGAATTAACTTTCCACTCAGCAATTGAGGTGAAGGCAAGCTAAAGGCCTGACCCAGAAGCTTGGAAGCTGAGGATAAATGCTAGAACAAAAGGACTTGGTATGAAAGATGAAAAACAGAGCATAGAGATGGTAAGCCACAAGCTGTGATGGGCTTCAATTGATAAATTAAGGGAAATAAATTCTAATTAAGGCATTGATGAATTCACTTAAATTAGAGCATCAGCTCCTGCATCAATGGAGCCCTAGGGGAATGGGCCACAAAGCAAATGGCTCCTAGTGATAGACATGGGATTAACAACAGAGAACCACGTCTAGAAATTCTGATGTGGGAATCGGCCCCAGGACAGATGTCACAGTAAGTGACCCATGAAGGCCATTGTCAGATTCAGTCTGGGGGACACTCAGTGATCTTGGATTGTAGGGGAAGAAATGTTATGATATTGAATAGTGAGTATATCTTTCTTTCAAAATATATTTATTAACTTTCTACTGTGTTTAAGGTACTGTAGTTTTTGAAACAGTGGTGGGGATAGAGGTGACTCAACCAAGCATCTTTCCACTGAGAAGCTTACAGTCTAAAAGATGAGGTAAATCTTATTCACAAATAACTAATATGAGGTAGAAAGCAGTGGCTGATATAAAGAAGGCGGAGATAAAGAGCTTAGGAAGGCAGAGCAGGGAGTTACTGCTTGCAGTGGAGCCTGATGGATCATAGCCCAGGGCAAGCATTGGAACCATGAAGCCTGTGTCTAGATTTCCATTACACCACTTAGTAATATATGTTGTGACTCTGAATAGGTACATGTATCCTCTCTGACCACATCTTCATCTGTAAAATGTGGATCAAAGTAGTTCCTATTTGACAGTTATTTTGAGGATTAGCTACAATAGTACATGCAAAATGTGCCACTTAGTAAATGATAGTTGCTATTAATTTCAGTGGGCTGTTTCATTATGGTCATATCAAAGGGAAATATAGGTCCAGAGGATTCTGATATCAGATATCTAGGGTCAACTGAAAATGGAATAACAGGATGGAGTAGCATAAAGGAGGAATTAACTCTAGTATAATAGAAAGAGGAGAATTATCACTAGGCTGAACTCCTTCTACTCCCTCAGAATTTACCTGCTAAATGCAGGCATGGAACCCCCAGAAGTATTGCAGAAGGGCTAGAAATCACCAGTTTCTCCTTCCTTACCCATTTCCTCCCTGAATAGCACAGGGATGCCTCCTAATTGGAGTAGATCCTGGTGGTGCAAGTATGCATTAGTATTCTGTTATTGGAGAGCAAGTCTTCAGTGTCTATTAAAATTTAAATGAAGAAAAGTAATGAATGCTCCTGAAGCCACAGTTATACCTCTCAGTGTATACTCTGGAGAAATATGCACACAGGTGCACTAGGAAACATATACAAGGTATTCACTGTTGTATGGTTTGAACATAAAGACATCAGAAATAGTCCAAGTATCCATGCAGAAGGAATGAGACAAACTATGATAAACTAAGGTAAACTATGGTGGGTCCCCATCATATAATACGATGCAACATTGCAAAGTATGTGGTAGAGCTCTGTGTCCCTCTATGACAGTGTCTCCAGAACATATGTTAATAAACAGACTTGCTGGACAGTATGCACAATGTGCTATTTATATAAAAATACATGTGTATGTTTAAAATTGTATATTAAAAATTATTGAAATTATATATTAAAAAGTCGGGAAGGATACACGTTAAATTTATAACAGTGATTACCTCATGGGTGTAGTGAAGTTATGTTGGGAGTAGCGAGGTACCCTATAAATCTATATGTATCTACAGTATAGGTACCCTATAAACCTATAAAGTTACTGTCAGAATTACTCTGAGGATGTGTTCACATTTTATTGTATAATTGCAAACAAATTAACATGTATGAAAATGAAATACTAAAGAAGCCCCAGATGTTCACTCCTATTTGCTGTATCTTCACCTCACTGCTAGGCACCTTGCAAAATGGTGGATAATAAGTTCTTCATTAGCAAATGCAACATAGAAAAAGCATGTCTTAGTTTATTTTTGTGTATTAACCCCATTACAGCTAATAAAAAATAAAAGCATGTCGCCATTTTAAAAACTTTGCAAACAATTGCAAATTTAAATTTGATTCCTAAGTTTCAAGGAGAATGAATTAATGTTCTCCTGTACATTTCTGATGTGCACATATGTCCTAAATAAAAATGAGCTACATGGAAATTTAAATAACATTTGTGTGAGAAGGACAGTCTTGTTTACCTTGTTCTCCCAGACAGACATGAAAATGTCCATTTTAAATTTACATTTAGACAGGAAAATTACCATTATCTCAATAGTATAAAGAAAGATAATAATCCTAAAGGGTGATGCTTTCAAGTGCACAGCAGTAAATTCATGACTTTTCCAACCATGCAGATACAATAACCAAACATTTAGGTGAAGACTGAAGCTGTCAGCCAGACATTTGTTTATTTTAAAATATCTAAATGACTAATGGTTTTTTTTTTTAAAAAAAGTGCATGTATTGGCTCTTGGAGAGGGTAAATAGAGATGACATTACAATCAAATTAAAATAACAGTAATAATAATAGCTTATACTTGGTATGGTTTCAAAAGTATCTTAATTTTCCTGTATACTTGAACTTCATAGGAACCCTACTGGTTATTTAAAGCAGATAGTGTTAGCATTATTTTACAAACTATAACATTTATTTTCAGAGAGATTTGATGAGTTCATCCAGGGTGACATAGGCAATGTCATAACTATTTTTGTCCCTTCTGGAAAATCCAGTGAGGCAAATGCAAGAGGAAGAATCTGTGGGACAGATCATCAGTTTGTTCGCCAATAGATACAAATGAATAGAGATGCTCCATAATGTCTCTTAATGATTCTTGATAAGATACCTTTTTTTTTTTAAAAAAAAAAAAAGGGCCTAAGGCTCTTTATCTATCTTAAAGGCACACTTATCCAATCTTGATACCTTTTGGAGTGCATTATTTGTTAAAAGAATGGTGATGAAATAACAAAGTCAGAACTTATATATTTATTCAATAAATATTTATTGATTCTGTCCTGGGAGGGCACTGCAGGATGTTGGGGCATACAGATGATTCCTGGAACTCAGGGAGCTTACTTACTTAGCTTATTCTAACAGATACTTTGAAAAGCATATAGAAATGGCATTTTCTTTTTTTTCTTTTTTTTTTTTGTGGGGGGAAGATAGTAGATTTATTTATTTACTTTTTTTTTTTAAATGGAGGTGATGGGGATTGAACCTAGGACTTTGTGCGTGCTAAGCATACACTCTACCACTGTGCTGTACCCTCCCCCCTCCCCAGGAAATGTCATTCTCATAGACATATAGCAAGCTTCAGTGTTTGGCCCCTTGTCCTGCTTACCATATAACATATTCATGGTCTTCTACTCAAGAATATTTGCTCAGAAATATCAGCTCTCTTTCAATCTTCCCCCATAGCTGGTTTGTTTTCAACATAACAGTAGCTCCACCTTGGGGGTCTTCAGGCCTTAATGAGATGAGGAAGTCGGTAATGAGATCTAGCTTCCTTTTCAAATTTTAAATAAAAACATTATGTAATTTTTTTAATTATCTCTAATTATACTACTAGTACACCAAACTATTTTTCTTTCTACATATTTATTATCTTTCTATAAACCTAGGTGAAAACATGGCTTAGCTATCACTTACATTATGCTATTACCTTTAATTAATATTTCATCATAAATTTTTGAGAACTTTTCAGAGTTTCAGAATATCTGACATAAAACTTGACACCTTTGATGAAACTGCATGGGCTAACTTGCAGGATAAGTGTCTCTCCCCTTGGTTATAATTGTGTCAACTCAGCCTGGAAATCATAGGTCATCTTCCACTGATCAGAAGATATGATTGGAAAATATAGATATCTTAGCCTATTAGAATGATGGACAGTATTTATTAATAAGTGTATTAATACATGTTTAACAAAAAACATTTTTCAAAACCCAGGGCATGGTTAGAGGTAGGGAGAAATAATTAGTCTTTAATGGTGCAAAGACTGGGAAATACTGATTTAAAAAGAACTTGTTTGCAAAGGAAGACCCATAATGGAACAGAAATGGAGAAGTAATGCTAAATTTAGGGCTTTCCAATAATAGTCTTTCTTGAACAGAAGCCATAGCATTTGAACCCCAGGGGAACGTTTAAGCTTTTTAATAATGCTTGAATAGGAACCAGCCTCCATTGCACTGTAACAATTCTGAAGCCTCTGTTTATGTTTTTTGTTTTAATGAAATGGGCATCAGGAATTTGGAAGGCTATATCAGAAGCCAATACCCTTGCTCTTCCTAGTGATACAAGGATCCTTAATAATATGGGGAAAGTCAGGATTGCAGGTAAGATAAATGATGTGTTTGCCTTGGGTGCAGATTTAAGGGGGTGCCTAAAAACTTAGAAATCAAGATAAGTAATATTTTAGTGAAATATTTTTAAGAAATCAAAATTAGTGTTAAAAAATACCCCATGATGAACAGGATATACAAATTTCTGATAAAGACAGGATTCATATTACTAATTTTTCCTTTGTCTTAGGCTTCAAGATGTTCCATAAAAGTACTGTTGATTTTTGTTCTTTTATTTTTTTAACATTAAAGCATAATTGACCTAAAGTACTATGTAACTTCCAGGTATACAACAGTATTCTATACATTACAAAATGATCATTACAGTAAGTCTAGTTACCATCTGTCACCATACAAAGTTATTACAATATTATTGACTATTTTCCTCATTCTGTACATTTCATTCCCGTGACTCATTTCTTTGTAGCTGGAAGTTTGTACCTTTTAATCTCCCTCACTTATTTAATTCATCACACCACACCTCTTCCCTCTGGCAACCACCTATTTGTTCTCTTTATCTATGAGTCTCTTTCTGGTTTGCTATGTTTATTCATTTTGGTTTTTAGAGTCTACATTTAAGTGAAATCATATGGTATTTGTCTTTTTCCATCTGTCTTACTTCACTTAGCATAATACTCTCTAGATCCATTCATGTTGTCACAAATGACAAGATTTCATTATTTTTTCGGTGGAGGAATATTCTATCATATGTATATATTCCACATACATTCATCTATCGATGGACACTTAACGTTCTTCCATATCTTGGCTATTGTAAATAATACTGAAATGAACATAGGGATGAATATATCTCTTTGAATTAGTGTTTTTGATTTCTTCAGAAAAATATATGGATTATATGGTAGTTCTCTTTCAATAATTTGAGGAGCCTCCATCCTGTTTTCCATAGTAGCTGCACCAATTTACATTCACACCAACAGTGCATGAGGGTTCCCTTTAATCCATATCCTCAGTAACACTTATTATTTGTAGTCTTTTTGATAATAGCCATTCTGACAGGTATGAGGTGATACCTTCTTGTGGTTTTGATTTTTATTTCCCTATTTCCCTTGTGTGCAGTGATATTGAGCAACTTTTCATGTGTCTGGTGACCTTCTGTATATCTTGTTTGGAAAAATGTCTATTCAATCCATATGCTCATTTTTTTTTCATATTGTTTTTCTTTTTTACTATTTTTTTAATAAATTATAGTCAGTTTATAATATTGTGTCAATTTCTGGTATACAGCAAAATAATTCAATCATACATATACATACATGTATTTGTTTTCATATTCTTTTTTGTTATAGGTTACAACAAGATATTGAATATAGTTCCCTGTGCTATACAGTAGAAACTTGTTGTTTATCTATCTTATATGTAATAGTTAAATATCTATAAATCTGAAGCTCCCAATTTATTCCTTCCTACCCCCTTCACCCACTGGTAAACGTTAAGTTTGTTTTCTCTCTGTGAATCTGTTTCTGTTCTGTAAATAAATTCATTTGGCTTTTTTTTAAGATTTCACATATAAGCGATATCATATTGTATTTTTCTTTCTCTTTCTGGCTTATTTCACTTAGAATGACTATCCCCAGATCCATCCATGTCGCTGAAAATGGCATTCTTTTATTATTTTTTACTGAGTAATATTCCATTGTATAAATATACCCCAAATTCTTTATCTAGGCATCTCTCAAGGGATATTTAGATTGCTTCCATGTCTTAGCTATTGTAAATAGTGCTGCTATGAACATCGGGGTGCATGTATCTCTTCACATTAGAGTTTCCTCTGGATATAGGCCCAGAAGTGGTACTGCTGGATCATATGGTAAGTCTATTTTCAGTTGTTTAAGGGATCTCTGTACTGTCTTCCATAATGGCTGCATCAAACTGCATTTTCACCAGTAGTATAGGAGGGTTCCCTTTTCTCCATACCTTCTCCAGCATTTATTGTTTGTGGACTTTTGAATGATGGCCATTCTGACTGGTGTGAAGTGATACTTCATTGTAGTTTTGATTTGCATTTCTCTGATAACTAGTGATATTGAGCATTGTGCCTATTCACCATTTGTATTTCTTCCTTGGAGACATGCTGGTTTAGGTCTTCTGCCCATTTTTGGATTGGGTTCTTTGTTTTAATGTTATCAAGTTGTATGAGCTATTTATGTACTCAGGAAATTAAGCCTTTGTTAGTCGCATCATTTGCAAATATTTTCTCCGATTCTGTTTTGCCATTTTGTTTCTGTTTGTTATTTTGTTTTGTCTGTGGTTTCCTTTGCTGTGCAAAACTTATGAGTTTAATTAGGTCCCATTAGTTTATTTTTTCTCTTACTTCCATTGCCTGAATAGACTGCTGTAGGAGAATGCTGCTAAGATTTATGTCAGAGAATGCTTTGCCTATGTGTTCTTCTAGATTTATTGTGTCTTGTCCTATATTTAAGTCTTTAAGCAATTTTGAGTTTATTTTTGTGTATGGAGTGATGGAGTGCTCTACCTTCATTGACTTACATACTGCTATCCAGTTTTACCAGCACCACTTGCTGAAGAGACTGTCTTTTCTCCATTGTGTATTCTTGCCTCCTTTGTCAAAGATTAATTGACCATAGGTCTGTGGATTTATTTCTTGGCTCTCTATTCTGTTCCATTGATCTATATTTCTGTTTCTATGCCAATATCATGCTGTTTTGATTACTGTAGCTTTATAATATTGTCTGAAGTCTGGGAGGATTATTCCTTCAGCTTCATTATTTTTCTTCAATATTGCCTTGGCAATTCTGGGTCTTTTGTGATTTCATATAAATCTTAAGACCTTAGGATCATTTATTCCAGTTCTGTAAAAATCATTTATTCCAGTCCTGGGTAATTTGATAGGGATCACATTATATCTGTAGATTGCCTTGGGAAGTATGGCCATTTTAATAATGGTTCTTCCAATCCAAGAGCATGGGATATCTTTCCATTTCTTTAAGTCATCTTTAATTTCCTTAATCAGTGTTTTGTAGTTTTCCATGTATAAGTCTTTCACCTCCTTGGTCAGATTTATTCCTAAGTATTTCATTGTTTGGGGTGCAATTTTAAAAGGGATTTTTTTTCTTTACTTTCTTTTACTGTTGATTCATTATTAGTGTAAAGAAATGCAACTGATTTTTGTATGTTAATCTTGTATCCTGCTCTCTTGCTGAATTCTTTCATTAGCTGTAGTAGTTTTTTCTGGAGCTTTTAGGGTTTTTTATGTATAGTATCATGTTGTCTGCATATAGTGACAATTTTACCTTTTCTTTTCCAATTTGGATCCCTTTTCTTTCTTTTTTTTTTTTGTTTTTTGTTTTGTTTGTTTGTTTAATTGCTGTGTCTAGGACTTCCAAAACCATGTTGAATAGAAGTGGTGAGAGTGGGCAACCTTGTCTTGTTCTAGATTTTAGTGGGAAGATTTTGAGTTTTTCACCATTGAGTACTATGCTGGCTATAGGTTTGTCATAAATAGCTTTTATTATGTTGAGATATGTTTCCTTTATACCCACTTTGGTAAGAGTTTTTTTTATCATAAATGGTTGTTGAATTTTATCAAATGCTCTTTCTGTATCTATTGAGAAGATCATGTGGTTTTGTCCTTTCTTTTGTGGATGTGGTGTATCACATTGATTGATTTGTATGTATTTAACTCTCTTTGTACAGAGCTGCAGTAATCAAAACAGCATGGTATTGCCACATAAACAGACATATAGATCTATGGAACAGAATAGAGAGTCCAGAAATAAATCCACAGAACTATGGTCAATTAATCTTTGACAAAGGAGGCAAGAATATACAATAGAGAAAAGACCATCTCTTTAGCAAGTGGTGTTGGTAAAACTGGATAGTAGCATGTAAATCAGTGAAGTTAGAGCACTCCATTATTCCATACACAAAAATAAACTCAAAATCACTTAAAGACTTAAATATAAGAACAAGGCACAATAAATCTCCTAGAAAAACACATAGGCAAAACATTCTCTGACATAAATCTTAGTAACATTCTCCTTGGGCAGTCTACCCAGGCAATGGAAATAAGAGAAAAAATAAACAAATGGGACCTAATTAAACTCATAAGCTTTCGCACAGCAAAGGAAACCATAAGCAAAACAAAATGACAGCCTACAGAATTAGAGAAAATATTTGCAAATGATGTGAGGCTTAATTTCCAGAATTCATAAATAGCTCATACAACTTAATAACAAAATACAAACAGCCCAATCCAAAAATGGGCAGAAGACCTAAACAAGCATGTCTCCAATGAAGACATACAAATGGATAATAGACATACGAAAAAATGCTCAATATAATTAATTATCAGAGAAATGCAAATCAAAACTACAATGAGGTATCACCTCACACTAGTCAGAATGGCCATCATTCAAAAGTCCATACCTCATAAAAGCTGGAGAGGGTGTGGAGAATAGGGAACCCTTCTATGCTGTTTGTGGGAATGTAGTTTGTTGCAACCATTATGGAAAACAGTATGGAGATTGCTCAAAAGACTAAAAATAGACTTACTTGGGTTTTTGTATTCATTCAGCCACCCTATATCTTTTGATTGGATCATTTAGTCCATTACCATTTAAAGTAATTATTGACTGGTATGTACTTATTGCAATATTGTTGATTGTCTTGAATTTCATTTTTATTTAAAATTTGTATATATTGTTCACAATGGGTTTTTTTGCATGAAGTTTTTTTTTTTTTTTTCAAAATACAGCATTAGAATATTGTTTTCCTTGTTTGCTAAGTGTTTTGGCACAACTTTTATTTTTGCCTCATCTGCTTCACTCTCATCACCTTAGTCCCCAGCACTTGTGGTTCTTTATGCAAATTTGACTCTGTAGCCCTTTGTCTTTTTAAAAAAAAAATGTTTTTCTTTGTATTCTCTCTCTCTAAGTTTTAACTGCTTTGAAGTTCTGATTAAGAAGTACATAAAGGGATATTTGCTGCAGAATAAAAACCAGGAAGAAGTATATTTGTGGAAGAGACTTTGGTTTCCTGATCTCAGTGCTAGGATAATTAGGATTATGTTTTGGGAGATGCAGCAGAGATGGGGGAGGAGTGAGTAGGTCAGGGCTCCTAATGAGCAACTTCTTGCCTATAGGCTCCTGAAGGTGGTTGGATGGGAGGGCAGCGCAAGTGTGCAATAAGGGCAGGAACATTGTTCGGGATACAGGCTTTCTTTTTACAAGAGAACTCGTGCTGTGTGTTCTGAGTTGTAACTTTCTAGAATTCAACTACTGCTGCTCATTCATGCTGACTCTTGGGGGGCTGTTCTCTGAGTTCTGCTATATTCATATACTTCAGTTTTTGAGTTCTTTAACTCTGTTCAGGACCCCATTCCATCCTCACATCCTCACTGTGGGAGCTATCCTCTTCTCAAAGCTTCACCATACCATGTGTCCTGATTTCCTTCTGAATCTCTGGGTCCAACTTACACATTTTCTCCAAAAATATTACAACTGAAGTTAGAAAACAGTGTTCAGTGGCTGGTTAACACACATTGTTACCCTGGGAAGCTAGTTAATTAATGTTTGTTTTAAACTAAAATACCTTAAATTACTCACTTGAAATACAAATGCATGTTTAATTTTGGCATTTTATATTCAGTACGAGGAAGTTGGAAGGCCATTTCCTCCTGTTTTGGTTAACAAATCGATGTGTCATGTGGATTTTATTTTCCTCTGAAATTTGCATAATTCTGTCTATCTGAAGAAAGCATTTAGCAATTGATTACTTATTACATGGTGGTATATTTACCATTGTTATCTTATACTGTCATTGAACTCATTAATTGTTATTTAACTTTTCATAGACTTGTCTTCCCAAATGGATTATTAACTCCCTGGGACAGGAATTATACCTCATGGGGTTTTTCCATGGCCCCCAGGACAGTGTCTTGCACATATGCCTGTCAGTGTAAGTTGTTTACTCACAACACTGACCTTTTTTTATTGAACACTGCCAGAAAGAGACAGGGAAATAAAGAAGGATATATAGAGAGAAAAGCAGGGAAGAAGGGAGAGGAGTGATCTACTTATCCATCAGTGTTTTTCAAGGAGGTGGTTATTCACAGCTTAGACTAATTTTACCTCCTGCCTTACATTCCTACTTCACAGAGAGGCTGGACCCTCTATGCATGTTGAACAGCGAATCTGTATGCATTAATAAGCACTCTTAGGAATTCGGAGTTGTTGTTTTAAGCCACAGTCCCTGAATCATACTGTGTCTTCAGAGTCCCTAATTGATTTTAAAGGTGAGAAAACACTGTTAGTTGGGAAAACAAACCTGTCATTTTATCAGGGTTGTTAGGCTGGCCATTGAATATTTCAGTAGGAGACAGAGGAAGGTTTTCAAAATCTCTGTATGAGCTTTTAATTGAGGTCCTCTTTCAGAAATAAAGTGAGGAAAGGGAAAAAGTAGGTTCCCCTCTGCATGGCTGCTGGGAATATCTAGAAAGTGATCTGTCTGCACTCGCATTATGTCTCTGTGTGGGAAAGGACAGAAAGGTGTCTAGGTGGTTCTGCTGATAGAAGAGCCAATGATGTATAAGAGGAGAGGGAGGTTTCATCTTGTTGTTTATACTAATAACAGCTAACAGTTATTGATTCAGTAATGTATTCTAGACATTGTTCTGTGTGCTTTGAATATTTAAACTCATTCAGTCTTCACATCAACCTTATGCAGTTAGTAGTGTTAGTTTCCTCATGTTAATGATACTGAAGAAGATTCTCAGGTAACAACTAAAGTGATAGAGCCAGTATCTAACCACAGGGAGTTTGACTGTAGAACAGGAGTCAGAAAACGCTTTCTGTAAAGGACCAGAGAGTAAATGTTTTTGGCCTTGTGGGCCAAAATGGTCTCTGTCTCATCTACTCAGCATCAGCTGTGCTGTTGTGGTTTGAAAGCAGTCATAGAAAATATGTAAATGAATAGGTATGGCTGTGTTCCAACAAAACTTTATTTATAAAAGCAGAGGGCCACATTTGGCCCCCAGTTTGCCAGCCTCTACTCTAGAGCTCAACTATTTGCCCTTCCAAATATAGGGTCTGCCCTTTCTTCCCATTACTATGAGTTTCCATGTGAGGGATTCATTGTTTTGTGGATTACCCATAGAAATAGTGGGTATTCTTTTTTTTCCTTCTTCTTCCTTTCTCAAATGCCTCATGGTCCTGATTGACAGAACTAAAATGAGATCTGGTGAGTTGAGGCAAAAGATCCTCTTGTTTCACATACATGAATCTTTCCAAACTCAACAACTAGTGGTCGAGCATTCACTTCCCTGACGTAATGATGGAGAGGATGGTGTCCAGAATCCCTATTACCTTTACATATGATTCCTATAGCCTGCTGTTAAGGGTCTTCTAACACTTGCTTGGACATGTTTTCTGAATTCAAGTTGGTTCCTGCCAATAGATTGAGTCTTAGATGAGAGTGCAAGAAAAGAGCTGAACACTCAGTCTGGTTGTGCTCCTTTTTGTTTGACCCCAAGTCACTAGAACAGAAGCAGAATCTCTGGGAGGGGCTGATTAATTCAAAGGCGATGTGAGGTCAATGGATTTAGAGGGCATTGAACATAAGGTTGAAGGTAGGAGAATTCATATTAATATTAATAGTTGACTTTTATAAAGTACCTTACAGTTTACAAAATGCTTTCTCTCCACTCCCACTGATGACCAGCCCAGCTCTCACTTCCCCTTCCCTCCTTGGGTGCTTGGGGATTTGTTCTAATGGTGTTTCAGAGTGTAAGTCTGCTGATACAATCTAATCTGAGCAGATACTGGGTTCTGAGCACATTACTTATGCATTTGCTGACAGAGACGGAATTTCAAGCTTGACATCAGTGCCTTTACATCTTCTATCTCTTTAAAGCTGGGTCCTTGCATATCAAGGAGCAGAAGTACATCATTTAAAAGTGCATCTGTCACTTATGTACTTGGAAACATGGCACAGTGAGTGGTGAAACATTGCTAATTTCTTTTGCCCTTAAAGAATAATTCATGCATTTGCAAATATAATCTGCATCACAATGGAATATTTGGATGTAAGTGTAGGTGTAATTAACATCAGAAAAATCTCTGAAACAAGGGAAACAGAGAAATTCACAGTTAAGTCAGCTTCAGAATAATCAGTGTGGCAGGGAATTTGGGGACATGCTATAAGCTGGGGAAGTCTTGGTAATTATAGGGCCAGTAAAGGGGAGAAAGGGGAGAAATGGGAGAACTGCCTCCAAAACTTTTAGACCTGTGGATGAGACTTGAGTTATGCATGCTGGTTTTGCATATGCTCCATAATTTGGATCCTTTCATTTAATTCAGAGTGATAACTATTTACTGAGTACCTGTCATAACAAAAGCTCAGATCTAGACATGAGATGATACAAATACAAAAATGACAGTGTGGTAGTGAGTGCTCCCATACGAGATTGCTGTGAATATTGGCTGCTGTCAGCTCACAGCTGTCCTTTACTCCAGAGAATTGTCCTTAGCCAAATGGGAGCTGCCTGGCTGTGGAGGATATGTCTTCCTCCTCACCCTCCGGGGGGCAGCCTGTAGCCAGTGACTGATTGACATGGAGGGCTTGGATGGCAGGAGGGTACAAAGGACTGGATCCATTCCAAGGTGGATCCAGCTCTGGTGCAGTTAATGCTCTGCAGTGCTCTTCCTGCTTCCCTATCTTGCTTCCCTCACTCCCTTAATCCTGAAGTTTCTCCCTCAGTTAAATCACAGGCACCCAAATCCCTACTTCAGATTTTACCTCTGGAGAGTCCAACTAAACACACAGCGCTGTCACTTATTGCATCAGTTACTAGGGACAAGGCATTGGCTATGCAATTTACATGCATTATCTCATTTGATCTTAATAACAACTGTTTTGCTGTTGGAATTGAGGCTCAGAGAGGTTAATTAGGGGCTCAAAGTCCCACAGCTAGTGGAGCCAGCTTTCTGGGACAGATCTGTCAGACTCCATAGGTCTCATTCTATCCAGCTGCCTGATTGAGTGAGGCATACATGATCATGCATGCTCCATACCCACAGGAACTTAACGGTTCAACAGGCAGAGAAAGCAAATGCAAAAATATTATCAGAGAGATACAAGAAAGGTTATGGGGGTTCGGAGGAGAGAGAGCTCATATCCAGTTGAAGAGCATGACTGTAAAGATTTTTTCACATGCTTATACAGAGATCATGCTGATCTCCAGTTTTGCCATCTGGACTCATGCTGGTGTCCAGTCTGGTGTATTTTAAGCTTTTTACTTGAAGAACAGTCATTTGGATGAGGCTGAGTTATCGTTATATTGTATGACCCCCTTATAAGCCTGTTGCAGACTGAATTTTATGAGCATGATACCAACAGAGGCATGGCATGGTTTGCCTTCAGATTCCAGAGACCACAGGACAGAGTCTCAAAATGTTTAGTATTCAGGAAGAGGACACCACCTTGATGCTCCATTCTCTGAAACTGCCCACTTGAAAGTCATGAAACATACTTCAGTGGTCTTATCTTTTAGACCACTTGTCTAGATAGTATTAGTAGAGATGGAGAGAATGACAAGATTTGGGACATTTTGAACTAGAGGTGATAATTTTTTTAAGGACATGCTCATGGGGTTGGATGTGATTTACATTAAGTTTCTACTCCCTTATTTTCCAACCCCTGGGAACTATAAGTTGGCATTCTGTCCACAGGTCTCATAGAGAACAGAATTTAGCCTGCATTAATCTGCATAGATTATTTCCCAACTAGGCAATGAACTGGGGAGGGGTTATGGCTTCCTATGATATTCCTCACACAGAGGATGTGCCTTGTAGGTGCTCAGTCAACTTCAGGGTGAGCTTCACATTGAATAGGGCTCTTGTTTTGGAGAAGTCTGTGCATAATCAAACTCAAAAGTTTTCTTCTCCCAGCTCTATTGCTCTGGTTTTCCCCTAGTAATCTTTGATTTATTTCTCTTCTGCTCTCCTTAGAAAAGAAGATACACACACACACACATACAACACTAACAACCTTAGAATGATTTACATGTTTTTCTCAGAAAATCCATTACAGCATGATTTTAAATATCTGAAAATGATACTTAATATCTGTCTGATTTGGTCTTTGTAGGCAAGGTACATAATCCCTTCAAGTTTCATCTACAAAATGGGCCTAATAATGCTCCCGTCAACCCCTTCCCTGTGTTGTTTTAACAACTGTGCAATGCAAGTGCCTGGTAGAATATATGGATAATTAAATGTAAGGAAATTATGATTTTTGGTTTTAATTCTTGTAACTTCGTGAATTTTCATTAGGTGCTGATCATTTCTGGGTCAATTAATTTTACATTGAGTAATGTGGCATTTTATTTCCCTTGCAGTAGCAAAAGAGATTCTTCTAGTGTTGCCTTGCTCTGACATTCTTAAATCCTTTCAGCATTTGCTTTAATGCTGAAGGATTACACTGTGCTTACCTTGTGTGAGCTAATGGATCCTTTGCACTGTGACCAGGTACTGGGGAGTCAAGCACAAACTGATGGAAGCAAAATGTTGCTGATCATATTGTAGGTCTACTTTGTAGGGTTAAGTAGTTGGGTTTTCCTAAATGTTTCTGTGTGGGTACTTAGAGGCAGCTGTTCTTCCTCAAACTTGAAGGGCCTCATTACTTCATTTCTTTCAGATTATAAGAACTTGATCTAGAATCTGGCGTTGGATATTTTTTCCCTCCTCTATATTTTAGATAATAAAAACGTTAGGGTTTACGTGGAGACAACAGTTTCAGTTATAAGTGGCTATGTAAGGGATAAGCTCTGTGTTTTCTAGAGAATTTTCATAGGGGAAAAAAAAAACTTAAAAGGGTTTTACTATAATTATCCTTCTGAGAATTTCTCCCTGTCATTCTTAAGCCTGAGCACATATGTTTATATGTTTATATGCGTTCAAGCTTAACTATGATTTCGGTCATAAATAACACGTTAGAACTCAAAGGAACCCTAGAGATCCCTTCCCATCCTTTGTTTACTTTACAGCAAGAATAAAAGTTAGAATCAGGACTGGACCTCAGGGCACTGCACTCCTAACCTGGCGTGTAGTCTCTATGCCACAGCAGTTGGAAAGACTGAAAAGGAGCCTCGGGTCTGTCTTACCCCAAACTGCCTTTCACAGTCGAGAAGGCAGGCCCAGGTGAACTCAGGGGCCCTTGGCTCCTGCCCATGTTTCTTCATAAATCATCAACTGCATTAGGTCAGATGACCTCCTTTCAGGAACCAGAATATTAAAAAAATAAGGCAGACGGTTTGGGGTTTAGTTTAGATGAGTCTCTCTCCTTTACTTATAATTGACCTATAGAAAGTATTTTGGAGTTTAAAAGCCTAGTATTTTCTGAAAATAGCTGTAGGACCTGTTCAAAATAAGTAGTACTTTACCTAACGGCCAGTAGAGGGCGATCAAGTTAATACAATTCTTTTGAGCTGTTGGGCTTTCAATTAAGTATGTATATGAATAAATAAAACAAAGAACCAAATTAGCCTAAATGTTTTAAAACAAACCCTTTAGTCAGTATCCGCTATGTGGAGGAAACACATTTCACTTTATATACTGTAGCCATTCATCAAGAAGTATTACAGAATTATAGAACTACTAATAACAGTTTATTAATTAAGCCCCTGAAATCAAGGCTGCTTGCTTCTCCATCACTGTCAGCACTCTGGTGGCCCTCAGGTAGAAGACACAGGCATGGGACTTGCCATGTGTTTTTGTAACAATTTTAGAGTTTTCATATTAGCAGCAACAAACAGTTATAGTCTGCCAGAGTGAAAGAACCTCATCACAAATGTGATGGGGAGTCGTCTTTAAGTCATTCTTCATACCACCTTCTCCCTCCCTATATGATTTTCAGGGACTCAGCGATAAACAAACCAGTGGTGGAGGATTCCACCTCCCTGGCTTACTCCACAGACGGCATAAATCAGGTCTGCTCTTGATTACAGCCATGGGCATCGTGGCAGCATTTGGAGACAGAATGAATGGCCCCACGGCCAGTGAGGTTTTTACAATCTTGAGACATGGGCAAGATCAGTTTGCGGGTGAAGGCAAATACAAATCCCCCGGTAATTCATTTCGTTCACATATTTGGGAAATATTCATTGAACCCCTGATGTGTGCCAGCCACTGTGCTAAAACCTGGAGAAACAAGCACTGTAAGACATTTTGCTTCATTTAAGTGGCCAACCTGGACAATTTTTTTAAACATTTTTTATTGATTTATAATCATTTTACAATGTTGTGTCAAATTCCAGTGTAGAGCACAATTTTTCAGTTATACATGAACATATATATATATTCATTGTCACACTTTTTCTCTGTGAGCTACCATAAGATCTTGTATATATTTCCCTGTGCTATACAGTATAATCTTGTTTATCTATTCTACAGTTTTGAAATCCCAGTTTATCCCTTCCCACGCCCTGCCCCCTTGGCAACCACAAGTTTGTATTCTATGTCTATGAGACAATTTTTTTTAAAGAAAATAAGTTTATTAAAATTATAAAGAAAAAAGCCAGAGGAATTTCAACTTTTATTAAAGTTCTACTATTATTTATAATTATAACAGCTGACATTTATTAAACATTTACTGTGTACCAGGCCTCTGCTAAACACTTTGCATGCGATGTTCCATCCTCATAATACACTTAATCTATAGATGCTGTTTATAGTCTCCTGATACACAAGGATATTAAATAACTAGCCCAAGGTCGTACAACTGGAAGTTAGTGACTATGTCATATGTATAAACAATATATATAAATTATTATAAGTATAAGCATTGCACATGTAAGCTAGGGTTTGAACCTTAGTCTGACTCCAGAGCTGGAGAGCTTAACAGGAAGCCAGTGGATTTTTAAGCTGTAGTGTTTGTGAGAATCACCTAGGAGCAGATTCCTGGACCCCGATTTTAGTGGCCTAACCGTAATCATCTATAAAAATCACTTGGAAAGCTTTTTAAACTTACCTGTTTGGCCCCACCCCAGATCAGTTGAACCAGAATCCCTGGAAGTATAGTGTAGACCCTCTTCTAGTGGGTCTAATGCACAAGCAAGGTAGCGAACAGTTGACTCTTGAACAACGTGGGGCTTAGGAGAGCTGACCCCCCACAGAGCTGAAAATCTGTGTGTAAGTTTACAATCCGCCCTCCACATCTGTGATTCCCCATCCGCAGATGCAAGCAACCATGGGATCACGTAGTATCTGTAGTAGCAATTTTTGAAAAAACTCTGCTTATACGTGGACCTGAGCAGTTCAAGCTGTGTTGTTCAAGCATCAGCTGAACTTTTTAAGGTCTGGGGTAGGGCTCAGGAACCTGTATTTTTTTAACATGTTTATTGTAGTATGGTTCCTATACAGTAAACTACACATATTTCAAATGTATAGTTTGATGAATTTTGATAGATGTATAAACCAATGAACCGCTACCACAATCAAAAGCTAACATTTCCATCATGCCCCAAAAGGTGCAATTTTCAAATTCCTGATTTATCCCTTCCCACTCTCTTTACCCCCAGTAACCATAAGTTTGTTGTCTATGTCTGTGTCTATTTTCCTTTTTGTAGATAAGTTCATTTGTGTCCTTTTTTTCTTCAGATTTCACATATAAGCAATATTATATGGCTTTTTTTCTTTCTCTTTCTGGCTTACTTCACTTAGAATGATGATCTCCAAGTCCAGCCATGTTGCTGCAAATGGCATTATTTTATTCTTTTTTATGGCTGAGTAGTATTCCATTGTATGTATATTTATACCACATCTTCTTTATCCAGTCATCTGTTGATGGACATTTGGGTTATTTTCATGTCTTGACTATTGTAAATAGCACTGCTATGAACATTGGGGTGCATGTGTTTTTTTGAATTATATTTTTCTCCAAGTATATGCCCAGGAGTGGGGTTGCTGGATCATGTGATAAATCTACTTTTAGATTTTTAAGTAACCTCCATACTGTCCACCATAGTAACTGAACCAATTTACATTCCAACCAAGAGTGTAGGAGGGTTCCCTTTTCTCCACACCCTCTCCAGCATTTGTAGACTTTTGAATGATGGCCATTCTGCCTGGTGTGAGGTGATTTCTTATTGTGCTTTTGATTTGCATTTCTCTAACAATTAATGATGTTGAGCATCTTTTCATGTGCTTGTTGGCCATCTGTCTGTCTTCTTTGGAGAGATGTCTGTTTAGGTCTTCTGCCCATTTTTTGATTGGGTTGCTTTTTTTTTATATTAAGGTGTATGAGTTGTTTGTATATTTTGGAAATCAGTCCCTTGTGAGTCACAACATTTGCAAATATTTTCTCCCATTCTGTAGGTTGTCTTTTCATTTTATTGATGGTGTCCTTAGCTGTGCAACAACTTTGAAGTTTAATTAGATCCCATTTGTTTATTTCTGTTTTTATTTCCATTACTACAGGAGCTGGTTCAGAAAATATATTGCTGTGATTTATGTCTGAGAGTGTTCTGCCTATGTTTTCCTCTAGGAGTTTTATAGTATGTGGACTTACTTTTAAGTCTTTAATCCATTTTGAGTTTATTTTTGTATATGTTGTTATAGAATGTTCTAAATTCAGTATTTTACAGGTAGCTGTCCAGTTTTCCCAGCACCACTTATCGAAGACACTGTCTTTTCTCCATCGTATATTGTTGTCTCCTTTGTCATAGATTAATTGACCATAAGTGCGTGGGTTTATTCCCAGACTTTCTATTGTGTTCCATTGATTTATGTGTGTGTTTTTGTGTCAGTACCATACTGTTTTGATTACTGCAGCTTTGTAGTATAGTCTGAAGTCAGTGTAATTCCCCCAGCTGCATTCTTCTTTTTCAAGATTGTTTTGGCTATTCAGAGTCTTTTGTGTTTCCATACAAATTTTAACATTTTTTGTTCCAGCTCTGTGAATAATGTCATTGGTAATTTGATAGAGATTGCACTGAATCTGTATATTGCCTTTGGTAGTACAGCTATTTTAACAATATTGATTCTTCCAATCCAAGAACACAATGTATCTTTCCATTTGTTTGTCATCTTCAATTTCTTTCACCAGTATCTTACAGTTTTTGGAATACAGGTATTTTGCCTCTCCTTAGGTAGGTTTATTCCTAGATATTTTATTCTTTTTGGTGTGATGGTGAATGGTACTGTTTCCTTAATTTCTTTTTCTGCTATTTTATTTTTAGTGTGTAGACATGTGACTGATTTGCATATATTAATTTTGTATCCTGCAACTTTACCAAATTCGTTGATGAGGAACCTGTATTTTTATATTCACTCCAGTGAGAAAAGTTTCCTGAGCTCTACTGTTAATTAATTTAAACTATATCTAAACTACTAGGAGAAAGGAAATGGTTGTCCTCAGTGCAGCACGTAATGAATTGAGGGAATGAAATTCCCAGCAGGTCAGGACTAGAGTGAGGTACCTTGGGAGAGCAATTTAAGGAGGCAGTTGCTCTCTGGGTTGTGTGAATGATTGAGCACCTCCTTAAATTGTGTACCCTAAACTTGCCTCACCCGAGTCCACCATCTGAGAGCTATTCAGGGGAGTCACTGAGAGAGGAACAGAGGGTAGATATAGTTGGAGATTTTAAAAAAGTTGATCTAGGGGTGGGGAAATGGATATTTAGACAAAGTTCTCTCAGTAATTCTTGTTATTTTTGCTCTCCTTTGAGGAAGAAAGATAACAAGAAGGCATGGGGTGTGATGTGGGTTCTGCCCTCCTGTGTAAGGGGAGCCAAAGGAAGAAGGAGCCTGTACTAAGTGTCATATGTGCCTAACATAATTTTGTTTAATTCCATTAGACTCCCTCCTTAAGCAGTTATTGTTTTATTATTATCTTCATTTTATAGACACCAGATGGAATCTCAGTCGAGGGTGGTCCACGGCCACTGGCCCAAGGCCACAGAACTTTAAGTGGTAGAGCTGGGATTTGGACCCAGATCAGTCTGGCCCCAAAGTCTGAGGCCATGACACTACTTCAGGCTGGCCCCCTGCACATGTGGAGGCATTTCCTGTGTGATGCAGCATCCATACCAGTGTGAAGCCCTCTCAGACTACTGACCAGGTGAGGAGACCACCTCAGGTGGTAGGGAGAAACTTGGATCACGGGACTGAAACAAATGAGACAGCCCTGGAGGAGGAAATATGCTGAGCTGCATTCTTCATTTTGTGTGTGTGTGACTCACTCACCAAGCAGTAGTCCCCAGGTCCATGGCTGAAGGAAAACTTTAAAGCTGAAATCACCACAGTCCATTTAAGCAGCACCTCACTGCCCAAACAGTCATGGTGCATCATTCCATTTGTTTATCCAGTCAGGGAGCTAACGAAGGTCGAGGTTCCCTAATTTGAGGGTCAGAGTTTCAGGCACAGGCAGGTTAACTGAGTCCCTCTGAGTAAGAAGGGGCTGACCTATTCTTACTCTTGAGCATGTGGACTAACTCCGGAGGGGCAACAAGAATGAGATTGGTGACACCTAATAAAATGACAAGCGAATATGCAGATGACCACAGACCTGGCTGTCACTGTAGACTGTGGTATGGACACCTGGGAGAGTGACTAGAAGGAAGTTGCTAAAGGAGCAAGTTGTACTTATGGTCACTGAAAAGCCTTGTCTCTACCCGATCACAGGGAGGCAGTATACTGGCACTTAAAGAAAGAAAATCATAAAGCTTTCCTCCTCTACCTCCTGTGCTGTGTAGCTTACTTGAGGCCAGGCACCAAAACTAAAACCACCTTGGGAGATGGTTTATAAAATGCAGACTTTTGGTGTCACCTCTCAGCTGCTGATTTAGAAGATCTGGGGAGGTTCCTGGGTAGTTTCAAAATCTCTCCAAGTTATTCTTATCTCCTTAGACTGAGCCCTACAATTCTAAAAGCTTAAAGTCAAGGCTAACAAAAAGAAGCGAAGAGGCTGATCCAGCAATCCTGCTTCTGGGTGTATTATCCAAAGGCAATGAAAACAGGATGTCAAAGAGATACTTGCACTCCCAAGGTTTATTGTGGCATTATTACCAACAGCTAACATGTGGGAAGCATGAAAAAGAAGGAGAGCCTGCCATTTTTGACAACATGGATGGACCTTGAGGGTTAATGCCAAGTGATATAACCCAGACAGAGACAAATACTGCATGATGCCACTTACATGTGCAATCTTAAAAAAAAAAAAAAAAGTCAAACTCAGACAGTGGAAAAGTGGGAAAGTGGTTGCCAAGGGGCTGGGACTTGAGGGGAATTGGGAAAGGTTGATAAAAGGGTACAGATGTTCAGCTGTAAGATGAATAAGGTCTGAGGATCTAATATATACCATGACTATAGTTGGTAACACAGTATTTTGCTAAGAGAATAGAACTTAAATGTTCTCATCAAAAAAAGAAAAAAGATAAATATGTGAGGTGATATGTTAATTAGATTGGGGGATCCTTTCACAATGCATATGCATTGATATGATATGCAAATCAAATCATCATGATGTACACTTTAAATATCTTACAATTTTGTCAACTTTATCTCTATAAGCCTGAAAATTTTTTTAAGTTTTAAAATAAACTTTTAATTTTACAATAGTTTTAGATTTACAGAATTATTGTGAAGATGGCACACAGAATTCTTATGTACACCACACTCAGAAACCTGAAATAATTTTTTAAAAAGAAGTGAAGAGGGCATGTGGATAGCAGGAAAAAAAATCTAATAAATGAAATCCCTGGAATATTTATATTGTATTCATGCCAAGAGTAAGTTTCTTCCGTATAGGGTGCAGGATAAGTGAGTGTGTATCTGGGATGACATCCATTTTGGATTTTGCTTAGGGCTTAATGATTAAGAATTGTTTCTCATTTTTAAATCTGTAATGCAGTGAGAAAATTTTATTTACCAGCATGACTCTTGAGGAGAACACTATTTGTTTTGGAAAAATGCTGAGAAAAATCGCTTTGTAAGGGGTGGGGACATGTTTCAGTGCCTTTGTTTTCCTGAAAAATCTTAGCATTTGGGTTTACAAGTTAAGAATCAAGGGAGTGGTATACTGGGAGGCAGAAAGCAAAGGAAAGTAATTTGAAATTCCACAAGAGAGGGAACAGGATCCAGGACAAAAGAGCCATATGTGGCAGGGTGGAGAAGGCGGGATTCTGGAGAACAGAATTGTCTCTGGATTTTAATTTTTAACGAAGTGCTATGAACTCCAAAATATGGTCATTCTTGATGACTCCATCACTTTTCAGTACAGACCACCAAGAAAAAAAGAGCAGAAGAGAGGGAGAGAGGGAGGTAGAGAGGGGGAGGAGAAGGAAGGAATTCATTAACTCATGTGTCTACAGATTACTTTAGAACATTCCTATTTAAATCTTGTGCTATATGTGTTTAGCTTAATTTTATCCATACCCTGGGAATAGCTAACATTTAAAATGCCTTGGAAAAGAATGCACACTCCAGGGGGTAGCATTTGAAAGACACTGACTAGGCAAAGGCAGCCAGGACAAGCAGTCAGCTCTCCGTATCTAAATCTACACCTAGACACTTTGTGGATTAGCACAAGAAATGTTAGAAATATTTTTTTTTTATTGTGAAATACATAGCATTCGAAGTTTGTGGGTTGGCTAGAAGTACCACATGGTCCCCACTGCCCTTGAGGGAATGAGCTGTGAAGATCTAGCAAGCCCCGAGGCCTCGCATTCCTTCCTAATAGTGGTGCCTTCAGCCTGGGGCTCCAGTTAAGTCCTACATCTGGCTACTTAATAAAGAATTTGGTTGCCTGATCCCAACTAGAAGATTAACCGTGTTGTGCTGCTTACAGTGTCACATTTGGCTTAAGTAACCCTTTCACACAAGGATCCTTCTGAAAGTGCCTCAAAGAACAGAGAGACGAAACTTTACCGCCTCACAAAAAGAATATCAACTTTTGTGTACATGCTCATGAATATAGGCCTGTATATGTTATAGAAATCAGTTTCTATTGCAGCATCCCATGTAGTGACCAGGTTATAGGGGAAGAGACTTAGTCCTCACCTGTATCTCATTACTGGAGAACATTGATATTCACCCAAAAATCCTGCTAACTGAATGGCAGCACTGGCTTAAACCATTCTCAGGCTTGCTGAGACTATACTTCCTGTGGGAATCTGTTGAAGATCCGAGTTTGGCAACTGTGTGTAAAGGGAACAGTTGATACTGTGACCATGAGTCAGGGTAGCAAAAAAAAAAAAAAAAAAAAGAAGGCATAGTAGGTAATCAGGAAAATTATTTCCTTCAAACAATACAAAAATATAATATAGGAAAGACTGCTAAGTGATGTTATAAGACTGAGAAATCAAAGGAGGACAAGACAGGTACCAACGATGGAGGGCACTGAGTGGACATAAGGAAAGGCTTGATGGAGGAGATACATTTGAGGTGAGCCTTGAAGGATGAGAGAGATTGTCAGCATAACCAAATGAGAGGCAGGGTATAGAGAAAAGGGCACATTTCAGGAAGGGGATATTTCAAGTGTCAGGAGTGGTAATGGGGGAAGTGGGATACAACAAGGCCTATTTCAAGAGTTTTGAGAAGTTTAAATGCTGTAGGGTTTATTACATTTCCTTTCCCCGATTACTCTCTTTAGAAGCTGCTTGCCTCTCTCTTGCTCACTTTCACATAGTGTTGTTTGTTTGCTTGTTTTCCTTTGTAGTTATGGTGGTGTCATGACCAGTGCTGGCTTGTCTGTTTCTCTTGAGAGTGCTGTTGCACTTGAGAATAGGTTATACCTTTTTGATCTCAAACATAGAGAAAATGGAGGAAGGTAGGAACCCTTCAACTTTTCAATGCCAAAACCACCCGTCTGCATCTATCTACTATCTCTTTTCTTCCCCTCCTATTTCTATGAAGACAGTGTCTATGTACCTATCAAAAACCAATCCTAATGTTTTTGATCTAGATCCCAATCTCTTTTACTTTCTCAAAGCTTTGGCTCCTGTGTTTTTATCTTTCTTCACTCATGAACCATCACATTATCTTTCTCCACTAGTTCATTCCCCTTATCATACAAATATGCTCTGGGATGTCCTTTGGAAAAAAAAAATTGATCTCTTGCTTCCCTTCAGCCATTACTCTTTGATCCCTTCACATAAAATCTTGAGCTATTTGTCTGAAATCATTATTCCCACTTCCTCACTAGCATTCTCTTCCCAACTCACCTGATAGACTTCCTTCTCCGACACTCCTCTTTAGCCACTGTTGTCAAGGTAACCAGTCTCTGTGTTGCCAAATTTGGCAGGCAGTGGATGCTCTGTTCTTTACTATGGTGACCTTACAGTAGCATCAGATATGGTCAGCTGTTACCTCCTTGAACCACTTCATATAGCTGACAAGACTCCATGTCTTTACTCTTCCTCTTCTTTAATTGGCCACTCTTCAAATTCCTTTGCTGGCCTTCTCTAATCCATCTGTAAGTGTAGCATCTCTAATGGGTCTGCCCCAGGAAACACCTCGGTTCTTTCACTCCACCTCCAGCAGCTTGCCAGTTCTCCAGGACTCTATTTCCCTTGGCTGACTTGGCATCTATGTGTGGCTGTCCAGCAGGCACCTCAAATTTACCATGGTTAAATGAAACTCTTGCCTTTCACCCTCAAACATCCTCCACATCACAACATTCCCCAGCCAAGTAAATGGCCTGGACACTCAACTGATTACTGAAGCCAAAAAATAATAATAATTCTAGATACCTAGGAATTCAGTATGAAGGCACACTTTCCAGATTCTACCTATAAAGCAAATACAATGATGTCAAGGATCTCTAATGGCTGCACATGACACTTGGGATAAAATCTAAACTCCTTACACTGCCTTATATAGCCCAGCAGGAACTAGCCCCTTCCTACCTCCCTGACGCCAGTGTGTACTGCTCCCTGTCTCACTCATTGTGCTTAGGCAGCTTATTAGCCATTTTGATATGTGAACATGTTAAACTCTTTCCTGCCTTAGGGTCCAGTACCATCTATTTTCTCTACCTGCAAAATGTAAGCTCCATGAGAGAAGGGACTTTTTCTCAGTACCCAAAACAGTGACTGACAGGTATGAGTGCTCAAAAACTCCTTGTTAAAATACTGAATGAAACATTAGTGGTTTGTCTTAGAACCTAATCTTACTTAAAGATTGCTTTAATTTAGCAATGGGCCTTTAGACAGGGTAGCAGAAGCTCAGGTGCATTGTTGGAAGCAACTTTGGGTGTACCTTCTCTATAAACTAACCTGGTTGAGTAAGAACCAGGATGCACCATCACTAGTCTCCAAATTAGTGTGAACCCTGCACATATGAAAGATGAGAAAGAGTTGACTTTAACCTTAACCCCTTATAAAAAGACTTAGAAGACTTAGGTCAATATGTGTCCTTAGTACAACACTTGCCAGAAAGTTGACACAACATTGAGCTGGGTTGTTAGGAGTGTTGTGTCAGAATTAGGTTGGTCTTAGTCCCACTATATTCTAAGCTGGTAAAACTCTCGCTACTCAGAATGTGGTCATACCAGAAGCATTGCCATCACCTGACAAGTTGTTTGAAATACAGAATCCCAGACCTTCTGAATCATAATGTAATTTTAACAAGATCCTTAGATGTTTCATACACACAGTAAAGTTTGGCAAGTATTGTGCTTAGACCATTTCCTCATAAATTTAAGTATTGTTTTGGGTGCTATAATTTATATTTATAATTTATGAGAGATGAAGACAAGCCTGATGCCCATCAGCAGATGATTGGCTTAGGAAGATGTGAGATACATCTATTCCATATACATGTATATAGAATGGAATATTACTCACCTATAAAAAAAGAATGAAACATTGCCATTTGTAACAACATGGACGGACCTAGAGAATATTGTTTAGTGAAACAAGTTAGTGAAAGACAACTACTATTGATGCTCCTTATTTGTGGAATCTAAAAAATAATACAAATGAATCTATATACAAAACAGAAACAGACTCACAGATATAGAAAACAAATTTATGGTTACCAAAGGGAAATGGGAGGATGAAGGGATAAATTAGGAGTGTGGGATTGACAGCTAAATTACTATACATAAAATAGGTAAGCAACAAGGATTTACTGTGTAACACAGGGAATTTTATCCAGTATCTTATAATAACATATAATATGCAAATAAACAGAATCACTATGCTGTATGTCTGAAACTAACACAATATCGTAAATAAACTATACTTCAATTAAAAAAAGAAAGGACAAGCCTGAAAGAGAATAACTAGGATGGTGAAAATACCTGAAACCAGGTCACAAGAGAAGGTAGCCCCCTCCCAAAGGAGACAGTCATAAGATGTTACAGCAGGCCTAGACACCAACCATTCAGAACAGAGGTCAACTCTAGCACAGGAGCAGGGTCCTAGAGCACTCTTCACTCATGACACTCCTTCAATTAATATAGAGATGTTGGGAGGGCTATCCCTTGAAGGGGTCAGGGTGGCAAGTGATTAGGGGAGGAGATAAACAAGGGACTTGAGGCAATGGCTGTTTATCACAAATTTTATGCAAATGTCTTAATATTTATAAAATTGGTGTAGTGAAATAGTAAATATTTCTTGAAATCATCCTCTTTCTGTCCTTTGTCTCTTGTATGTGCCACTATTACTGGTCTTACCATGTTATTGTGTTATTAGTTGATTCAATGTCTGTTTCCCTACTAGAGCAGATCTCCTTGATGGCAAAACTCATGTCTTGTACCTGATCCCAGTGAGTCCTTAATTCGCTTTTGCTGAAATGCATGAATGAACAAACAAATAAGCAAGTGAATATGTAAGTCAGTCATATAAACGAAAGATCAGATAAAATTTTGTCATCCCAGAATGCAAAACCAGTGTACTGGACGGAAATAATAGTGCAGATTTGGGTTTAACCTTAAAGAAGAAACTTCTATTACAGGTTTAAGGAAATGAATTGAGCTTTTCTAGGAGTCAAATTCCCTGGCACCAAAAATATTCAAATAATCTAATAAGCCATTTGCGCACAAACTGTATAAACAAGCCTGTTTATAGATGATGAGGCTCAAATAGCTATACGTATCTGAAAAATTTGCTCAGCCTCACTGGGATTCAGGGGAAAGTAAAATTGCAGAAGCACATTTCAGACTCATCATATTGGCACATATTTTAACTTTTTGGGGGGAGGTAATTAGGTTTATTTATTTTTTATTTTTTATTTTTCATTTTATTAATAGAAGTACTGGGGATTGAACTCAGGAACTCTTGCATGCTAAGCCTATACTTTACCATTGAGCTATACCCTCCTCTCTTGGCACATGTTTTAAAATATGATTACATCAACTGTGGACATAAGGTATAGTGGTTTAACCACTTTAGAAAGACCTAATTTATTTCACAACAGGCATATTCTACAATCCAGCAATTCTACTTTTCAACATCCATCCTAGATTTTTTAAAATGGGATATCCTAGTGTATAAATAATGAAATATACAGAAGAATATTCATGGAAGCACAATTTGCAATGGCTGAAAAGGGGGGCATAATCCAACTATTTATGAATAGAGGAATGGACGAATCAATGATCATTAATACACGGGAACACTATACAACAGTTAAAATGAATTGAGTCTGCAATATGATGAATGAGAAAAGCAAGGTCAAAAGGATGGATATGATGGCTAGATACATAAATTTAACAACACCTCAAACAATAGTTTATGAGGATTATGGGTAGAAAACCAAAAAGATGCGTAACAATGATTTACATCAACTTTAGAAGTGAGGTGCCTCAAAGGAGGGGGAGGTAAGGAGAAGTATGGGGAGTGGAATTTCAGTTCTACTTGTAATATTAATTTATATTTTTTTAAAGAAAGAGATCCTGGAACATTTGGCATGTCAGCTTCTCTTACAAAAGAGTGACGGAGACATTGGTGTCCATTATATTATTGCCTGGTCTTTTTGGTATTTTACAGCATATAATGCATTTTAAAAAATTAAGGGGAGCCAATTGTCATGCAAGTTGAGGGGCGGAGGATAGAAGCATCAGCTGGATTCTGTTGGAAGCCTGTTCACTGGGGTGACCTGGAGCTTTTCCTCTAACGGTCGACAAAGACAGGTAGAGCTGGGGTGCTGAGTCCCCTAGTCATCGCTCAGCCAGGCCTTTTGAGATACTTTCACAGGCTTCTTGCTGAGTCCTCGGTTCCTGACAGCAGCAGCTCTGTTTTCATTAGAGGAAATACCCACCAAGTTCCAAAAAAGGAAGTGTGACAGACAGAGATCAATGAGGTCCTCAAGCTGTGGTGGGGACCCTCAGACCTGTGTCTTCACTGACCTCAGCTCAGGCACCCCTATATGGGCAGCCAGGTGAACCTTATCACCATGCCTCCTTGTACTTTTCATAAGCATTAGCCTGTCAGATATTCCAGAACACCTATGAGATAAGTCATGCCTCTTGATTTCACAGGTGAGGAGGCAAAGGTTTAACAAATTAAGTGATTTGCTCACTATCAGGCAGTTAACAAAAGGAACTGTAAACTTGTACCAAAAGTTTTCTGACTGAATGTTATTCTCTTTCTACCACCTTCCAACTTCTGTCCTTAGCACCTTGTTCATTTAATATGTTGTTTGTGTTATTTCCTTATCTGCATCCAACATAGTTTTGAGGTGGTGAAAGTCATACACATAAGATATTTGTCAAAATGGGAATGGAATTTGGGGACTGAGGAGCAAAAAAAGGGAATGGAAATAAATATACTGAAACCAGGCCAGGAGAACAATTCATTTAGTATTGAATTAGTGTGTGCTTCCTGGCACAAGAGAGGTATATGGCTTTAATGTCTGATAAAGGGAAGCTTGTCATGGGGGAGGGTAAGCTCAAGAGGTAGAGCTCGTGCTTAGCATGCACAAGGCTCTGGGTTCAATAGCCGGTACCCAAAAATAGATGAATTAAGTAACCCCCCAAAAAAGTAAACAAACAAAAAATTTAATTAAAAAAATAGAAACTTGTCAGTGTGACAGGAGAGACATGTTTTCCCCTGGATCTTGATTATAAAAAGGAGAGAGAACATAAGTCCTTATACAGGAGACCATTATAGATACAAATACATGGTAAACTTCATTTACCATGTCATCCTTATCTAGAGAGAGAATATTGTTTTATTTGTTAACTGCTTTTTTATTGAGATAGAACATATGAGAGGCACAATATTAATTTTGTACACATATGTATAACCATGTTAACTACCACTCACATCAAAATATAGGGCTTCCCAGCACCCACTATGTTCTCCCCTACTCCTTCTTAGCCAGTCCTCAACCTCTCTGCTCTCGCCCCATAGTGGTAAAAACTGTTATGATTTTTATAAACATTGACTTGTTTTGCTTGTCCTTAAACTTTTATACAATATCATACAGAATATGCTCTTTGTGCCTTGGTTCCTTCACTCAAAAGTTTGTGAGATTCACCCAGGTTGTTGCTAACACCAATTTTTCATTCTTCTTAATTGATGTGTAGTATGCCAGTGTATGAATATATAAAAATATATTTATTCATTCTGCTGTCACTGAGCACGTTGGTTGTTTACAGTCTTTGGCTATGGTGAATAAAGCTGCTGTAAACATTCTGGTACATGTCTTTTGGTATACACGAACACCAGTTTCTTTTGTACATATACCTAGGAGTGCAATTGCTGGGTTGTGGAATAGATGGAGTTTGTGGTTTTGACTCTACGAGATACTGCCAAACAATTTTCCAAAGTGGTTGTGACAATCTATACTCCCACCAGCAGCATATGAAAGTTCCGGTTGCTTAACATCCTTGCCAGTACTTGGTATTGTCAGTTGTTTTAATTTTAGCCATTCTCGGGGGTGTTTGTGGTATCTCATTGTGGTTTTACTTTGATTGGAAAATAATGACTTTAAGCAAGCTTTCTCATGCTTACTGGCCATTTTGGAAGTCCTCTTTCATGAAGGGCCTATTCAAGTCTTTTGTCCATGTGAAAAATAGGTTGTTTCTCTTCTCTCTATTGATGTGTAGGAGTATTTAATATATCCTGGATAACATCTTTTGCCTAGATGTTTCTTCTTTCAATTCATGACTTGCATTTTTGACTTTGTAATGATACTTTAGGTAAACAGAAGTTATTGATTTTAATGAAGTTCAGTTTATCAAGCTTTCTTCTACAAGTGGTTAGAGCTATTTGTGTGTCCTGTTAAAGAAACTTTGGCCTATCCCAAGGTCCTGAAGATATATTTCTATGTATTCTTGTAGAAGCTGTATTGTTTAGTGGGGCAGAATTGTAAGCATATGAATTTTCCAGTCAAATTCTGGTTTCAAGTCTCAGCTTTCCCTACTTACCAGGTAAATAACCCTGATCAAGTAATTCAGAGCTTCAGTTTCCTCATATGTAAATGAGATAAAACATACTTTATAAATCTGTTGTGAGAATTAACAACATATACATATAAAGCCTCTACCATGGACACATAGGTGAAGCTCAGCAAATTTATTTATCACCTTCCCCATTCTGCCATATAAATGTTAGTAATACTTAGGATTATTTGTCTCTTGCACTTAAAATATTAATAAATTAAATATTATTGAGTATGTACCATAAGAAAAGCCTAGTAAAGACATAAAAACTAAGGCATGCTTGGTTGAAGAGACAGTGACAAGGGAAATATGAAATAACAATACAAAAGTAATAATTAAAACACCAAAGATTATTCACAGAAGAGCACAGGGTAAACAGACAAACAGATTTAAAAAAAACTGCCATAAATATTCGAAGAGCAGTGATTGTTGGAGACTTTCAGTGGATTGTGATGATTTGAGCCAGGATATGAGCAGTATTTGTAAAGGATGGTGAAATATCTCAGATGGAGTCTGCTGGTTTAAGCAAGAAAACACATGGCCATGTAAAGGAGGCACTCTTCTGGTTGGCTGGAGTGGAAGACTTGTTGAGATGAGAATTGGGAAATAGTGCTATGATCTGGTTCATTCAAAATTCAGCAGACACTTACTGAGCATCCACTATGTGCTCAGCTTGTTGGTGCTTGAGTTTCTCATCTGTGTGCTCTCATTTAATTCCCTGACATGTTTGTGCATGTGTGCATTATCTACCTATCTATCTATGTATCTAATCTCTCTATATATACTATATATATATATATATATCTTTAAAAAGGAAAAGATAGAATAATACATACATATATACACAATATACATACATATGTGTGTATATATTAAATATTATTTACCTACATATGTGTGTATATATGTGTGTGTATATATATATAATTTTACTTTTTCTTTTTTAAAAATAATAAATAGAAAGTGGTTGAATACAATACTACAGAAGCTAAGGACAAAACTAGTTAAGGTGAGCTCCATGGTGGTCAATTTTTAGAGACAGTAAGTACAGTAAAGTCTGGGTCATGGCCAGTGGGTCTTCAACATCAGAAGACTCATGGAAGGATAAGTTTAGATTGCTCTAGAAGCAAAAATCTCGTTGGAGGAAGGTTAAAGAGAGCTGATGGGAAGGCAGTGGAGGTGGAAGGGAGGGAGGGCTGATTGCTTTGCTGTCTTTCTCTGTACTTTTGGGTAGGTCAGCTCATATCTTGGGCCATAGATTTCCCAGACTGTCAATTAGGAAAAATAAGCCCATCTATCACAGAGAATGCGCTTACTCCAAGTGTATCCACAGAATAAGACCGTGTTACTCCAGAGGGTGACCACAGGGCTCACTACCGAACAGCAATTTTCATCTCCTGTGAGTAGACAGTCCACACAGACCAGAGACCAAACCCTATCTCCATCATTTACCTGCGATTTTGGACAAAATTCTTCCTGGAGCTTCAGTTTCATCCTCTTAGGTAGCTTAGGTTTAAGCTTCTTTTAGAGTGGCTTGAACAAAACAATGCACAAAAAGTGGCAAATGTTGTCCCAGGCAGACTAGGTGCTGTATTACCCCACCCCCAATTGTTTTGTTTAAATTCCATGTACAAGACAAAGGAATGTTGTACAGAGAAAGAGGCAGGAAGAAACACTGAGGAAAACACAAAGAAAAAGACAGAGACACACAGACAGAGGCAAAGTTTAAAAGATCGAGTCAGAAGGAGACAGAGAAGGGGGGAGAGAGAGGAAAAAATGTAGAGAGAGAGACAGACAAAAAGACAAAGACAGAGAGAGGGGTTGTTTCAACTCATGCCCCCATAGGGAGATATGTCGGCATATTAGAGGTTTGTGCAGTGTTTCAGAAGCACTAGGATGTGTGAAAAGCATAGACCTCATTCACATTTCACAGGTTAACATTTATCTCATTCCCCATTCATTTCTCTTCTGCACCCTTTATTCTGGAAAACTCATGAAACTTCATTCACTGGGCAGAGGGCAAGTCCTTCCAGGGTCCATTTCACTGAGCAGCTGATGTCCTGTTAGGAAGACCTCTTGTCATAGAGATGGTCTTTGGGTTTGCTAATGGTATTCAAGATTTCCTGGTAAATTGAATGCTGACATAAACCATGAGGCTCCCTACAGTGAAGTCCTGGGTCATTTATAGCAGCAAAGTGAAATTGAGTCCTAATGTAATCACATTTCCTAAGTTTAGGACTTGAAGTAATACTCTGTGTTTCCTTCGTTAATAATTGCCCTTAAGGAGCTTTCTCTGATTTGACATGTATCTTTTATGCATGAGTCAAAATAAGTAACTAAGAATGGGGGGAAATTGTTTAGCCAGCAACATAGTGGCCAATATGTGAGAGCAAGAAATTATGCTCAGGAATGATTATCCTTTGTGTTTTCTTGCTCTCTTCTGTAGGTCTGAAAATTAAATATTGATATTGGGGAAGCTTCTTATTTTAACCATAAGAAGAGAAGTTGTTAGGATCATCACTGAAATCTGGGTCACTGATTTTGGGAAGCTCATCACTCAGTGGGAGGTTATGCCTTTTACATTTTTTATAACGTTTTTTGTCCTAATCATTAAAAATAAATACATGTTGCAAAAAATGTTGTAAATGTAGGAAAATTAAAGTTAGAAAATTAACTCCACTTCATAATCTTACCACCTGGGAATAACTTTGTGTAATGTATGGCTCCATTTCCTTCTAGATTTCTTTTGTCTCTTATGAAAATTAAGATCATATTTTATATACTTTTTTTTCCCTTTGTATCCTGATTTTTTCACATAGTGTTTTTTGGTAAGGATTTTTCTATATGTTCAAACAGCCTTCAAAAAACATGACTTAATGCTCCCTTGTAGGGATGTTCCATTATATATTTAGCTAACACTCTATTCTTCAACTTTTGGTTATTTGTAAGTTTATTAATAAGAGTGTAGTCAGCACCAGTGTTCTTTGTCTTCATTGGCTCATGGTAATTTCCCCTAACAGGTTCGTTTTCTTCTTTTCTTAGGGAACCTCATCCCATCAGATAATCTATAAAGAGTCTTTAACCCAATTTTAAACCAGGTTTTTGTTCACCTTTCACAGGCGCATGACCAGCCCTTGTTTCCATTTCCCTGCATGTTCTTTGAGGGTTAGGCTGCTGATCTACCTGAAATGCATAAACAACATTTAGGTTTAGGGGAGGAAGGTGACCTATATTAACTAAAAGTGGCTTTATTTTTGAACTGGAAAAAATTTTTTGATTTTATTTACTTTTTTTTTTACATTTTATTTTACATTTAACTTTTTAATCCATCTAGAACTAGTATTGTGAAAAACATATCTGATAATCTTTTGTTACAATTAGTCAATTTTCTTATTAATTGTTGAATAACCCACTTCTTTACAATAGATTTTGGTATTTTTATTGTTATATCTTATTAACAAATATGCTAACATTACTTCATTGATCTGTCTGCTAATTGCTTATCATATTAGTTATTGTACTTTATAAAGTTTTGATGTCTGAACATGTAAGACCTTAACAATATTCTTTTTTAGAAAGTCTTATTTGTTTATTCTTCCATACAAGCTTTGGAAACAGGTTAAGTTACTAAAAGAATATCTTGATGTTGAATTAGATTATCATTAAAACTGCACATCCCCCCATTTAGGAAAAATTGGTATCCATTCAGTTTCCCTTCTGAAGCATGAAAGAATCTCACTGGTCTCTGTCTTACTAACTTGTCTATCTTACTCTCCTAAGGTAATTTATTTCCCAGCTGATTTTCAAAAATAGATGTTTTAAGTTTACCTAATAACATGTTCATTTATATTCATACCTATTTCTCCTTACCTATTTTAAAATTAGGAATTATTTTAAGTATACTAGAAAACTGCTAAGAATATGTCGAACACTAACATACCCATCATTCTGAAATAGCAAATATTAATGTTTTGCTGTATTTGCTTCAGATATTTTTAAATAAATGCAATTTGTAGTAATCTGCTTACCCCTTCTCAGTTCCATTCCCCACTCTCTCCTCTTGAGATAATCACTTTCTTGAATTTAATATGAATCCATGTTTTCAAAACTTTATATACATGTGTGTATAAAATTTTAGTTTTTATTTTGTGAGTTTTAAGATATTATGAATATCTTATATAGTTTACATTGTATATACATTTTAAATTATCAGTATCTTTTACAAGTTGCTTTTTTACTTAATATAATTTTTAGTCCATCTTAATACTTATAGACCTAATTGTTTTGTTTTAAATACTATATAGCATTTCTGCACATAAATATGACAATTAATTGACCCGTTCTTGTATTGATGAATATTTAAATTGTTCCCATTATTTACTTACAATTTTTCTGTGCCATTTTATTTTAGGCATATAATTAGAATATAGAATATCTAATTTTTTAAAAATCCAATATGAGTTTATATCTTACAATAGTTGAGTTTAAATCATTTACATTTATAGTAATAACTAATATATTTGAATTTATTTTCTCATTTTATTTTGCTTTCTATCTTTGTAATTTACCTTGCTCCTCCCTCCCTTCTTCTCTCTCTGCTCTGTGTCTTTCTCTCTCTTTCTTCCTCTCTCCTTTGTCCATTCTTGACTCTGCTGGATTTTTTTTTTCTTTATATACACTCATATTTAAATTTTTGATCAAGGTAGTCGCTTTTTTATTTTTTAAATTTTAAATTTTAAACTGATTTTAGCCTTGCAGAAATACAAAATATGGAAATTACAAAACACAGAGTTTCCATCCATCTCTTATCCCACTTCCCTTATCATTAATGTTGTATAACTTAGTACAATTATCAAAACCAAGAAATTAACCTTGTACAACACTATTAACTAAATCAAAAAATTTATTGGTATTTCACCACTTTTCCCACTAATGTCCTTTTTCTATTCCGGAGTCCTATCCAGGATCCCAAAGTGCATTTAATTTTTATTTCTTTTTAATCGCCTGCCATCTGTAATAGTCTTCAGTCTTTCCTTATTTTTTTAATGTTTTTAACACTTTTGAGTAATATTGATCAGTTATTTTGTCAAATGTCCCTCAATTTTGATTTGATGTTTTATGATTATACAGACTACAGGTATGCATTTTGATCAAAAATACTGGAGAAATGATGCTATATCCTCAGTACATTCTGTCATGGGATTCATTATATTGATACATATTAATACTGGTGATACTGACCTTAGTCACTTGGTGAAGGTGGTTTTGGCAGGTTTCTCCATTGCAAAGTTAGTATCTCTCCCTTTATAAAAATCAATATCATGAAGGCAGATTTCAGACAATGCTAATCCTACATCACCTTAAACTTCTGCCCACTAATTTTAGCATCCACTATGGATCTTGTCTATAGCAATTATGCTTTGTAATGATTATATTCTATTTCACTCTGTTTTTCTACATTTATTAGTTGAAAATGAACTGTAACAAATGCTGCCTTTCTCCCCATTTATATACTTATTTATTAAATCAGGGTGGACTCAGGGATAGTTATTTTTAACTTACGAGATATAATTTAATATCATCATCATTCATGTTCAAACTGTTCTAGCTTTGACGTATAGGTGCATGTGTATGTGTAATTTAGCTTTGAGAGAATAAGGTGTTGATAAGACTGTCCAGACAACATGTGGCTGAATTCAGTTAAGAATTCTATATATTTTCTATATATATTATTCTATATATTTTTAAGATGCTGGCGGTAGTATGCCGAGATCTAGTTGTCTTGGAGCCACTCAAGACGAGCCTGGTGTGTAAGTTCCTTTGCTTATTATTCTTGCTGCCTGCCAATCTGGAGGGGTCTGCCTGTCCTGGCCCTTTTTCTGTGGGAGTCAGTTTCAGATTTCATCAGGAAGCTCCTTAGATTGCAACCCAACAGCAACAAGGGGTCTTTTTTTTTTTTTTTTTTTTTTTTTTTACTGTTTTCATAGTTTTGCCTTTTCTAGAATGTCATATAATTGGATTTATAAAATATATAGCCTTTTCAGACTAACTTCTTTCACTTAGGAATGTGCATTTAAGGTTCATCAGTGTCTTTTGTAGCTTGATAACACATTTCTTTTTATCAGTGAATAATATTACATTGTATGGATGTACCAGCTTGTTAACTCATTCACCTATTGAAGCTATCTTACTGGCTTCCAGTTTGGGCAATTATGAATAAAGCTACTATAAACATTTTTACTGAGGTTTTTGTGTGAATAAAGTTTTAAAATATGTTGGGTAAATACCTAGGAGTGAGGTTGCTGGGTGATATGACTATATTTAGCTTTGTAATCAACAGCCAAATTGTCTTCCTAATTGGCCAGGCTGTTTTACATTCCCACCAGCAATGAATGAGAGTTCCTGTTGCTCGTCATCTTCTCCAAAATCAGTATTGTCAGTTTTCTGGATTTTAGCTAAGCTGGATTGTTTTTTTTTCATTGCTTTTGTTTGTTTGATTGTTTTTCTTAGCTGATTTGGAAATTATGCATTTCATTTGACAAGATACAATATACAAATAATTTTTCCCACTTTTTTCAATAATTATGGTTATTATTCCCAATCCCCTCTATTTATTGTTTAGAGCTTCCAGGCAAAATGGAGTAAAGCCCATGAGTTTTAGCATCAAACAGATTTCCTTTAGAATTCTGGCACCCACAGAAGTTGGAAGCTAGAAGAGCTTTATCCCCCGGAGCTTCCAAAGGGAATATGGCTTTGTATTTTCCTGTATCCTAGTAAGATTAACAAACTTCCACTCTCCAGAACTAGGAGAGGATAAACTTCTGATGTTGTAAGCTATCAAAAAAAAAAAAAAAAACCACAAAATAGACTTTCTTTAAATCCTACATCTGCCATTTAATAGCTTATGACCTTGGACAAGTTATAATGTTTTTGAATTTTAATCTCCACAGCATTTTATTTTGCAGATTTGTTTTGGTTGAGGGAAAGGGCATATTTGAAATGCCTAGAGAGTGCCTACAATGTAAAAGTCACTGAATAAATCGTAGCATTTACTTTTTCATCATAGTTTTAATCATCCTTGTCTTATTTCTAATTAGACTTTGAATTCTCATTGATTTAAGTTATTTCTCCCCTTTGACTCAAATAATGTGTATCCAAAAGGATTAACCACAAATGCAGTAAAGCTTTATTCACAAGAATGTCTTCGTAGTTTTCTGAGTAGTTGTGATAAACTGATCCAGCAAGAGGCGGAGGACAGTGGTGCTGGAGTGGTGATTTGATCTTTTCTCTTGAGTGTCCGTCTGAATCTATGTCTTGACATGATGAATTTTTAAACATGGCCCCTGCTGTTTGCCTGAGTCTTCTTGCTTCCTGCCTGCCCCCTTTTTAACTCTGTTTCTCCAGGCTTTCAGACCTCTTGGCTCACTTGCCATCTTGAGTCATGTTTGACCCCTTAGCACTTGGTGACCTTTTTTTTTTTTTTTTTTTTTTTTTTTTTTGATTTTTAAAAATTCCAGTTATCTAAAGAAAAACCTTGTATTTATACTCTGGCTCTTGTGAGGAATTAGGCATAATGGTTAAGAGCACAGTCTTGGGAGCTGTACTACCTGACTGTAAGTTTCAGCTCCACCACTTACCACCAGCGAGACCTTGGGCAGATTACTTAACGTCTCGAATCTTTGTTTCCTTCACCGACTTCCTCAAAGAGGATAATGAAAATAACACTAAGCAAGGTTTGTGTGAGTTTAATGAGTCAATATATGTAAAGTACATAGGACAGTGTCAATGTATAAAATCTTCTTACCTATTAGCTATTATTATTATTATTTCTTCTCTTTACTGACACTTGGCTGTTAAGCAGACCTTCAAATCCAACTCCAGCCCAAAACCTAATGCCAGCTAGCCCTGGTTCAGGTGAGGGCATCTTCACACATTGCTCACTCACCAAAGCCAGAATCTTTCCATTCAGCAGCCATACACGAGTACACTTGTGAAACAAAAACAGTTACACTAGTGACACAAAAACTCAGCTAAGGTCAACATTGGCATATTTCATGTGAACTTCTTTAATCTTCTAATCCTGTGTTTTTGAACTTGAATGTTTAAAGCACAGCTTTTGCTTTAGAGCACACATACTCTCTGTGTCTGGTTTTGCCTGCCTTTTGAAAGTCACAATTACGTGACCCTGGATGTTCCAAAGGAATTGGGTTTGCAGAATTGCAGAACATTAACCTAATAATGAGAGAGCATTTGCTTACTACTAAAGCAGTGGGAAACTAACTAACCTCTCTGATGCTAAAATTGTTTGCTGATTCTTTCTAAGAAATCCTGCAGTCTGCTTTCTCTCTTTCACTGCTTTTATGCTCAACAGCCCCCAAACTTCTCCCTTACATTCTTTACCAAGAATATCTTTAACCCAGAAGCTGTGCTCCAGGAAGTAGGTAATGGGCCAGTAGTTTCAGAAGAATGGACAGACTCTCCGAAGTTCGTCCATCAAGGTTAAAGAGAAATTTAGCACCCTGTAAAGCGCCCTGATTGTTTTCACCACTTCTGTTCCAGACAGTTTTTCTGTAAAACCTCGAGACCCCAACCCCAAGATGGGCTCACAGTCTCTAAGGCACTAGCCTGCCTTAGACTCTCTTCTGCCTGGTAAAGCAGTAATGCTGTTCTTTTCTAATGCCTCCTTCCCTGCCTCTGAGTCTCAATCCAGTTTTGGGGATACAGAGGCTGGTTTTGTGTCAACACTACTAAACAAAATATGGACTGGAGAAAATCTGGCCAGGATGATGAAGACATTTTATTGACTGAGCTGTATGCAATTCTCAGTATATTTTCCACTTTTGTGCCTGGTGATTTTTTTTTTTTTTTCCTGAAAAGCAAGGGTTCTGTGGCTTCTTCCTTTCCTGTATGATAAAATAGTATTTGTTTGTAAAGGCTTACCTTATTTTCACTTCTTGCTTTTGTTATGATTGCATGCAAAGGATGTTCTTGGCATTCCCAGAAACACCTATTGTATAAGGGGAAAAAATAGTCATTTTAAAGTACATTTGCCTTTGTTCCTTTAGAGAGTAACTTTTGGAGAGAGTCTCAGAGAAAACAGGCTCCCATAGGTTCTCTTTTCCTTCATAATAATCTCTCTTTGATTTATAAGTGAGGAGACCTTGAGGGGACATTGCACAGAGTTCTGAAAGTGGATGATTGAAGAACAGAGGGAGCTTTCTGTAACTTATAACTCAGGAACTTGTCAAATTCTGTACTTCCACTCGGTTTTCCTAGGCAAAGAGTGCACATTCTGTTCCAGGATCCCTTTCCACGTGGCAACAAGGCAAAATCTCATCATTACAGATTTCTTTGGTGGAATTAGTGCATGTACTATCAGAAAACCTTGGAATTTGCTGATGATTGAATGGATAATCCCGAATAACTGAAGTTGGATAGTCTGTTTAACTGACGACTAATTTTTTTTCTTTCACAACTCATTTAAAAACATTTAAAATGTGCGTAGTTGGACAAGCAACAATTTGATCAACAGAGGCCTTAGGTCACAATATTGGCTCCATGCTGTTAGTTCTTGTGAAGGCTTTTACTCTTCTGGGTCTTAGTTCCTCCATCTGATAAATGAGGGGGACAGAAAACAGGATTTCAAACTCCCTTCCACATCTATAATTCTGTGTAATATTTTCATTTTTCTGAACAGGCTAACCCAAGTTTAGAAGAAAATTAAATATAATTAGATAATTTATTTATAAGATAATTATAGTTCATTATATTTGATCTCTTATACTACAACTCATTCCAGCAGTGATTCTCACTGTACAGGAGTTGAAGAAAGCATTGAGGGTCATGTTGAAAACCATTAATAAAGGAAGGTTACTCAGAGAAGGGGGAACCCTCCCTCCACTCAACACCATCACGACCCAGTCTTTAATACCTTCAGTACCTTCAATAAGCTTATTTCCCTGAAATTTCCTTCTTTTCATCTAATATTTAAGTAAAACAAAAAGTATCTGGGTCATCAGGTTTCTGGTAGCTGAGTCTGGAGTCAAATAAATTGGTTTTACTGATTTATCAGCTGGCAAATGGGGATGAGAACAGCAGTGTCCACTGAAAAAAACACACAACCTGAAAGTTGAGAATTAAGTTTTATTCAGAGTAGTGCTGAGGAATAGAGCCCAAGAAAGCAGCCTCTTAGATAGCTCTGAGGAACTATTCTACAGAAGTAAAGGAGGAGCCAGATATATAGAAGTTTTTGCTGAAAAAAAAATGTAGTCAAACATCAAAAAAATTATTGCTGATCATAAAAACAGACATCTCAAGTTAGTGATTTCAGTGCTTTTTTTATGTATGTGAAGATGCAAGAATCTAAACTTATTGAAATAATTTCTTTGCTATGCATCTTAACTATCTAGGGCCAGTATCCTGTTTTTCCTCCACTCTCTATTCACCTCAGGGTGCACTATAGGGGCAGCTGCAGTGGCTGATGGCTTTATGGCAGAAACATCCTTTGTTTACTGAAATGGCAGGCAGCATTCTTTGTTCACAGCAGGTGAAAGAAAAAGAGATTATAGGAGGGGAAGGAGAAGGTACACATTCTTGATTTAAGATAGACAACACAAATATATGATGAAATATTCATTAATATGTGGCTGATCTGATATGAATCTAAGTGCCCTACAGGCAGGGTCTTCCAAATGGCTAAAGCAACATGTGGCAAAGACTGCTATGTGTGGAGATGATCATATAATTTATCATCTAAACTAGGACATTTTTGAGAGAAAAAGAGGGCCCTATTTATAATTATATTGAGACAACAGGGTAAACTGGGAATATCCAGGGAAATCAGAAGTTATAGCCACCCTGTCTTTATATTCTCCAGGACATATTTCCTCCTCTTTTTGGTCCACCCTAGAGGAATGGGAAGCTTTTAAACTTTCTTCAGTATCACTGTTACTGAACTCAGGTTTGGCTGCTCACTGCTGAAAAACCAATACTCAAGAGACAACTGTTGGTTGGAAAGAGAAGATTCCTGTCAACTGAAAAAAAAAAATGTACAAACTAAAAGTTGACAATTATGTTTTATTTGGTGGATTTTCTGAGGACTTAAGCTTGGAAGACAGCCTCTCAGATCACTCTTAGTGACTGTTCCAAAGAGGTAAGGGAGGAGCCAGGATATATAGGAGTTTCGCAACAGAGCCCAGGTAGTCATGGCAAAGAATAATTAATCAGTTGATCTAAGAAATAAATGGAAAATTTTATTCAAGCAGTATTTGAGGATTATAACCTGAGAAGAACATCTCAGAAAGACAGCCAATTTGTCTCCATCCTGAGTTCCTTCAGGGCTCATCTACAGGGCTGTGGTAGTGGCTGATGGCTTGATGGCCACAGCATCCTTTGTTTGCTGATATGGCAAGCAACATTTTTCATTCACATTGCTTTATTCAGGAGACTGGCAACCTGGGAAGTTGGACCCATGTCCAAAAACCAACTCCTAAAGATTCTGTTTAACCAAAAAAGTTTTTAAAGGGTGAATCACTTGAGGATGGGGGTCAGGGTCTTCATTATCTTTCATTAGTTTTAACACAGAAAATGTGCAGACTTTCTTCTGCTTGGTTGGTGGTGACAAGGTGGTGTTCCAAGAATCTTGTACTCAGCTTGAAGTTACCATCCTCCACCTGGGTGGGGGATTTGGTTCCTGCAGAAGAACTCAAAGGTATTGCTATGTATATCCCTTGAGGAGGAAACAGGACTCTGCCCCACAGCTGCACTATTGTTTCTTGTCAAGGAGGCTAAATGAAACCTATTTCCTACAAATAAGAAATAGGGGACACAGAAAGGATTTGTACCCGAGAGGTGCTCCCCAGGATCCTGCTCTGTTTCATCACTGTGGGGTGTGGAGGGCTCTGTAGACTTCTCTTTGTTCTATTCAGTCAAACACCATTGTGCAATCCGCAACTGGACAACATTCCCCTAGCTTCTTTTACATTTGAGTATATTCAGAAGACTAAGCTATAGTCAATGAAATGTGGGCAGAAGTAATGAGTATCCTTTCTAGGCTTATGCCATGAAAACAACTTACAAGAGAGTTTCCATGTTCTTTTCCCTTCTGGTCTGATGTACACAGCATAGTAGTTTGAATTTATATGTTGCAGATAGCAGAGCCACAAGACAGAAAGTCTGGGCCCTGAATTGGAAAGCTTTGTAACAGTTAGGAAAACAGTTTGGGATTTTACATATGTGAGAAATAAACTCGTACTATTCCATTGAGATTTTAGGGTTGACTTTTTATAGCCAGTAAACTAGCATTATCATCACTAGCATTATCTTAACTAATATATTGCATAAATGTTAGCCTCAAATATATTAAAGACATCGCTTTCTTCCTCATTGAACTGTGATCCTCTCCAAAATAGAATCCTAGAATAAATAGGTAGTCAAATACAGTGAGTACATTCTAAATATTATTTTTGGGTTGGATTGGATTGAGTCAAATCATGTTGAATTGGATTGAAATGAAATATATTGTACATAAAGTGGTAATAAACCATCAGAGAAACCATCTTTATCAGAAATAATAAAGCTTTCTTCCAGCTGGAAGGACCATGGAAGTTTTCAAGCTCTTTGAAAAGTGGCCTTTGATCTGAAACTTGAAGAATTGAATTACTTTGGATATACAGTAAAGAAAATGATGTTACAGGGAAAATAAATAACATGAGCAAATGACACACGAACAAGAGAAGACAGTTTAGTCTGACTAGGACATAGGGTAAGTCAGTGAAAAAAAAAGTTTAAATTTACTTCAGTTTAGAAATATTTATTGGACACCTGTCAAGATGACAAATTCTTGAAGAGATAATTTAAGAGAATAATACATACAATAAGGAAGAAATATATAATAAATACTATGAGAGAACAAAGAAGTGACCCTCAAAGGAGACTAGAATGAGTTTTGAAAACAGGTAAGTTAACCGCATTCCACAAGCATTGAAAGCCTCAACAACAGGGAAACACATTGAAGGATTATTGCATTGATCCTTGAAACATGATCAGTGAGTCTGAATATTTTGTAAATAGTTGGAAGTTTTCAAAGAATTTTGAAGGGCCAAAGAAAGACATGAGAAAAACACTGCTTTAGGAAAAGGAATCTTAATAGTGGAGTGGTTGTAGGGACAGTAGCAGTGAGCATGGAGACTAAGAGTCCTGTTATTAGACATCTGTAATTGTCCATTTAAGTAGTTGTTGAGGGCCTGTGTCTAGGACCTGTGTTTGGGTAGTACAAATGTATAGGAAAGGATGGATTAGTGCTACAGAAGAGGTAGAATCAGTGCTTTAATTCCTTGGGTATTGGGTGTGAGTGTTTATCAGTTTGGATTAGTGTCAACTGTGACTGACAGAAAATACCAAATGAAATGAAGTTCTATTTCTCTCTTCTAAATGTAGGCATTTCAGCTCCATCTATCTTGCTGTTGGAAATGAGGTTTTTGCTTCCTGGTTCAAAATGGCTACTTGAGCTCTTGCCATCATGTCCCCATTCAAGTATCTGGAAGAGATGAAAAGCGGCACAGCGTTCCACTTTAACGTTTCTTGGATATCCTATACACTAACATATTGTTGCCAGAACATATTCATATGTCCACACCTAGCTGCTACAAGGGAGGTAGGAAAATGTAGTCTTCATTCTGAGAAGTCAGTGTGCCTTGCTAAAAACCAAGGCTTCTCTCATTAAGGAAGAAGAAGAAAATGGATTATTAATGCTGTCTTTGGCACAGGGGCAAAAGAGTGATCATGAAGTCCTGGAAAATAGTGATACCTTATCTAGTGGACTGCTGAAAAGATTGGTTAGAACTAGGATGAAAAATCCAGGTGAAAAATATAAATTTTTGAGTCATTCTCAATGAAATAGTAGCTGAGATAGGTAGAATGAGAAAATCTTCCCAGCTGTGGCTCTCCAGATAATTCAAGTTTCAAACTTTTCCTTTGTTTTTTTATTTAAATAATGAGACTCTAGTTGCCTCATCTGCACAACTCAGATATACTCATAATTCACTGGCTCCACTACTTATAAATTATGTGACAGCACCCATCATGTGAATGATCAGCAAATACTGAGTAGACCAGAATTTGAAAGGTGGACAGAAAGATGTTGAGCTGCTAGTATATGAAAAAAATTAATTAATAAAACCACCTGGCCTTTTCCTAAGACTTGCCTCTGGCCTTGTGTCCCACCACACTAATTGATTCCAATGGGTCATTTTGTCTGCTTTCCCTGCAGCCCAGTGGGCGTTGCACTTTGCCTAGGCTTTGTCCCAGCAAATAGTGCAGGTTCCCTGCATGAGTTCTCTGGATCAGTTTTCCTGTTTCAGGTCTCATGTGCTGTTCCCAAAGGTTCCTTGGTGGCTATACTTGGACTTGCAAATGTTAGGAGTGTCATCGGGGGCTTTTGAACTCTCCCTGCTGGGTCAGGGAGGGCTCTCTTTTCCCTTTCATGAGTTGGCTCAGAATGTAGAGGATGGAGTGTGCAGATCATGCTTCTTCAGACCATCTTTTTTTTTTTTTTTTTTTTTTTTTTAAATTTCAACCAGATTCAAGAAGAATTGTGCCAGGGCTCCTGGTTTCTTTTTCTGAGCAATTTTCTACTTTTTATCTTTGCCAGATTCCCTTTCTGCCTTTGGTTGCACATACCCTCCCCCCCAACCCAATGCACCATCACTAACATTAAATAATATAAGTAATGGATATTATATATTGAGCAAAAAGTATTGTTTTATATGCATTAACATATTTAGTCTTTTTAACAGTCTTTCAAGGAGGTTATTCCCAGTTTTCAGATAAGGACACTGAAGTGTCTTTTGTGTCTTTTTTTTTTTTTTTTTTTTTGAGCATTTGAAAGATGAAATTATTTAAATTTGGGATTCAATTACAGGTTGCTGTATGTTTTCCATTATTTCACATTGCCTTTCAAAAGACAACATTTCTGCTTGTTTCCTTTCTTTTCATTTGACAGCCTTGCAGAGTTCAAGCTTAAGAGAGATACAAAGAGATTTTAGTCTCATTCAAAGCTGTCAGTTACGATTGCAAGTTTTGTGTGACATGAGATTAATCCCGTAATTGACTAACACTACTGATTTTAGAAATTATCAATTGTTTATCAACTGTGGTTTAAAAATTGATTCATTGTATCAATACCCTTTTAGTATTTTGAATACAACATGTACAGTCTCCTAATTGCTATGATTTATGGGAGGCCAAGTGACCCTGGGCATGGACTTGAGCTTTGGGGGTCTGAAGTTTCATCTATCTGTTTTAAAACATGAACAGACTCTACTACCAAGCTGCTGTATAATATTTATGGAAATTTTCTATACCTGACTGCAAGATGATAGATAATATTTTAAAAAAGTGAAATACAAGAAGTGTCCTAACTGATGAAATAGTCATCTCATAAAGTTGTGATGGGAAACATTCGTTCATCAGACATAGTTACAGTGCTTCTTCAGTGAGTTGTCTACTCGTCAGAAATCAAATTGTTTTTAAATAATTGGCATTATTCTATCATTATTTATTTGTCTTAAAGTTACCCCAATATTTTCCTTTAAAAATAATCACTTACATTACTATGGCAATGCCAATTGCCTTACATTTTTTACCAAGTAACTTAACAGATACAGTATGCTTTGTTCTTTGACCCTGATTTTGGCAAGCTGTGACTTTTAGAAAGATTCTAAAAGAGGTTAGAGCAGGGGATTCTCTGGAACTGGAGAAGTTAATTCATTGCAGTATTCAAGTAACCAAATGGCCAATAGAAAGGGAATAATTGGAAAATTATGGCATGCTTATTGAAAGGACCACTATGTGCACAGTAAAAATAAGAATGGAGAAAACAACTCAGGACATAATGTTTGGTGAAAGACGCAGAAAACAAAATATAACTACACTGTTACAACTGCACAGATTACAGCTGATCTTTTTGTCCCTTTTCTTTGTTTTCTACTGTTGCTATTATTTTAGTTACATGATTCTTGAAATCTAGGGACTATTTATCATTAAACTTATTTTAAGAAAAATGGGGAGAGGAGCCTGAAGGATGGGTATTCCTATAAAACCTGTGAATAGCATTTCTAAATGGAGCTTCACATGTCTTTCTCTCTTCATAGATTTATTGAACAAATATTTATTAAGTACTGTGCCCAGTAGACCAAGTGCCTAGTAGACAAAGCACATTTACCCTTGAGGTATTTTTAATTTAGCTAGGGAGACAAGGTTACAGGAAAATTACAAATTTAAAATATATGAAGAGATTGTTGCAGCCACAAAAAGGCTAAGGAGACATGACAACAAAATGTAATGTGGGATCCTGGCTGAGATCCAGGAACAGAAAAAGGACATTAGGTTCAAAACATAGGAAATCTGAATAGAGTGTGGACTTAAGCTAATAATAATGTGTCAACACTGGTTCATTGTGAGAAACGTAGTAATGAAGGATGTTAACAATAAAGGGCATTGGTACTGGGATTCTATGGGGATTCTCTGTACTATATGTGTAATATTTCTATAAATCTAAAACTATTCTAAAATAAAAATAAAATAAAAAATTCGAAAGACAGAGACAGAGAAAGAATAAAGAAAGGAATGGCACCAGACTATTATTTTCTCTTCTGTTTCTTTTTATTCTCCAACTTCAGTGGCCTTTCCCTCTCCATCTCATTTTAGATTTTCCTCCTATGTTTAACCTCTAAATATTGAACACCTCAGAGCTCCATTCTGTGTCCCTTTTGGTCTCTCTCTACATACTTTCACATTCTTCTTGACCTGTTCTAAACTCATGGTTTTAAATATCACTTATATACCAAAGAATCATAAATGTATATCTCATCTTGACCTCTTCTCAAATCTCATCTTATATCCAGCTGCCTATTTAACATCTCCTCAAGTTGCTCACTAGCCATGACAAAAGGAAGTCTTCACGTTTCAAAGCTATTCCTCCCCCAGTCTCCATGCCATCTCAATAACTGTCAGCATCTAGGCAGACAGGCCAAAAAAAGGTGGTAGTTATCCTTGATCTATGGTCTTTAACTTCCCTCATCAGCAAGTTCTATTCACTCTTCCTTTAAAATATATAGGAACTATAACTATATGTATATATTTTACATTATATGTGTGTGTGTGTGTGTGTGTGTAGAGAGAGAGAGTCCACTGACTTCTACTTTCACCAATACTATGCTAGTTGAAGCCACTACCATCTTGCTCTTGGACTAGTACCTAACTTATCTGATCTCATTTTGGAACTTTCTCCCCACACATCCCCTATGGTTCACCCATAATGACCACTTTGATGTCTCTGGAGAAAGCCACTCCTGCCTGACTTCTTAGGATCTTTTAATCCACCTGAAATATTATCACTGTGATTTTCAGAAGGCCAGATCTTTTCTGTCATTTACATCTCAGATCCCAAAATTTCAAAGGCCGTCACTATTATACAATCTAATGTGTCTTTCCTGTCGTTCTCTGTTACCTCACCTTCTTTAATTATACTGCAGAGTACTTTTCTCTGTCTAAAATTCTTCTTACAGTTTAATACTTTTTTTTTTTTTTTTTGCTTTTTTTCTGTCTCCTTCCAGTAGAACGTAAGTTCTTGGAAAATAAGAATGTTGTATTCTTTTTTTTTTTAATTTTAAACACTTTTTATTGATTTATAATCATTTTACAATGTTGTGTCAAATTCCAGTGTAGAGCACAATTTTTCAGTTATACATGAACATATATATATATTCATTGTCACATTTTTTTCTCTGTGAGCTACCATAAGATCTTATATATATTTCCTTGTGCTCTACAGTATAATCTTGTTTATCTATTCGACATTTTGAAATCCCAGTCTATCCCTTCCCACCCCCTGTCCCCTTGGCAACCACAAGTTTGTATTCTATGTATATGAGTCTGTTTCTGTTTTGTATTCATGCTTTTTTTTTTTACATTCCACATATGAGCAATCTCATATGATACTTTTCTTCTTTTTCTGGCTTTCTTCACTTAGAATGACATTCTCCAGGGCCATCCATGTTGCTGCAAATGGTGTTATGTTGTCGGTTTTTATGGCTGAATAGTATTCCATTGTATAAATATACCACTTCTTCTTTATCCAGTCATCTGTTGATGGACATTTAGGCTGTTTCCATGTTTTGGCTATTGTAAATAGTGCTGCTATGAACACTGGGGTGCAGGTGTCTTTTTGAAGTAGGGTTCCTTCTGGATATAAGCCCAAGAGCAGTATTCCTGAGTCATATGGTAAGTCTATTCTTAGTCTTTTAAGGAATCTCCATACTGTTTTCCACAGTGGCTGCACCAAACTGTGTAGGAGGGTTCCCTTTTCTCCACAGCCTCTCCAGCTTTTGTCATTTGTGGACTTTTGAATGATGGCCATTCTGACTGGTGTGAGATGATACCTCATTGTAGTTTTGATTTGCATTTCTCTGATAATTAGTGATACTGAGCATTTTTTTTCATGTGCCTATTGATCATTTGTATTTCTTCCTTAGAGAATTGCTTGTTTAGGTCTTCTGCCCATTTTTGGATTGGGTTGTTTGTTTTTTTTCTTAGTAAGTCATATGAGCTGCTTATATATTCTGGAGATCAAGCCTTTGTCAGTTTCATTTGCAAAAACTTTCTCCCATTCTGTAGGTTGCCTTTTTGTTTTACTTATGGTTTCCTTTGCTGTACAGAAGCTTGTTAAGTTTCACAGAATGTTGTATTCTTGATGCTTAGAAAACTGCCTGACAATCATAGGTACTCAATAAGTGATTGCTGAATTAATGAAAGTGACAAATAAGGAATGGGCACTAATGTTCTGATACTCAGGGAGATGAGAGATTATAGTGGAGATACAAGATCAGGTGAAGTTTCTTGAAAGGAGTAAGAATTGGTAAGGTTTGAGAATTGAGTAAGACTAGTCAATAAATAGGTAAACAGTGAATTCCAGGGGAAAAAAAGTGTAGAAAAAAGGTATGAGAGAGTAATAAACATGGTGTACTTGAGGGCAGCAGGTGGACAGAAATTTTGTAGATTATGACATCAGAATGAATGGTAAATCCAAATTGCAGAGATTCTAGAACACCAGGTTCAGAATCAGCAATGTTAAGAATGTTCCTCCTGTGATTTTCAACTCCAGCTACCTTTGAGCCTTTTAATCAACGTCTCATATTAAGCTTTTGGGTGAAAGTAACACAGGCTGCCCTACCACCAACTTGTTTTCTCTCTTCATCTCCCAGTGCAAGTATAATTTTGATGTTAGCTTGCTTGGGTCTGGCCCAGTGTATAAGGTGATTCTAGGTTATACCTATCTTCTGTGGTCGGAACAGTCATGTTGTCACCAAGTTAGCCAGGACTATCCTTGATGGTGATCTGAATGTTTTTTTCTAGTTTTTGTGGTTAAGTTGGGGGTCACATAGGGTAAAGGAATTTAAATGAGTGTCATCCTTATCTCACAACTTACAGAAAAATTAAAAAATGGCAGAGATATAAATACTCTCAAGAATAACTTCTCCCTCTATACTTTTAAATGAAACTCATTGAAATAAATAAAAGAGTTCACTATAACTTTGTTTTTCCCAGCTAGAGAAAAGCAGTTTCTTTGGAAAGCAACTGTCCGGGCCCTTACTATCACATTAAAACCAAGTAACCACAAGATCACATGGGCTCTAACTACCTTTCCCATATATTTGGCTCCATCTTTTCTTGTCATAGACCACCTGACATAATTGTTCTGACCCAGGACTTGGGAGCACATTTTTGAAATGTGCACACTTATGGTTTGGTGTATTTTAACTGATGGTGGAGTTTTGTTTAAAAACCTCCCTTCCCCTGCTGGTTCCTTTTGTGAAGCTCCTGTATTTGCTTTTCTACTGTTTCCTTCCCTACCATACCAGCACACTCTCAGTCATTTCTCTTTTTCTTTTTTTAACATATCAGTTTTGTTTAATATATATGTATTTAATTAAGTATAGTCAGTTTACAATTTTGTGTCAATTTCTGGTGTACAGCACAATACTTCAGTCATACATGAACATACATATACTCATTTTCATATTCTTTTTCACCATAAGTTACTACAAGATATTGAATATAATTTCCTATGCTATACAGTATAAACTTGTTGTTTATCTATTTTATATATATATTAATTAGTATCTGCAAATCTCTAACTCTCAATTTATCCCTCCCCACCCTTTTCCCTCCCTGGTAACTATAAGTTTGTTTTCTATGTCTGTGAGTCTGTTTCTGTTTTGTAAATAAGTTTTTTTCTTTCTTTTTTTTTTATATGCCACATATAAGTGATAGCATATGATATTTTTCTTTCTCTTTCTGTATTACTTCATTTAGAATGACATCCTCCAGGTCCATCCATGTTACTGCAAATGGCATTATTTTATTATTTTTTATGGCTAAGTAGTATTCCATTTTATCAATCTACCACAGCTTCTTTATCCAGTCATCTGTCAATGGACATTTAGGCTGTTTCTGTATCTTGGCTATTGTAAATAGTGCTGCTATGAACATTGGGATGCATGTATCTTTCTGAATTAAGGTTCCCTCTGGATATATGCCCTGGAATGGGATTGCTGGAAATCCCATTCCTGGGCATATATTCATTCAGTCATTGCTCTTGAGTTTCTTTTACACCAGATCAAGAGACCACTATGATTTGCACATGGAGATGCTCTGCATTTGTGTTTTCTTTGAACCTAAGATAGTTCAGTTATATAACTCTGTCTTACAGCTAGTGATAGGGATTTTCTCCTTAAAGTAGCTCACTCCTAAACATTTGAGTAGGAAGCCGGACTAGATGGCAAAAATCCTTTCCAACTCTAAGACAGGAATCAGAAAACTGCAGCCCACAGACCAAATCTTCTGTCTGTGTTTGCAAAATAAAATTTTCTTGGCACCCGCACCCATTCATTTATAGATTGCGTGTGGCTGCTTTTGTGCTACAACGACAGTTGAGCATTTGGAACAGGGACAGTACAGCCTTCAAAGCCTACAATATTAACTGTCTGACCATTTGCAAGAAAAGTTTGTTGACTCCTGTTCTATGGCCTCACACTTTTTAAAGTGGCATCCCTTCTCTGTGCCTCAATTTCCTCATCTGTACAAGAAGAGATTGGAGCAATGAACTCTATGTCTCTTTCCAAATCCTGAGATTCTGAGTTTTCTTTTGAAACTCACAAGTTCTCAAACTGACACAACAACAACAACAAAAAAAAGGAGAATAAAAGTGAAACAGATTTTCCTTACTATCAAAAAGGAGCCTTTGCTATGTATATTTCCTCATCTGGCTGTGATGACGGCTTTTATTGTCAACATGATTTTTTTTACTAGATACCTGGATTTCTCCCAGGGACTGGTTGCACAACAAGTAAAGGGATCCCAATTCATAGGCAAAGAGAAGCAGAGAATACAGTGGAAGCTTAGGCTGCTTTCTGTTCACCTGTTTGCTCTGAGGAATTCTGAATTGGAAATCAGATGAACAACAAGATGATTGTTGAGAATCTGGCTGGGAGGCATTAAAATGGAAATCTAGCTCTTCTCTTGGTGCCCTATCTCTGATAAGCCCCTGAAGTACTATAGCAGAACTTTAAATGGGGTACCTTTTAAATGTGCTGTCCTGTCTTTCCAAATTGCCAAGCAGTATGAGGCCAGATTGGGCGTACAAGGGCATTTGAAAATATATTACATAAAATGCCTTTATTTTCTTCAACTCTAGCCTGTAGCTATCATATTTTGTAATTTATAGGCATCAAATGAGCCCTGCTCAGGCTGATTGATTTTTTTGTAGGGTGAATTTGGATTATTCACAATGCATGTCAAAGAAAGCTAACGGAAACTCTGCAGTTCCATCATTCTAATAGACTTGATTCAGATGGTCTGATTGTCTTACTGCCTGCTAAACTCTTACATAATTCCATGTCTGAATGGATAGGGTAGCTGAAGAAGCAATGATTGGAGATGAAGAGAGAGCAAAGTTTTTTGCAATTTTCTGATGGTACAGAGACTTTCAATGCCACTTTTGTCAGTTGCTGCACTCTTAATTATCCAGGGGCTTCTTTTTCTTTCTTCCTTTTAAATGATATTTATTGAATTGATGCTTCAGTCAGACTGTTAGGTCTTCCTTATAGGGATATGTGTGTATGCCTGTGTGTGTGTGTGTGTGTGTGTGTGTGTGTGTAACGGGCAGGTAAAGAAAAGACGTGAGTCAGAGGTAGAGATAAGTGATGGGGAATTCAAATAGGCTTAAATACATAGTTAATGTCTATTTCTCTTCAGTAGAAGTATCTTAAGTGTTTTTTTTATATTTAAAACTCTACAATAATGTCTTTTACAGGTTAATAATCTGTTTGAAAATAAAGAGGAGGGAGGTTGCTGTTGCATTTTGTAGTATGACTTTTGCTTAGAAAAGAATTATTTTATGTACCGACACTCTCCTTGCTTGGACAGCCAGGACACAGTACTTCTCTGCTATCATCTTAGTCTGTTTTCTCCTTTCTTTTCCTATAGCTCAACAGAATTCACCAAAAATCCATGAAGGCTGGTGGGCATACAAGGAGGTGGTCCAGGGAAGCTTTGTACCAGGTAAATACACATATATTCTTGTCACTTTATTTTTAAGAAAAGAATTTGAATGATATATAATATTATTTCCAGAAATTTGCATTTGCTATCCGGCATTGAATGTATTGCAAAAGGCAGCAGAGTCTGACTTATATGTTTGGTGAACACTCCATTTAGAGAAAATGTATTAAATGAGTAGTAATTTAACCAAGACCATGTTTTTCCATCTGAGCTTACATCTTAAGGTCTTTCTATCTACAGGTGGCTGTCAGGGAGTGGGTAATGGAGAAGTCAGCATTGAAGTTCTATATGCTGAAATTTGGTTAAGTGACAAAGAGCCATTTTTTTTTAATGTTAATGAAACAGGAAGTCTGGAAAGACTGACCATGGCAACTGGCAACAGGCTTGCTGGGATGCATGCTGTCACTGATGTCACTTCAGTAGCTTTCATGATCAAGACTTAGCAGATTGGGCCAAGTACCAACTAAAAATAACAGGCAAAGTGGATGCTGTCAGCATGGGGAGAGAGGACTGAAAACTGGTTAGAGCCAGAAACATACCGTAACTTTAGTTCTGAGGCAAGGTAGAGGGTCCTTGTCTTCCCCCAACAGCTCTTATCCTAATCATAGTCCTCATTCTTCTTGAAAGACTTTGGAGGGAAAGAGGCAAGAGAAAGAGTGTGAATGTTAAAGCAAAGGATGGAAGGGAAGGCAGGTGAAATATTTCAAAATATTTTTAATTGCTTAGATGTGAGACGGTAAGAAATAAAGCTCTCAAAAAGAGTCAGTGTGTGGTTCCAACTCAGGCACTGAAAACGGAGGGCTCCAAGTGTCACTTGAGGTCTTTGTAGTTGGCGGCAGCTGGCAAGAGCAGTGACCCAAGGTCACCTAGTTCATTCTTGGCTGCTATGTCTCTTTTTCCTGTTTTTCTGTAGAAATCATTACATCAGCTGTGCAGAGCTAAGCAAGTTGCTAAACCCCTCTGAGCATGACTTTTCAAATTTGAATTGTGTGACACGTATATGTACTCTTGGAACTTCTCAACAGGAGGCAAGCAGGCATGGTAAGGGAAAGTGGATGACCCAGGGAAAAGCCAGCTGACTGCCATAAGTCAGCATATTAACTTGATAAATTTACTATGGTACATTTATTCCTTGGCCCAGTGGGCACAGAAACTGGGTTTGATTAATTCACTCATAAATGATCAGGTTTCTAACAACACTGTTATAATAACTTAATTGACACAGCTGTGTTCATATGGCATGATACAGATACATGACATTTTGTACTTACAAGTGGGGGCATCTCTTTCCAATGGATAGAATCCTCGTGTATTTTTTTCTCAGGAATCTGCTTATTATATTCAAGATATCCCAGAACTTACATTTATAAGTACATTTCTGTGCTTTCTGATTATTAAATTTGAGCAACGTAGGGCATTCTGTCAGATTATGATAAGTCTTGTTAAACTAGTAATATCCTCTGTAGTGACTGAAATGCTCATGGATAACACTGGATAGGTTCTGAAAAAATTTGCTTTTCTGCGCTATATTTTTTTGATGTTCCTCCCTGTTGCTGCATTCTTTTTTTACATGTATTCAAGGCCGTTTTCAGTTGATTGTTGATTCTAAGACAACCACAAGGAAGAAGTTTTATCTTTCCTTTAAGTGTTGATTTAAAATCATTTAGCTTTCCCTCAGTTCCAGTTTTAAATGAGATAATATGTATAAAACCTGCTACACGGGGAGCAGTAAGGTGTGCAGTGCTGAGCACGGACTTGAGTCTGGGCTCTATAGCTTCCCTATGGCAGAACTGTCAGCAAGTTGCCTGCCAACTCTCAGTCCCCTATGTTCTTCGTCTGTTAGAATGGAGATTAGGACCAAATAAGCCTTATGAGGTTTTCTGAGGATTAAATTGCATAATGTAGGTAGAGTGCTTACGGTAGAGTCTGGTGCATGGTGTAAGTCAGTTCATGTCGGTTCCTGTTGGCATAACTATCATTATTTTATCAGTAACAACATAACTACATATTTTATACTTCTCTTTTTGAGAAAGGCAGAGAGCTGTATATTGGAAAGGGTAATAATTCAAGTGATGGTCTCTCATGATACTAGAACATGGAAAGTGCTTAATAAATGTTCCTTGAACTTGTAAGCTCAAAAAGAGTCTCTACACAGTAGTGGCCATTGGAGAGGTAACTTACCATACTCTGGATTTAACAGCCCCAAAGCCCTTATGCTTCTTGGTTAAGAAAACTGGTAACTGGCGATCTCACTTTCTAAACTTTTGGAAACTCCAATGCTCTTAAAAAATATAAGAATCATAAAAATTTGTGAATTAAGTAATTGGACCTGAGGGTCTAGCATCTGACAGACTCCAGAAGACCCACTTTATCTGAATTGTTGCAAAGGCAATGGTCCCTATAGCTCATATTATCATTACTGAATATAAGGTTAAGAATGTTCTTTGCTTTGCCACTGGGGTATTTTTTCAGGTTATGGATATGTAAAAGAGAAGAGAACCTCATATGACTGGATTATTTGGACAAGTTTTATTGTCCCATAAGTTTTTTACAAGAGTGTCCAGAAATGATTCTCACTTGGCATAAATGTTAATCTGTGATTCCAAAGAAGACTGTGGTGGATAGAAATACATGATTTCTTCAGCAGTGTCAAACACAGGTTTGATTTAGCATCAAAATCCCTGACTTTGGCCAGTTCAGTAGTGCTTAAGGAGTAGCCACCTGATACTGGGAACCATGTGTGGGACAGTTGATAAAAAGCTAATTGACACATGATTCTTATTCAAGGACAAGCCGACAGTCTAAAGAGTCATAAACCTGTAACTTAGTGTAAGGGCTCTAATAAGGCTTATGGAACATAAAAAGGAGGCCATGAAGTGTTGGGATTCAGCCTGCCAAGTGTTTAACAGGTTTTGTTGTTTACCTGTGCAAATCCAACATCACCTATAACCAACAGTCTGCCTTATGAACAGAGCCCAATTTTGTTTGAGTGCTTATCCTCCACACAGCCATGTGCTCAGGAACGAGCCCCTCCCAGGCCCAGAAGGTTACCCTTGGCTAATACCTACACCAATCATGGTGATTTCAGCCTCTTTTTCTTTTCAGCTTTGTCATGATGGCTAATTTTATGTGACAACTTGGCTGGTCCACAGTACTAAGATATTTTATCAAACATTAATTTAGAAGTTTCAGGAAAGATATTTTTTATATGAGATTAACATTTACATTGGTAGACTTTGAGAAAAGCTGTTTACTCTCCATAATGTTGGTGGGCCTCATCCAATCAGTAGCAGGCCTTAAGAAAAAAAGGCTGAGGGAAATTGTGGTTCCAGAAGTTTTTGGCCTTGAGCTGCAACATCAACTGGGGCTCTAGCCTGCTGACCTACCTTACAAATTTCAGATTTGTCAGTCTCCACAACCTTATGAGCCAATTCCTTAAAATAAACTTCTTTCTCTGTATACAGACACACACACACACACACACACACACATACACACACACACACACACACACACACACACACACATTCTTTTGGTTCTGTTTCTCTGGAAGACCCTAACTAATACACAAATATGGACATGAACATATGATAAACAGTTCTATCCATGGCTTGTGAGGGGAAGTCTGCTCAACAAACTCAGGAACAAAAGCCACACTAAAGATGGCAGAACAGAAAGTTGAAAAGAACACAGGTTGTTTATGACCCACTTGATCACTGAATTAATCATAGAACTGCCTCATCATTTTTTTCTCAAGTGAGATAAAATATCTTGTTGTTGGAGCCACTTTGAGTCAGGTTTTCTGTTACTTGCAACCCAAAGCATTCTTCAGATTCATATTTCTCAGTACAAGGGAGAAGGAAGAAAGGAAATTGGAACTGGGTCTTAACAATCTTCAGGATTATCCAAAGTGGATAAGGAGAAGAATGTGAGGATTACCAGAGTAAACAGCACTGGCAAAGAGGAGTCAAAATGCACTTTGGGTTTGGGGTGTGCCGGTACCTCTGAGTGTCTAAAAGGCAGGATACACTATGGAGCATGATGAGTGAGGAGGCCAGCAAAGCCATCAGGGGCCAGGCTGTAAAAGTCTTTGTGTTCCATAGGCAAGAGCGTAGGCACAGTCCCTTTAAAAATAGAGGAACTATAGGACATTATTAAGCTCTGGGGAGATACAGTCAAATGCATATTTTAAAAAGCCAGCTATGGGCCAAATGGCCATGGACATGTCAAAATTACAACTATTTACAGTGCAACTATTGATGAAAAAGACTGGAAAACTAGCATAAAAGATCTACAACTAAAGCTGTAAAGAAGGAATCACAATAAGATGGGGGGGGAACCGAGATGCAGTATAGTCAAGACCCATATCCCCAGGTGGGTGACAAACAAATGGGAGGATAAAAACAATTTCAGGAGTTCTCCCTAAGGAACAAGGGGGTATGAGCCCCATGTTAGGCTCCCCAGCTTGGGGATTCTGCACCATGAAGATAAGCCTCAGAATGTTTGAAGGCCATCAGGACTTACTTTCCAGTAAGCCAACAGGCTGTGGAAAATGGAGACTCCACTCTTAAAGGGTGCACACAAAATCTCACACACTTCAGGACCCAGGCCAGAAGAGTGATTTGAAAGGAGCCTGAGTTACACCCATCCGTTGATTTAGAGACCCTCCCACAGAGGCAAGAGGAATTCACCCTGGGGATGCAGACACTAGTGGCAGTCATTTTTGGGAGCTTGTTCTACCTCAAACCATCCGGTTCTGGCAAGTTCCATTTTGGAATCCTCCCTCTAGCTTATTAGTGCTGAAACTGGCCCTGCTCACCAGCAGGGTGGCTGTCTTAAGACCCCCTGAGCCCACAGCCACCCAGCAATCTGGCTCTGACCCCAGAAGGCCCAGGACCTAGCCCAGCACACCAGTGCACTGACATTAGCTCTGGGACCAGCTTCACCAAACAGTGGGCAGGCACCAACTTCAGGATCCCCAGGGCCCTGCAGCCAGAGACACTGGGACCCAGATCCACCCACCAGTGGGCCAGCATTAGCCCAAGGAATCCCTGGGGCTCTGCACAACCACTTCATGACCTGGTCTGGCTCTGACCACCAGGGAGTGGTAGCCTCCTCACAAGGCAGGGCTGGCAATGAACCAGACTGGGGGTCAAGCACACCTACCAGACTGCCAACAGAAGGCCCGTGCAGCTCATGTAGGGGCACACCTAGAGCATATATCTCTGTTGATCAGAGGTGAGTGTACTGCTGGGATGCCTAGGACGTCTCCTACAGAAAAACCAGTTATCCATGGTCAGGAAACATAACCAACTTTCCAAATACATAAAAATTAAAAGTAGCAAATTAACTAAAATGAGTCAACAGAGAAATATGTTCCAAATGAACAAAATAAAACCACAAAGCCAAAGAACTTAGAAGAAATTTTGATGAATAGAGTGTGAAGTTAGAAGTTTTAACAAAGAGTTAGAAAATGTAAAGAAGAAACAAACAGAGTTGAAGAATACAAGAAGTGAGGTAAAAAGTACACTGGAAGAAATCAGTAGTAGATTAGAGATACAGGGAAACAATTTGGTGAGATGGAAGACGGAGTAGAAGTCACTGAAGCTTAACAACAACAAAGAAGAATAAAAAGAAATGAAGAAAGTTTAAGAGACTTTGGAAACAACATCAAGTGTAGTAGCATTCTCATTATAGGGATCTCAGAAGGGAAAGAGAGAGAAAAAGGGACAGAGAACATATTTGAAGGCATAAGAGCTGAAAACTTACCTAACCTGGGAAAGGAAACAGACATCAACATCCAGGAAGTGGAGACAGCCCCGAACAAGGTCAACTCAAAGAGGACCACATCAAGACACAGTGTAATTAAAATGGTAAAAATGAAAGATAGAGAATTTTAAAATCACTAAAGGAAAAGCAACAAGTTACATACAGGGAACTCCCATAAATCTATAAGCTGACTTTTCAGCAGGAACTGCAGGCCAGAAGAGAGTGGCACAATATATTTAAAATGATGAAAGGGAAAGCCTGCAGCCAGGATTACTCTGCTTGGCAAAGCCTCATTCAGATTTGATGAAGAGATCAAAAGTTTTACAGACAAGAGAAAGCCAGGAGTCCGACACCACCAAACTAGCTTTAGAAGAAATGTTAAAGGGACTTCTCTAAGCAGAAAATAAAAAACCACAACTAGAAATATGAAAATTATGAAAGTAAAAAAATCTCATTGGTAAAGGTTACCATATAGTAAATTTGATAAATCAACCTCATATAAAGCTGGTAGGACAGTTAGAAGATAAAAGTATTAAAATCATCAATATCCACAATAAGTAGTTGAGTTATTTACTACACAAAAAGATGTAAAATATGATGTTAAAACAGTAAACATGGTGGTGGTGGGGAGTGAAACTGTAGGGTTCTTATGATATATTTGAACATAAGAGTTCAGCAGCTTAAACTAATTACATCTATATGTGTGTGTGTGTGTGTGTGTGTATACCTCATAATAACCAGAAACAAAAATCTGTAATAGTTAGGCACACATAAAAGAAAGAGGTGTTCAAACATAACATTAAAGATAGTCATCAAATCACAAAGGAAGAAAGCAAAGAAGAAGAAAGGGGGAAAAAACTGCAAAAGACAGCTCCAAAATAAAAACAAAATGGCAATAAGTACATACCTATCAATAATTACTTTAAATGTACATGGACTAAAAATTCCAATAAAAAAATAGAGTGAGTGAATGGATACAAAAACCAATATAGACTAATATATATGCTGAAAACAAGAGACTCACTTCACATCTAAAGATACACTCAGGCTGAAAGTGAGGGTAGGCAAAAGATATTCCATGCAAATGCAAATGAAAAGAAAGCAGGGTTAGCTATACGTATATAATACAAAATAGACTTTAAAACAAAGACTGTAACAAGAAATAAAAAAAGACATTACATAGTGATAAAGGGATCAATCCAGCTAGAAGATAGAACATTTGTAAATATACATGCTCCCAACATAAGAGTACTTAAATACATAAAGCAAATATTAACAAACATAACAAACATAATGGTAACACAATAACAGTAGGGGACTTTAACACCCCACTTACATCAATGAACAGATTATCCAAAGAATATTAATAAGGAAACAATGGTGTCGAATGACACATTAGACCAAATGAACTTAATAAATGTGAATAGAATATTCCATCCAAAAGCAGCAGAATACACGTTCTTTTCAAGTGCACATGGAACATTTTCCAGGATAGATCACATTAGAGGTCACAAAATATGTCTAAGCAAATTCAAGAAAATTTAAATCACATTAAGCATTTTTTCTGAAATCAATGCTATATGACTAGAAATCAACTGTAAGAAGAAAAAACTGCAAAAAACACAAACACACAGAGGCTAAATAAATTCTACTGAACAACCAGTGTGTTTGTGGTGACTATAGTTAACCATACAGCACTGTATACTAGAAAGTTGCTCTCATCTCACACACACACACACACACACACACACACACACACACAATGGTTTAAAAAAAAAGCATATATTAGCATAACGCTGGCTCTACCAGGCTCCATCTCAGTGCTTTACAGAACTGATTTAAGCCTCACACCAGACCAGCCTTATGATCACTGAATAAACCAAAGAAGTGGAAAAAAAAAAAAAAAAACCCTGAAGACAAATGAAAATGAAATCATCCAAAATCTGTGAGAGACAGCAAAAACTATTCCCAGGAGGAAGTTTGTATTGATAAAGGCATACCTCAGGAAACAAGAAAAATCTCAAATAAACAATCTAAGCTTACAACTTAAAGAACTAGAAAAAGAATAACAAATAGAACTCAATTAGTAGGAGGAAAGATCATAAAATCAGAGCAGAAATAAACGAAAGAGAGCCTATAAAAAATAAAAGATCAATGAAACTAAGAGCTGATTCTTTAAAAAGATAAACAAAATTGATAAAGTTTTAGCCAGACTTATCAAAATAAAAAAGGGAGTCTAAGTCAATAAAATCAGAAATGAAACAGAAATTACATCCAACATCACAGAAATACAAAAGGATCATAAGAGATTACTACAAACAACTATATGTCAAAAAATGAACAAAGTAGAAGAAATGGACAAATTCCTAGAAATGTACAACCTCCAAGACAGAACCAGGAAGAAATAGAAAATATGAACACACCAATTACCAATATTGAAATGAATCTGTAATTAAACAACAAACAAACAAACAAAAGTCCAGGACCAGATGGCTTCACAGTGAATTCTATCAAATATTTAAAGACCAATTAACTATTCCAAGAAACTGCAGAGGAAGGAATTCTTCTGAACTAAATCTATGAGGCCAGCATCATTCTGAAACTAACATCAGACAAAGATATCACACAGAAAAGAAAATTACAGTCCATTATCACTGATTAATGTATATGCAAAACTCCTTCAATAAAATATGAGCAAACTAAATTCAACAACACATCAAAAGGATCATTCACTGTAATCAAATGAGATTTATCCCAGGGATGTAAGGAATTTTCAGTATCTGCAAACTGTTCAATGTGATACACCACATTAACAGACTGAAGAGTAAAAGTCATATTATCATCTCAATAGATGCAGAAAAAGCTTCTGGCAAAATTCAACATCCCTTTATGATTAAAATTTCTACAAAGTTGGTAGAGAAGGAATACACTCGACATAATAAAGGCCATATAACAAGCACACAGCTAACATCATACTCAATGGTGAAAAGCTGAAGAATTTCCTCTAAGATCAGGACTGAGACAAGGATGGCAACTCTCACCATTTTAATTCAGCTTATTATTGGAAGTCCTAGCCACAGCAACAGACAAGAAAAATAAACAAGGAATCCAAATTGGAAAGAAAGAAGTAAAGCTGTCACCGTTTGCAGATGACATGACACTATACATAGAAAACCCTAAAAATGCCACCAAAAACCTACTACAACTCACCAATGAATTCTATAAAGTTACAGGATACAAAATTAATATACAGAAATCTGTTGCATTTCTATACACTAACAAAAAACTATCAGAAAAAGAAAGTCAGAAATTATTCCTCTTACAATTGCTTCAAACAGGATAAAATACTTAGGAATAAATCTAATCAAAGAGGTAACAGATCTGTAGTCAGAAAATGAGACACTGATGAAAGAAATTGTAGATGACACAAACAGATGGGAAGATGTATCATCTTCATGGGTTGGAAGAGTTAATGTTGTTAAAATTACACTACTACCTATGGCAATTTTCAGATTCAGAGCAATCCCTATCAAAATACTAATGGCATTTTTCACAGAACAAGAACAAATAATTGTAAAATTTGTTTGGTAATACAGAGGACCCTGAATAGCCAAAACAGTCTTGAGAAAGAAAAACAAAGGTAAAGATATCACATTCCCTGATTTAAAACTATTCTACAAAGCTACAGTAATCAAAACAGTATGGTATATGCACACAATCAGACCCATAGATCATTGGAACAGAATAGAGATCCCAGAAATAGTCAATTAATCTATGACACAGGAGGCAATAATATACAATGAGGAAAAGACAGCTTCTTTAATAAATGACTCCGAGAAAACTAGACAGCTGCATGCAAAAGAATCATACTGAACTACTGTCTCATGTCATACACAAAAATAAACTCAAACTGGTTTAAAGACTTAAATGTAAGACCTGAAACCATAAAACTTCTGGAAGAAAACATAGACAGTAAGCCTTTTTACATTGGTCTTAATAATATTATTTTTATATGCCTCAGGGAAGGGGAAAAAAAAAGCAAAAATAAACAAATGGGACTACATCAGAATGAAAAGCTTTTGTGAAGTGAGGGAAACTATCAACAAAATAAAAACTGCCTACTGAATGGAAGAAGTCATTTGCAAACAATGTGTCTGATAAATGGTTAATAGCCCAAATATACAAAGAATTCATGCAACTCAGCATCAAAAAAATGAGAACCTGATTAAAAAATGGGTAGAGGATCTGAATAGGCACTTTTTCAGAAAGACATAAGGATGGCCAACAGGCACATGAAATGATGCTCCACCTCAGCAGTCCTCGGGGATATTCAAATAAAAAACCACAATGTGTTATCACCTCACACTTGTCAGAATGACTATTATCAAAAAGACAACAAGTGTTGGCAAGGAGGAGGAGAAAATGAAACCCTCATGCATGGTGGGTGGGAATGTAAATTGGTGCCGCCACTATGGTAAACTGTTGGAGGTTCCTCGAAAAATTAAAAATAGAACTAACATTGATCCAGCAATTCCACTTCTGGGTATTTATTCAAATAAAATGAAAACACTAATTAGAAAATATATGTGCATCCCTATGTTCAGCATTATTTAGAACACCCAAGATATGAAAGCAACCTAAGTGCCCATCAATAGGTGAATGGAGGAAGAAAATGAAGTATGTTCACACACACATACACACACACAATGGAACATGACTTAGCCACTTGTGATAATGTGGATGGACCTATAGGGTATTATGTTAAGTGAAATAAGTCAGAGGAAGACAAATATTGTATGATTTGACTTATAGCTGAAAATCAAAACAAATGACCAATCATAACAAAACTGAAACAATGTTATAAATACAGAGAACAAACAGGTAGTTGCCAGAGGGCAAGGGTGTGGGGTGAGGAAAGAAATGCATGACGGACATTAAGATGCATAAACTTCCAGTTGCAAAATAAATGAGTCATGAATATGAAATGTATGGTGTGAGGAATATAGTCAATAATTATGTCAATATCTCTGTATAGTGACATATAGCTAGACTTATTGTAATGATCATTTTGAAATGTATAGAAATATCAAATCACTATGTTGTGTGACACGATCAATACAGTGCTGAAGGTCAATTATATTTCAAAAACAAACAAATAAACTCACAGAAAAAGAGATCAGATTTGTGGTTACCAGAGGCGGAGATGTGGGTGGAGCGGGGATTGAATGGGTACAGTTGAAAGGTACAAATTCCAGTTATCTTATAACTGGAAGTACTAGAAGTGTCATGTATGACATGATAAATATAATTAACACTGCTGTATGTAGTATATGAAAGTTGTTAAGAGAATAAATCCTAAGATTTCTCTTCACATGGAAAAATATCTTTCTATTTCTTTAATTTTGTATCTATATGAGATGATGTATGTTCACTAGATTTATTGTGATAACTCTTTCACAATGTATATTAAGTCAGATCATTATTCTGTACACCTTAAATTTATATATTGCTGTATGTCAATTATATCTCAGGAAAACTGAAAGGAAAATAAATAAAAAGCCAGCTATGGCTGCAGTAATAGAGATGTACAGTATTTCAATGAGAATGTCAAAGGCAGAAGGATCCATGAGGTGATTTTTTAAATCATCCAGCAAGCAATGGCAAACATCTATGCTAAGACTATAAATACAAACAAACAAAAAAATTGTGTTAATCATGGATTCAGCATGACCTTTGTTTTGTGGCTATACATATATATATATACACACACACACACACACACGTATGTAACATGTGTATTACACATGTATGTAACATATTTATAGTTTGGCATAAACATATTAATAAACATATTAACATGTTTCAGAAAATTTATGTCAAATACTATCTATTCACATCTCATTTATCCAAAACATTAGAGAAATTGAGCATTCCCTTTAGAGGGGGCACTGTGCCAGGAGTTGGAAATTCAAAAAGACATGGCTTCTAACTTCTTGGAGCTTACAATCCAGTGGGAGAGACAGCCTTTAATAATGGTGAACAGCCTTTCACCCCCTGTACCTTCTTCACATAGCAATGTTTGGGCGGGGAGTTTCCTTCCTTTTCAGACTAGGACATCAAAATATGGTGGCTTGCTTCCATTTTAAATCTTTAAATCATGACTGTTGGGGTATATATTTTTCCAACTTTTTGGAAACTCTAGAGCAGGTAAAAAACCTCTCTTTCATTTTGCCACCTCGAAAAGATCACTCCCAGGTCACTGTACATGAGTTCTTGAGCTCACTCAACCAGCAAGCTCTCATGTGCTTTCAGCATCACCATACTTGGTTCTTGGTGAGTAAAGACACAAAAAAGGACCCACTGTGACCTCAAGAAGCTGAGGATAGCAGGAGAGAAAGAGAGCCAAATGTCCTCAACCTTATAATGTTTCCGGGATTGCCATGAAGGATATTTGGGGCTTCCTGGTCTGAGAGAACACAGAGGACATCCCAGATAGGCAATTTTCTGGAGGCTGGGAAGAGAGAGAAGAGAGGCTACCTGGGGCAAGAAGGCTCAGGGGATTAAGGGCCAAGGAGGGCAGCATTAGTCTGAGCATGTAAGGCTATACCAGTCAGAGTTTGGATTTTACCCTAATGGCACTGGGACATCAAGGGAGGGATTGAAACTAGTACAGAATTCAGGGTGAGAGATGAAGGAGACATGAGCTAGGATAGGAGCAATGGGAAGGTCCAGTTTCTAGAAGCAGAAACTTTATCTCCTTCCACTCCTCCCCCTCCAGGTCATAGTGCAAACCTAGCATACAGTAGCAGTTCAACATTTGCTAAAGTAGTTTGGATCAGAGCAGAAGAATTATTGCCCCTTGAAGCCAGGTGTAAATGATATTAATGATAAGCAAAATAAACAACTCACTGCAAATGTCACTATGTGCTGTAAAGGGTTTTGAGAAGTACAGCAAGAATAGTCTGGAGATCAGGGAAGACCTTCCTGCAAAAGCCATGGCAAGCTGAGACTGGAAGAGTAGGAGGGACATTACCAGCAAAGAGTGGGCTTAGAAGAGGGTTCCAGGACGAGGAGTGAGCCTGAATGCATGGGTGTGACATAGATAAGAAACAGAACAAAATCCTCTGTGGCTGTAGAGTGCAAAGTGGTTTGAGATTGGAAGTGGTCAGGAGCCAGATCACACTTTGTGATGCAGTGAACACAGTTAAAGAGATCCTAGGAATAATGGGAGGTCAGTAAACAATTGTAAGCAATTTACTCTTCCTCAGGGATCTAGCAAGTATCAAGGGATCATGAAACTGAGTTTCTAACCATCTGAAAGGTTAATAGAGGAATTTGCAGCTTATTTCTGATCCAGATTGGATTAGGAGGCTGCTTGGTTCATTGTACTGGCGCCTTCTTTAAAATTGACTAGAAATGTTTCACCCAGGTGAATAAACTCTCCCAACATGCAGTTTGCACCCCTACCTTGTTGAGTTGTTTTAAAACCTCAAGATTGTTAGAAGGTGAAAGTAATATATCTATTGGCAACCACCTGTAGTTTAGCCCTAATTACCTGTGTTGTTCAAATGGCCAGTTTTCTTTGCCTAAGAATGGCTCCTATTAGACATTGGTACAAACATGAATTCCTGTCTCCCAGCAGTCCTCCTAGGAAGGAAAGCAGGCTTGATGGTGAAGATCCTTGCTGATCTAGAATGGCCTGCTTGGGATCATGCATGCCCCTCATTCCTCCATCTAGTAAATGACACCTATGTTAATTTTCTATTGCTGTGTAACAAATTACCACACATTTAGCAGTTTAAATCAATGCACATTTATTGTCTCACAATTTCCTTGGGTCAAGAATCTGGGTATGGTTTATCTGGGTCCTCTGCTTATGGTCCTCTCTCAGGGCTGCAAAAGGTGTCAGTGCAGCTGCATTCTCATCTAGGGCCAAGCTCATGCGAGTTCTTGGCAGAATTCAATTACAGTTGTATGACTGAGGCCCTCAGCTCCTATAGGTTATCCCTTGTCCACAGGCTTTCATAACATGGCTAATTGTTTCAAGGCCAACAGGTGTGTCTTGCTTTGAATCTCTTCTTTCCCTTCTGTGAAGGCCTGGACTCTCTTTTAAAATTTAGGTCTACTCAGTGTACTGTCTCTTTTGATCAGCTCAAAGTTAACTGAAGACCTCATTCATAGCTGAAAAATCCCTTCATCTTTCACATATAATGTAACCTAATCACAGGTGTAAAATTCCATCATACACACAAGTCCCATCTGTACTCAAGATGGGGGGATTATAGAAGGTGTGTACACCTGGAGGTGGGAATCCTGGGGCCATCTTAGAATTTGGCTTTCCACAGTGACTCTCATTCCTCTATATGGTAAACAGTGCCCCACGTTCTTCAGTTATAGTAAACTGCCCTTCACTCCTTCATATAGTAGGAAACCATGAAAGGCTGCTGAAATGCTCAACCCAAATCAGTCTTGGTGTGGCGTCTGAGGATGAAGTAGGCATTGTTTTAGGCTGACATTTTCAAATTGAGAAGTAGGAAGTAATATTCTTTGGATTGGATATTACTTTTGTTGTCTTTATATGAAAGTAAACCAAAACCAGCTTCCCCCACCCCACCTCGGATTTCTCAGCCAATATTCCCAGATTTATAACAAATGTAAGGGGCAAGAAAGAGGGAGGGGTTTTTCCCTCTGGCTCCCTGGTTTCTAGTTTGGACAATTTATTGGAGAGTGGAGCTATTCTCCACTGTGGAGACATAGAAAATAAGCAGTTAGGTGAGTGGTACAAGGTATGTAGAAGCTACCTTTTGACAATAGCCCTCAGGGACTCACCAGATGTCACTTCAAATTGTTCTTCCAACCATTTCCCCCACCCTCGTATCCCTGGCCCTTTTATCCTCTTGCCTCGGACTCTGGCTTCTGATGCCTCTCCCTACTCAGCCCTGTGTCCTCATGTTTGGTACACTGTCTTTGGTCAGCTGGCTCAGGCTCAGTGTTTGCTTTTGTCATTATCAATCTTCTTCCTTCTTTGGGTCATAGAAACAGCAAGGAGTATTGGAAAGTGCTTACTGGCTTGGCTCATCCACTAACAAAACGTGAACTCTTAGGCAAGTTACTATCTCAAGGTCTTGATTTTCTCATGTATAAAATTGGAGTATTGAGCTGCATGATTTTCAAAGACCCATTCTGCCTCCAGTATTCTGAGAGTTTGCTAATGTGATATAAGATTGGGCTGGAGATATATTTAGCAGCATTAAGAAATAGAATATTGATTTCATTCACAGGATAATTTTATTATGTTCTCAAAATCAGTGTTTGGAAATGGAGTCAGTGATATAAATGTTTTTCTCTAGATTTCTGATACCTCATCGCTAAAAGAAAGCAAATAGAACTTAGTGGCTATATTCTTAGTATAGGAGAGTGATGTTACACTGACTAACCTTCAATTATAAATGCATTTAATTATATTTTTTACCAGAAATTGAGATGTGTAGAGATTGAAATTTACTCTGAGCCTAATAGGTGCCATACACCCTTCTTGACACTGGGAACATAAATTAAGAACAAAATAACACTTATGATCTTAAAGAGCTCAGAGACAAGTTTAGAGACAGACATGCAAATCAGGGTTTATAGTTTAGCCTGGAAAAGGAGGTGAGAGTGGAGTGGTGAGTCAAAGGACAAAGCAGCTAACTCTACCTTTGGGGTTAGAGAAGGCTTTGCAGATGAAGACTTCTTTTGAAATAAATATTAAAATATATGTAAGAATATTTCAGGTGGACAAGATGGAAAAGGACATTGCTGCTGAATTAAACATAATGGAATCTAATGTACTACTAAATACAAGATTGTAAACTTGTAAGCAATAAGCACTCCTCTTTATCATTTCATATATGACACATCTATGTTCACAAACTTTGTGAACTGCAAAGTTGATGCTTTCTGTCTCACTCTATCATGTACCAACTGTACGATGTTTGGAAATCACCTAATTTCTCAGAGTCTCAGTTTACTCACTTGTCAAATGAAGACAATAAAACCTATGTCCTCAGATATTTTTGTAAAAATGAAATTGTGTATTAGACCTAGACATGCTTTATAGACTCTGAAAATCCACAAAGGTATTACTATTTCTGTTATCATAATTTTGCTTTATGCTATTTAAGGTTGCAAGGAAAGAACCTGCTCAGTTGTACTACTACTCTGAGTTCCTTAATAGAAATCCAGGAAGGCACTGTAAGCTTGTTCAAGATATGTTAACAATAGCACGTTGTGTGCAAAGATGCAACTTAAGCACAAGTATACATAAAACATGCAGGGGTCAGGTTACTGGGGTCAGGTTGTGGTCATCCAATACGGAGTACTCCTGCTGGATGGGCTTTTGCACCAAGCCTTCTCGGAGGTACATGGCTTTCCTGGTGCCACACGTAAATCCCAATCAACACAGGTGCCCTAGCCAAAGCCTCTTGGGAAGTACATCTGGAGCTTCAGGACCTATCCAGTTGTATGAAGGGAACTCAGTGGCAATGGCCCACACTGAGTTCAGGCAGTAAGAGGGCACATTGTCTGCACAGAATTTAATAATAATAGAGAAACTCACCAAAAGTTTGATCTCCATTTATTATCCCCATGTGCTGGAAATTCTAAAAATGCCAATGATAAAATACTCCTCCTCCAAAATGTTTTATTAGCCTAAGCTCTAAACAATTCCTGTGTTTGCTGTTGTGTTTTAATAATATATGTGTAATCTTCAAATTAGCACATTTTTGCTACTTATCCTTTAATTAGCACTGTATTTTACACAGAAATTAATTGGAGGAACTCTGTTATTCCATTAGCCTCTGACACACAGGGGCTTGGATACATGTGTTTGTTTCAAGAGGACATTTCTAAGGACTCAGGATTGGAGGAGTTAACTGTAGGGCAGCCCCTGGACTCCAGTGTGTAGTACTACGTATTCTTGAGCTTAAAGAGTTAATTGAAAATAGCAATAGTACTGATTGTAAACACAAAGAAACAGAACTTGAATTATTTCAGTTATGTCCTTCTGTGTGATTATACTTCTCACAAAATTGGCCTATGTACTCCAAAAAGTGGATTGAAACTCGAAGCCAGAGTTTTGGGATGATTAGAAAAGAACAGCTTTATTACCTTGCCAGGCAAAGGGGAATCACAGCAGGTTCATGCCTTAGAGACTGTGAATCCATCTTGGGGTTGGGGTCTTGAAGTTTTATAGAAAAACTGGATGGAACAGAAAAGGTGATAACAATCAGGATGCTTTACAGAGCGCTGCTACATTCCTCTTAACCTGGGTGAATCTTTCTAGCATCATGGGGGAACTGTGGCAGATCTGTCCATTCTTCTGAGAGTACTAGCCCATTACCTTCCTCCTGGAGCATAGCCTCTGTGTTAAAACTATTGTAAAGAATGTGAGGGAAAAGTTTGGAGATTGCTTAGCACAAAAGCAGAACGGGAGAGAAAGTAAATTGCATGATTCATTAGACAGAAAGATTCAGCAAATAGTTTTAGTATCGAGGAAGTTAGCTCGTTTCCTACTCCTTCACTTGGAGTTTTTATTTGTACTTAAATTTTAAAATATTGAAGCTGAATCTGAACTGCAAGGTGTAATATTTTTGTTTGGTAAGTGCAGGTTTCAACTCATCCGTGAAATATTTTATTGATCTGAATAACGTCTTAACCATTGAAAACTTTAAATTTAAATTTTAAAGAAAAATTATTGTTATTGACGATTGTTTGGTTATGATTAAAATTATAGTGTTGCTTAGAGCAGTGAGTATTAAAAAATTATCTGCCCAAGTCAAATACTTTAGGTATGCCACTATATACAACCTTAGGTCAATAACTTTACATTCACTGGATAAATAACCCAAAGGCAGGGGTGGGCAACCCAAAGGCAGAGCCCATGCCTGCCTTCTGGCCATGAAACACACATGGCTTCTCTGAGTGAAGCTAACTGGATTAACATCCATAGCATTGGCCTCATCACCTCCTGGCTTCCCTGCTAGCTGAAAATTCACTCTTCTTTCCGAGCAAAGCTTCTCCTTTGAAAGACATGCCTAGGTTACCTTCACAAGGCACAGAGCTTTATTGAAAAGCAACTTGGTGAGCTGTTGGGAGGTACTTGTAAGGGTAAATACTGTTCACTGAGTTGTTGTGTGAAAGTAAGATTGTTTACAGAATCCACTTCAGGGTGCTTCACCTTCAGGTTGTATCTTTTGTCAGGTGGGAGGTAATCAAAGGCAGAAGGACTATAACCTCCAACCAGGAGTCCTACTTCTTACATCTGCAAAAGGATGACAGGGAGGTGCCTGTGGCTGTTACGGAATGTAATATTCTAGAACATTCTCAAAAAGACAAAAGCTTTCATGCAACAAGTATTCAGCAAAGGATGCTCTTACTGTGAAAATTTAGTAATAGAAAGGATCCAACTCCCATTCTCTGACCCCAGCCTGGGTTGCAGAATCCCAGTGTGAAGAAAAAGGCTTACCCCCCACATCCCACTCCATGCCTTCTTGTGACTGACCACCATGGTAGCTGTGACAATTTTTTACATTCCAACTCCAAATTTCCTCACTGAAAAAAATTGGGTCACCAGTTTATGCCAGGTTCCAAACTATTGACTCCTTTTCAGCCTGGACTCTGATCACCAATGATCCCTTTCAGACACCTCTTTCTTTTTGGAAGAGTGCACATTTCTGGACCTACAGTTTCTGGATCTGAGGGCTCTTTTGCAGCCTTCCATGGCTACTCTTCCCCATGTCACCTCCATGGATTGTGTTCCAGAACTTCTACCTTTGCCTTCTCAGCTCCTCTCACAGACTCAGCAGTCACTTGCTTTATGTGAACAGCTCCAAAATCTCTAGCACTAGTTTTAGCCTCTTCTCAGTCACGGTTTCATTTTCTAAGCTCTTGAACACCCTTACTTCCTCATCTTTTGAGCACCAGAGCTTCACAAGATGTAGCTAATATCAATTATAAACTCTATTATATTTTATTTCAGGCTGTCTGCCTTACTCCTGGAGAGCTGACTTTTTTCCTTTTGATATTTTTTTTCCCCTAGAATGATCTTTCTAACATTATAGCAGTTGCCCAGAATCATGCCTTATTTTAAAATGTTTTATAATTAGACCACACCTTTCTCTTTGTTTTTCCTAGGAAAATATTACTTTTATTTAGTTAATCAAAAGAAATTATGCCTACATCTCATCAGTATAAAAATATATATGTAATACATCATATTATTAAAATGCATTATATGATATGTCATACTATATCAGTATCACAATGTATTTATACTTCCTGACTTTTAATTATACATTTTGTGTCATAGCAGCTACATTTTCTTGAGACATTCTTCTCGGAGCCCTCTAACATTCTGTTCCATTATAGACTGATTGCTTTCTAAGCTTGTTGTTCAGCTATCACACTGACTTATTTTTTTAACCTCCCTGAGTTATTTCTACTCTTTCTCATATATTGTGTTATACTTTTGAATTCACTTTATAATTTTCTGAACTCTGTATATCTAGGTTTTGCATTTTTGTTTTTTATAGAAAGAATATAAGGGAGATCAATTTTATAGGTCCTCAGATGTTCAACAAAAGGTCTTTCTTTTGCCCTTAACATTTGGATGATTGTTTGTTAATAGAATTCTAGTTTCAAAATTACCTTTGTTCAGATTTTTCTGAGTATTACTCGACTGTTAGCTTGTAAAGAGTGTCCAAAATGAGAAATCTGATGCCTTTGTATCTAATGTCTCCTACCAGCCCAAGCTCCTATCAGCTTTTAGGACATTATCTTTATCCTTGAAGTTCAGAAATGTCATGAGATGTATCTAAATGTAAATGTCTTTTTTTAATTATCTGTGCTCAGCTTACTTAAATGAAGGTTCCAATAGGGCAGATTTTTTTTTTTTTCTATTTTGTTCACTGATCTATGGATGCTGAGAACAGTGCCTGACAAAAAATAAGAAGCCATGGAATCTTTTTGACTAAATGAACTAATATTCAAGTCACTTCTTATTTTAGGGAAATTTTCTTTTATTATTTCTTTTATTATCTTCTCTCATCTGTTCCCTCTGCAATTGCATACTAAGTCTATCTTCTAAGCCTTTCTTTTCTTTCCATCCACAATTTCCATATCCTTTTTTGCTCTCATAATTTCATTCTCTTTTTTCTTTTAACATTAAGTTCTAGGAGGTTTCCTTTACTTATCTTTCATATTTCTACTTTGGCCCTCAGCAACTTCTATTCTTTTATGGAGAAGTTTTATTAAACTTTTTAAACTTGATAATCATAATTTCTAAGTATTATTTTTGCTTTTTGCTCTCTATATTTGTGAGTATTAGTTTATAGACACCTTATCTCTTAAATCCCTGCAAAGATATTACTTGTATTTTTTTTAAGTTTTCTTTTGTCTTCAGTGTTCTCTCTCTTTGTTAATCTTGGTTCTTCTCTTTCATGCTGTTGATTTTCCTCAAATGTCTGGTTATCTTCGGTTGTCTGTTCAAGTTTTAAACAAAGGACTCAGTTGTTTAGTAACTGGAAGCTGGTGTGGTTTCCTCTGAAGGTATGCCTATTAGTTTCTATGATAAGTCTCTTGAATGAGAGGGTGAAAAATGGAGAATGCTGATAGACCATTGTCTCTTCAAGGTCTATGAATACAAGATAAAAAAGCAAAGTGGTGAATCTCTGTCTCCAAATTAAGGAAGTCTTTTTTTTTTGAGGAGTGGTATATATGGTTTTATTTCATTCCTCTGCAGAATTTCCCTTCTTATTCATCTCTGTTTTAGATATGTAGTTCTGAAGTTTCCTTAGGTTTGGTCAGCTTCTCTTTCTGGAGCCAGGCACATACTAAGCACCACCACCCCACTACCACACACAGAAATAGTTGGTCTCTGCTTCGTTGGAAGGGGCTTCTTATGGCTTCAGAATGGGAGTAAATGCCATATCTAACCTTAGCATAAATATATGGTGGGGAAGGAAAGACAGCTCAGTGCTTCTGTAGGCTATACTGTATAATCATTACCTTATATTTGGCATGCTTCTGTTCCTTATACTTTTACCTGTAGGTTTTACCTTTCTGTTGGGAGCCAGTGAAAAGTTTGGAAGAAAGATTGTTACTACTATAAGGAGCTTATTCTCTCTCTTATTTATTTAATCTCCTATTAAATCTCATCCTATCTGCTTGATACCTCCTGAAAACTCAAAATGTCTGGCCCTGCAAATAGTACTTGTTCATATTTATCTAAGTTGTTTTATATTTATTACTTTTCTAATATATTTTCTGTACCTGTATCTGGAAAGTATGGGTGGAAGAGAGACTAAATATGTGTGCCCTGAATGATAATGAGCAAATACAGGAATAAATCCCCTTTTCCCACCAAACTAATTCTATCCTCCCCTATACCTTTATTCTTTTAATGGCTTACCAGTTAAAAGAAGCAAAAATCAATGTCCATTCCATACTTCCCAAGACAATATACAGATTCAATGCAATCCCAATCAAATTACCAATGACATTTTTCACAGAGTTGGAATAAAATTTGTATGGAAACACAAAAGACCCCAAATAGCCAAAACAATCTTTAAAAAGAAGAATGGAGCTGGGAGAATCAAGCTCCCTGACTTCAGACTGTAATACAAAGCTACAGTAATCAAAATAGTATGGTACTGGCATAAAAATACACACATAGATCAATGCAACAGGATAGAAAGTCCAGAAATAAACCCATGCACTTATGGTCAATTAATCTATGACAAAGAAGACAAGAATATATGATGAAGAAAAGACAGTCTTTTCAATAAGTGGTGCTGGGAAAAACTTGACAGCTACCTGTAAAATACTGAAATTAGAACATTCTATAACACTACATACAAAAAATTCAAAATGGATTAAAAACTTAAATGTAAGTCCAGATACTATAAAACTCCTAGAGGAAAACACAGGCAGAACCCTCTCAGACATAAATCACAGAAATATATTTTCTGAACCAGCTTCTGGAGTAATGGAAATAAAAGCAGAAATAAACAAATGAGATCTAATTAAACTTCAAAGTTTTTGCACAGATAAGGATACCATCAACAAAACAAAACAAAAAAACCCCTACAGAATGGGAGAATATATTTGCAAATGTTGCGACTCACAAGAGACTGATTTCCAAAATATACAAACAGCTCATACACCTTAATATCAAAAAAACAAGCAACCCAATCAAAAAATGGACAGAAGACCTAATTAGACATCTCTCCAAGGAAGACAGACAGATGGCCAACAAGCACATGAAAAGATGTTCAACATCACTAATTGTTAGAGAAATGCAAATCAAAACTACAATGAGCTATCAACTCACACCAGGCAGAATGGCCATCATTCAAAGGTCTACAAACAACAAATGCTGGAGATGGTGTGGAGAAAAAGGAACCCTCATACACTGTTGGTGGGAATGTAAATTGGTGCAGTTACTATGGAGGACAATACAGAGGTTCCTTAAAAAACTAAAAATAGACTCACCGTATGATCCAGCAACCCCACTCCTGGACATATACTTGGAGAAAAATATAATTCAAAAAGACGTATATACCCCAATATTCATAGCAGCACTATTTACAATAGCCAAGACATGGAAATAATCCAAATGTCCATCAACAGACGTCTGGATAAAGATGTGGTATTTATATATATATATAAAATATATTTATTTATTTATGTATTTATTTATTTATGTATTTATTTATTTATTTATTTTATCTATCTATCTATCTATCTATCTATCTATCTATCTATCTATTTATATTCACACACAAATATACAACGGAATACTTCTCAGCCATAAAAAGGATAAAATAATGCCATTTGCAGCAACATGGATGGACTTGGAGATTGTCATTTTAAGTGAAGTAAGCCAGGAAGAGAAAGAAAAACACCATATGATATTGCTTATATGTGGAATCTAAAAAGAGAAAAGGATGCAAATGAACTTATCTGCAAAACAGAAACAGACTCACAGACATAGAGAACAAACTTATGGTTACCTAGGAGTAAAGAGGGTGGGAAGGGATAAATTGGGAATTTGAAAATTGCACTTTTTGGGGAGTGATAGAAATGTTAGCTATCTTGATTGTGGTAGTGGTTTCATTGGTGTATACATCTATCGGAATTCATCAAATTGCACATTTGAAATATGTGTAGTTTTCTGTACAGGATCCATATCACAAAAAATGTTTACAAAAATCAATGGCAATTGATCAGTGTTGGTGAATGTCATTCTCTGTCTCTCTCTTTCCTTTCCTTTCCTTCCTTCCTTCCTTCCTTCCTTCCTTCACTCCTTGCTTCCTTCCTTCCTCCCTCCTATCCTTCCTTTCCTCCCTCCCATTGTTACTTCTTTCTGTCAAAAGATATATCACAATCCAGGCACTGGAGAGGGGCTGGGTGTATACTCTTGAATAAACAAATACGGTTTTGCCCTCTCAGGAGTTACAGTCTAGTGGGGGAGGCAAATATCAAACAAATAAGCACACAATTTGAATCTATATTTACAAAGTATAGTACACTCCCTGAAGGAGGTATGAGTGAGAAGGCCTTAGTGGGGAAATGTCATTGGATGGACCCTGAAGGGTAAGTAGAGTTTGGCTAGCAGACCAGCAAGGTAAGAAGGTTGTAACAAGATGGAGCACAAACATTAGAGGTCCTTGAGGTAGGGAAGAGCTTGGCATGTGGGAGGATGGTAGAGAAATCCAGGGAAAAGACTGAAGTACCAAGTAACATGTGAAAAGAATGAGAAACTGGGATAAGGGGCCTTATAGGCCATGTAAGGAATTGAGATTTAAGCAATAGAGTATTAAACAGAGGAGTTGCATGAATGATATACGTTTTTTTAATGATGATATTAGTTATTGTGGAGAGAACAGAGTAGAAAAAGGCAAGAAGGAACTTAGGAAACCAATTAGAAAACTGTTATTGAACTGCAGGTGAGAAATAATGCCTCTCAGGCGAACTGGAGAGGCAGGAGTGATGATGGAGGCAAGTATACTGATTGTGTATGTGTTTTTGAACTAGTATGGACAAGTCATACAATGGAAAGAGAATGATAAACGGTGAATCTTAAATGTGAAGTTTGAACAACCTGGTGAATGGTGGTGCCATTATGTGAATTGGTGAGCTGTGGCAGATGCAGGTTTGGAGTGGAGAGAGTCCAATGTTGTGTTTTAACCATGTTAATTTTGACATACTTGTGAAACATTCAAGAAGAGGCAACACATTGGCAAGAAAATTCTGGGGGATATATACATTTTCCTCCTGCCAACATATAAGTGATATTTAAAGCTACCGAGTGAATGGGATTACCTAAAGAGAAAACATAGCTCACAAATAGATTTGAAACTGAGAAATGCCAACATTTTAGGAGATGGCAGAGGTGGAACGTGTTTCACCTACTATGACGACTCATTAGTAAAGGACCACGTGAGCATTTGTATGTTTTAACAAACATTTAGACTACACTTTGAGCCAGGTATGATTCCAAATGTTCCTATGGAAATGAACTTTATAAATGTTATACCTTGTTTATTTCTCACAACCACCCCATGAAGTAGTTGTGATTATTAGTCCTTATTTACAAATAAAGAAATACATGCATGTGGAAGTTTAGTGTATTACTCAAGGTCACATAGCTAGTAAATGAAAGAGCCAGGTCTCAAACCCAGGCTGTCTGGCTCTAAAATCCATAGTCTTATGTACCCTGCTGTGGTACTTCTCAGCGTCCTGTGGTCTCACCTGGAATCAGTGAATATGGGATGTGGGAATGGAAGTATATCTGCTTTTGTTGTCCTTCTAGACCTTAATTCTTTCTAACACTTGCCACTTAAGATCAATCTACTGCCAAAACCCATAGCTTTTAACTCTAGAATAATTCTTACATCAATCATTTCATTATATCCCTTCTAGTATCTGAATTTCAGACTTTTTTTTTATTGAAGTATAAAGCATAAGTATAAAGTATTGAAGTATAAGATTTACAATGTTGTGATAAATTTCTGTACAGCACAGTAATTCATTCAATATGCATATGTTCCTTCTCATATTCTTTTTCATTATAGACTACTACAAAGTATTGAATATAGTTCCCTGTGCTATACAGTAGGACCTTGTTGTTTATCTATTTTACATACAGTAGTTAGCATCTGTAAATCAAGAATGTTGTGCTAAACCCCTAAATGGTTTTTCATTTTTCCTGCTCCAATCACTTTTCCTCATTGCAACCAGTAATCAAAGCACAAACATGTCCTGTTGTCTCCTAGATCAAAAATCTTCAGTGACCTCACATTTCTTACAGAGTCATGTCTACAGTCCTTTCCTGGTATCCAAAGCCACCTATAATTTGATCTCAACTTCCAAGATCGTCAGTCACAATTCTCCAGTATATAGCTACTGCCACTGTGAACTTGGGCTAATTAACTATTCTCTGAGTATGTCATTGGCATTCTCAGCTCAGCCACTTTGTCATGCCTCTCAGCACATTTAGAATCTTTTCTTTACTCTGTCATACCCCTAAGTTTCTTATCCCTGCCTATTGGAATCTGATTCATCCCACACAACCCATCATTAGGGTCCTCCTTTTCATGATTCCTTGATTTTTAGGTGGAATTGATCCAATTCTCTTCTGAACTCAACTTTCTTTGTACTGTTTATATTAGTCATCAGATTCTAAACATTATAGGATTTTGTGTGTATAGATTGTCAGGTCCTGGAGGGGAAGTCATCTGTATCTTTTCACCCACCTTATAATGCCTATACTGTTTCTGGCAAACTGTTGCATAAAGTACTTGTGTACTCAGTAAACACATGCAGGCTCTCCCTCTCAGCTGCTTTTTCCTGTCTGATTAGTACCTGCAGAACACTGCTCCATTGTCTTGCTTTCCAGTGGAATGATTCTGCTACCCAAATGCACTTATATCTTGGAGCAAGTTATTACACGTATTTCTCAAACATACACTAAAATCAAGGATGAAAATATCTGACTCCCTAGTTAAGCCTTTTGCAGAAAGGATGAACTCTGGATAAGACATCTTTTACCCTAGTTTGGCTCTCAGCAAACTGCCTCTCAGATGCTTCAGAAAAAGAAATAAAATCCAAAAAAATAAAATTTTTTTTTTTTTTTGCCAGGATCAGTGGTGTTGTATCATTTATAAATGGGAACTGAGTACTGAAAACTCGTTTATTTTCATCTAAATAAGAACAAAGGGAATTTTATCAGGTTTCTATTTTACAATGCAATATTTTTTCACCATGAAACATATTTTCTAATTGGAATTTACTTTTAAGTTGAAGAGGGGTATTTTACAATACTTAACGAAATAGATATTTTAAGGTTTTTGACCAGCAAAATATACATCATATATATTGTCTTAACTTTACAGTTTTGGTAATAAAAGCAAGATAGTAAATCAAATATACAATATGATTCAACTTTTTATATTCTCTCATAACTATATATATTTAAAAAAAAACCTGGAAGGAAAACCAGCAAAATAAAAAAAAGCGTGTATCTCCATGTAATAGGGTTATTTAGTTTTTGTAAATTTCTCCATTTTCTAATGTTTTAATAATTAGAAGATATTATTTTTATGTTAAAACTTTATTAAAATACAGTTTTTATTTTAATAGAAGAATTATGAGAAAGGAACAGTATTGAGAGTTTTTTATAGACCCTATATGAAATTTAAGACTTGTGAGAATCTCATAGTCTTCTTAAAATACATTTTATTGAGGTATAATTTACAGTAAAATTCTCTAATTTTAAATTTATAATTCCATGAATTTTGACAAATATACATAGTCTTGTAACTAATATCACAGCCATGATATATAACATTTCTATCATTCTCCAAAGTAACTTTTGTGGTTAATTGATAAAGTTCTCCTAACCCTTGGTTCCTGAAAACCACTGGTCTGCTTTCTATCAAGATCCCATCTTCCAGAGGTTCAAATTGATGGAACTATAGGCTATATATACAGTCTTTTGTGCATGATTTTTGTCCTTTAGCGTGATGTAAAGTTCATGTTTTTGATGGTATCAGTAGTTAGTTCCTTTATATTGCTAAATACTAGGTTATTCTATACATATACCACATTCACTTACTGATGGACATTTGAGTTGTTTCCAGATTTTGGTTATTTGGAATAAAGCTGCTATGAGCTTCATGTACAAGTCCACTTGTGAACATATGTTTTTATTAATTTTAATTAAATACCTAGGAGAAGGATTACTCTGTCATTTGGTAAGTGTATTTTATTTTACAAGAAGCTGTTAAACTGTTTTCTTCTTATTTCTTTTTCTTTTTTACTATTGTACTTGACATACAGTATTTTATTATTTTTAGGTATAATGATTCAATATTTTTATACATTGTGAAATAATCACCACTGTTAAGTCCAGTTACCATCTGTCACCAAAGTTGTGACAATATTATTGACTGTGTTCCCTGTGTTTACATTATATCCTTGTGATATTTATTTTATAGCTGAAAGTTTGTAACTTTTAATCCCTTTCATCTATTTTGTTGGACCCCCCTCCTCCTGTCTGGCAACCATCAGTTTGCTCTCTGTACCTATGAGTCTTTCTGTTTTGTTTTGTTTATTTGTTTTGTTTCTTAGATTCCACATATGAGTGAAATCATACAGCATTTGTCTTTATCTCTCTGATCAAACTCTTATTTTAAATGCCTGTACCATTTTACATTCCCACCAGCAGTGTATGTGAGTTCCAGTATCTCTACATCTTCATCAACACTTGGTATTGTCAGTCTTTTTATTTTTAGTTATTCTAGTGAGTATTAGTAGTAGCTGATTATGTTTTAAATTTTTCATTTCCCTACAAGTTAATGATGTTGAGCATCTTACTTTGTCCTTATTAACCATTCATATACTTTGTTTAGTGAAGTATCTATTTGCTTATTTAAAAAGTGGATTATTTTCTCATTTTTATTGATTTTTAGATCTTTATATATTCTGGGTACAAATTGTTTATTGGATACTTTTAAAAAATATTTCTCTGATCTGTGATTTGTCTTTTCATTTACTCAGTTTTGAAGAGTAGATTTTTTAATTTTGAGAAAGTCCAACTTATCATGCTATTTATGAGCTAGATTAAAAATGTATACTTTCTTTTTGCTTTTTATGAGCTAAGAAAATTTCATTTAATCCAAGGTTAATTGTTTTGCCAATGTTTTCTTCCAAAAGTTTTATAAATGTAGATAATGTTCTGGGACTATGATATATCTTGAGTTAATTTTTATATGTTGTTCCAAGTAAGGGTGCATATGAATAGTCAGTTGTTTCAGTTTATATTGAAAACACAGTCCTTTCCCATTGAAATAACTTGGGACTTTTGTTGAAAACCAATTAACTGTATCTGTGTGTGTATATTTTTGGACTCTATGCTGGTGTACCAATGTCTCTTAATGACTGTAGCTTTATAAAAATCCTGAAATCAGGTGATGTAAATCCTGTAACTTTGTTTTTCTTTTTCAAAATTGTTTTGGCTCTTCTTAGATCTTTTCATTTCCCTAAAAGTTATATAATCAACTTGTCAATTTCTAAAAAGAAGTCTTTTGGGATTTTGATATTGATTGAATTGAATCTCTAGATCAGTTTAGTAATTTAAATCCTAATACTGTTGAGCCTTCTGGTCCATTGACATACTATATGCCTTTACATTTATTTAGGTCTTTTTTATTTTTCTTAGCAGCAAATTTGTGCTTTGCAGTGTACAAGTATTTCACATAGTTTGTTAAATTTGAACCTAAGTATTTCATATTTTTGATGTTGTAAATTGTACTCATTTTCTTATGTTTAATTTTTGGTTTTTTATACTACCTAGAAATGTAATTTTTATATGTGGACTTTTTATCCTGTGGCCTTTCTAAAGTCACTGGTTCTTAATTTTTTTTTTAACATTAAAAGATCATGTTTTTTAAAAGATAGTTTAACATTTTCCTTTCTATTGCAGATGCCTTTTATTTATTTTCCTTGCCTTTTTCATAGTCATTGCTTCCATGACAGTGTAGAATAGAAGATTTGAGAGTAGATATTGCCCTCATGTTTCCCGTATTACAATACATTCAATATTTTCCCATTAATTATAATGATGGTTAGAAGTTTTTAATAAATGCCCTTTATCAAGTTGAGGGGATTTCCTTCTATTCTGAGTGTTCTAAGAGTTTTTTTCTTGAATGATAATTGAATTATGTCAAAAGTTTTTTCCTACATCTATTAAGATGACCATATGACCTTTTCAAATAGTTAACATGGTGAATTACACTGATTGATTCTGGAATGTTGAATCCAACCTTGTATTAAGGGGATAAACCATACTTTGTCATAATCAATTATCTTTTAACATATTTTGGATTTTATTTATCAGTATTTTTCAAAGATTTTTGCTTTTTTGTTCAAGAGATATATTGATCTAAATATTGTTTCCATATTAATGTGTTTGTATGATTTTTGACATCAGGATAATGTTGATCTGATCTTATGGAATGAGTGTTCCACCAACCTCTGTTTTCAGGAAGACTGAATATCTGGTAGAATTCATCAGTGAAGCCATCCAAGCCTAGACAATTTTTATAAAAAGGTTTTCAAATGCTAATTCAAATTCTTGAATAGTTATAGAGCTATTCAGGTTCTCTATTGCTTCTTGAGCAAGCTTTTGTAGAATGTGATTTCAGGGAATTCGTCCTTTTCATCTAAGTTGGCCAATTCATTGGCATAAAGTTACTCATCATGATCTCTTATTATACTTTTAGTGTCTGTTGGTTCTTAATGGTGACCTCCTCCCCTTTGTGCTGTAGATAATTTGTGCTTTTACTTTTTTTTTTTTTTTTCTTGGAGCAATCTGACTACAGGCTTATCAATTTTATTCATTTCTCAAAGAATTAGTTCTTGGTATCATTTGTGTTTTTCTATTTTCTGTTTCATTGATTTTTTTCCTCCAATATTTATTATTTTCTTCCTTCTCTTTAGTTTGGGCTCAATTTTCTTTCCTCTTTTTAGTTTATTTAAGGTAGAAGCTAGAAATCTTGCCTATATTCTTCTTTAATGTAAGAATATCCCCTTAGGTCTATCTTAGTGACAGTCCACAAATTTCATTATGTTGTGATTTAATTTTCATTTAATTCCAACCATTTCCTAATTTCTCTGTGATTTTTTCCTTTAACCCATCAGTTGTTTAGAAGTATGTTGTTTAATTTCTAAGTATTGTGAATATTCTTAGGTATATTCCTGTTATTGGTTTCTAGTTCATTTCTATTGTGATAAAAAATATTACTTTGTATATTTTCAACCTTTTTTAATTTATTAAAACTTATTTTACTTCTCAGAATATGGTCTACTTTGAAAATGTTCCATGTGCACTTGAACAATTTGCATTCTGCCCTTATTTGGTGGAGTGTTTTATAAATGCCACTTAGATTCCATTTGTTGAAAGTATTGTTCAAGTTTTCCATATATTAACTGATTTTGTCATTAATTGTTTATGAATTATTGAAATAAGAATGTTAAAATCTTCCATTGTAATTATGGGTTTGTGAATTTCTTCTTTCAGTTATATCAGTTTTTGCTTCATGTATTTTAAAATTATTTTATTAGTATATGAGAACCTAATAACAATATACAGCCATTTCCCTTCTCCTAGGATGATGTTTCAGACATTTCACTCCTGCATATGTTACAGACCCTGTTATACAGTGTTATTTTTGCTTTAAACAGTCAGTTATCTTTTAAATGTATTAAAAATGAGAAAATGTATTGCATGCATATCCGCCTATTTAACTTTTCTAATGTTCTTTATTCCTTTGTGCAGATCCAAATTTTCATCTGCTGTCATTTCCTTCTCATCAAGGAAGCACCTTTGGTACTTCTTTTAGTGCAGATCTCCTGGCAATGAATATTTTCATATTTTGTTTTTCTGAAAATACTTTTATCTTTTATTTATAAAATGTATTTTGACTGGGTAACAAATTACAAGTTTGCAGATTTGTTTGATTATATTTTCCTTTTAGTACCTGAAATTGCTCAACTCTTTTTTGGCTTCCATAGTTTTAAATAAGCTCAATGTCATATTTGTTTCATTGTACGCAATATATTTTTTCCTCCTCTGGCCACTTTAAGATTTTTCTTGTTATTATTGGCTCCCATCAATTTAGTTATCAGCTTTCTTACCATGGTTTTCTTTATGTTCAACTGTTCATGTTTCACTGAGCTTCTTCAATGGGTCATTGAGCTTCTTGGCCTTCATACAATTTGAAAAGTTCTAGGTCATTATTCCTTTATGTTTTTAACTACCACCGCCTCATCCATTCTACTACTTCTGGGATTCTAATTACATGTATCCTAGACTTTTGATATTATTTCATAAGTCTTTAAGATTCTGTTCAATTTTTAAAATTCTTTTTTTGTGTGTGTGCTTAATGTTTGATAGTTTCTACTGTTAATTCTTCAAGTTCATGGATTTTTTCCTTCTGCTATTAATCTCATGAAGTGAATTTTTTCATTTCAGCTATTTTATTTCTCATTTCTTGATGATCCCTTGTTGTATTTTTTAAAGCTTTCATTTCACATCATACTCATGTTTTCTTCTACTCCCTTGAACATATGGAAAATAATGATAATAGCTGCTTTAATGTTTTTGTCTGCAAATTCTACTGTTTGTGTATTTCTGAATTTGTTTCCATTGACTGACTTTTATCCAGGGTACAGGCTGTCTGTTTCTTTGCTTCTTTTTATGATTTTCTATTTTGAATTGAAGGCAGATAACTGCAAATTTTACATTTTTGATTGCTAGATTTGGTAATATTCCCTTTCTTGTGATGGATTTTGTTCCAGCATGCAATTAGTTGCTTGCAATCTTTTGGTTCCTTTGAAGCCTTGCCAGAGAAGCCTTTATTTTAAGGCTAATTTAGCTTTACTAACAAGACTATATCCTTCTATAGGCTCTACCTGATGTTTTGTGTATCTCTAGATATGCATGTAGATTTCCACTTTGGATGTTGGGGATTCAAACTACTCCAAACCCTGTGTGAGATTAAGAAGTTGTTGTGACTTCTTTCCAGTGTTTTTCCCTGCTCTGGGTACCTTGTGATTAGTACACAGCCAAGGACTGAAGGGATCCCTCTGTACATCTCTGGAACTCCCTCTTGGTTTCCTTGTTTCCTCCTCTCAGTAAGCTAATCCACAATTTCTAGCCCCCTTAGCCTCTCCAGACTAAATTTTGTCTCCTCAACTGAGTGAAACCACCAGATTCTGTTTGAGTTCCCTCCTCCTGTTCTTTGGCCTGAAAACATCTTTCAGCTGGTTATCTGGGGCACTCGCATGACTCATCTTGTTTCTTTTCCTTCTTCTAGGGATCGCTGTCCTACACGACATGTCCAATGTCTGAAACTCATTCTTTAATGTATCTATTCCAGTTTTCTTATCATTTAAAGGCAAGAGGATAATCTGATCCCTGCCATTCCATCATGGCCTGAGATGAAAGTTTCTTTATCTATTCTCTGTTTTGAGTCTTACATTTAACATCTATAGAATAAAGAGGAGCACTGAAAGACAAAACAAGAAAGAAATTACTGTGATGGAAGAGGATCTGAGGGCCCAAGTAGCTCTAATACAAAAGACATCTTTAGTGCAAAACAAAATTATGAGTACTCATAAATAGACCAGGTGCCTGACATTAATCTGGAATTAGAATTCCATGTTTACAAATGAGCAATGAAACTCACAGTTCCTCTCCAATAGAGGTGATGATTTTTCTAAGTTATTGATTTTGAAAGTCACTTGAGAATACCTCAAAAAAGAAAATGGGTGGTGGGGAGGGAGTGTGACTCTTAATGCTAAAGCAAACTTTGTTATTTCCCAACCATATCTTATCTGAAAGGCGGCCGTCACTCTCTGCTTATACATGTTCTATGCCTAGTCAGTGCCACCTCTAGGAAGACCTGTTCTAATATAGGAGTGCCTGATTGTTTGGAACCTTCTCTGTATCATTCAGCCAAATAGTTCTTTATCTTCCTTCTATATTTCTATTCTGTCTACCTGAATAATATAGAATATATTGTGATAAATAATAGATGACCATAACCACCACCTCTATTGGAGAGGAACTGTGAGTTTCATTGCTCATTTGTAAACATGAAACTTTAATTCCAAATTAATGTCAGGTACCTGGTCTATTTATGAGTACTCATAATTTCATTTTTTATCTAGATTAAAATCCTCTGCTTTCTTATAAAGAGCATGGCTTTCGGACCCTCTCACCATTTTACTCATTATCCTTTAGACAAACTCTAATGTGTTACTTTTACACTTAACATGTGATTGCCAGAAAGAAATACTCTAATTTAAATACAGAGTGAGTGGGTCAGTTATTTCCCATGGCAAGGAAACTAGACTTTATTAATGCAGCTTTAGGTGGTATTAACTTTTCTCAAATGTACCATCTCTCTGAAGCCACAGGTAATTTAAAACACATTTATTTCGTACCCCATTGATAGATGGGCAGCAGAGGCGATCACAGGAAGCCCATTGGTTCATCCATTTGTCTAAGCTTTGAGTGGAGATTTGTGCTGGTTTCAGATCACTTAAAAAATTCAATGTAACTTTCATTCCCTAAATTAAAGCAAGTACCTGCTATTTAAGTTGATTATTTCTATCCTGAAATTTCTTATTAGCTGCCAGCTGACAAAAGGTGCTGTGGAGTATTTTTTTTTTTTAATCCCTGTCAACAGTGATAATGTGGAATCAATCTAATATTTAGAAGTGAAAGTTGCTCATCCTGGATTTCAAAGCTGTAGTAAGGATAACCCATTGACAGAGAAAGTTATCTACTATTCATTTCTTTTACCAGAATCATTTTAGGGGCAAGAAAGCAAAGATTTCTCCAGATACTTTGGAACTAAGTTGGAAAGAAGGAAGAATGATTAAACCATGTTTCACACATCAAGTTGATTTCAGAAGAGCAAATAATCATAAAATGCAAGATTTGGAAAAGATTTTAGAAATCATTTAATTCAAATCATTATACAAGTAAAGAAGGTGAGACCACGAGAAGGGAAATTATTTCCAAATGGTCACATAGTTGGTTTGTGGCAGAACAGGCCTTCTGACCACCGTGCTCCCAGCCAAAATTTCTACTGTGCTATTTAGGATGTTTCTCAAAAGTGACCATGTCTTTTAAATTATTTCTAAACAGGGCTCAGAAAAAACTCATGGGCTTAATTGTAATTGCATTATTGTACTTAGCACAAAAAGAGAAGGACAAAACATTTCGTAAGATAAGTGTTTCAAAGAGTGAAGGGTGGGGAAGAATTCAGGATGCTGAGAATTAATTATTCCTTGGGTACATATAACTTGTTTCAGTTTTCAAAATGATCGCAAAACATGTTGTCTTATGTGCTCCTGTCACAAGTCTGTGAGGAAAGTAGGCAGGCAGGACAGATCTAATTTCTTTCCTTTACGAGGACCTGAAGGCTCAGAATGGGTTAGTGATTTGAACAAGGTAACTCATCTATAAGTGTCAGAGACATGATCAAAGTCTAGGTGATTAAACCTTGTTCAGGGTTGTTTTCACTGCACATTTTTGTTCACACAATGATTAATCCATCTTCTAAATACCAGTTTAGATGCTCTTGTGTCGGCAGTACTGCTGACTTTTACTAGATCAAGTAGTAGATGACGAGTCTCTAGTCACAACTTGTTTAATTTTTAATTCAGTCTCCTCTTGTGCATTCTAATTCATAAAAGCAACACGGTATCATACAATGCTATGGTTCTGTAGAATCAGACTCATTTCAGTGCTGCCATTTGTTAGCTGTTTGATTTAGGCAACAAATTAGTACCCTGTCCAAGCTTCTGTGCTCTCATTCATGAAATGAGAATAACACCTACTTCATAATGTTCATGTGAGTAAAAAATTACCGATGATGAATATGTCTAGTAGGTACCTTGTTACGTCCCTCCCTTTCATAAGCCTTCCCTACTCCCATGTGTTCTCCCCAAACTTCAGTTCTGTTTATCTCACTCTACTCTCTAGTATATAGACATCACTTCTTCATGAGTTTTCTTATGCTCGTCCTAAGTTATTTCACAATGCTTTTAAAGTATGACACATTGTTCCCTTCATCCAATCAGTAACTAGTTATCGAGTGCTTTCTGTATGCCAGGCGCTTGCGTGCAATAGGTACAACTGGATAGAATTTAGACCTAGACTGGTGTGGTTCTTCACCTTGTGGTGCCACAGAAGAAACAGAGATCAGAAGTAAATAATGAAGTATAGTTTGTGAAAAAATGCTGTGAAGGAAATAAACAGAGTGTTGGGGTAGAGGATAATGGTGGGTAGGCAAGGTGAGAGGGTCTGACATGGCATAGAAATCAAGCTTAAAGTATGATTAGAATTTCTTATTTATAATTTTCATCACTTTTGGGAAAAGATGAAAGAATTCTAGGCTGAGGGAACAGAATGACCAAAGACCTGGAGACTTGAAAATTCATGGCTTGTATGAGGAAAAGACAGACTATCAGTGTGGCAGGGCAATCTTCATGGAAGGGCAGGGCCAGACTAGTGTTATCTACAGCCAGGTCACAGACAGCCTAGAATGTCACACAGGTTCTTGGGCAGAAACTGAGAGTAAAGTAATTAAATCATTATTCTTGAGGTTTCAGGAAGAGGGTTTTTGATTGTTTATAGAAAAACATTTTGGCTCTTTGACTAATTACTGTTTATCCTCTTTACCTTTTTAATGCAAACCTATAGTTCTTATAAAATGTCTGATACAGCCCACCTAGTTCAAAACAGACTTTAAATTTATATCTCCTGGTTCTAAATCCAGGTGTCACTCAATGATCCTTATCCAGCTTGATCTCGAGAGTATTCTGTATTGTTGACTGTATCTCCTTAAAACTCTTCTGTCTTAACTACTAGGATATGTTTTACAAATCTTCTCTCCCACTTCTCAGTGCTGACACTGTAAGTATTTGTGTGGACCCTTTTCTCTACATAATATCACTGGGTCATTGAATTCACATCTATGAATTCGATTTCCCACTGAGTGGTCCCAAGTTTGCATATCTTTCCAGAGAGCTCCATTTAGATATTCCACCTATTTCCAAAACTGACTTTGTCATCTTCACTTCAAAATCTGCCCCTTCCCTCTGGATTATCACATCAGCTGTCTGTATCATCTGTCCTTCCTCCAGTTATAATGCAGACCTCAGCACGTCATTCCTCTTCCTAAATTCTTCACTGGTTGCCTGTTGTCTTCATGTAAAAAGATACTGTTGCAGACAGTTTTTCATTGTCCCACTTTGCCTGCCTCTGTAACAACACCCATACCTCTTACTCCAGGTCTGTTCATGACTGTGACTGCATTGTGCTCGGACACACTGCTGCACTGTGGTAATAGTGTTAATAATAATTGCTCAGATTTATTAATGACTTAGTTGTGTTTGAGGTGCTATGCCAAACCACTTTTAATTCATTATCTTATATAATCCATACATCAACCCTGTGTGGTAGGTTCTGTTAGTGTCTCTATTTTGGAAGAGGACACTGAGGTTTGGAGGTTAAATAATGCACTCAGGCTCACAGTTAATCAGGGATAGAGCCAGAAAGCCTACTGTTCAGCATGATGCTGTGTTGCTTCTCACATGCTTTGCACAAGCTGTTATCCCTGCCTGGAATTTCCTTCTCCCACCTGCTTATTTTGACAGGTTGACTACTATTAATCCTTCAGGATGCCTAAGGTGTCACCTCCTTCAAGAAACCAGGTACTTCTTCCTGTGGTCCCATTGCTTCCTGTGGCACCAGGACTTGTAAACACTGTATCTGCTGTTATCTCATTTCTTCTGCTAGACTTCTAGCCCATGTCACATTCATCTTTTCATACCTAGAACCTAACATGGTACTCAGGATATAGTTGGAACTTCATACATAATTTTAGAATAAATAAGATTTTGATTGAAGCCCTGGTTCCCTCACTTACTGGCTGTATAAATTCATGTAAGAAACTGAATCAATATATCTGGCATTATTCTCTTCATGTATAAAATGAAGAAGTTGAATCATAGCAGTGGTTCCCCAAGTGCAGTCCCTCACCAGTAGCATCAGCACCACCTGGGAACGTGTGGAAATGCAGATTCTCGGGCTCCCAGACCTGCTGAATCAGAATCTCTGGGAGTGGGACCCTGAAACCATGTTTGTAGCAAGCCCTTTAGGTGATTCTGATACACAGCATTCTTTGAGAAATTCTAGACTGGGGTCGAAAAACTATGGCTTGGGGATCCACAGGCCAAATCCCACCCAAGGCTCGTTTTTGTACAGAAAAACTCTAGCAACCTCTGCACTGAATAATGGGATCACTGAGGGCCCCTCCAGTTCTACTGGTTGTGAGTGCATTGTGACATCCCTGATTGATGGTGGACTGCCAGTCAGGAGGCCTGGGTTCTAGACCATCTGTTTCTCCATGTTGTAAGTTATTCCTGTTCTCCAAAGCTCAGTTTTCTCACCGTGAATAATGACAGTGGGGTAAGGTTGCTGAATCAGTCAGGGTCCAGTTAGGAAAAGAGAAGCCATGCCAGCTGTCTCAAAAGGAATTTAGCACAGGAAATTGGGGTACACAGATGTTTGAAAGTTGAAGGCAGAAAAAGGGAGAACAGAGGCAACTTTGCATGAATAAAACCAGGGCAACTCCCAGCCTTAGAACTTGGGGAGCAGAAAGGAAGAGGCCGCAAAGAAGAATTTGGGAATTGGAAGGTGGGTGCTAAGAGACCATAACTTAAACCTCTAAGGTGATGGCATGACAAGCTGTTGCTCACATTCCTAGGAAGGTGATTTCCTGTGGCTGGTACTCGAGGGTGCACAGCTCTATGGCTTCTTGGATTAATAAAAGCATGTAGCCCAGTAAGTGCTTGGGATGTCAAGGAAGCTGTGGCCCAGCAGATACTAGATTAGTCTTGGGGGTGCAGCTCTGAATCCAGAGGCTGCAATGGGACAGTATTTCACTGAGGCAGGTGAGGCCTTGCAAAGCTGCTCCTGGGATTTCAAGGAAAAGCTGAAAAGTAGAGTCGTAACTACCTTTTGCTGTTTCTGCAGTAAAGTTGACAGGTACTGAGGCTGGAAAGGGGCCCCCTCTCCCTTCCTCCCATCTTCCAGTTTCCCACCAGTGCCTTTCATTGGCAGAACCTAACCTGAAACCAGCCAGAAGGGAGACAGGAAATACAGCATACAGAGTCCCAGCCCCAACATCACAGAACAGAGAATAGAAAGGGGGAGGGAGGGTCTTGGAGCTAAGAGGTGGGCAAATAGCCAGCACAGTCAGTATGATGATCTTCCAGGCCCCTCTCTACTTGAAGAATTGCATTATATAAGTATATCGGTTACACATATATGCTATGGGTCAGCACATGCCATCCTCACTCACTTCAGATATTATGAGACATAACCATCCTTTAAGCATGGTATTAGTCATTAGGCTCTGAAAGGGCCTGTTTTACCGCTGGAATATTTTAGGTTGAGAGAAGAGTAAAGAAAAAAAAAAATGCACTTTTTTTTTTTGAGCAATAGTTATGGCCCAGGTACTCTTTCAATGTTAACTAATAGATTGGATTTTAGTCCTTTCAAGAATGTTCTGAGTCCAGACTCTTCTTTTGTTATCTTTATTCACCCTAGTTCCATTTGACTTCAAGGGAGGCCTACCAGCTTCTAAGGCCTTTGCTTCTGCCCTAGGATACCTCTCTCACCCCATCTTTCATCATCACTCATCCAGACTATCCTGTTCTCTACCTATTTGAGCTGTGCACTAGACTAATTTTTTTTTAACAAATATAGTTCTTACTTTGTGTTCTAAGAACTTTTCAAACACTAATTCGTTCAGTCCTCATAGGAACCTCCTGATGAGGGTGCTGTTATTAGCTGTATTTTATAAGTGACGTGTTCAGACTTGAAAAAGCAAAGTTATTTTCCTACGGTCATACACTGGTGAAATGGGATAGGCAGGATTTTGACTCAGACAGTCTGGCTTCAGACTTTTCTGATCACCACACAATATGGTGGACTCCCTTGCCCCCATCACCCAGCCCTGCCACATCTGAAAGCACTGCCATATTTGCTTCATCTCTCTCTTTCTCTTCTAAGAAATAAATCTGCAATTACTGTTAGAGGCATCTGTGTACCTCTCCTTAATCCTTTTTTATTTTCTTTCCTACCTTGAGAAAACCACTATCCAAAATTTTATATTCCCATGAAAACTTTTTACCATATACTTTTACTATATTTGTATATATGCATCCACCAAACAATTTAAAGCACTATTACCATGCTGTTAATCTTTACTGGTATGATACCCTATAATATATATACTTCTGCAGCTTTTTTTTTCCCTTTCAGCATGTTTCTGAGATTTATTTTTGTTGGTAGATGCATTGGTTTTTGTTCACTTAACTGCTGGATAGTAATTCGTCATATGAATTTACTACAGTTTACTTTTTCATTCTGCTATTGATGAACATTTAAGTTATTTCTAATTTTTCACTGTTACAAACAATGTACACTAAACATTCTTCTATATTTCTTCTTGGTCCCACATGTACATTTATGTTATTTCTGGATTATAGGGTATACGCATCTTCAATTTTACTGTATACTTCAACAGTGCTCTCCAAATTGGGTGCACTCATATATGAGGAGTTAATCCGTATCCTTACTAGGCTTTTGCATTTTCTAAGGGTGATGGGGCTGAAATGACATCTCTTGGTTGTTTTCTTTGGGTTCACACAAGTATGAGTCATACGGTGCAGTTTTGCTGCTTCACATCTTTGTGCTTGCTATTTCATTTTGCCTGGAATGTTTCCTGTTTCTCCATTTTGCAACATCTATTTTTTCCTTCATTACCCTAACTCAGAAATTTCTCTTAACCCCCTAGTGATCCACTGTCTTCCAAACACATTTTACTGCTTTCTCTTTTGTTCCACAGCACTTTGATCCTAACTAGGATAATGTTTATGGCAGTTGTTCTTGCATAATTATTAACAGTGCCGTTTCTGTTCTCAAAAGTGACCTAGTTTGGACAATAAATCAATAGTGACCTTTATGTTAAGTCCATTATGACCTATAATGCAGTTTTTTGACATCCCATGTTTGCCCATTTTTTCCCCTTGCAAAAATGAACTCTCCTAGACCTCTGATATCTTCATCCAAAATGCCTGACTTCTTGTCATTTCTTAACAAATGTTCCAGCCAGCCACTCCTTTGTCATCTAGAAGGAAGGTTTTTAGTCACTCATGTTTTATTTTCTTCTAATAGGGCCTGACTTGGCCCAAACCCACCTTCTTCTTTCAGAGAAGTGAGGAGAACTGTTTCTCTGCAGCAGGCATATTCCATTTCCTTATTAGCACTCTGCCAAGAGGCAGGCATCATGAAGTCAATAACTAAAGTAAAAGAAGTCTGCTTTATGTTTTTACTTCAAGTTTTATTTAAGAGCTGAGTTTCACAAGATAATTAGAATAAACCGTTGTATTTCTAGCATGTGAAAAAAGTTACAGTCTTATGGGTTAGAATTATTCAGGGAGGTATCACATGGACCTATGCTGGAAGGGAATTTCTCTTCAAAGATGGTGTCTTGAAAAGTGAAAATAATAACAGTAAGATGATATTGATAGCCTCTGGTTGCCATGGAAACTCTAGTTCACTTGCTCCTGTTAGGTATTGGGTGGCTTCATTTCACTATGTTAGGTTCAATATAAAATCACATACCCACCTTTATTTTTTCGTGGGCTATAGCGGTAGTAGATAAGCACAGAATTACGCATTTTATTTTGTGCATTAATATGACTTCCCTGCTGCGTTTAGAAGGCATAACAGTCAGTGCTTTTAACCTAATCCTTTTTATTTGTGTGTGTGAGATTAGAGATGTTTGCTGTGTCTGTGATTGGCACCTGTAATTTTCAGAGTGCTTACAATTTTAAATTCCTTCCCTTCTGTTAAAACTCTGTATTGCAGTGAAAACGCGTTCACCGCAATTATATCACAAAGATTCCAAGGGAGTCAGACATTCTTAATTTATAACACTATGTCCTTTATAAACACATTCTCAATTTATAACACTGTTTGTTCCACCATTCAATCTGTGGTTTGAGCATAGTGCAAAGGGGGATTTTGGGGTAGGGGTGGGGAAGATAGTAGCATTTATTGAACCCATGATATGACCAAGTTCTTCTGTGTGAAGAACTTTACAATTATTTTTGTCTTCAATCATTAAGATATTAGAAACTCTTGATTTTTTAAGAAATGTTTTGTAAAACTCAGTACTAGAGAAAGGAGGTGATTTGCATACATTCTGTCAATATGATTGGTGACAGAATTCAGTGCCATTCCCAGTGTATGGTGGTGAATTGGTGAAATTTTTATATTTTTAAAAGTATAAAAATTTACATTATTGGATGCAGTTCATTAAATTTGTTTATGCTTTGCATCTCAAAGATTTGGAGTCATTGTCAGCCACCTAATTAGAAGCCAAATATTTTATTTATCTTTGATCATGCCTTAATGTATATCTGAGGAATGTGTATATGGAGTAAAGACAGAAATGGAATCCAATTTGTACCCCTTTGCTTCCGTGTGACTTCTCAGTTCCCATAGGACTAAAGCAAGTTACCTTTGCCGTTCTGAACGTCCCTTTCTCACTTCTTGCCTTTCCACTTCCATTCCCTCAGCATACACTCTTTCTTACTTCATTCCATTAATGTTATCCAACCATTTTGCAACTTATCATTAAGACAGAAAGGTCGACAGGCCCTACTGCATGATCTTTAAAGGCTGATAATGTCAAGATAAATACATTCTCTTAAATCTGTTTTTTAAGGCCAGACTCACTCATGCATTTCTGGGAGAGGATAATGACATCAAAATTATTACCACAAGCCAGTCCTTGCAATCATGGGGGCCAGCTAGGGTTCATTGCTCAACGGGGCAGAAGCCAGTTTTAGGGTGTGAAGAGGAAGCCATGACTCTGTATTCTGCAGCAATACAGTATGTACTCTGTAATGAATGGACATAAAATTTTTGCTTGATATAATAATTTTTGACTTAAAAAAAAAGTCTTTCTTTCTAAGAGTATGCATATAAAGTGTGTGAGATAAATACACATATAATACTGTGATATAGAATAAATCCACTTTTTAATTCAGCCACATGTCTTTTCCATACTTGGATATAAAATTGAACCTACAAGTAAGGAGTTGTAAGTTTTTTAGAAATATTTGTGATCAGGTTTTAGTGGCTCATTCCTCTCAGTTTTCTTGGCTTCCCTTCAGAGGTTCAGATTCAAGGTGATTGCAGTGCCCATTGTTGGCCAGACGCCATGCCAGGTCCTTTGTATGTTACTCTTCCACAATAATGACATGATTATTTACATGATAAGATAGGAATCTTTGGTATTTCATAGTTGAGAAACAGATGTGGGCTTGAGAAGTTGAGCAACTTGCCCATGGCTATGTGATTTAAGTCTTTTCATGCCCAAGTTCTGAATTCTATCATTGTACCATTGCTTCAATCTTATTGTCAAAGTAAAGCAACATCATACTCTAAAGCAGTGTTATTCATTCTAGAATCAGAAAGAGTACTTAAAAGTTGTTTGAAATGGTTGGATTTGTTGAGCAAAGGATGTTTTGAAATCATCTCTTGAAAACTTAAGCTTGAAGTGATAGTTATCCATTTCCTACTATGGTCATACCTAAATTAGGCAAAACAGGAGAACTGGCAACCTAACTGGGTCCTTTTTGTTTCTTAGGCTAGAGGAGACATGAGAGAAGGAAAGACTTAAGAGAGCAATCTCTTAGACCCTGACATGTGTAGGCTATTACAGCCCCCTCAGAAGGAATTATCCAGTGGTTCTAAAGAGTATAAATGTACAAGGTTGGGGCTGTGTGTAAAATCAAAGAAAATACGTTCTCCAGGCTGGGGAAAGTTTTAGTGACTGACAGGCTATGTGGGAAAAATGGTAACAAAATGTAAAAGTTAGCCTTAGCCACTTCATGGCCTTAAAAATCATGTCATCAAAGTAGAAGTTTCATGGGCACCCAAAAATATGGAATTTTGTGGATGCACATTAGAGAAGTGGACAGTCTATCTCATTCAAGGTTATGTCCACAGTCCTGTCTTGACTAGCAAACCCCTTGGCAATTAAGTGTCTCACAGCACAAGTGTGGTTCCCTTCTAATACCCAAGTATTAACTTTAGTTACTTTTATGGGTTCTAAAGCCAGCCTAAGGTAGCAGACGACATTTATAAGTGATGTAATTGGTTGGTAGACTCCTTCCAGGAAAGACCCACTGCTAAAATCTCAAATGGTAACTTCAGTTGTACCTTACTTTGTACCAAAGATGTGCCCTTAAAAGGCTTTGTGTCATTATTTTCAATCCCCATTTCACTGAACTGCTACAAAGCATGAAACATATCAAAGAAGAGTTTTTAATAAAATTCAGAGTAGTTGTATGAAAGCTATAAATATAAAATCACCTTTTGCTATACTTTTTTTTATTAATAGGGTTTGCATATAATATGTTTGAAAGCAGGAGCAACCTGGTTGTCAGTTTCATTATTACTAAATACTGATTCCACATCTATGCTTCCCTCTGAAAAAACTGGGGGTCTAAGATTTTGGCCAAATATAACAGCAGGCCCTGCATTTTGTTAGTAACACCATAATACCCCATAGGGCTTTTAGCACCAGTTTTAAGAGGAGCTCATCTGGTTCTCACCTTTATTACTTCATTTGTCTTCCCATCCCTGGGAGGCATGGAGTCACATATTATTACTTGCATTTATAGAGGGGAAATTCTGAAAGGTTAGCCTGAGTAAAGTGATGGTGAGCAAGAGAGTTCCAGGGAGAACTCAGGTGAGCCAAAATCAGTCCAGCCCATCAGTGTCTGTTAGAAGTCTGATCTCAAAGGCCCTTTGCATAGGGGCCCAAGGGAAATGAAGTTTTATCAGGTGATTGCCCTGGTCTTCTGCTTGTTCTCCTCTGCCACTTAGAGACACTGTGACCCGAGACAAATTACTCAACCTCTCTGAGTCACAGCTATATCACAGGAAAAGTGCATAGAATATCTGCCTCATTTCCAGGGAGTCTTTTCTAGGAAAGATTAGCACTGACTCTGGGTAAGAGTGAGGGGAAAACAGGGTGGGTAGGCCTGTGCCTTGTTTTCTACACACCATGGCTAGGTCACTCCTGTGCTACCTTGGGGATTCCTTCTTGCCTTCACAGACTTTTTAAAGTTAACTTTTATGTGAGTGTCTTCTCTCCCCATTTTTATTGAGTTCCAACTTCCTCAGTATTTCACCCTAGAACCTAGAGCAACAGAACTTTGAAAATGTATGCTGGTCTAAGAAGGTTGGAGTGATTTTCAGTCTTTGTATTTAACAGGAAGACTCAGAGGAAACATGGGATCCTAGACTCCCAGAGTATCTGGCCGGGATAGACTTCAGAGAATTATAGTCCAAACTCCTCCCTTTATAGATAGAGAAAAAAACTGAGATCCAGTGAGGAGATTCCAAGAAGAAATTAATTGCAGTTAATTGCATTCCTTTCCTCAGTGAGGTTTTCTCCTTTCACCTGCTTTTATTTATGAATAATTGAGGTCACTGGAAGGATTAGAAAAAGAGGTGCAGCAGTAGGTGCTACTGAGTAGAGGACTGTGGGAGCTGTATGAAAGAGGAAGATAGAATCCCCAATTCTGGAAAGACAGCGTGGTTTGGAGGAGACCCAGAGATGATTTAATTTCATGTAAGTGCACATTTATTGCACACTCCATGTTGTGAAGCCGGATCTTCACCTAACTCTGCTCTACTTCAGTGGGAGATCCTTTAGATTTCTACTACTGTTTCCTTAGTCTTCACTGAGATAAATTCACTCATGAATGGGAACCCATATCTGCCACAATCTTAATCTTGGCCAAATTGGAAAAAAGGTGTTGATTTCCCTCAGTTTAAGAGATATTTTCCCTTACTATATGTACATACACACTATATATACATATATGTGTGTGTGTGTGTATATATAATATTATATATACATCATATATATATATACTTTGTATACAATATTTAAAATATTTATTTTTATGTATATCATATATACAGAAATTTTTACCTTCTACATGACTGTAAAAAAAGAACATAAAAGTACATCTGGTGAAGTTTTGATTTCTCCTTTGTTACCTGTTTCCCAGACACCTGTGTGTGTCTCACCCCTTTCCTATCATCATCCCCCTCTTTATCCACAGTTTGAAAAGCAATCATCAAATCAATTTGTCTCAACAAAGTTGCCTATCACTTTCTGAAAAGGCTGGTATGTTATGCACGTTTCACTTCTCTACAATCAAAAATATTTCAAGATAAATGAGGACAGGAAAGGTGTTCATGAATAGAAATAGCAGTGCCCTGATTTTATCTTTTCCCATCATGGTGCCTTACCTATTTGGTTTAAGTGGCAGTTAGATTTTTTTTCATTATCCCTTTTTTAAAAAATGCAGTATATTAGAAGAAAAAGACCATCTTGTCCTGTGTGAATGAGTCTTAGGAAAATTGCTTGCTATTATCGATATTTTTCAGCAAGAGCCACAATGAAGAATGTGTCCATTCTGAAGTATGTGCTGTTTCTCCTTTGAGACCTTACTTATTAATCATTGTGAAATTCTGAGCCATATAAACTAGCATTGAGTCCTTCTCTGAGCTCTATCACAATGAGTGAGGGCTTTATTCCCTTCCTGTTACTGTTAGTTATGAGGGACAGTGGGGTGGGACCATGGCTGTGACATTTCATGTGTCCCACAGAGACTGGGGTTCTGGGAGCAAGACCACTTTAAGGTAGAACAAATGTTTTAAAGGCAGCAAGTACTAGACTTCCCCTTTTGTCTTAAAAAAAAAAAAAAGAAAAGCAAATTCAGCTATAAAATGTCAGGACCAGGTATTCTGATATCCTCTGACTTCTTTCTGATAATAATGATAATGATTTTCATTTCATAGTAATCATCACCACAATCAGCAATATCTTCAGCACAATCATCGTTATCACCATCATCATTACCATATCCCCGAATTGTTAAGTGATTACTGTGAAGGAGACACTAGTCTAAGCACTCCGTATATTTATTATTTCCAATCACTACAAGCCTGTAATGTAATTATTTATGATTATAGTCATTTTAAGAAACCCGAACTTTAGAGACAGGAAGCTCTCTCCTTTTAGAGGGAGTTCTGACCTTCACCTGTGGATGAAGAAATAGCTTCTAAGGATCTCAGAGTGCTTTGGGATATCTTCTGACACCTCTCCCTGCATTTCCTTTGACCCTGTTCACTTCCTCTGCTTCTCTTTGGTCTGAGAGTTCTGTCAACGGCTTTGCCACACCTGATCCCAGCTTGTGATTTGTCAGCTCCGGTGCCCACGCGGGTCATAGTGCCCTAGTCCCATGTGAATGAGCCTTAGGCAAAGTGGTGACTAGGACAGCGGACAGCCTAAATTTTATTTAATAGGCTTGATACTATTGCTTCCTTAATATTGGCTCCCATTTCACATATGTGAGCATGTCTAAGGAAGAGTAAGCAGATAGTGTGTTCAGTCTATGATTGGGGTTAGTACAGTGTAAGAAGTCATGAGGGACTGCTATCTTTCTGGCTACTGAGGATTAGCTTATATCAAATTGACGCTTTTGCTGGGAATTAGATAACATGCAAAAATATTTTTAAAACATCTCAGAAGGGATTATAGAATGACCTTAGGTCATTTGGACCTTAGGTTGCCAAGACTTAAGAGGCCAAGAGCCTTAACAGCCAGGAGAACATTACCTTTTGAGCAATTTTAAGTAATAAATACACAGAGCTGTTCACTTTGTGAAAATTCACCAGGCTGTACACTTATGTTCTATGCACTTTTCTGCACATGTGATATATATCAGTTTAAAAAAGAAAGTTAAAGTAATATAAAAGTAAAGACATATGTTTAGATTATTCCTTGCAAAAAAAAAAAAAAAAATCCCCGAATAGATTTCAGCTGCTGAAGGCTGTTAGTGGGGATTGGCTAAGTTAAACAAACCAAAACTAACCCTTCTCTCCAGTATTCAGAATGACTAAAGCAGTGACAGGTTATCTTTTTGGCAAAAGAATCAATTCAGAAAAACATTTAAAAAAATTTTTATGAGCTACAAAATTAAAACAAAAAACTATACTGAATTTCATGAAAAAAATGTATAATTTTACAACTAAGATTACCTCCTTTATTAAAGAGAATAAAGGCATTAAGAAAATGACCCCATTTTTAAACCACTAAAATGCCCAAATGTTGGCATCTGTAAAAAAGAAAGTAGAATTAACTGTTTCCAATCAGTGTGACATTAAATAAACGGCCACTGAAATACCAGGCGCTCTGCTCTGCACTGGAAATATGGAGTAATAAAATGGTGGGGGTGGTCCTTCTTCAAAATAGTTATCCCTCTCCTGCAGTTATAACCTACATTAAGTCATCTGCTTCATGACCCAACCTCAGCATGCTGCCACTACCAAAGGAAAACGTCAGCAGCAAAAAGTAATCAAGCACTTTTCTTATTTGTCTTTAGAGACTTTTTTTAAAACAGAAAATACCATTAAACAACTAAAAACTTCTCAGTTCCATTTTCTCCCCCTTTGTCAGCAGAATAAAGCACTCCACTAAATTTGGCGCATCATTTTTATTCTTGTTACCTGTATCTGTTTATAAACATTGCATCATGTCCTTTTGCAACTTGCCTTTTTAATTCATATTATGTTTTTGAAATATATCCATGTTTATACATGAAGGTATAGTTCATAAATTTTCTCTGATCCTTAGGATTTTATTGTATGAACATACTACAATTATTTATCTACGTTCTTCTTTGAAATTTTTTGGCAGTTGATGGCAAAATTTTGCTGATGGATGTGAACTGATACATTATTGTTGTTTAAATGTGCGTTTCCCTGGTTTACTAGTGAAAGTGAGCATCTTTTCACGACTGGATATCCTGTGAATCTTAGTACAAATCTTGCCTAGTTTTTATTAGTGTGTAAGGATTCTGGATACTAATATACTAATATACTAGTATGTAGACTTCTTTCTGTACCTTGATCTAGTGGTCTACAGATTACACTTGTACAAGTCCCAGTGTCTGCCATCATTCCTTATACTTTTTGATTTGTCTTAGTACTTTACTCTTTCATATAAATTTAGGAGCTGTTATTTTATTAATTTAAAATGTATAATTTTGATTTTATAAAAAATGGTATCTTATATACTTTTTTACCATGAAAGTTTAATTCTACTTTTATTTACTATGATTACTGATATATATGGTCACATTTCTACAGCCTTCTAGTATATTTTTGCTTGTCATGAGTTATCTCTGCTTCCTCTAGTTTCTTAGAATTCTAATTTTTATTTAGTCATTATCCTCAAACTTATACCATAAATTAACAACATCTAATCAGTATACAGTATTCTACTCTTACATGTTTAAGTACCTTATACATTGCAAATGTAAAAGTGAAAGTTAGTAAAATATTTATCATCAAAGACATGAGAGGAACAAACCACAAGTATATATCCAAATAGATTATTTGTTTCTTGGAAGGTAATCTCTTTCTATCCTTTATGTCTCTGAAACTCTCTTTGTAAAATTTTTATAGTTTCTCTGTGTGCTGCATTCTATGTGACTTCGTCACATCTATTTTCTAATTCTCTAATTCTCTCTTCAGCTGAGAGATCATATTTGTTTAACACATCCATTGAGTTCTAATGTTACTCATATATATTCAGTCTATCATCATTTATTTTTAAATCTGTTGTTTTTCCTTACATGGCTTCCCTACATGATTTCTATCTCTTCTTTTTCTTAATTTTTTTTTTTTTGGTAATATGCTATCTCAGGATTTTATATTATTTCTAGTTCTTGCAGGACAAATTCTCACCTTCATTTTAGCTTCTGATTCTTCTCCATGTTGATTCATTTTCTCATAATGTTTCATTGAGTTTAAGAATCTTCTGTTCAGTAAATGCTCTTTTACCTGTGGGAATTTTTAGTGTGGATGGTTATAAAAGTGATTCTACAGATTTTCTTTCTTTCTTTCTTTCTTTCTTTCTTTCTTTCTTCCTTCCTTCCTTCCTTCCTTCCTTCCTTCCTTCCTTCCTTCCTTTCTTTCTTTCTTTCTTTCTTTCTTTCTTTCTTTCTTTCTTTCTTTCTTTCTTTCTTTCTTTCTTTCTTTCTTTCTTTCTTTCTTTCTTTCTTTCTTTTTTTCTGTTCCAGGGGTTTGTTACTTTCTCAGTTTAGCAACTCCTTACCATGCTTAGTGCAAAGTTTGGCTTAAAATTTCTTACTTGACACTGATGTCTATCCATATTCCCAGCCAGCAAACAAATTACACTGATATTTTTTCAGTTTTCCTACTTCCCTGTGTATGAGCAGAAAAAGCACTAATAGCTACTTAACTTTAAAACAGAATATTTGATAATTAATACATTCCCATTTTCTCTTTATGTTCAAACTTACCATTATTCAATATTCTGGTTTTACAAAGAAAATTCATTTGATATTGAACAATCATTAGACTATTAATAAGAAAACATTAAATTTGGTATTGTGAAACTACACATGTGGGTAGGACAGAATAGACTTCTTTGTGTGTGACTGCCATCTGTCCCTTAAACAATTATTAAACATGTTGAACATGGTTTAACTTTGAACCACTCCCTTCTTGTGGAGTATTTTCTCACTAAATAAGTAAAAATAAGTGTAAAGGATAAAAAGTATCAAAGGTCTTTTTCATCTCTAAAATTCTATAAAACCTGGGCCTTTGTGGAAGGAAGAACTCAATTAACATTTCAGCTGACATAACCACTACCATTTAGCAGCTTCTGGCATCATAAGAAGCAGTATGGTACCCAAAGTTGTAGCATACATATGTATGTGACTCTATGCTTTCTCTTTGGTCTCATGGATCTGTATTTAAATTCTGGCTCTTTTATTTATTATCCATGTGCTCTTTTATGTATTACCAATATTAAGTTACTCAGCCTCTATAAATATTGGTGTTCTCATCTGTCAATAAGATTAATAGCTTTGAACTTACAAGTTATTGTGAGAATTTGGGATTTTGAGAGAATCAGGGCAAGTTCCACTTTGTCCTTGGTTTTCTCATCTGTGAAATTGAAATAATCATCATCACAGAATTGTAAGAATTTGTAAGGATTATAAGAGACATTGTAATAAATTGCTTAGCATTTAGTTTAATAAATGACAATCTACTGTTACTAACTCAGTTCATGAAATATTGGAGCAGAAAAGTAGAAGGTCCTCCTGGCCAGCCTTCTTTCTCACCCCAGGCACATGCTTCCTGATGCAGCCCAGTGACTCACCCTAAATGTTGGCTTCCTTTCAGTTTGGTCTGTCCTCATAGGCAGTTCTGGCTTCTTGTCCATGGATGATACTGAAACACAATTGTGTTCACAGCCATACCCTGGGGGCTAGTTACCTGGGAAAACAGTTCTCACTTTTATTGAATTTCCACTTTCATTTCCATGATTCTGAAGTCATTTCTCCATCAACATGTACTTCTGGTCTCTATTCCCTTGAAAACTGTCTTCCCCACAAATCCATAGTCCCTTTTCTGTATCCTGATCCCCTGGAGCTTTTCCTGGGTCATGTCACTTACAATATATCTACTCCTTGTATAGTGTTTCATGTGTATTTCACTGTATTTCCATTATAAAGTGTGAAACTGGCTATTCCATGTTATAGACTCTTGACATATAGAGAAGGGGAGAGGATAGGAAGGAGAAGAAGGAAGGGGAAGAAAAAAAGGGGGGGAATCTAACTGTACTTTTGCAAAGTAGTCTTTTTTTCTCATTTGCTTTAATAAAGCATCTCATGTTTTATATATTGGTTAATATAACTGAATAAAAAGTTTTAGCATTATCTTTCTTGTTATGATAAACTATTCCACTTTATCATGATCAGCTCTAAAGGAATTGAGAATGTAATATAAATTACCCAAAGAATTTGCACCAGAGCATTGTTCATGACCCTAAGGACAAACTGCTAACTTCTACTTGATCAAAGCAGAAGCTCAAGTCTAAATTTTTAGGGCTGATTCTGTGGCCTTTAAGCCTATGAGAAATTGCTGACTTAGTGAAAAATTCCCATCATCATCATCATCATCATCATCATGTAATGATAAGTGGTCATGATAATTGACTACAAATTAAACCATAAATGATGGGTGCATAATGCAGTGTTAGGAGCCATACATATTTTTCTGTAACCCTCACTAACATTCTGCAAGGTCTGAATTTCAGTTCTCAGTTGTTAGGCACAGAAAGGAAGGCTCACGTGGCTAAGCGACCTTCCCTGGTGGGGAGTTAGCCACCCAGGACAGGAATCTTGGTCTTCCTGGCCCCACTGCTTGTGCATTTGTATCATCCACTCTGCATGCTGCTTCTCATCATTTTCTACAGAAAGTTTGTCGAAACTAGACTTTGTTTTCTGATCACAGAACTTAAGCTTTATTTCTGTATGTAATGGTAGAATGAATTAGGACTTCACTTGATGACATCAGCTTTGATAAATCTAACTGGAACTGGACAACATGCATTTTCTGAATAAAAATATTAATAAATACTCCTTGAACAAAATATAAAAATCATATAGCTGGTTTAACATTTTGGTTTCAAATATGAATTTTGAGTCTTAAACCTTTCTCATCCCTCTAAAATTAAACATCTCAAAATTATAAATTCAGAGGAGAAATGTTCTTACAGATTACATTTGATCATTGCTTTAGAGATCCTCTAAAAGCCAGGAGATTGTGTGTATCCCTGCTACAAAGCAACTATTGAGAAGTCAGTTAGAAAACGAAAACAACATTTAACGTCCACAGGGTGTCTTTTCTCCAAGTGACATGACAAATCCATAGTTCAGGAAACTTTATGAAGGCCCTGTAAACATAGTGATTAAATAGTGAAGTGGAAAATTCTATCTTTAAAATTCATGTTTTATACTTTGTATTCAGTAAATGTTTATAATTTGCTTTGCTATGTATAAAACACAAATTAGATACTAGTATAAGTTTTATAGTCCTATAAAAAAGAGAGTCTATCTCCATAAATCACTGTCCTATAACACAGAAAATATGTGGCATAAAAGAGAGATATTAAACTGCTTTACAAATAAAAAGAGAAAAGAAATGATTTCCAGTTGGGAATATTACCCTTGATCTTAGCCAAAAGGCCGAGAAGTGATCCTTGGGAATATTGAGGGCTTAGTGATAGTGGCTGATTCCTTCAGGAGTAGGATTTAGACTTGCAGCGTGTTTATGGTCTAGTATTCATGTTTTTAGGCATGAGATAAACTAATATTGTCAATGGCCATACCACCCTGAACGCACCCAATCCTGTCTGATCTCGGAAGCTAAGCAGAGTCAGGCCTGATTAGTACTTGGATGGGAGATAGATTAATATTAGTGGCAAAAGGAAGCACTTTTATCTGTCCAAGAAATATTCATTGAACTCTGTGCTAAGAACTTTACTAGGTGCTAGAATGAAAACTATAAGAAGTACTTCCTGTCTTCTAGGAACCCTTAGTTTAATGTTCAGGTGGGGAATTGGGGAAAGGCGAAAGAGTGTGGACACAGGCAGAAAGCGGTGTCAACTATTCTTTTTGAGAAGGGAAGGTGCTGCAAAAGTGGGAGTGAGAAATAGATAGGAAGGCTACTGCATTCATGTTTAATTTGTTTTTAATTTAGTAAGTTCAATGAGACACACATGTATATATATGTATATAGTCTAATGACTCTCAGGACTGAGAGTGTCTTTCAAAATTTCTTTAAGTGGGAGGGAGCTACTGGAAGATCTGAAATAATGTCTCCTACTTGATTTCTAGTCAAGATGGCATTGTAAGTTCATATTTTGAGCCTGCCTTCTGCTTCAAACACATGGCAGTAACACAAAAATATAAAAAGAAAAATTAGAAAGACTTAGACAAAGTCCAATCTTAAATGTTTAACATACTTAAAAAGTAAAAGCCAAAATGTGAATTGTTTAGTCTCTCTACACTGTTACCTCCAAAAAACAATTATGCATTATATTAGACACTTTTTGCACTCCCAGCTTCCTAGTTATTTTTGTTTAAAGCTTTATCTTTTCAATAAAAATAGTTCTTATGATATTTCTGATCTAGTCAAGGATTCTGAACATTCCCATTTAAAGTTTATTTTTAGTTTCCTCTATTATTTTCATTCCACATGGAATGTATTCACATCTTAATTACTAATCTTATTGACTTCCTTTCATTAACTTCCCTCAAGTGTTTTAGAACTTTGCAAAGGAATCCTCTGGAAAGAAACTAATGAAATAGGAAGCAAACAAGAGATGATCAGCAAACCAAAACTGGTCTTTTGAAAAATGAACAAGCCAGATTGGATTACAACATAAGTGAGCAAGACTGATTAACAAATAAGAAGGGCTGGACAAATAAATGGTATGAGTAATGCAAAAGTAATGTAACAGTAGATAGAGTGAAGAGATCAGAGAAAGTTTGATATTATTTGTTCATAGAAAATTATAGAGATAAATGGATTTATGAGTAATAGATAGTTCTCATAAAATACAATACAAACTGTATCAGAGAATAGGAAAATAAGGAAAGCTGCCCAGCTTATTATATGAAGCTAATAAATATTGACACTGAAGTCAGGTTACAACAGAAGAGAAAAAAGAGTATAAACGATTCTCAAGTATGATCACATATGCAAAAGCTTAAACATTAGCAAATTAAATCCCACATAATATTTAAAATATACTGTATTATTTTTTTAAGTCACTTTTGTCCAGAAAAGTGATAATGGGCCAATATTATTAAAATCCCTCAGTATAATTCCCTACATTGATTTTAAAAAATTACATGGTCATCTCAATAGAAGCAGAAAAGAAGTCTAAATTTTAGCATTTTCATGCATATTATGGATAATAATAAAATTCTTTTTGAAATATGGATCAAAAAAACTTCCTTAATCTATTGAAAGGAATCCACCAAAACCTTGTATCAAATACCTTACTTATGAATGATATATAAAAAGCATTTCCACTGAGGGCAAGATATTCAGTGCCACTGCTAGCATTTAAATTGTTACTGGAGTTCTCAGCCATGAAAAGACAAGAAAAATAAATAAGCTGTAGAAAGATTGGGAAAGAAGAAAAAATATTATTTGAATATGATATAGCCAAACAGTTAAGAAGAGTATTTAACAGATTTATTGGATATAAGATCACTATGCAAAAATTGAAAGTAATTTTTTATATCAGCCATAGCAAAATAAAGAATATAACAGGGGAAAAATGGTATCATTCACAATAATGACCATAAGGAGCCTATAACTACATAATAACATGTGTGAAAGGCCTTTACGTCAACCAAAAAAATAACAACATATGATTGAGGGACCCAGGAGATTGGATGAAAGGGAAAGAATCACAATGTACCTGAATGGCAAGAGTTAATATAATAAAAGACGTTAGTTCTCTCCAGGTGAATTAATTCAATACTATCTTAATCAAAATTCTAAAAGGGTCCAAGAACTGCCATTACATTTTTTTAAAAGACATGTTTATGCAGGAATACTTTATCACTGCACTTAAAATAAATGAACTAGATATACCCATATCAGCACATAAATCTCAACCAATCTTGTGTGAAAAAACAAATGGCAGGATAAATACTATTTGATTACACTCATGTAAAACTTCAAAAAATATTTTAAAAAATCATCATGAAGGACATAAAACAGGTCTCCAGTGAGAGAGGGGAAAAGTGGGCTTAAAAAGCAGGAAAATGAGTCTTCCACTGAATTTTTGTTTTTTCACAAAAAAATTTTGTTAATAGAATGTCAAATGTTAGCATTTGTTAAATCTGGGTGTAGGGTTATTCTCTGTGTTTTCTATAATATTTGTATTGCATATTTCATAATTTTAGGCAAAAGTATGCCCCAGTCCCTTTTTAAGTTTAGCTGTTTGGCACTAGGGAGCAGAGAATAGAGTAAGTTGTACACATGACTTCATCCTTTCTTCTATAGGGACCTACTGGTTTATTGCTATTGCATTTAAGCTCCACCAACATGGGATTTCAGGTTTAGGGGAAAGCAGACATCACATAAGGTGCTACTTCCTTCTACAGAAATAAAGACTAGGATGTCTAATCATTTTGCTGTTGATCAGGGATTTTGGAGTATGTGCTTTCTGCATCTTTTTCTCTCCGGAACTCATTACTTCACAATCTACATCAGATAATGAAAGCTGCAATCTGACTTTACCTCTAAGGCCCATGGAAACTCTGTGTGGGATAAAAAATTTTATACTTTAGGGCTATTTTTTCATCCTCTTTTCTCCTTGAACCCTGAAATCAGTTTCCCCTTATCTTTCCAATCTCTTCATTTATCACTTTTCTCCATGCCCAGATATTGAAAGTTAACCTGTTTTATGGAGCACCATTTACCAGCCCCTGGTTGTTTCTCACATGACTAGAGTATGGGCCAGGAGAGTCAAAAGATCTGTATATTTTAGAGAAAGTTTTCTGAAACCATTAATTTGTGAGGGTATAAAAGGATATTCTTGGAAAGTTTATCATTACATCAACATTGAAGATCAAATCCCCACTAGCCCCCAGTTTAGCTATTCTGTACGATGAAAGTCTGATAAAGAATTGACCTTCCATGAAATGGCTTAGACAATTGCTCTCCAAACCAGTGAAATAGAACCAAACCAGTGAAATGGAACACTCATCATGTTTACTATTAGCAAAGTGCCCTAAAAAGCCATAATGTTTGATGAGTATAATGCCAAGAAGTATGGGGTAGAAAACACACAGTGTGTATCTAGCAGTGGAGACAATCACTTGGCTAGGAAGTGGCCCTGGTAAACTGCTGGCCCTTTTCATTTCAGTGAACCTTGGAAGTTATCTATTACTTACTGCTTAGAGAATAATTCTCAATCCCTAATGGAGATAAAAAAAATTTCTTTTAAGATTCCAGTAAGTTCATAGATAATGTTAGGACGGTAGCATAGAACTATAGCATAGAAGCATAATGAAGTGTAAAATTCATTTTTAAAGGAGAATTTATTTCTATGGCTTTATAAGTGATTTTATAGATGTGTTTATAGAATCATTAAGGTTCTGAACAGTTAACTAAATTGTTTTGTTATACTTTACTACATTTTATGGGGAAAAAGATGTACTGTGGCGATATTCATAGCTTTGGGGATTTATGAACATCCAGTTTCTTAGTTATACACTTCAGAGTAACTTGCTAATATACCAGTGAAGTTCAATGCATTTAAGTATTTGAGAATCTTAAGGCTTTTTTTTTAAAGACAAGTTTGGTATTTGAATAAGAAAAATAAGAGCCTTATTTTTGACCTGGCTTTGAGATGTCTGGAAGCAATTAGCAAATTTCTTCAAGACTAAAAATAAGTTAGTATTTTAATAACTTTATACTAAAAATAGAAAAATTTTCATTATTGAAGTGTTTTATTTATCTGTTATCTTGTAAAACAAGAACCAGACTGATTGACAATAAATGCTATTTTTTATCACTACCTCATTCTTGTTTCTTGAGATATTTTCCTAAAATCTTCATGCTTCAGTTTCTCTAAAATATTGGGAATATATTTATTAGTTATTGAAATATTTATATATCTTTATAGAAATAGTGTTAAAGTAATGTAAGGTGGTGGCATGTCAATTAATGCAAAATTCATAATTTTATTCTGGATCTTCATGTCACTTCATTTCAGTAGCTTTAACTTTTTTGTTAATGTCTAAGGCATAGAATGGCTAAACTAAAAACTCTATTGTCAATTTCCAAGAAAACACATACATGTGTCTTTTCCATAATATTGAAAATAAATCACAATTTTGTTAGAATCAGCAACATACTGCAATTATTTCAGAAATATACAGCTGGCTTTATTGTTAACTGGACAGGTTTCTTGTTCTGATTCTAAAATAGGTTAGATACTACTCTTTGTACCCTTTGACTTAATAAATTGTGATGTGAGAAATTTGTTTCATTAACTCTTGAAATGCATGTGCATATATAAAATTCATTGTCTGCAATTGACTGCTAAGGGATAACATAGGGAAATTATATACTAATCATGGGGATTTATTCTGGTGCTGAAAACAAGATGTTAAATTATACCATAAGAAGAAGCATAATTCAGTGAATTTTTATGATCTGTAGAGATGGGCAAATTGCATTGCAAATGATAAATGAATTTTCAGCATCGAGATCTATAAATAAATCATCATAAGTAGATATCTTGATTTATTAATATAACTAGGAAGCAGCCCTTTGGGATATGCATGTTATTTTCAGTGGTTATCCTAGTAAAAGACAGCTAACTTATTTATGTGTTGTTTTGTGTTTTTTCCCTATAAGTAACTACTCTGAATATTTTGAGGGAAGAGTTTATCCCCTTAGAAATAAGATTCCTTGCACAAGAAAGTGGGAATGGATGCTAATTTGATTAGATCAGTACTAACACATTGTTCACAATTGATAAATCCAACAGGGCGATTGGGAGGTCTTCCTCTCTGATTTATCCTTAAAGGAAGTCATTTTATCTAAATGCACCCATTTTCCTTATGAGTAAATTCTGGGTGTTTTCTTTTCTACCTGAGTTGCAACGTTCCATATCCATATCCATACTCAGTGTCATTGGAAGAATAATGAGCATTCAAATGTGTGTTTCCTTCATCAACTGCTATCCAAAACTGTGTCCTAAAAAATCATTAAACAGGAAAAGAAAAGTTTTCATTTACTCATTCTTTTAATAGATACTAACTGACTGCTTATAGGTCAGGGACTGTGCTAGAGCTTGGAGGAACAGAACAAACAAAATACAGCCCCTGCCTTCAAGGAAGTGACAGTAGAGTGAGAGAAAGAAATATCCAAACTGGCTATTATATTGTACTGTGGTGTGTGCTTGATAGAGAGAGGACAAGGCACCATGGGACAGACATGTAAACTGGAGGGCATTCTTGAGGGACTGGGGTTGTTGCCACGATTAAAAGGGTGATGAGAAAAGACTTTCAGGAAGAGATGTTGCTCAAGCTGAATCTTGAAAGATGTAAAGAGCAGTTAAGGATATCCCTGCAAAGGGAGTGGTTATGCCATGGTCCATAGGTTAAAGGGAATACATTCAGGGATCAAAAAGGAGATCAATCTATTGAATGGTCCAGAATGCAACCGGAAGAGCGAAGTGAAAGTGTCTTGGAATCTAGAAAGAACAAGAGACTAGGAGACAGCAAACCTTCCTTTTCTAACCTCTCTTTCCTTATTTTTGAAAGTAGGATAATCCTACAGCTCCTCCTTGTTCCCTATACAGGGAAAAAGGGTTGTCATATGGCAGTCAAATTCTACCTTTAGAAACATGCCCAACCTTTTCAGCCTCAGCTTTCTCATAATGTTAGAAAACAATAACAATAACTAAATACATGGCAATAAGACATAATGTTGGGATGCTGACATGAAAGAATGTGGAACTGTCTAGATAGTGCATGACACATCCAAGTTTCTTAATGCATTTTAGTTTCCTTTTATTTTTGTTTTCTGATTTCTAAAACAGAGGACTTGAGTCTTTCCCCATAGACAGATCTTGAAGATCAAGTAAAATTATGTGTGGAGAATAACCAATAAATTAACTTAGATGCATTGCATATTCATTATTTATTTATGTGTATGGGAATAAATTTAGAGCATGACAGGTAGAAGATCCCTATAAAAATCTACTCTTCTACAGTTATTTATTCTCTAATAGCTTACAGCAATGTGGGACAGCAGTAGGGTTGCTGTGGCAGAGCACATCTGGTTTCTTATTCATTTTTGTTCACTTCACTGAAAAATGCCAAACAGAGCTTTCTTCTGCCTCTTTCACTCTTCCCTTCTGCCTTCCATGATCTATTCATTCTTTAGGTTGGAGTTCCACCTTTTTTTAGAGTAAATCAATGTTGCCTTTCTGGCTCTTTCAGTTCTTTACTTCAAGGTCAAAGCAGCAGCATGATATAAGACCATGGGTTGGCAAACTTTTCTGTAAAGGGCTGGATAGTAAATATTTTAGAGTTTGTGAGCCACATAGGTCTTTGGTTGCATATTCCACATAGGTTGCATATTCTTCTTTGTTGTTGTTGTTTTTGCAATCCTTTAAAACTGTAAAAAAAAAAAATTTTATCTCATGACTCATACAGAAACAGTCCTCAGGGTGGATTTGGGACAAAGGACATAGCTTCCTAATCCCTGGTATAAGCAATGAAAGAACCACCTGCACTTAGACTGAGTATGGTCTGTTGGATGAATCTGCAGACAAAAAAGGAGTTCTCAGTATGATATAAGCATCTTACGCATATTAGCTTGTTCAGTCCTCAGAGCAACATTATGAGACAGGTTACTATACAGACACACTATTAGAAAGCTGACGCTGGGAACATCATGCCCACGCCACCCTCAGCCCTCTGGTCATCTACTGTTCAGATTTTAGTCCACATTTACTGCTTACCTGCTGTATAACATAAATTAGGTAATGAAACCTCTCATAATCTTTATATTTCAGTTTCCTAATCTGTAAATAAGGAATAATATCGTTGCCTTTCTAGGTTGTTTGTTTGTTTGTTTCTTGGTAAGTATTAAATAAGCTAATATGCATTGGCAATGTCAACACGTCATATGTGCTCCATACGTATCAACTTTCTTTATTTATACATATCAACATACATATTATCATTTCAGGAGATCAGGTCCTTGTTCTATCACTTGCTATTGGTCCTTGTGAGCACTTGGGAGCCATATGACCTTCATCAAGATATTTATATGCTTTGTGTTTATTTCCTCTTAAATAAAGTAACAATATAGCATTTCAATACCCTGAAGATCGAGTGAAGAGAGCTAGCAAATGTCAAATAAATATACAAATTTAAGAAATAAAAATTACCACTTATTCACTATTATGTGCCTAGCTTCATCCTGAGGTCTCCATATCTGTTATCAATGTGTTTCTTATAGCAATTCTATAGCAGGCATTTTGATAAATGTGAGTACTAGCTGTAAAAATACTTGAAAGAAGTGAAGTGTTAGACACATGTGTGGATTTATTGCTTTCACTGAACCTACACAAAATGAGGACACTCATCAACCACAAATCTTGCTCTCAAACTTCATCTTCATCACACACTTCTTCACACAGGTGGCACAGGGCTTGAGGACTCCCTTGAAATATTATCCACATCATGAAGTTCAAGACCTAGTTCTGAATGATTACTCTTATCATTACAATAACATCACCTTTTAATTTAGTTCATGATTATCCATAAATAAATTACCTATTTTGTGATTTATCTGTGAACAAAAACAACAACAAGAACAAACCCTGAGCACAATTCTGAGTCACTCTTTGATTTCACCATAGAGCCAGAGGGGCTATTTACTGATTAAGAAATAGTGATCTGAAGAAAGGAAGTGATTTCCCTAGGATTGTTCAGTGATTGTTCAATGATAAGAATTTGATCAAAGAAGCAGACCTAATAGAAGCTGTAGATAATAAGGGATTATTATAGGGATTGGATCTTATGAAACTATGTGGGCTGGTTAAACAGTTCATGTGCGGCTTCTGCTTCTGTGTCTGGTACTGGAGCCTAAAGTCCACATTTAAAGCAGTAGAGAAAGAAAAATGAATATGAAGTGGGGGAAGCAAGGACAAAAAGGGCGAGCTCGAACACATGAGGATAACCTGAACCCATATCAGTCTCTCACCACCACGAAGCTTTCAACTTTGATGATGGAATTGTCTGCAGGAAGAGCTGGCATTCTTCTTCATGGAGCTAAACACACATACAGTGTCCAGTAGGAACTAAGGTGGCTGCAGGTCTGTCTATCGCCCCATGCTAACAACTCAAGCCAGCAGATAAGCAAGTGTTTGAGCCACAACTGTTGCCTCATACTGTGCACTAACCCTGCCCACATAAAAAGAACATGGTTGCTGCTTCACTTCTACCTTCCACATCCCAACCAAAGTGTCCCCTGTGACCCGCGCTAACTTGGAACTCTGCAGCAAAAGGAATTTTGGGAAACAATTTAGCTCAATACATATCCTCCAATTTCAGTAAGTATATGATAATACAGAACTTGAATTCTGTTTTTTCCCTTAGTCCTGAGATTTTCCCACAATGCTCTGCTGCCTCTGAATTTCATTCTATATAAACTGGAAGTCATGATGTCATCCTCAAAGAGTGATTGGACAAGATAATATTTATAAAGTACCCCAAACAATGCCTGACATTCTAAAAAATGCTATCTCCTTTTTCTTGATGTCTACTTGGGGACCAAGAAAACATAATTAATAAGAAAGACAAATCTTTTGAGAGGGAAAAAAGTATATACTTACTGTATTCCTCAAGAAAAATATGATTGGTTTGGAACCAGTCATTGTTTTAGATTATTCCATTGATTCCCAATACTAGTAAGGATAATGGAGATTCAGGTGACAATTTCACCAGAGCAATTGAAAACCTGGCTTTCACGCCAGTTTATGTGGAGTGGAAGAAATATGTTATTCCATATGGAAGAGAGAGGAAACGGGGTGGGGGGGATAGATTCATTTGGTTACTCTCTGATTACAGAGACTACCTGACACCACTGGATAATTACTAAGAATTATTCTGTGACCAAAATAAGTTGATTAAAACCAGAACCTGCCCCTGAAGTGAAATTAAGCTACACAGTGTGATTTAATACCAGGCTCTTTCCTTGTGGTGTGTTGCATAAGAGAAACCAATAGAAAATATAGATTAGGACAAATAAACATAAATAAATTGATGCAGTGTGCAGACAGTGGCCCAGGGGTAGCCTGCAGTGAAAGGTGGTACTTTCAGGGTTGAGAGCAGTGTTTTTTAATTGATAAAAGGGAAATAGGAAGGAAGAGAAATACATCAGAGAAAGATGGGATGGTGCTGTAACTCTGTGAAGTTGGTGTTTTACGGGATAAGGAATTCCCAGGGACAGGCATTAAAAGATAGTAAAGTGAAATTTATCCTTGGCTGACTCACTCCATTAAGAAATGCAGGAGAACAAACATTTGTATCTGATCCTTTTCTGGATGTTCTTTCTGCCGTTTCTGTAGCACCTGTAATCTGTAAATGTAATTGAGCACAAAATTATTTCACTTCTTTTCTTGTTCCTTCATTTTCTCTAATGGTATATCTTCAATCCTTGTTCCTCAGAATACAGCCATCTAGGGTAGATGAACAAAAACACAGGCAGCTATATCCTCTGTAAAGAACTTAGGCTTTGACCTGAGTCTCCACCAAGAGGAAAACTGAACCTCCAAACTCCTTCTTTGTCTTTCTTCACCAGGCTGAGTGACCAGTGTGACCTACCTTTTACCTTGGCAGATATTATAGTTAACATGCTGCTCTCCAGTTTCCTATTTGGTGACCATAATCCCCAGATTCTTCTGTCCCTGTGGTTCCCACCAGGAAGGTGACCTTGGGTTTGCCACTGGAGGATGACTGTCAAAAAAGCTTTTACTCCCTTCTGTTTCTCTGAATGCTTCTCTCATAAAGAATTAGGTGAGATATTTCCTCAGTGGTGTCAATTTTGTTTGGGGATCCCGAAAGTATTGCCCTGTGCTTTGAGTTTCTTGGAGAATTCTGTTTTAAATATGAGAGTGTTTCTTCCATGTAGGGTCAAGTACTATTTAACTGTTGCCACATTGGTACCTCTAGAAATATTTCTTCTTCACATAAAATCAAAATGTTTTATGGAAGAAGCCAAGGCAGCTTGACTGTCTTCTACCTCAGGATGGATTTCTGTCTCTGGGAGAGTTTGGGAATTATTTTGCTGAGCTTGATTGCCAATTTCAAAGTTCTTTTGCCCTTATTTCTCTCAGGACTTCCATGGGGTCATCATACAGACAAAACTCTTGAAAAACCACTTATCTGTCCTGATTTGTGTAGATCTTCATCAAATTATTGATTTCTCCAGCAACCAGAATGTAATTGTGAGGGACATATAATCTACTTTTTATGTTTTCATGTTATCATGTTATGCATCGTGTTATCATGATGCAACATGGAATTGTAGTCATTCAACTCATATTTGTTGAGACTCTGTGCCAGGCTAGTGCTGGGTGGGTTTGGATGAGTAAAACAAAGGTAGTCCCTATCATTATGGACTTTACCAACTTGTACAGAAAAAGACAATAAATAAACAATAAATATAATGATAAATTACAGTAAGTGTTATAAAGGAAAAGAACCAGATTCTATGGAGAAAATGATAATAAGGATGACCTGAGAAGGACATTTAGAGAGATTTCTTGGTGTTTGAATATGAATTGAAATTTGAAGGATACATAGGAACTAGCCATGCAGAGGAATTGAACGTCAGGAGGTTTAGAGAATAATTCAGTCCTTGTCACCTAATAGCTCTGAAACCCCAGGATGCACCTGTTGGCTGTGAGAAAGTTACATATTTTGAAAAATGTATTAAATCCATAGAAAATAGTTGAGCATTTTATAGCAGCTGTCTTGATGATATTTTTACCACTTGTGAATGTTTTGCATTTTGCCAAAATGAGGTCCTCAGCTGTTATTTAAAAATCATGTTTTTGCCCTCATGGCCTGCAGTTGTTTGGTGAGTGGTCATCTGGTATCCCTTTGCAAGTTGGGTGCTGAAGTGCCGAGTGAGGGTGATTTTTGTTATAAGGATAAGGGTTTTCCCAGGAAGGTGGAGTCAGGAAGAAAGGTATGCCAACCAGAGGAGAGGGAATGCTCAAAGCTACAGATAATAGAGAGAACATGGCAAATTGAGAGACCAGAGAAGTTTGGTGTAGCCGGAGACTGATTATGGGATATGAGCTGGAGAAGTATGTAAGAGCCAGATTGGGAAAAGTTACATGGGCCATGCTGAAGATATTGAACTTAATTTCATGGAAAAGTCAGAGCCAATGGCAATTTTTGAATCAGTGCATGTTAAAATTAATAGTAATAATTATTGGAGGGAAGACAGTAGTGACAAAAATGTTATTGTAATTGTCCAAGCAAGCGATGTTGAGGGCCCAGTTCACTGGCAGTGAAAAGAGATGCCAGAGAGATTTCAAAAGTAGAAATTGCACTTGATATGAGAGGTTAGAAGAGAAGAGGGGTATAACTTTGAAGTGTTGGGGACAGGGTAGGTGATGACACCATGAATAAGAGTTGTGGGAGAGTCACCTCACTCCCATTTGAATGAGCTACTTCCTTTTCTATGCTCTTATAACACAAATCTTTCTCTTCAGTGAACATCTGCTTACATGTTTGCTTCTCTTGGTTGACTGGGAGCTCCTCAAGGGCAAAAATGCTTAATTACTGAATCCCCAGCACAGCTGGCAAGACATATTTGAGGAGTTCAAAACATAGTAGCAACTATTATTATTAGGCTTTTAATAGTTGTGTTTTAGTGAATGCATGACACATTTTTGACAGTATAATGGTGTATTCTGAAGGCTCCATAGAGAATGATAGGGAGTTGATTGAGAGAAATGACTTTGATTCTTTAGGTGAATTTATTTCAAGGAGAAGAAAAGTGATGACTCCTAAGGGAAGAAGAAATGTAATACATGAAGGAACATAATAGCTGACCTAGTTTGGTTCCATTGCTAAAAGGAAGCCATGGGAGAGGTTTTAAAGCAAGAATAATACAGGAAATGAGTTCTGAAAATCTGACCATCTCGGTTGGGTCATTCTTAGCCCTGGATAGGCAGAGAACCTTTTCACAAAGGACACACAACTTTCTCAGGTATTACAGAAATTTTAGAATTAACCTCAGCTACACTTTTTTCCATTTACATCCTCTTTTTGTTAGACCCAGTTCCTTTAGTTAGAGAATGACAGTGAATGTAAGGATTGAATATTACTTTAATAAAAATGTTTATTTGGTCTGCTGAGAGTTTAAATTTTTTTGAATGGACAAACAATGTCTTCTCCTAATGATCAAACTTCAATTATTCGGTTAAGCCATTATTTGCCTAAGCTTGTTGTTTTGTTGTTGTTTGAGTAAGAGAATTTACTTAAAGCTTTCACTTAAAGCAAAGCTTATAAGAGGAATTGTTGATTATATCAAAACATAGAAGAAATCTAAAAATATTATTAGATACTCATGCTTTTAGATTTTCTTTGGGAATTCTGCTGTGTTGTTCAGCTACCCTCCCTCTCTTCTTTCTCCCTTGAGAAATGAAATTTGATGGCTCTGCTTTGTTCTCCATTATTTTTTATCTCCATGCACTCCCAAATTCTTATTAAGTGAAATGTATAGGTAAATACATATACACACATATCTGTATATGTATTTCTCTAGCAACTCATAATTCATGCCATCATCACAGCATCATTTATTCCAAGAAGTTTTCTTGTATGTATATATAAATTTATTGATGTATAGTCAGTTTACAATGTTGTGTCAATTCCTAGTGTATAGCACAATACTTCAGTCATATAGAAACATATATATATATTCATTTTCATATTCTTTTTACCATAAGATACTACAAGATATTGAATATAGTTCCCTGTGCCATACAGTATAAACTTGTTTATATATTTTATATGTAGTAGTTAATATCTGCAAATCATGAACTCCCAATTTATCTTTCCATTCACTTCCCCCATTAGCCATAAGTTTGTTTTCTATGTTTGTGAGTCTGTTTCTGTTTTGTAAATAACTTTGTTTGTCTTTTTCTTTAGATTCCAAATATAAGTGATATCATATGGTATTTTTCTTTCTCCTTCTGGCTTACTTCACTTAGAATGACATTCTCCAAGGCCATCCATGTTGCTGCAAAAGGCATTATGTTGTCATTTTCATGGCTGAGTAGTATTCCTTCATATAAATATACCAAAACTTCTTTACCCAGTCATCTGTCGATGGACATTGTCTTGGCTATTGTTAATAGTGCTGCTATGAACAAGGGGTGCAGGTGTCTTTTTGAACGAAGGTTTCCTCTGGATATATGCCCAGGAGTGGGATTGCTGGATCATATGGTAAGTCAATTTTTAGCCTTTCGAGGAATCTCCATACTGTTTTCCCTAACAGCTTCACCAAACCACAGTACCACCAAGAGTGTAGGAGGGTTCCCTTTTCTCTACAGCCTTTCCTGCATTTATTGCTTGTGGACTTTTGAATGATGGCCATTCTGACTGGTATGAGGTGATACCTCATTGTAGTTTTGGTTTGAATTTCTCTGATAATTAGTGATATTGATCATTTTTCCATGTGCCTATTGGCCATTTGTATGTCTTCATTGGAGAATTGCTTGTTTAGGTCTTCTGCCCATTTTTGGATTGAGTTGTTTGTTTTTTTCTTACTAAGTTTTATGAGCTATTTATATATTCTGGAAATTAAGCCCTATTCAGTCTCATCTTTTGCAAATATTTTCTCCCATTCCATAGGTTGTCTTTTTGTTTTGCTTATGGTTTCCTTAGCTGTGCAAAAAGCTTATAAGTTTAATTAGGTCCCATTTGTTTATTCTTGCTTATATTTCTATTGCTTGGGTAGATTGCCCTAGGAGAACATTGCTGAGATTTATGTTCAGTAATGTTTTGCCTGTGTTTTCTTCTAACAGGTTTATTGTGTCTTTAAGCCATTTTGAGTTTATTTTTGTGTATGGTGTGAGGGAGTATTCTAACTGCATTGATTTACATGCAGCTGTCCAATTTCCCAACACCATTTGCTGAAGAAACTGTCTTTATTCCATTGTATGTTCTTGCCTCCTTTGTCAAAGATTAATTGAACAAAAGTTTGTGGGTTCATTTCTGGGCCATTTTGTTCCATTGATCCATATGTCTGTTTTTGTACCAAAACCATGCTGTTTTGATTGCTGTAGCTCTGTATTATTGTCTGAAGTGTGGGAGGGTTATTCCTCCAACTTAATCCTTTCTCTTCAGTAATACTTTGGCACTTCTGGGTCTTTTGTGATTTCATATATTTTAGGATTATTTGTTCCAATTCTGTGAAAAATGTCCTGAGTAACTTGATAGGGGTCACATTAAATCTGTAGATTCCTTTGGATAGTATGGCCATTTTAACAATATTAATTCTTCCAATCCAAGAACATGGGATATCTTTCCCTTTCTTTAAGTCGTCTTTAATTTCCTTAGTCAATGCTTTGTAGTTCTGCACATATAAGTTTAAATGAGATTGTTTCTTTACTTTCCTTTTCTGATATTTCATGGTTAGTGCAGAGAAAAGCCACTGATTTCTGTATGTTAATCTTGTATCCTACTACCTTGCTGAATTATTTTATTAGCTCTAGTAGTTTTTGTGTTGAGCCTTTAGGGTTTTCTATATATAGTATCATGTCATCCACATATAATGATAGTTTTACCTCTTCTCTTCCAATTTGGATCCCTTTTAATTTTTTTTTCTCATCTAATTGCTATGGCTAGGACTTCCTATTCTATACAGAATAGAAGTGGTAAGAGTGTGCATCCTTGTCTTGTTCCAGATTTTAGTAGGAAAGCTTTCAGCTTTTCACTGTTGAGTGTTATGCTGGCTGTAGGCTTTCCATAAATAGCATTTATTATGTTGAGATATGTTCCCCCTATACCCACTGTGGTTAGAATTTTTATCATAAATGGGTGTTGAATTTTATCAAATGCTTTTTCTGTCTCTATTGAAATGATCATGTGGTTTTTGTCCTTTCTCTTGTTGATGTGATAAATCACGTTCATTGATTTGTGTATGCTGAACCATCCTTGTGTCCCTGGGATGAAACCAACTTAATCATGGTGTATGATTTTTTTTATATGTTGGATGCTGTTTGCTAATGTTTTGTTGAGGATTTTTGCATCTATGTTCATCAACGATATTTTCCTGTAATTTTCTCTTTTGGTAGTGTCTTTGTCTGGATGGTGGCTTCATTGAATGAGTTTGGGAGTACCCCCCTTCTTTTCAGTCTTCTGGAAGAGTTTGAGAATGACTGGTATGAGTTCTTTGTATGTTTGAAAGAATTCCCCAGTGAAGCCATCTGGTCCTGGACTTTTGTTTGCAGGGAGGTTTTTTTTTTTATTGCTGATTCCATTTCATTTCTAGTGATTGATCTGTTCAAATGATCTATTTCTTCTTGATTCAGTTTTGGTGGAATGTATGTTTCTAGAAACTTGTCTATTTCCTCTAAGTGATCCAATTTATTGCCATATAGTTGTTCATAGTATTCTCTTATGATTTTTTTTTTTTTGTATTTTAGTGGTGTTGGTTGTAATCTCTCCATTTAAATTTCTTATTTTATTTGTGTTCTCTATCCTTTCTTCTTGGTAAGCCTGTCCAGAGGTTTGTCAATTTTGTTTACTCTTTCAAAAAAACAGTTCTTGGTTTGATTGCTCTTTTCTTTTATTTTTTTAATTTCTATTTTATAATTTCTTCCCTGATTTTTGTTATTTTTTTCCTTCTGCTGACTTTAGGTTTTGTTTGTTCTTCTTTTTCTAATTATTTTAGGTGGTACGTTAGATTGTTTACTGAATTGTTCTTTTTTGAGGAAGATCTGTATCACTATGATCTTCCCTCTTAGGGCTGCTTTTGTTGCATCCCATAGATTTTGTGTGGTTGTGTCTAATATTGTTTTTTTAAGCAATGCACAAACAGAATTCTTAGTTGAAAATTCAACAATTGTGTTTTGGGCAGTTTCCTGAATAATTTTATTTATTTGCAATAAGCAAAGACCTGCATAAAAGCAATTAATTTTAATTAAAGAATGACTTTTTTTCTAATAATACAAACGCTAAGTTTTTATTTTCTTCTCTTGAGGCATTGTTTATATTATTTTATGAACTTGCAATTTGAAAGCTAAAACACATTACATGATTTTACTCCTCAAAGACAGCTTTGTGTATCAGTCATGATCTTGAAGTCTTATCAGCTTTATTCCCGTTCTTTTTATATAACTATGCCTATTTATTGATTTCTGAGTTGCCACATTCAATTCTATTCAAGCATCTTCCATAGGTCTATTATTTTGCAAACCATGGGAAGATAATTTTTTATATGTGTTAGAATCCTAGTATTAGAAGATGTAGGTTGGTAAGTAGAAACAAGGAGCTTCTAAGAACTTAGCTATATTCAAAGTAAGATTGTCCTCTCCAAATTTAATTATCAAATCAACTCATGGACCATTAGAAATAGGCAGTTATCTTAAGAAGGAATGCCCCATAAAGTTGTGGAGAATTTATTGAGGGGTCATTATCTATAGACAATATATATTTACTGAGATCTATAGGAAAGAGAAATTGGTGAGTAATAAAAGTTTAGAGGAAAAGAAAGTCCGGGAGTTGAAAGTTGTCACTGACTCTTTAACATTGTGCTTAGGAAGGGATTCCTGGTCCAGCCTAACTAAACCAGTTCCCCTTGGTGCACTGAGATAGGTGCTTTCAGGACACAGTGTCATAAACATTTAAATCATTCAACTCCCTTCGCTTTGAATCCATGCTTAAATAATCTTTCATTATAATCTAGCTTTCCCAATAGTTCTCCTATGAGAAAATTTCAAGGTAGGCTGAAAAGAAGATATATTATAAATCAATAACTTTAATCTCATAAATTTAGTCTGTGTAAATCAAGTTCTCAAGTCCAAATCCCTGTAGCACTGATAAAAGGAAGTTTGTGGACTTGCAAAATGAGAAGCCAAATGCTGATCTCTAGTAAATTTGCCAAGATGGCTTCCAGCTTACCTATTCTGAAGACAGAACAACCTCATACCCCACTATTAGTCAGAATGTCTACAAACCTTCCATAGGATGTGTCCTGACCAAACTCCTTACATGAAGGTTGAAGAAAGTAAAGCCCAGACTAGGAAACTGACTTGGCTAAGGTCACATCCAAATTTGGCCTGTTGCCTTCTTCCTTCATTGTACCATGTCACCTCATAATACACCATCATCCTTGGAGAACTGATCTTATTCAGCAAATCTTATCTAAATCAGAGGGGAAAATAAACTCCTGAATTATTTATTAGTCTTATCCCCACTCCAGTACCTCAATGCATGGTGGGTCTACATGCCACTAAACTCACCCTGTACCCTTTTCCTTCCCTTTGATGGAATCAGGACCTGAAAAATTCCTACGCACATTTCAAGAGTCACCTCATTTGTCACTTCCAATTTCTAAGCCTTCTCAACTTCCCCCAGCAGGATTTGTCACTCCCTCTTCTGCACTATTCATATGTGTGCCATGAATTATCACATGAGATTAAAAAATATGTATTTTATTGCCTATTAAGATGTGAGCTTTTGTAAAAGAGTAACCACAGCTTTTCTATCTCTGTATACCAGCACCCATTACAGCATCAGGCACCTAGGAAATTTCAAAATAATAAGAGAGATGACTGAAAAGAAAAAAAGAAGGAAAGGAGGGCAGGAGAGAGGGAAGAAACTTGAATGCATCTTTTGTAGGGAGAGGCTTTGTTTCCTAACAGATGTTACTGGGATTGCATGAGAAGAAGGTGTAGAAAAATGTACACAGAACCATAAACGCAGCTCAAAAAATAATTTTCCAAACTGACTAGGAAGACCTTGAGTTATTTTCGTCCTATTATTGTACAGAATACAATTATAAATTTTAGACTTTTTCTTCACATTCTGCAATGGATTTAAATAATAATGCCCTTAGAATACTGGAAGCATTGGGGAAGATTTCTGCTCATGGTTACACAAACGCTAATAAGTAACTATCAGTTCTCCAAAGTGACCTCATGTCAGAGCTGAAGAGTATTTGGTTCCAGTAGTAACTGAGATGCTACATCAGTCAAACAGATGGAAAAGAATCAAAATGCATGCTTAAGAAGAGGTTCTTATGACATTCAGTGTCAGAGACAACAGTGGATGTTAATCCAGCAGAGCTAATTTTATAGTGGGGAGTGTAATATTATTTAATCAGCAGTGCTTCATACATAATTCAATTAACTGCCTTCACTCATCAGTATTAACGAGAATGGAAGCCTGGATTAATGTGCAAGAAACTCATAAAGGAGCTCCCAACCTACCTAAGTGCTGCCAAAACTTAATAAAGTACTGCCAATCAAATTCTGGAATCTGGACCCAATTCATCAGTGCACTGATATTACAAATTATTCTGAGCACTTCTCATTGTTTTCTAATTCTTTAATTATGCTGATCTTTTCACTAAAATGTTTAATTAGTGTATGGGGGGAATGAGTGAGAGCTTGCTGCCTTCTTGACTGTTGGTATTCAATGTCGAGTAAACAAAGGAAAATTTTATTGCAAATAATATTAAATGGCAAGTTCTGCTTTTTTGTGTCTGTAAATCTCAATAAATGAATAGGAGACAGCACATTGGGTTATAAAAAATGAAGGACCTGCTTTTATCTTAAGAGGATATTGAGACTACTGGGTGCACATCTGTTCAATACATGGTCATCTTTTAGCTCAGCTTCTGAACTTCAAGAACCTTAAATTTGTCTCATTCTCCTCTGGAGTCAGATATTGGAGAAGAATAAGTGATACTAACAAACAAGTAATCAGGAATTAAGAAAAAGAATTGAGAGATTAGCACTATCCTGGATTTCTCAAGATGAAAGAATACTAATCTTCATATTATGGTTAAATTCCTGTTTTAGACAATTGGTAAAGGACTGTGCCTAATGTGTTTTAAGGCTGCCTGAAATCTGAGAATGGATGGCCATCATTCCAGTCTTTGTAGCATTCATTTACTTTACACATTTTTTGTGCTGGCTATGTATCATGAACTGGGTTAAGCTGTGGGTATATAGGTTTTGAAAGTTCCAGATCTCAAAAAGAACCAAAACTCTACTGAAAGAGACAGATAAATTTGCAGAGAAAAGACAACAGTAGGGAATAATAGTAAAGAAGAAGGAGGAGGAGAAGAAATAAGAAAATGACAATAATGATGACAACGATGATGGTGATTATGAGAATGCTATATCTAACTTCTGCACATTTAACTCATTGTCAACCACATTATATATTTTATTTCATTCTCATAACCCTGTAAGACAAATATTATTACTAAATTTTTACACAAAGCAAAAAATGAAAGTTACAGACATTACAGGACAGTGGTTGCCTTGGGAGAAGAAGGAAGAGAAATAGGGTTAAACCTATTTAAACCAGAACTTGAATAATATATGACAAAAGGTCAACATGTATGAAATCTGAGTGGTAAAGACATGGATGTTTTACTTCTCTGTATGTTTGAAATGTTTTATAATAGCACCTGATTCACAGGAAGTAAGATGAGATCTGTGATGGAGGACAGGATGGTGGGATGAGAAGGTAGAGCTGGAGTAGTGACCAAACTGAGGGGTTCATGGAAAGTTTTCCAAAGACATTGGTGATACTTGTCATCAACAACAGGGCTTTAATAAGTGCCCATTTGTTTCTGGAATTGCATTAGATGACTAAGAAGGAAGACAAAACTGACCCAGATTCCATCCTAGATATTTCACAATATGGTTGTTACTAAGTAAATAAAGTAGAGCACTGCATACAAATATTATTTCACATGAATTGCATCTGAAAGACAAATGCATCTTGGAGGGAGGGGACATGGAAATATTTCTGTTAGCAACTGGAAGGTCTAAAAAGCTGAAGCCCCAAAACTCGTGTGGGTAAGTAGGAAAAGGATTGCAGGAGAATGATTATATTATTTACCCCGTGCCAGGCTCCACACTATATTTTTTCATATATTTTATTCTCAGTTAGTGCTATCAGACACCCTAGGATGTAGGTTAAAATGCCACATTATTGTAGATGAAATCTGAGGTTCATAGTGTTTAAGTATATAGTCCAAGTTTACACAGTTAAGAAAAGTAAGATTGAGAGTCTGAGTAACATGCCTCTGGGAACATAGCTTTTAAGTGACAGGAAGTGTATTCACACCATAGTCATCTCTATATCTTATAAAAACAGACTCTTCTCCGTCTTGATGGAGTCACCTTTTCTTGGGGTAGATACTGGCACAATCTCTGATGGTTTTCTGACTTGGCAGCACCTCCTTGAAAAAGCAGCTGGATCTTAGCAGATAGCTTGAAAAGGTAGCAAAAGGCACAGGATTACTTCCCTACCCATGACTCCAAGTCCTTGAGAACATCCCAGCTACTGCACTGTGATCAAGTGAGAAACAGAGAGTTTAAAATTCCAAAGGAAGAAATTAGAATTGGACATTTTCCATAGGTCAGAGATGTTGACTGAGGGGAAAATAAAACATAATTAGATTGATTAGCTTAGAACAAAGCAAGAGAATGGATGTGCAATAAAAGTCATCACCTAAATATCAAAAAGGCCAAGGTTGCTTGGATTCGGAATTATCCAGGCTTCTTACTTTCTCCCTTAAATCTCATTATTATTCTATGGTCATTTCATTAGTTTTCACAACTTCCTCTTAAAGAACTCAGACCTATTAGATTATCAACTAGATAAAATTTATCTTCTAAATATTTAGGTCCAGGGTGAGGGTTGAGATTGTGCGTTTCCTGCAAGTTCCTCAGTGATGCCAATGCTGCTTCTCTGTAGAGTATACTTTGAATAGCAAGGATATAGAACTACACTGTCCAATCTGGTAGCCAATATCCACATACAGCTATTGAGTATTTGAAGTGAGTATGAGTTTAGATGTGGTACGATGTGAAATACACACCAGATTCAAAGACTAAGGGAAAAAAGATGAACTAGCATAGTTATATTTTTATATTGGTTATGTGTTGAAATAATACTTTTGATGTATGGGTTAAATAAAATGTTATTAAAACTTTAATTTTATCTGTACCTTTTAATGTTTTTCAATGTGCCTACTAGGAAATTTAAAATTATATATGCTGCTTCCATTGTATTTCTATTGGGCAATGCTGCTTCATAACATTGTTGACAACAGGTTTTCCTATAATATGTGTAGCTGACACTACTACAAAGCTAGACATAAAAATGTATATTCTTGAGTAAGAGTAAAGGGTCTGATATTTTAAGAATAATGTTCATCATTTCATTTCTTATTACAATGGTGTTGCATACTTATTGCAGAACAGTTTGGAACATAGAAACAGAAAACCCAAAATTAAATTACCTATAAACCAACTGCATTGAAACAACTACTGTTAATATTCTGTTGTAGATGTATTCAACATTTTGTTTGAATTTTTAAATATACATTTTACTCTTCTTTTATGAGACTCTTCACTGGCATTTTGGAAACTGTTTTCTCTTTGTTTTTCTACCTCACTGATTGCTACTTTTCATTTTCCTTCCTGATTTCGCTTCATCTTCCCCACCTACTGGACTTGCACGTTTAAAAAGTTTCTCAAAGTTAGTGCATCTAAAACCCAGCTATTAATTCTTGATTTCTGTCATTATCCAGAAAATTTAATTTTTAAAAACTTTTTAGTAGTTGCCCTAGACTTTGCAAAATGCATTTACAATTAATCCAAGTCCACTTTCCAATAACACTTATACCACTTCATGGGTAGCGCAAGTACTTTAGAGTATTCCCAATTCCTCACTCTTATCTGTTAACATTGCTATCTGTAAAGTCACTTATCCATAAGTTATAATCATTGAATACATTATTTTATCACTCTGACCAAACTATTATCTGTTAGAGTAATTAAGAATGAGAAAAATAAAAGGTTTAATTTTGCCCTCATTTATTCCTCTCTAATGCTCTTCCTTTCTTTATGTAGGTAGATCTGAGTTTCTGACCTATATCACTTTCCTTCTTTTAAGAACTTTTAACATTTCTTGCAAGGCAGATCTGTTGGTGACAAATCCCTCAATTTTTGTTTTCCTTCTGAATTTCAGTTTTTATGTATTTATGCTTTACTTCTTCCCTTTCTTAATTAGCTTGGTGAATAGTTCATCCATTTTTGTTTTGCTGTTACTTTTTTTCTCCCTTTGAACAAAAGTCTCAGGTCTAGTCCTAAAATCTGCAATTTTTCTGTCCTCTATTTTCTTATTTTATGCTTTTGTCTGGCACATAGAAGATCCTGAATAAGCATTTATTTTATGGATTCTTAATAAATCTTTCTTCATGCTACCTATTTTTTGTTCTTTTTATATCTTCTTAGGTTGTGACTTATTGATTTAATTTTCTAAGCTTTAAGTAGATCTTAAGTTATATTTCATAGGTCAAATATGTAGCATTTCAGCCATTTTATAGGTAATCTTTGATGAGTTTAATTTCCTTTTGGACACAAGAACGAGTAGAGGAATTTAATTCTAAATTGCTTGTTGTCTCTTTTAATCATTTTTTATATTAAAAAATTTTATTGATGGTGTTTGTGGTCTAAAAATATGTAAAAAATTAATTTTCTGTTGGGTACTCATAAGGTACAGTATAGAATTACACATGCAAGAAATGCAAACACAAATTAGATCAACTGTTAAAATTATGTTAGTTTGATGTTTCATTTTCTTCCTTTGCTTTGCCTTCATAATCTGTCAAAACCAGAGAAAGAAATATGAAACTCTCTTACACCAAATAGTTTCCTCAACTTTCTCCCTAAAATTTTCCTATATTATCTTTTTATCATCAGTGTTTCAATGCAATATTATTTAGTATATAAAAGTTCAGGGACAATCATGGTTCTAATTTATTATTTTACACATGAAATTATCTCCTCTTTTCAGTTGAATGCTTTTTTGCCTTGAATTCAACTTGGTTGGCTTTTCATATTGTGACACTGAATTTCTTTTTGTTTGCATTTTGCTTGTGTACTTCTGTCCATCATGTTATTCCCTAAAATTGTACACAGAATTATAGATGGGTACCTGTGCATTTTTGGTGTAAAGATGCAGTGCTTCAATTAAATTAGCCATCTAATGAATCTAAACTCCATTATAGGTTGAAAAGTGCCACCATAATAGGAATAATTTGAGGAAAACTAATTGAAAGGCAAGAACTATGATAATGTACTATTCACAGTTAATTCTCATGTAGAAACTTCAGGTTGGGAATATTTGCCAAGAAGAACAGAAGTTAAAACACTCTTACCCAAGCAGCTGAGGAAATTCTTTCATTTCGCTATGTGGTAAACTCCCTGTCCCTTTCTGAGCCCTAGGCTTAAATAATGGGCTGTTTCTCCTGGTGTAATTGATTTCATCTTTACCCTTCCCATCAGTCCAGTTTCTTTTTAACATAGGTGGTATTTTGCTTCACCTGCACATACCCTTTTTCGCTCAATCATATTCCACTGTATTCTGTATTCCAACCACAAAGCTCCTATAATCACAGTGGTAAGGGGACCCTGTGATGAACAAATAATCCAGGGGAACATGGCAAGACAGATGCCCCCCTGAAAATTGGCCTCCAAAACATTCTTTTGCCCTTACAGAAGAGGCCCTACTATTAAATGTTCTTTATTTTTTGGCATAGCTTTTTTTTTTTTAAATTAGATACAGATACATAGTACAGCTATATATATCTTCAATTATGAAGGTCTCAGTGAATAACAAGTAGTCATTGACTTCTGTTTCCATTGTTGAGTAACTAGACCATCTTATTGCTGGAGCTTTGTTTGCTGAAATTTTATCTAATTATAGTATTCTTTTCATGCTTGATACACAGCCACAAGCAGTGTCTTGTTTTGCTTTTGCCTAAGATTTTAAATCAATAAAAAGTAAACAAATAAAAGGTGAAATACACATGCAGTCATCTGGCAATAAACTAGAAGAGCTGGGATCCATGAAAACAAATAAGGCCTGTCATCCATTTCTGAAGTTAAGTAGAGTATATTATTGCTTTTGAGAGGCAAAGAGGCACTCTATGTGCAGATAATTTATTAAAATGTCCATGTTACTTTTGATGTTGCACAGTATAGTGGAAGAAATCAATCAAGAAAATCAGAAAGCCCAATGTGAGAAAGATTGTGTACATTAAACCCTAATTTGTTTTTAGGAGAGAAAGGAAAGTAATTTGTGATGGTAGAAAGCACTCTCTCTTATGAATATCCTGGATAGGAATACAACTTGAGAAGTGCTCAGGTTTCCTGATGCCCAGAAAAATGACAGGGAACATCTAACAATGAGTAATCTGGACAGAGTTAGTTTCATGGTGGATAAATGACATACACTATTAAGGGTAACCAGATATAAAACACAAAAGAGTTTGGAATCAAGAAAATAGAAAAAATATATATGTCATTTCCTTTGGTGAAAGTGAAAGCTGATTCAAAGATGTGAGACCATATTAGGCTGGAGATAAAAAGCAATATTACTAGAGGAAGACTCAATTTAAAAAGAATCCAAAACAGTTAAATATCTCGAGCTGAAAGTATCTTCATGAAGTTGACAACAAATTATAAGGGTGATGGTGTTACAAAATCTCTGCTTCAGATAAGTTCATTTTGTCCTTAGTCAAACAATTATTTAACACTTACTGTGAGCTAGACCACAAGAACACAAAGATTAATATTTCAAAGTACATTTCCTCAATGACCTCCCTCATTTTCGAGAAGAGAGAGAGATTCGAGCAATTACATTTAAAATGCCTAAAGATGGTAAGATAATTTGTTGGGCAGAGGCTGTGATATTTGCACAGCCCTGAGTGAAGAGTAGGACTTTAACCAGCAGAGAAAAGGAGAAAGAACATTCCAAGCAGAAGAAAAGAGATGAAAGAGCACAGTGAGTCTTGAATACTGTGCATAGCTTAGAATGGCCTTTGCAGTTATAAATTAATCCAAGCATTATCTTCTCTGCTTAATACTTTATCCTTGAAGGTTGACATTAATTAAGGCATTACGTTTCTTTCCCCTGAACTCTTTTAACTCATAGATGCAAGACACTTCATAACATTTGATAGCTTATAGCTGAATATATGCACAGACTCTATATGCTGTTGACAACAGTGATTTGAATCCTTCCTACTTACCTGCCTTAGGTGCCACCCCAGGGGAGGTTTGTACACAACTGATGTGCTGGTTAAATACCAGGAAAAATAATCACTGAAGGACACAATGCCTGTACTATTTATGCATTGTTTTTCATTAACGTTTACCTAAGCCACCATAGTTCAGTGTTGGAGGTAAGAGAGAGACGTAAAGCTCAAAGGAATTTTTATAGCCTACTAGTGAATTACAAGTTAATATTCATGATTGGGAATCTAGCTCTACATCAGGTATTTGTTTAATTGCTTGTAAAGCTGAATGGAAATTTTCCAAGCATGCCTTAAGTTCTAACTATCTTTACATATTGTATTCTGCTTACCTGTGGAATATGTTAGGGAAAGGAGGTGACAGAAAATTCAGTTGACTCTCTGAATTCAGCCTATTCCTTCTTAACATTTAAATGAGTTATTTTGTCTTAAGAGGTATATCCCCAGTAGGTCAGATCAATTTCAGAATTGTCATAATCTGCTATTTTTATTATCATTTGATATATATCTCAGCAACAGAAAAAAGAAAGAAGAGAAATTAAGTTCTGTCTTAGGGCAGGCAGAAGCAAATCCAGGTTCTATTATTAATCATGTGTGTAGCCTTTAAAAGAACTGAGATATAGTATACTTAATGTAAAATGCATATACCTTAGCTAAATTTCAATGAGTTGTGATAATTGTAAACACTTATATAACAAATCCCGATCAAGGTATAGAAAATTTTCATCACCCCAAAAAGTTTCTTTGTGTATCTTCCCAATATTCCCCCCTTAAGAAAGAACCTACTTTCTGAGACTTTTCTTTTTTAAAATTAAGATATAGTTGATTTAAAATATTATATTAGTTTCAGGTAAATAACATAGTATTAAGTATTTTTATAGATTATGCTGCATTTAAAGTTGTTATAAAATTTTTGCTATATTCCCTGTGTTGTTCAGCATATCCTTATATCTTATTTATTTTATACATAGTAGTCTGCACCTCTATCTTGCCCCTTCCCCCAACCCTCTCCCCGTTTGTTCTCCGTATCTGTGAGTCTGTTTCTATTTTTTGTTATATTCAGTCGTTTGATTCCTCTCATCACAGATAGTTTTGCTTCTTCTAGAACTTCATATAATGGAGTCATTTAGTAGGTACTCTTTTCTGTTTGACTTTAATATTTTTGAGATTCATCCACGTTGTTGCATGTATCAATAGTTTTTTGCTTTTTACACTTGAACAAATATCCCATTGTATGACTATGTCACAGTTTATTGATTCTCCCAACATTTGTGTACAAATCTTTGTGTTGACATATATCATTTTTCTTGGGTAAATACCCAAGAATGAAGTCCGGATCATATGGTGGATATATCTAACCTTTTAGGAAACTGACAGAACTTCTTCCAATGTGGTTGTTATATTTTATACTTACACCAGCAATGTATGGGTGTTGAGTTGTTCCACCTTCTCACCAGCATTCATTGCTGTCACAGTTTTAAATTTTATCTATTCTATCAGATGTATAGTGGTAACCCACTGTGTTTTGTATTTGCATTTCCCTGATGACTATTGATGTTTGTCATTATGATAGTCAACATCATAATGATGTTGAACTTTCATATGCTTATTGTCCATTTGTATGTCACCTTCTATGAAGAGATTATGCAGATCTTTTGCACGTTTTTTAAAATTGGGTTATTGTTTTGTACTAGTGAGTTATTTACCTATCCTGGATACATTAATTTAATTACATTAATAGAATTTTGTATATTTAACTTACCTGGAATTTCTGGTTGAATTTCTAAATATTTCATTGAACTTAACCCTAAATGTTTTATGTTTTCAGTGATACTGCAAATGACCTTATTGTTTTTAGTTTTTCAAATGTTTATTGCCATTAAATAGGACTCTAATTGGTCTATCTATATTGGTTTTATCTGTGATATTGATAATTTTTTTAGTTTGTCAGAACTAAAAAGTCCTTTGTCAAGATATATGTTTTGCAAATATTTCCCAGTCTGTTACTTCCCTATTCATTTTCTGCCTTTTGATGAGCAGAAAATTTTTGTTTACATAAAATATAATTTATTTATTTTTTCTTTAATGATTAATTGTTATTATGGACTACTTTATGTTCAGGAAGATATTCTCCTACATTTCTTCTCTAATTTGTATAGTTTTAGCTAGTTTATGGTTCAGCTAATATTAATTTTTGTTTATGATATGATGTAGAGGTTGAAGTTTACTTATTTTTTCCCACTTGGATATCCAGTTATATCAGTACCACCTGCTTAAAAGAGTTTTTTTTCCCCACATTGTATTGTTTTAGTGCCTTTGCAAAAAAAATCAGCTGAACATAAAAATGTGCGTCTAGTTTTGGAGTCTCAATTCTGTTTCATCAATCTATTTGTTTATATTTATGTAAAAACCTCTTTATTTTTATAATTGTGGCTTTATACTAAGCTTTAAAGTTCTCTAACTTTGTTCTTTCTCAAGATTGTTCTAGTCTAGATTCTTTGCATTTCTGTATAAATTTTAGAATCACCTTGTTTATTTCTACTACAAATATTAGCCTGCTGAGACTTTTGATTAGAAATGCATTGACCTTTTTTACTGCTGCCGTGTGCCGCGTGTCTCAGCTCCTGCAGTTCTTGGCCTGCTGAAGTCCACGCCCATACTCTGTCACACCCGGCCTTAGCCTCGCAGCCACCGGCGCCACATTTGGCCGGGATGCCTCCTGAGGCTGCGGGATGTTAAGCGCAGCACGGAGGACCAGGCCTGCCAGCCTGGTGGGGCCGAGGTCGGGAAGGCAACGTTGGCCGCATGCACGGTGAGAGCAGCCCCAGCTCGTGAGGGTCGTGCCCTGCTCGCGTCTCGGCCTGGGCGGTCCTGCGCTCTCGTCTCCAGAATGTCCCAGTAGATGTATTGGTGACACGTCCTGATGCACAGGATTTAGCTGTGCCAGATGGAGAGTCCACAATGACTGAAGTTGGTATTTCTGGTGAGTGAAGACTCGTCATGACAGTGATGACAGAGACTAGAGTCTCAGGACCTGGTTCCCCCCTGGATTTTACCTGCAGTGCCTGATACTAAATGATATCAGCTTGTTTCTGGAGCTGAATCTCTAGAACAAGTGAAACTGTCTTCATCTTTAATTGTGGATGTGCAGAGTTGGGGGAGAAACACTATGGGAAGAGACAACAGGCTCTTTTAAGTGGAAACCATGACATTTTTTGGTTGATATTTGTACCTGGCATATAAGTGACCAATAAACTCCTGCATATCTTGCTGGTTTAAAATGCATGCACACCCATTCATGGAGACAATTTAAAATTAACTGGAGAGATTGAAGAAGACCTTAATAAAATATGAACACATCTCTTGTACTTGAAGACAAATACAGATGGTCCTCGATTTACGATGGTTCGTCTTAATTTTTTTTCAACTTTACAATGGTACAAAAGTGATACACATCAGTAGAAACTGTCCTTGGAATTTTGATGGTTTCCCAGGCTGCAATACGTGGTACAACACTCAAGTGACGCTGGGCGACAGCAGCTCCTGGTCAGCCACGTGGTCAGGCAGAAATTGACAAGCTGATCATAAAATATATATGGAAATACAGGGGACCCAGAATAGCCAAAACGATCTTCAAAGTTCAAGGACTCATATTTTCCCATCTCAAAACTTACTAAAGCTACAGTAACAGACTGTGGCAGTAGCCTAAGCACAGACATACAGATCAGAGGAACAAGATTAAGAATCCAAAACTAAACCTATACATTTAGAGTATATTGATTTTCAACAAGGGTACAAAGACAACTCAATTTGTAAAGAATAACTTTTTCAACAAATGGTGCCAGGACAACTGGATAACTACATGCAAAAGGATGAAGTGAGACCCTACATCACAACTTATACAAAAGTTAACTAAAAATGGATCAAAGTCCTAAATGTAAAACTATAAAACTCTTAGAACCAACAACTCAACAAAAACAAAAACAAAATAAATAAATAAAAAAAAAAATCTCTTAGAAGAAACAGGTATAAACAGGCAATGGTTTCTTAGATATGACACCATGACCCCAAAAGAAAAAATAAGTGGACTTCACATAAATTAAAAACTTTTGTGCTTCAAAGGGTATTATCAAGAAAGTGAAATGATAATTCATAAAACTGGGGAAGTAATTTCCAAATCATATATCTGATAAGTGACTAGTATACAGAATAGAATATAAAGGATTCTTACAATTCAACAATAAAAAGACAACCCAATTTGAAAATGGGCAAAAGACTTGAATAGACATTTCTCCAAAAACATTTCTCCATACACATGGCCAATAAACATGAATGAAAAGACACTCAACATCATTAACCATCAGGGAAATGCAAATCAAAACCAGAATGAGATACATACCAGGATGGTTAAAATGTAAAATAGTAACTATTGGTGAGGATACGGAAAGACTGCCAAATGGCTCTGGCTGAGTCTGCTCACCAAGGTCCACCCTTGCTCCTAACTCACAATGGAACCCTGGGCAGATGAGGTGATGGCCAGCTCCCCATCTGTCAACTAGAGCTCCTGTATCTTGCCCAGCCCACTCCCCAAGGTCACTGCTGTTAGAATCAGAAGACAGCATGTATGTGAAAGAGCTACAAAGCAGAAAGCCTGTTCTTTCCGGGTGATGTTTCTCTGAAGGATATTTGCTTACAGATCACACTTTCCCTGTGACCTCTTGAAGAATAATTCTTAAAATAGATTTTAAACTTTGAGGCTTTTACCTGAAAGTTTTATGTACACAGAAATCAATAATGTCTGATTTTACAACAACTGTTATTTTACTTCTTTAAGACTTAACATCTGTTCAGAAACATGGTGAAAAAAAACCTTTTAATTGGTTTTTATAGTTTTTCCAAACCGTAGTGAATCCTTTAAGGTGTATGAATATCTCTTTTGGAAAAACATTAGTCTGAAGGTTAGCAATTCTTTCAGTTTTACTTTTCTTTTTCTTTAGTTAAATTCAGTAAAAATGATAAATACTTTTAATTAAAAAAAAAGAAATGCATTGAATACTTATATCTATTTGGGGAGAGAAATTTCTAATATTGAGCCTTCTAACTCCAGAGCATGGTATATCTTTCCATTTATTTAGGCCTTCTTCAGTTCCTCTCAGCAATATTTCAAGTGTCAGCATAGAACTCCTGTATAGCTTCCATTAAATTTAACCCTAAATATTTTATACTTTGTATGATATTGTAAATGGGATTTAAACTTTTTTTTAATTGTTTATTGCTAGTATATGGGAACCCAATTACTTTTTCTATATTGGTTTTTATCCATGGTATTGATGAATTCACTTTTTCTTTTGTCAGGGTTTTTTTTTTTTTTTTTTGGTTTTTTGGTAGATTTCTTAGGATTTAAATACACACAATTATGATATCTACAAAGAAGGCTGGCTTTACCTCTTCCTGTACAACCCATATTGCCATTTGTTTGTCTTTATTGCATTGCGTAAGATCTGTAGTAACACGTTAAATAGAAGACCTGCCAGTGGACACCTGTTCCTCTTTATAGATCTTATGGGGAAATATTTAAATATTTCATAATTAAGTATGCTATTAATTGTAGGCTTTGAGCAGATGCATTTTGTTAGGTTGAAGACATACCCTTACACTCATAGTTTACTGAGAATTTTTCCACGATTGTGCTGAATTTTATAAAATTAGTTTTATGTGGCAATTGAAATTATTATGTACTTTTCTCTTTTAATCTTTTGATGTGAAGAATTACACTAATTGAAGTTTGTGTATTTAACCAACCTTGAATTCCTGGACTAAATGTAATTTTGTTATTACATATAACCTTTTCAAAAAATGTGTTACTATGTTTGTTTACTAATATTTGGTTAAGGACTTTTGTTTCTAGATTCATGAAAGATATTGGTCTGCATTTTTTTATAATATCCTTTTCTTAATTTCTTATTAAAGATATGCTACCATCATAAAATGAATTAGAAAGTTATCTCATATCTTCTATTTTTCTAAAAAAGTGAATGTAAAATTGATACATACAGTTTTTAAACATTTGATAGTATTCATCAGTGAAGCCATTTGTGCCTGAGTGGGAAATTTTTAATAAAACTTGTTTCATTAATAGATATAAGAATGATCACACTTTCTATTTCTTATTGTATCAGTTTTGTTTAGTGGTCTTTCATAGAATTTGTCCATTTTATATAATCGTAGAATGATTTGTTGGCACAAAGTTGTACATAACTTATCTTTATTGTCTTTATAATGTCTATGAAAATATCTCCTCTTTCATTTTTGATAAAGGTGATTTTTGCTTTCTCTTTTTTTTTCTTGATTAATCTTATGTATAAATTTTATTAACCTTTTCAAGAACCAAATTTTGATCTTTTTTATTTATCTGTCTCATTTCACTCTTACTTTTATCATTCTCTTTCACTTATTTGAGTTTAATTTGTTCTTTTTTCTATCTTCTTAAGGTAGAAGGTAGATCATTGATTTTTATGATTTTTTCTTTTCTAATGTAGGCATATAATACTATACATTTTCTCATAAGAATTGTTTTAGCTTCATCTCACAAATTTTGAAATATAGTGTTTTTATTTTTACTAAGTTCAATAATTTAAAATTTTCCCTTGGGATTTCTTCTTTGACACATTACTATTTTAAGACTATGTTGTTTAGTTTCTAAGTATGTGTGGATTTTTCTCAAAATAGCATTGCTATTAATTTTCTAGTTTAATACCACTGTAGTCGAATAACATAATCTGTACAACTTTGAGTTTTTGAAATGTATTGACACTTATTTTTAAATTAGTACACAATCTATCTTGAAAAGAATATTTTGCTGTTGTAGGATGTAATGTTTTATAAAAGTTAGTTAAGTCAAATTTATTTATAGTGCTTTTTAAATTTATATCTTATTGAATTTTGTTCTAACAAGTACTGAGTTAATGTTTCCAACTATGATTGTGGACTAGTCTAATTCTCCCTTTAGTTAAATCAATTTTTGCTTTATACATTTGAGAGATTTCTCATTAAGTGAAATATTTATAATTTATGTCTTCTTGATGAATTATCACTTTTAGTATTGTAATATTTTCCATTTTGCCTGTTACTACATTACTTGTTGAAGTCAAACTTTTTAGATACTGATGTAAGTACATTGGCTTCCTTACGATTAACTTTTGTACAATATGCTTTTCTCCATCCTTTTACTCTCAGCTTTTCTGTGTCTTTATGTTTAAAGTGATTTCTCACAAAAAGTAAATCATTTACTCTTGTTTTTTTATCCAGGCTGACAATCTTTGCCTTTTAATTATAAAATTTAGTCCCTTTACACTCAATGTAATTATTTATAAGTGTAGATTAAATACACTTTGTTTATTTTTTCTAGTTATTATTTCATGTTTGTTTTCTATTTGTCCTATCTGCTCTTTTATTTCACTTTCACCATTCCTATCTTTTTTTTTTTTTTTTTTTGGTGAACTAAATAATCTTCAGTATTCCGTTACATTTCTTGCGTTGACTTTCTTGCCATGCCTCTTTGTGTTATTGTTTAGCTGGTAATCTAGACATTATAAAATGCATCTTTAACTTCTTGCAGTATATCTTCAAAAATCTCAATTATCAAAAAGCAAAAAGTTCTATTTACCTACGTAGTTTGCCATTTCTTGTGCTCTTCACTCTTTCAACTAGATCTGTGTTCCATTATTTTTTAACACAAAAATATTTAACATTTTTTCTTTTTCAATTTTTCTTGACTAGCTTTTCTGGAAATGTCTTTGTTTCACCCTCATATTTGAATATTTGGTTAATTTTTTTTTTCCTGCCCATTAAATGTGTCCCATTGTCTACTTGCTTCCATTATTTCTAATAAGAAGTCAGCTATATTTTTTATTTTCCCTTGTATGTAATGTGTCTTAGAAAAGACCCTGACTGCTTTTAAAATCTCCTTTTTATCTTCAGTAAAATAGGTTTTCATTATCTTGACTATAGTGTGCCTATGTCAAATTTGCTTTATGTTTTTTTTAGCTGCAGTTTTATTCAGCTCATTGCATTTGTGAATTGAAGAATTTTTTAAATTAAATTTGCAAATTTTTAACTATTATTTCTCTAAACATATTTCTGCCCAACTTCTCCCTCTTCTCCTTGTGGCATTTCAGTTATACATGTTAGATGCTTGATAATGTCCAATAGGTCAATGAGGCTCTATTCCTTTTTTTAAGCTTTTTTTTTTTTTGAGCTTTAGTTTATATAGATTCTTTCATCTTGTCTTCAAGCTCACTGATCTTTTCTTTTTCATTGTCCATCGACTATTGAGGCTATCCAATAATATTTTCATTTTAGCTATTGTAATTTTCAGTTTTAGAATTTCCATTCAGTTCTCTTTTGTAGTTTCTAATTTTTTACTGAGACTCTTTTTTCATTTATTCAGTCTTTTAAAAACATAATATATTTATAATGGCCACTTTTTAAATAATAGCCACTTTTAAAATCCTTATCAGCTAATTTCAACATTATTGTTATATCTGAGTCTATTCCTATTGACATTTTTGTTCCGAGTTATGTGTCATATTTTCCTGCTTCACATTCTAGTAATTTTTTATTGTATGTTATATATTGTGGGTAACCTCATGTTTAGAGTCTAAATGTTATTGTCTTTCTTTAAAGAGCATTGACTCTTATTTTCTGGAAAGTAGCTTTATACTGCCAAGGCTGTTTGGGGTTTTGCTAGGATGGATCTAAAGGATAATTTAGGGCTAGTGTATCCCTACTTTTATTTGAAATTTGTGTGAAATTTTAACTGAATGCTTGGGGCAGTTAGTGAAACCTTCCCACTCTGAATGACCAGAACTACCTTCAAACATTCTGTTAAGCTTCAATTTCCCAGAAGTTATTCTCTGCCAAGCCTCATGAAGTCTAACCCTTTGCATGCCTAAGTGACTCCAAAGCAAATTTCCGGGGCTCTTTATCTGCAGAACATCCTTTACTTCACCTTGCCCTAAAGATTCCAGCCTTATCATTCACGTAGACTAATTTCTCTTTCCTTCACCCAGTTGAGAGTGCTATTCTTTGCTTTGTTCCACTTCTGTATGTCAAGGCTTGGAATATGCCTTCTGACAGAAATTTTGGATAAATGTGGAGCTCACTTTGTGTCTTTTGCTTCTCTCAAAAATCACAGTCTTGGGCTCTGTATTCTCAAGGCCTGAAAATGGTTGTTTCCAGATGTATAGTTGTTTATGGCAGGAAAGTTAGATATTTATTACTCTGTCATGTCAGGAACTGAAAGTCCTGAAGCTTTATTAGATTTAGACCCTGTCAAATACTACCTCATCAGTTGGTCAGTTTTGCAGGATTTTCTATCCTATTTGGCCAGGCAGTGCTGAGCCATATCAGCCTGAAGTGAGGTGAATGAAAGTCTCTCCTTGTGATTCTTTATAGCTATATTTGCAGTTTTCTTCCTTTTTGTTTAGGTGGCATTCGGATGGTTCCTTGATTTAAACAATCACATGCCATAGATGATGTCACACACAGAAAGATTAAGCTGGTCTTCATGTTTTGACTCCTTCAGTGCTGCCTAACATGTTTTCATTTTTGTGAGAGTTTTCTTGGGTTTTTTTGTTTTCTTTCATCATTTTTTACATTTATTTTTTTCTGTTGTCTTCAGAGGTGGAAAGAGCAAACCTTATGCTAGATAATACTCTACTTTTTGATCACCTGCTTTAAGATGGTTTTCAGGAATGCATGGTAATTTCAAACAACATCCTTCTTTTGCTCCCTTAGTACCTTGTTCTCTTGTCACAGAATGTTAAGTTTATATCTGTTTATGAGCTTGTTTCCTTTAATTTATGCCAAAGAGTCTTGTCCTGTTAATCTCTATTATCATTAGCACTACTGTTGTCTTTCAGATATTTTAGCTGTTCAGCAAAGTACCTTATACAGCAATTCAGAATTTATTTATAATCTTGAATATTCAGAAGTATAGATACAGACTCTAAAGACTGAGGATTCATAAATATCAGTGAACTTAAAGAGAATAAGACAAATATGATCACAGCATTGTTTTTCAGTTGGTCTCCAGAAAGTTTTACAGCCTTCAGTATGAACCTTTCCAGGATCATGAAAAAAGAGAGGGCCCAGAGTAAATCTCACATCTTTTCTGAAACATTTCTTTTTCTCTAATTCCCCAAATAACATCCTTCTCTTATATAACTTTCATATCACCTTTTCTATAATTCCTGATTCTACTTGGTTTTATAATTGTACATGCCCATCTCTTTTTCTTCCTCCAAAACTGTAAGGTGTTTGATATAGACAATAAGCTTAGACTTTTTATTGCCCCTCTACTTTGATCAAATGTATAGTCTGAAAATCAATGGAAAGTCAATGTTACTTGGTAGAATAGGGAATAATTCATATGAACTGAGAGATAGTTTTAACTAATGAAAATTTTCAATTTAAAATACGTTTTACAATTTTTAAGAAGAAACATTTAAAATTATTTTAATATGTGTTATACTAATTTAGGATTATAAAATAGATCTATACTGGCTTTATTCTATAATAAACATGCAACAATAACTTTTTAACATAAAACTATGTAAAATATGAGTTCTTTTTAAAGTGGTAGAAGTGAAAAGCTCAAAAATACATCAATAAATCTTTTAAATTGTTCCAATACTTTGCTAAAATTCTCTGTTTTTATTAGTACTAGAAGTTAGCTAGATAACTTTCACTCCCACATCAATGTTAACTGAAATATCATAAATTCTGATAAGCAAATGTTAATTTTCTATTGTGGTTGCTGTCAAGATTGATCATCCCCAAGTAATGTTGACTAAGCTTGCTCCTACAGCAATAACAAAAAAAGGTGATAGACTTTCTGAACACTCTGTAATAAGGGGTCCATATCACAGATACATTTTTTATTTAGCATGCCCAAGGATAGATTTAAACATAACCTCACTAAGCAGTTGTGCTTCTTAAAAAGAAATTGTTTGGTAGGTAGAAGTATGGTATGTTTTTTCTGTTCCTAAGGCTGTGTAGATAATAAGCGTGATGTTGCCATCTATGGATAGGAAACTGTGAGCTCATAGCTGCCTGTAAATATGAGTATCATTATTTCTAGGTTCATTTTTAGACTCTCCTCATTACTGGTCTGAGACAAATGAACAGCTCTCTAAATCATTTATGACAATTTCCCAAATGAGTCGATAAACTTATCTAGTACTTATTTTATAGTGTATTTTTAAATCCATATTTAGATAACACCCATTAGCAAATTAACTTCAATTACCATATAATACTGTATAATACATTAACCATATAATATATTTATAATACATTTCAAATATGAAATGTTTAGAGAAATACTTCATGTGCAGGTTTATGATGTAGTCAAGTAAAGTTTCATCACTTCTTGTCCACTTTCTCTATGGCTTCTCCTCCCAGCCTCAAATCCACTTATTATTGCTGGTTGCTTCTTGACTCCTCTCTGTTTCTATTTCCTTTCTGGAATGTAGATGTTTTACCTTCCAATACATGTATTACTTTATTTTTAAAAGGATCTAGTAGCAGAGCAAATGAAACTTATTCATGACATTTGATAAGTAGAAATAAACAAAACAACGGAGACTTTTAGAACAAAATTTGAAAGAGTCTTTGAAGAATTTGCCTTAGTAACTTTGGAAAGGCTGACAAATTAGATCACAAAGAAAAAGATTATCCTATCATGCTTATCCTATGTGGGCTAATAGTTCAAATGATTCTGAATAAGCCAAATAGGCATTTTAGCATTGAGCTGTGCAATACGTCTATGATTTCTCTACAAAAAAATGATCTGGGTGATAGTAGAATCACTTTTCCTCTGTTAAAGGTACATAGCATAACACTTTTTTAAATGTGCTGCAGTGGTAGCTTTTAATTCAGATTTTAAACTTCCCATTCTTGATTCCACATACACAAGAGGGAAAAATAATAAAACTAAAAGATTCCTTTTACTTTGTGGAGGGCTTTTTCTTTCTCCCTGAAGAAAATGCTTTTCTTTGGGTAATC